>NC_140588.1:616250753-616973387 GCF_964204655.1 Triturus cristatus | reverse complement strand
GGGCTATCCTCTGGGTCATTCCAACCTACAAGCTTTTATGACGCATTAATCAGGCAACACCTGGTACCCACTTGCAAAAGCTCCTGATCTTGTGAAAAGAAGAGGATTGACCCTGCTGTTTGAGATAAGTCTAGAAGACTGGACCTGCGCTTCCTCCTGTACCCAGGAAAAAGTGGAATCCAAGGGTCATAAGGCGGACCTGTTAAACAGGGATACCACAAGCAATTTCCTGCAACTACACAGCTGACCTGGATTCTCCCGTTTGCCTCTACCTGCAACCCTGTGAGTCTCCAATTGCATCTCCTGAGGCTCTGAGGGGGAGCTTTAGAAGTGTACTCCTAGGCGGATTAGCACTCCAATATTTTACTCCGAATTTAAAGGGCGAATGCCACTAGTATATCCAACCCACTCTTGGTCAGCATCAAATTGCACCTAGGTCTTGGCCTACCACGCCCATTGACTATCATTGGCACTTTGTGCTTCATGGCACAATTTCTACTCAACTTTAAAAATTCATCTCTAGTTCCCCTTATTGTATTTGTCATTTTATTAGATTTCACCAATTCATTTGGAGTTTTTTTGTTTTGCATTTTGACTTTACTATTTTACTACTGCATAAATAGTTTACACATTGTATCCAAGTTAAGCCGGTCTGCTCTGCGCCATAGCTATCTCGACTATGAGCGCAGATTTATTTAGTGACTCACCCTGACCAGGAGAACTATTACTTGAGGTGGATACTTACACCCTCCCCCAACTAACAACCCAATTTCTCACACAAGTCATCAAGGAGATCCTTTAACCTCACTCCGAGGAGATTGCACGAACAGGAACAGAAAGAACACCTGCTTAGGCTAGCGGGGTGTTGGAGGGGCGTTTGGATTTCTGGACACTGCTAGTATAATCAGTGAGAGCTGAATGTCCTAGCAGGAGAGTAGTTACCCTAACGGATTGAAGCCCTGCACATGGTTTATATTACTGAAGATCTGGTTGGAGACGGATTTGGGAACAGAGACTTATTAGGAGCCACTAAAGACCCAAGGACAAGCCGGCATGGAAGCAAGACCGAGAGAAGAAAGGAGAGCAAAAACCCCAAAACAAAACTACACACATGAGATGCACAGGCTCTTTCCTTCCTCATTCAAGGGAACAGCGGGTGGAGGTTTTGCAGTTTCACAACACCCTGACATGTGGCCTGGTTAGGTTGTTGCTGCAACTGCTTTTGAGCCTTCCTTCTAACTCTTGCAGTCCCAAATATCCTATTGTTTAAACTCCCTAACCTTGACCACTAGTTCCCGGTTGGAATAAGTGTCGCTTTGGAGCATAACTGCTCCAATGGGTAATTAGGGACTTTAGAAACACATTTCTCAGCCAATCATAGCAAGATTTTTTTTGTTGGGTCGCCATAGGAATATCGTGCTGTTTGAGAAATGGGGTTCAGAAATTTGACGCTCACGAGGACAGGGTCCCCTGCATTCAACACCATTCAAAGGGATAACACCCAGCTAATCCTCTTACTCACAAAAAATCCTACATCGCAGCCAAGACCTGGAACAAGCTCCCTGTAAACATCAGATGCTCCCCGACCCTGCACATGTTCAGGAAGGACCTCAAGACCTGACTGTTCAGCTGATTTGGAGCTGCTTCCCCCCCACCCAGCGCCTTGACACCCTCACGGGTGAGTAGCGTGCTTTACAAACCCCCGATTGATTGATGACTGAAACTAGTAGGAACCTTAAATAATCGATGTACTTGTAGAGCAGTACCTGGAACCCGCAGGGGGGGGGGGGGGGGGGGGGGGGGGGGGGCTCGACCCTGGCAATCTGACACGTAGGGACAATGTTGGTCCACTTTTCCCTCGGACTGTAGAGCTCAGGTGCAGTGGTGTCTTCTGTCATCTGATTTGGTGCTAGAATCATTCGCAGTTGAAAGGGGCTTGCAGACAGAGGCTGCAGGCAGCAACTGGAAGTCCAGTCTGTGCAAACCCAAGGGTGGGCTAGCTCCTGTCGGAACGGTCACCTCCCTTGGACTCTGGCTGTGGAGCATGGGTGCACAGGTACTTTGAGAAGTCTGTCAATGACTCGCTTCTTGTCTTTGGTTTCTGCAGAACGGGGCAAACAGGACAGCTGGGACACACTTGTTTGTGGGTCCGACTGTCCCTGAAGTTCCTCGATGTGCTTGTTTGTTTTCCTCAGCGTTGGTGACTGGACACAACAAGCCTTGGTTGCTGCAAGATGTCCAGTACCCCAGGTATTGGTGTTGTGCAGCTCCGGTCAGTTCTGGCATCCCCACACTAGGAGAGAGGACTGATCTGACCTGTAGAAGCTTGGCTACCTCTTACTGGGAGGCTGCAGCGTCAGACGTCCCCACAGGTAGCAGGCTGGTGTACCAGGCGTTGCTTCCTTAGTCCCCTGCAGCAGCTGGCACTATCTCCTCTACTCCAAGGAAGTTTTTGGCACAGCACTGGTAGCCCTTCTGGTTTCTTGGAGTCTGCACAGTGGTAGGACGAGTCAGTTGCTCCACAAGGGTCAGGTGCCAAGTCAGTCATGGTCCTCAGTTCTCGTGTCAGCAGTATTCTTTCTCCACTCCTTTTGTTTCCATCGAAATCTCCTGTCTTGGTATCAAGGGGTCCACTTAATATTCAACTTCGGTGCACTAAGGGGAGTGAAAGGTAGTAGCCAATGGGATACTTATACCTGGGGTCACTACACCCACTAGATGCCCACTTCTTTGGGAAGAGTGCCTCTCCCTGTCCCAGAGTTCCTAGTTACACCACACACAAGATTGAGATTCCAAAAGCGGTATTCACTTCAGGCTGTTGACCCTATAGGTGCCCATTCTGGCAGTGCAACACACCTGCACAGCTATTTTTCCTGCCTGTCCTGGTGCCAGATGGGCCTGGGGCAGGGGGTGAATCTTCCCTGTCTGGGGAAGCCTTGGGTCGCATATCAAAGGTGGCAAAGGCCTTTGTAGCCTCCTGCATTGATCTGCTGATTTACCAGCCTTCCTGGAGGAAGAAACAACCACTCTACAGAACAGGTATGGTTTGTCCTCAGTAGGGCTCTCAACTCATAGGGGGTCAGAAACTAGTCTGTGGGGGCAGGCTGTACTGGACCAGACAGCACACCAGAAGGCTAGTAGGGTTCAAAGGTTACCTCAAAGGTGCATGTAGTAAAACAATGTTCACTGGAATCAGTGTGGGTTTATTACGAGATGCTTGATAACAAACAAATAGGTTTAACCCCTTCGCAGCGGCGCGAATTCCACCGCAGCGCTGGGGGGGTTTGGGGGCTTGACGGCGCCGCTGTGCTCATGACGGAACCACGCCGTCATGAGTCACAGGTGAGCTGTGCTCATGACGGCGTGGTTCCGTCATGACTCCACCCACTGCGCTAATCGCCCGCACAGGCGGGGAATTAGCGCCGCGTGGGAGGAGCGGCCGCCAACGGCCGCAGCATGACAGAACCACTCCGTCATGAGCACACGGCGCCCGTGGCTCATGACGGAGTGGTTCCGTCATGAGCGGGGAACGGGTTAAACGATGCAATTATATAGTTGGGAAACTCATTTTGACCAGTACATAACTTAAGAGGGCTTCCCTGCTCACTCGTACAGTCCGTAATCGAACCAGGAGGTACCACTTACTAAAGACTTAGAGGTGCAAAGGGTGTGGTCAGTTGGGCGATCAATTGAACAGTCTTCTTGTTTTGGGGAAAGTACACTTGCACTGGGGACCGGGTAAGCAGGAAAACAGTGCATTTCAGTCAAAGTTGCATCAAATACCAGGCAAAAAGCGTAGGGACTACTGCAACAAAAATCCAGTTTCCTACAATTACCAACCAAATTTATAAACCTGGAAATGAAGCCACTGGGATTCAAAATAGATCCTTCATTTATAATTGTATTTTGCCAAGAGTTGCATCAATCACATTAGCTAACTTACTTTTTAATTACCACTACCTAAGCAATCAGTTTCCAGAGACGAGAGAAGAGACATTTACGGTCCCAACTGGGGGGGAAAAAAAAGCCATCAGATCATATTTCAAAAGATTAGTCTGATGGCTTCACCATAATCTATACACTAGATGAGTACATGACTTCATGCTGTTTAGCAGCTCGGCTTTTACATACTTCAATAGAAAATGTTGTCCAGAGATTTACAGTGAACCATGGAGTCCTTATTTATCATAAACTACCCATTGCTTTTATTTCAACTTTCTTCACCTAAAGGTTTTGAAGAAGAAATTAGCCACTACTCACATAATCAGCCAGTTTACGGATCCCGCTAGGGAAACGGGTTGGATGTGGCTGGAGACGGCCTTTGGGATCTCGAGAGCTATCAAGCCAGCAGTCATCGATGCAGACAAACTCATAGCCAGCCTCCTTCCAACCTTCTGCCACCATCACATCCGCCATCTGCATGAACAGGTGCTCACTGGTCGGGGTGGGGATGAGAGAGAGAGAGAGAGAAATAGTGCATCACAAAAGTTACAGTTAGAGAATTAAATCAACAAAGGCACCATAAATATAAACAGCAAGATAATGTTGGCAAGCAAGAATGTTTTCATTAATGCACTTATTCACGGAAGCCAAACACCAGTCAGAAATTAGATTAGTCTGTTTCTTCACCTTCATATTTTACTGGACATAACTTGATACCATACTTGCCACCACAAGACCTAAAACTACATTTTTCAATCCTAAAACAGGCAGATGGCTACAGAATTGTTGGCACGGGTCTTCTAATAATCCAATACAAGTAGGAGACAATTCTAGAAACTGTTTCCCTTGGTTGCTCAGCAGGCAGAGAGCAGCCACTACCAAGCTCTCCAGGTTGTAAACTAGGTTCTGAAAAGTGATTTTAAAAATGGGTTGCTGGCACACCACTCCAGACAACACGTCTCAATAGTTCTTCATTCCTTTTAGTCTGTGCTTTCAGTACAGTTCCAGCCAACCAGTGCTTAGTTTGTAAATGAATGAGTGCTGGTGCCCAAAGTTACACCAAGATGCCTGCCCTCGAATTCACCTCAGACTTACTGCTTGCCCCCTTTCTCACTCTTGAGGGTTCCCATTTTCTCCCTTTGTGATAGTTTTCCTGTCCCACTTTCTCCATCTGGGTGTTTTTCTGACTCTTGCTCATTATCTGAGGAAGGAAAAAAAGTGTCGGTCCACCGGCACAAATTAAGCACTGCAGCCAAAGCAATAACTTTTTTATATGTCGTGTCAGTATGACTACAAGTCAGTTAGAGCCAGCAGTATTCCTCACAAATGATAGTGATCTCTAGAGTGTCCCATCGCGTCTCCCATGCTTGTGATAAAATATGTGGTGGCAACTCGAATTGTGCTAAGCACAGAATAAAAGGAATTGAATGTAGAACTGTTGAGCGACATGTCTTTGGAGTGGTGTGCTAGCAACCCTTTTAAAATATATTTAGAAACATTTTGAAGTTCATACTTCCATTTGCTGATGCAAGTTGGACACTTTGATCAATGCATAGCACTTTTGGGATGAAAGTCTTCTGCAGAGCATGAAAAAGTGGTGTCATCCTCCCCTGCACCTATTCTGGTAACATCTGGTGTTTTTCCTCCTTTGAATTTGACAATCAATTAAGTAACCTGTAGGGACTATCCATTTACTTCTCGGTCATTGCTGGGCTGAGCAAACCGATCAGGTAGGTTCTGGCTTATCTCCATCACCAGAGATGGCCAAGTATATCCCCTTGCTAAGGACTGTCATATGGGCACAAGTGAGGCCTGAACACCAAATCAGTAGACACCTCCTGAAGACTGGGCCTGCTGCTGTTACCAGATGGACAACTTCTGCTTCACCCACCTAGGTATTTGTCCAGCGTTCCTGCCAGTGGCTGAAAATGTGGTATCGAGGATAAGGGGTGGTGGGGTGGGGGGGGTGGGGGCGGGGGAAGCCTTTTCCTGTGTGAGGAAATTTATGCAGGTAATGCTAGATCGGTTACTTAATTTAACCCACATTTGGCTCAGCCACAGCCCAATAAGTGTGCCAGTCAGAGACCGCTATTAGTTAAACCAATGTCCTCAGTTAATGCTCTCAGGCAGCACACAAAAGCAAGCTGGAACACAGTAGTGAGACTATTACAAATTCTCACATTCCCTGTCAAAGTGCGTTTTGGACAAGGCACATCCCTTCCTCCAATAGGTTTCACAGAAATGCAAGTGCATACTTTATTTGGTTTTCTATGAGAACCAGAGGAACTGCTGTGCCACGCCCCAAAAAAGTGTGAACTTTATAATTTGATCTCACTGCAGTGACTTTTCGAATTAAGAAACGTTTTGATGGAATTTTGCGACAGTTATGGTATTTAATCGACTTCAGTGCAGCATTTGCAGTAGGTAGCTTAATGACCTATCAGCTAGCACCTAGAAATCATAACGTTACCTTTAAATAATCTACCGCCAATCTGACCACTTGTAGGGGTGAGTCTGAAAAGAAGGGATTAGAAACGAGAGGTGGGGGCAGCCCACCCAGTCATAAAGCCATGCCCCAACCCCAAAGAGGGCAACAGTGTCTCCTCCCTTTGAGGTAGATTAGGATGTTTCTCTCAAGTCCTCTTGACACCAGGGATTTTAGGCCAGATGCTTTGAAGGGGCAACAGTCTTTATGCCTCTCCCCACAACCAGATAGGGTTTCCCCAAATAGGAGGGGTGAAAGCTCACTAGACACCAGACTTTTCCCAGCTCACTCCAGAAAGAACAGGAATATGAAGTTTGCGCTGATTGGGTGTTCACCGGCAATCTGGCTCCAGGGAGTAGAAAACCCAATTACACACCAGGGATTTTACAGGAGGCACTGGACCTCCTCTAAAAACCCAAAAGGGCAACAGTTTTTATGCCCTGGAGGGGGAAGATAGGAATTTTGCCTAAATATGCCTCCATAGGGTACAAAGCCCACCACACACCAGGTATTTTAAAATGGTTAACAGACTTTCTGCTCCCCCCACCCTCCTCAGGAGGCAGATAGGTCCGCCCAGATTGAGATTCTGCCCCCCCCCCCCCAATCTGCCCCTCGATGGGTGGATAGCTCACTAGACACCAGAAAAGAAACCGTCCAAAACAAGAGGGGGGTGTGAGGCTGCCAGTCCAGGGATTTGGCTGTAGCCCTACATTAAAATGAGTGACTTTTTGCACTGCCCCAAGGGTTGACTGGTTGGGGCGCACAAAGCTTACTAGACACTAGGGATAGTGTTTTGGTTCCAACTCCTTCATGAGGACTCCGATTGTTCCTAGTTCGATACATTCCTGTTGTGGGCACTAAAGCCAGCCACACCAATGCTGATTTTTGGAAAAAATTTGGAAAAATTTTTGGGGGGGGGGGGGGGGGGGGGGGGAATGGGGGTGGAAATCACTGCAGATTCCAGAAGTTTCTATCACAGAAAAGTATGGAAAATTGTTTGGCATATTTTACAGTTGGCAGGGCATGGTTGGTTAATGTATATATATATAAAAAAAAAAAAAAAAAAAAAAAACACGTTTATTTTGCTGGGTTTAACCAGTCTCATTTTAGGGTGTTTTGCGTCACAGGCATTAGGTCAGCCACACAAGTGGGTACATTTATATCAGGTGAAAAGGAGGTAACAGGATAGTTGAACATTTGATATAACAATTTCATGTTGCTGGATTTTGGCTTCCAAACAATACAATGTTTAAGAAGGAACACAATCAAAAAGCCCCCTGAATCACACAATATGGGTAACTTTAAACTCCAAAGGCCACAAATAGTCACTGTTCATAAAATCAGTATCTTGTGCACATTTCAGAAATGCATAAGGTTTTCTTCATATCCATTTTTTAATTCATTAGATTTTTTTATATTAAGGCATGATTACATTAAAAAATGAATTTAAATTAAAAAAAAAAATCTACGCGAGCTGCAGCTCCGAGTTTTTTTGTTTTGTTTTAACCTATAAACCCTACATATCCTTGTGACCAGAAGATTACAATAAATGGCTTTTGTAAATTGGCCTTTATGAGCAAAGAAAAAAAAAATATACACGAAGACTGTCATCAATAGCTATTTCCTTACTTCAATAAATTGTTTGAGAAAACCTTAAGTCTACAAAAATGTCTACTTGCTGAATTCACAATTGTGTCCACTTTACAGAAATGTCTAACTTTCTAGGAATGCCTGTGGGTTTCACACCTATTTCCACCACAACCCTGTTCAGAGAGCCTGGGGAAAGCAGGAGCTACTGGGTCAACCTGTGGGGGTTTCAAGACCTTTAACTTCTGGTGTGTGGGGGGGGGGGGGGGGGGGGGGAGGAGGAGAAGTGTTAACAGGCTCACAAGTCAAAACACACTCAGCAATAAATAACTGTCCTGTCAAATATTCGCTTATAAGAAACAAGCATTGATAAATGAATTAGGTTTCGCCTATGTAATTAATAAGCTCTTTTTTTGCTGTAAGTAGTAGCTTGCTGAGTAATTGTACAAATCAAGTTACAGAAAGTCTTAAATTGTTATGACTTATTTATTTACAAAAAGGCAATATATTGTGCTGCTACTAGTGGTACAGTGTGAGTAAGTAATAGGAAAAAAAATTGAAAAATGTAAGAGGGAAATAGAATGAATTGATGTAATAGCAATATTGTGGGTTTAAGAGTTCTGACAACTTTAGGGCCCAGTGCCAGTGCACCTGCTGCACCATTCAAATCATGACCCTATTGCCTGTAAGGAAACTGCGTCAGCCAGTTTAGTAGTACAATATTTGGTGTTTAGAAGTGGTTTTAGACCTTGGGGCCCCCGGTTCCACTGCACCATTCAAATCCTGACTCTGTGGTCTGCAAGGTAACCACTTGTGGTCGCCTGTTTAGTAGCAAAAATATAGCAATTTTAAGTGTTCAGTGGGGTGCCTAGAGCTTTTGGTCCTGGTGTCACTGCACCTGCTGCACCATTGAAATCACGATACTGTGTACGCAAGGTAACTGCACTCGTCGCTGCCTGTTCAGAAGTAAAATATAGCATAGCTCTTGTATATTAACGATTTTCAACGTGCAATGTTTAAACATTTTGAATTTGATCATAAGGACCAAATAGATCAAGTTAGAAAAAAAAAAAAAAGTATCAATCCGATAATGCCTACAAAGTGCATAGAAAGGTACAAAGCCACGAATAGGAAAGATCACAAACCTAAGGCTAAAGCGTCTGCTTTACGCAACTAAGTAATAAAAGGCAAGCTTTCCAGCATACGGTCAGAAGCAGACTTTTCCGTGGAAGGAGATCTTATCTTGACAGTGAAGAAGGCTTAAACAGTGTGAACAGCTTTAATAGAAGTATCGTAAAAGTGTGCAGCCAGAGGAAGTTAACAAAATAAGCAAGTTCCACACAAAAGTGAATAAACACAGTAATTAAACTTGGGAATTGAAGAGCCCCCCTTTAAGATACAATACAAGAGATTTCACAAGCACAGCGCAAGTGATGTGCAGGCGAAACCTAAAAATTAGTATTTATATACAAACACAAGTAAAATATGGTACACAGACACTACACAGTCCTCTGAGGTCAGGGCTCTAGCGCTTTAACAGGCGGGTTCCAGAGTCCCACTTATGCTAGTGGTAGGGGTTAATCTCCATTCATTATAAGCAACATTCAGGTTAAGCCCCACTAGAAGTCTGACACTTGAAGTCAAGTGTTCCAACATAAGTGAGATATGAAAGTGATGTTCCGCTTGGTCTGTACCTCAGTCTTACCCTCACCAGCAAGACCTGCACAACTGGATCATCCAAGCACTCTCCCCCTACGGGTGCTGAAGTTGAAGCATCTGTCTCTGGTGAGTTCTCCACACACAGGCCTGGGAGGTGTACTGAGTCCCTCACACGCTGTGCTGTGGAGGCAAAGGCTAGAGCTCCTTTGATGCTAGTATCCTGTATCCTCCCCACAGGTATGAGGGTGCACGATGACACTCCCCAGGGGCATACTCAAAGAGGGCTTGGGCCCTAATGGCAGCCACCTCCTATCAATGAGTCTGGACCAGACCATGCTTCTTGCCTTTTCCCAGTGGACCTCCAGGACACAGGGTTACTGTCCTCACTCTGCACATGGGCTATGTCCCGATCAGCATGGCAGTAATTTTCATGGCTGCCATACATGGCATCTGCGGTCGCAGACTTTAACCTAAACATGGGCAACTACCCAATTTATGCAGCAGTCTTCTCGCACCGCACTACAAGGATCCAAACCCTCACTGGACTGCTCTCCCGCCAACGCTCCACTTCTTCACAGGACACTGGGGTCTTGACAAGTAAGCAGGCACTAGTGCTCAAGGGGAAGAGCTCTAGGATTCCCTGGGTGATATTCCCTCACCCAACTTGGAGGCTGACAAACCTTGGTCCACAGTTAGTAGTTTTACAGAGCTTCTCTTCCTCGCACAGCGATACTGGCTGCTTGACAATTTGGGGCCTCCTGCTCCCCTTCTCCTAGTCCATTGCCAGACACCAAATGTGATTTAGGGTCAGTGTTTATATTGGGGAGTCAGCTTTCTTTTTAAGTTCCCTCTCCTCTGCCATTCCTCTAGAACACAGTCTGTCACAGAAGGACAGACTCCAAATCTGATAGCCTACAACACAAGCTAGGGGAATGACTAGAGGGCGGACATAGGAAACTCAAACACACGATACATGCTACTTCGGTTCTCTAACGGTCACCGAAATACACGCTGGAATCAGTTACGGAAACTGTTCACAAGCTCCAAACAGGACATGTATACAGATGTACTCGTTTTAAACTGCATTCTATATAATCCTACCAATGAGGACTTAGCCCCTGATGAAATGCACAGCCCCAAATGCATTGGGCTCATTTACGTTGGGAAGAATTGTTAAAATGAAATAGTAGAAGACGGAAATTTTGGGTTGAAATGAAAAAAGAGACAGAATACAAGAGAAATTTCTAGGAACTACACAGATCACCTTCTGAATTATTTAAAAAGCGGTAATCTGAGTGCAGATTGGGAACGTTTCTCACGTGTTGGGGATATCGCATTTAGTCAGTTAACTTACACCTCACACTCAGGAGGATTTACCAATCTGCACCATCAAAAAGAGTACATTATTAATTTATTCACATGTGTGTCCGTGAGTCCCACCATTGTTTGGAATGATTAGAGGTTAACACCTAAATGTCAGTCACAGTAATATGTGCCTCAGCCCTACTCATTAGAATTCTATCATCAGCACCCCCCCCCCTCCCTACGCAATGTGCTCAGGCCCCTTCCCAGTGACCTCTCTCCAAAGCAAAGATCACCCTTTGAAGTATTCTGAAGAGCCTGGCTCCCCCTTTTGTGTGACCCCTCCCCCCCCCGCCCACAGGAAAGCAGCAATTCACAAATCTGTCAGGGGGGACTCCTCTACTGCTTCATGTTTGCTCTAAGCCTCCTGAAATGGAACCCAAAATGTTCCATGTATGACAATCACGCACATATCAACCCATCAACCCAGCCCATAACATGTAATGCAACGCTTGTGTCTGTTGAAAAAGAGGGCGACACTCAAAGAATCAGGCAAGTTCAGTCTCCTTTATTTGGCCATCCACTCTCCTCAATACGGAGTCTACCAACGTTCTGCAGTAAGCTCTAGGAGGGGGTGGGGGGGGGGGGGGGGGGGGGGAAAGAATCCAAGGGGAGAGGTGGAAGAAATGTACCAAAAGGGAAACATAGGAAAGAAGGAAGATTACAACACACCTCCCTTACTTACAAAACACAGGAGGGTAAAATTTGCTTTGGCTGTGCACATTTTATGCATCTCTTAACCTGCACCATGTCTTCCACTCCGGGGGTTGGACTCCATGTTTGTCTTACCAGTTCTTGTACTTGGCGGCGCTCAACCTTGCTAGCAATCTCCTTAGTGTTGAACCCCACAACCCTTACCCCACTCAACCAATTGGGATTTAATTTAGTGCTAGGTTCTCTTCTGAGTGTGATGAACGGGGAAAACCCCTGATATTGGATTGGGTGAGGTGTGTTACGCCCATAGACAGTCATACAAGGACGCTTCAATGTCATGACCACTCGCTACCGTCAGTGGTACGTGTTCCTTAATAAACCTATTTGTCAGCTCGACTAGGCCATTAGCCTCTGGGCAAAACAGGGCCATCCTCTCGTGTTTAATGTTCCAGTTAGTCAAAAAGTCTTTCATCAATTGGGATGTGAATTGTACACCGTTGTCGGTTATGAGGGTAGAAGTATCCCTTCCCTAGCAAACATGTCCTTGAGAAAATCTAGGACTGTTTGTGTTTGTGCGAAGTACAAATCTCTGCGCAACCCAGTGAGATGTTTAATCTACTAAAACCAACATGTCTTTTTTGTGAGATCCCAATTTTCCATGGGTCCTCTTATGTCCATGACCAGCTTACTCCATTGCTTGGTTGGCACCTCTACTGGAGGCAAGGAGCGCTTACTGTAGTCCTGGACTTGTTGCTCCTGGAACACCTGAAGCAGTCTTTAACTTGCTGTTCCACCAAGGTATCCATCTTGGAAAAGCAGAAATTCTCTCGAATTCTGTTCTTCGTTAAGCAGCGTTCCAGGTGGCCCTCGTGTGCTAACCACAATTTCTTAGGCCTATTGGGGGTACAATTTTGTTCTACCGGTATACCTAGTCTCCTATGGTGCTTAGTTCGTACCGGACTACCCAGAAATCAGTTAGTTCCTCTCCAACTTCTTTACGTTTGTTGGGCCACCCTTGCACCATCAACTCTTTGATCTTGCACATACTTTTATCTTCTTCCATATCTTTCCTCCATTCTTCTTCAGTGATGGCTGGGGCTGTTAACAACATGATGGGACTATTTAGTACTTCCTCTTGAGGTTCTGTTTGCAATGGTGCTCTGGATAGGAAATCTGCAATTTTATTGTCATCAACAGGGACGTACTCTACTTTGAAGCAGAAGTTTTCCAGTTCTAGGATCCATTTACTTATTCGAGGTGTGCCATTTTCCATTCCTTTCACAGTGAATATGAAGGTTAGGGGTTTTATGGTCAATGCGAATCGTGAAGTTAGTTCCCCACAGGAAAAACTTGAAATGCTTCACAGCCCAGAAGCACGCCAAAGCCTCCTTTTCAATCACCGAGTAGTTGGTCTCAGCCTTAGACGACAAGATGCAAAAGCAATGATTTTTTCTTTTTTGCCATCCCTCTGGGACAGAGTTGCTCCTAGCCCTTTGTTGGAGGCATATTTTGTGAGGATGGTCTTCCTCCTTGAATCAAATGTACCAAGAGCTGGTGAATTCATGATCTCTTCCTTAAGTGCATCCACAATACACTTATGTTGGTCCTGCCATACAAATTCCTGTTTTTTTCCTTACCAGTTCTCGTAGTAGGTTGCATTTAGCAGCAAAGTTTATGTACTTTGACATGTATTCTAGTAGTCCTAATAGGGACTTTAATTCTTCCTTGTTTTTCGGGTATGGGGCATCCCTCACTGCAATCAAAAGGTTGTTCTTAGGGTGGAAACCCTTTACAGAAATGGAATGTCCTAGGTAGTCTACTGATGTCACTCTTATTTGGCATTTGGATTGTTGTACTGTCAACCCTGCGCCCATTAACCTCTTGGAAGACCGTTCAAGGTGTGGTCGTGAGCTCCAGCGGTATCCCCATAAACTAGGATATTGTCCTGAAAACAGTGTGGTCCACATCTTTCAGGATTTGGTGCATGATCTTCTGAAACACTGCTGCGGCTGATGCCAGGCCGAACTGCATCCTCTTGAACATGTATGCACCATGCGGGGTTATAAACGCAGTATGAGGCCTTGATTCGGGGTGTAGATCTACCTGGTGGTAAGCCATCGAGAGATAGATTACACTGAAGTACTTCCCTAGACTAATGGTACTGAGCATTTCGTTTATGTTGGTAACTGGTACCTTTCAACCCAAATGCTCGTTTTAACTCCTCAAATCCACACAGACAAATTCCTTCTCCTTGGAAGCAATCACAGTGGGTGCCAACCATTCCAACGTGTCAATGGGTTGTATGAAGTCCATGTTACTCAACCGGTTAAGTTCCTTCTCCAAGGGTTCTCTCATCAGGTGTGGAACAGGGCGCACTTTGTGCACGATAGGTTTAGCATTGGCCTTGAGTTTTATCTTATACTGGAAGTCGTGGAGAAGGCCTAACCTATCCTCAAACAGTTTGGGGAACTCTTTGCATAATTTACTACTTGATGGGGCGTTTTTGGTAAGAAGAACCTGGTCTTGGTCGTTGGGGGATGGGGGGGGGGGGGGGGGGGGGGGGGAGTGTATAATTATTCCCAGTTCTTTTTGGTGTTGCCACCTTAGTAGATTCAATCCAGTTTCACTATTTAGACTTTGCCCCTAGTGCACCTCCCTTTGAACTCCCATCTGCATTTCTTTCATCCCCAGTAGGGGTATGGGCTCCTTGGTGTAGCCAGTAGGGGATATTCCAGGTTCTATTAAACAAGCGTCCTCCTTGGTATGCATGCATTTAAAATCATTATGCTTCAGTAGCGTAAAACGGGAACCCAAATTAGCATACATTGAGACAGTTACTGTTTAGTAACACATCACATTTTGGGTAAATCACATTTACACTCTCCTTCTCATCTTTAAGTTGGAAAACATACTTCACCTCATTGGGAAGGACAGACTTAACTTCTTTAACCGAGCATTCTTTGTTCCCCACTTTGTTCTGTGGGCCCTTTTCTCTGCACAGTCTAGCGAAATGTCCCCTCCTGTTATAATTTGTACATGTGACACTTTTGGCTGGGCATTGCACATAGTTGGCTAGATGATTACTGCTGCCACACCTAAACTTCTTTTCCATAACATGCTGTGTTTTGCACATTTTCCTTACCTTTTACTTTACAGACTTCACTTCTCTTCAACTTACTGAACCTTGGCTACCAACTCTGCAGGGAACTTCATCTCCTTGATGCATTTAGCTGTGTGCTCCACTGACTTGGCAATAGCAACTGAGTCTCCAAGGTTGAGATTTTTGGCTAGTAGTTTTTCCTGTATGCGTGAATTGTTGGTGCAACGTACTAACTGATCTCTTATGAGAGAATCAGTGAGGTTGCCAAAATCACATAACTGGTTAAGGCCTCTAAGGGCTGCTATGTAATTACTGTCTCTGGTTTCCCTTGTGAAGAGCTTGTGGCGCTCTAGAACTACATTTATTCTTTCCCCAAAATGGGTTTCCAATTTAAGCATAGTATTAGCATACACATCTACCCTTTCTGCTTGTTCTCCCGTTTCATTCTCAGGCTCTGGTAAAGTCTCATATTTTACGTCTATACACACCCAAATTGTGAAGAATATGTGGCTTGCGCAACACAGTGAACCGTTCTCCCCCAATGGCAATTATGTAGGATTCGAACAATTTGACCCATTCTTGCCAACTTATTTCAGGTTCTCCAGTTTCATTTAGGAAAGGCGGGGGTTGGCTCATGCTTGCAGCAGCCATCATAGTGGTAGACCAAGACAAAGCGCTGGGAAAAAAATTAAGTTAACCATAAAATACTTTCACATTCAGAAGGGACAAAAAAAAAAAAAAATAGGCGAGACCCTCCCCAAAAAGAGAAGTAGTAAGAGAAAATAAGGATATCTAAATTCTCAGAGAGCACGCTGTTAAAATTCTTACATTCGATAAATTAGAAGAATGTACACTTCATAGGTTGAAAGGCGGTAAGGAGCAAATTTTTTTTTTTTCTTTTAAGTTTAAGGCATGAAATGTACATTCTGTTCCTCCCAGAGCAAAGTGCAACTACCCCACAGAAAAGTCAAGCTGGTGAGGATCAAAAGTCAAAGTGCTACAGTGCAGGGAAGTCCTAATGATTTAGGACAGTTTAAATCTTACCATGCTGAAAATGGACCAAAAGTTAGCACCATATGTGACCAGGGGAGAGATTGCAGGGCTGAATAATTCGCTGTCAAGTCCTGTCACTAGAAAGTTATTTCTTAGCACATCAAAACATGGCAGTTCTTTTCGTAGGGTGACAGGGAGGTTGCTGCACACACACACAAACAGCATTCCCAACACTGCTTTGACCATCTGTTAATTAAAGATTTCCCAGTATAATGGGGGCAGGCGCTGAGCAGAAACGCCACAGTACAAATGTGACAGAAGGAAATGAACGCACGTCAGGAAAAGTGTCTCCGAAGATTTCGGCGAGACCGAAGGGAAATCCCCAGTGCGCACGTCAGGAAACGCATCTCTCCTTTGTTGCTCCTGAGGCGGAAGGCGATGAGGAGAACACCGGTGCGAGAGTCACAATGAGGTGAGGCGCTTGACCCCGGAACTGTGTGAGGTGAGGCACCCGACCTCGATCCACCAACAGCTGATCCTCCACAGTATAGACCTGTGGGGGAGCTTCTAGTTGAACTCAGCTTACTTCGTTGGCTCCCACAACATGCAGAAGGAAATAACAAATCAGGTTGACCCGATTGAAAACCTGGGTCACACCACTGCCCCTGCAGGTTGCTGGGCTTGTCACAATTTTGAGGGAGCCCCTCAGACTTCACCACGTCCCTCAATGGCAAATCACCACTGATTTCCACCGCTTAGCACCAGCACGGCATATACTCCGGCAGGATGAGGTGATAGACAGGGCACAGGTCCTAAAGAAAGAAGTGGAGGGACGGTGACGTCACGACAGGAAGTGACGTCACGAAAGGTGTCTCGCATCATCAGACTCATTGCCTCCCCTCGCTCACCCTTAGATGCGATTGCATCAGAGAAGCCAGAGCATGAGCAACGTTCTGAATGAGCTCCGATCTCGTCCCAGAGAGGCCAAAGAGTGAATGTGTGGCTCCATTTGCTTCAGTAATCGAGCTCCTGGTAAAATAAGTGGGGGGATGCCGTCCACCCGCGTGGTACCCCGACTCGAGCCCTGGTGATAGACTTGCGGGCACAGGCAGTCACCCTCAATGAAATAGTACATGCACCTCCGGTGATCTGCAGAGTCAGGCAGATGTCAAGCTTTAGACAGCGAGGAACACATGACATAGGACATTAGAAAGAGGCAGCCAGTAACATGCCTCAGTGCTCAGGTGCTTCACGAGCTGGAGAGAGAACACAAAGGGGAAATTGCCAAATCTGCCCCAGTGTTGAAAAGCTGAAGACACTCACGGAATCAGGCAAGTTCAGTCTCCTAATTTGGCCATCCACTCAGTACTACGTCTACCAACATTCTACAGTAAGCTCTAGGGGGGGGGGGGGGGAGAGAAAAGAGTCCAAGGGGAGAGCAGGGTGGAAGGAATGTACCAAAAGGGAAACATAGGAAAGAAGGAAGATTACAACAGTTTCCCCATGTAATGTACCATTCACAGATACACATGCACTGTATCATCCCTAAACTGTACGAATCACAGGAGCACAAATGCAGAAACTGTCCAACACAGACACACTGTGCAGCCCTACACAGAAAACCAATATAGGCTAAGGGAAAGTTAAGCACAGAGCAGCATACATTTTAACAAGGGAGCCTGTAGGCCTCACTCCAGTGAGGCAGATAAAGAGCCCTGTTCACTGCTACTGATCACTACACAGTATGCTGCCACCGCCGAGCTTGTGCTATTTAACGACTGAAAAGGAAGTAGCTTTTCATCACTAGGCGCACAGGCATGATCAGTGTTTGCCCAAGACAACAAAAATCAGCATCAGGGATCCAAAAAACATTAGAGTTGGGACACTAAGTGCAGGGGTTTGCATCCATCACAGTACAACAATCTTGTCCATCTCAACACCTACCGCGTGGAAAAATACTAAAACTGTGTCAAAAATAAAAATAGCTTTTTGATAGAACTCAACTTATTACCAGAACCTGAGGAGATTGGTGATCCTAGCAGGACAAACCTTTTATTGACTCCCCCCTCCCCCCCGCCAAAAAAAGGGGGGTTAGGATAGGTAGACTTTCTTGCAAAGCAATACCGCCCCCCGCCGCCTAAAAATAAGCAAAACAACAAAACGTAACTATTTATGGTAGTTTTCTCTCCCGCCTTTCAGGAAAATCTACAAACCCTGGCCATCTTTGGAATCTCCAGGATATGTGTGTGCGTGTGTGTGTGTGTGGGGGGGGGGGGGGGGGGGAGGGGAAAGAGCACATACACTTGTTATGAATACATTTTGTGGAAATAATAATAAGTCATGAAGGTTTAAGTTCAATCTAGTCCAAAACTTCCAAAATAAGGGTTTTGGACCGGGGAGAAACCGTAACAGTCAAGTGGTCACCTGATGCAGTTGTGCGGGTCAGAGCTGCAGTCGGTGTTGCACATGAATCTCTGCCAGTGAAGCCATCCCATGGTGGGAGTCCGTGCCAGGCCGTTTTCCAGCGCCCCACTTCTGCCCAAGCAGACCAGCAGCAGCAATAATGGCACAGAAAACATGATCAAGCAATTCTTCCTGCAGCAACACCAGAAGACTAAATAAAACACAGCTTTCAAACTTCTCGCTTTATCTTCCGGCTTCTCTTCCACGCCCAAACTCCACAGCCAATGGCGTGAAAGCTCAGAATCGTTGTCCAATCGGACTCACGCTGAAGGTTTGACAAGTTTCTCAAGAAACTCTGCGGGCTCAAGTGCCGGATTCAGCAAGTAGCGGAGTCATATGATTTGAGTGTGATGAGACACCTGATCATATCACACAATGTGACCCGTGACGCAGCAGCTGTGGGAGGACTGAATTGGTTCAAGCGTCTCCTTAAATATCAGTAACGAAGCCGCCATATTATACTTGTGTTTGTTTGTAGGGTTATGTAGTAGCCGTAGTATATAAAAGCATTGTGTTTATGCCGGAAAGAAAGCAATGAAGGGAACCGCTGTAGACCTCAAACCGCAAATAATCCTGAAATGTCAATTTCCCGCGTTATTCATACAGGAATTACGGTAATGCGATTACCTACTGTAAACGTTGTGGAGCATTCAGAGCTGTTCAGCCATTTTTTTCAGTTTTTGTTCAAGATCTGTTTCCTTGTTCGATAAAAACCCCGTACGATTTCGTCATGGTCTTTTGTCTCTTCACGTTCGGTAGAGAACGTCACAAGTGTGGAAGGGCACACAGGCCAACGTTAAAACAAGAGGAGCCCTTCTCGGAGACGGAGTATTAGAATTGATTGTAAACACAATTGTGTAGGTAAACAAGTGAATCCATGGATTACAAGTTTTGCCCCGTTAACAGGAAGTAGAATAAAACAAGCATTTGCAATGCAATCGCTCTCCCGTTTGTTAAAGTTAGACCTATTGGCGACAGAACCACTTAACCAATATTAAAATATCTTTCCCAGATGTGGGACTGGAGCCAGGCATTCTACATGTACTACTGTAACATCCACTGAAAAGGACACTGTCTATCCCTGTACCTGTAAGTCTGCACACAAATAGTACACAGTGCAATGCATATGCCAGAGCGGTCGGTCGACCTTGAAGCTGGGGAGCCGGGTTTGAGTCTTGGCAGGGACGTGTAGTAAATTCCTGCCACATGGAAGACACAGCAAGTATGTATGAGGTGTCTATATTAACTTTATTGCCCGAGCGCCGGGACGTGTCCTTTCACCGCATTGCCTCGCGGCGATCCGGCATGCCCCTGGGCGTGCTCGCAAACACTAGAGCGCGTCGCTACATATCTCCCCCCTTTAGACCCACCAACAACAGGGCCAACAGCTGGCATAAACATTTACAGTCTTACTTGATTCGTATGTGTCAAAGTCTTCAAACCTCCACGGCATCTTGATCACTCTTCCCAATCTAGTACAGTTCTGTTTCGGGACCTGAGCAGTTCTTTGGTCTCCTGTCGGGAGTTCTCCGCCTGCTTCCGCTTCTCCTTGCATCTCTCTCTCCCTTTCTCTGACACCCAAGTTCTTTGGGGTACCTTGTCTGGTCGTTTCTCCTTCTCCGCTTCCTCCTGAGGCGCCATGATTTTCCTTACCTCTCTTGGGAGTGGCAGGCCTTTGCTCTCCATTCTCCAGCCCCCTGCCTATCTCAGGCTCATTTCCTTCCTCTGAGATCGGTAACCTTCTGTCCTCCGGATCGTCCCACTTCATGATTTTGTTGCATTTCGCCATCCTATTCTACGACCATATCTTCCCTTCACTCAACAGTGCCGACCTGGTGTAGGGTTCTACCACTTGCAATGGTGGACTGAATTTACTGTCTCCTTTCCTCCTCAGAATAGCTTGTTTCACTCTCAGCCACTCTCCCTTTTCTAGGGTTACCTCCTTGACGTTGCGTCGTTTGTTGTAGTACTCGGTGTATAAGGCTTGCGCTTTGTCCATGTTGCGTCTTACCACCGCTGGTGACCATCTGCTTTGTACAAGGAGTTGTTTCCATGCTAAATTGTCCTTTGTGAAAGGATCACGCCCACGGAGGATTTTGAATGGCCTGTACTTGGTGTTAGTCGGGGTGATACGATATGCCCACAGCATGCGTTGGAGCTCCTTTTCCCAGTTAAGTCCTGCGCTTATCGCTGCTTGTACCCACCCCATGATTACCCGGTTAAACCTCTCTGCTAGTCCGTTCCCTGCCGGGTGGTTGACAGGCGTGTGTTTGACCTCTATTCCATTTCTGTTCATGAATGCGTTCCATCTTGCTGGCACAAATTGTGGACCATTGTCGCAGGTTATCACCTTTGGGATTCCTTCCCTCAAGAATGTGGTCGTGAGGAAGGCTAGCACAGCCTCGGTGTCTGCCGTTTCACATACTTCCACCTCAGGCCATTTAGAGTATCTGTCTACTAATACTATGGCGTATTTGGGTACCCCTTCAGCATTCAGAATGGGCCCAGTATGTCCAAGGAAAGCATTTCCCACGGGCTGGACAGACCGGTAAACTTCCCTAGTGGCAGGCGTAATTATACTTGCGTTTTGTCTGCCCCACTGCACAGTTCGCACGTTCTGACGTGTGTCTCCAGTTGCCCATCCATTGCTATCCACCAGTATGCCTGCTTCGCTCTCGCCTTGGTCTTCATGACCCCAAGATGTCCCTCGCGTAGAATGGTTAGAAGATGGCTCACCAAGGCTTGCAGTGGGACTACTTTATCCCCTCTCAGTAGGAACACTGGATTGTTACCGATGGATAGTTCCTCCCGGACTTCCCAGTATTTCCTCAATTCACTGTTAAGGTGCTTCTTGTCTGGCCATCCTTGGGTTACGTAACTCTTCACTGCTCCTAGGGTCTCGTCAGCGGCGTACGCTTCTTCCCATTCTTCATGGTCTTGTGTGATTGCCACCATGTATCCTTCCCATTCTGAGGACACTTGGTCTTCCGCTGGCTCCATTGCGGCTGCTCTGCTCAAAAAGTCGACTACCTTGTTTTTGGACCCCGGGAGTTACTCCACATCATACACGTAATCCAAAAGTCTCAGGGTCATCTTCGCGATGCGGGGGGTCGCATGAGCATGTCCGCTTGATGTCAGAACTTTCACCAACGGTTTGTGATCCGTGCGGAGCAGAAACTTCGAACCCCAAATAAACTGTCTGAACCGTTCCATGGCCCAGACGGTTGCCAGCATTTCTTTCTCTATCACACTGAATTTCTCCTCGTTGGTTGCTAAGGACCGCGAGGCAAAACTTACCGTGGTGACTTCTCCGTTTTGGGATCTCTGCATTAACACCGCACCCAGTCCCTTGTCACTGGCGTTGGTGGTCAGTATGGATAAAGCTTCTTGGTCGAACCCCTCAAGGGGAATGGCTGTACAAATGTCGTGTTTTAGCTTTCTAAATTCTTCTTGCTCTTCGTGCGTCCACTTGAAGGTGTTCTTTTCTTTCAAGAGCTGTCTCAAGTGGTGCGTTTTGGATGCAAAGTGAGGGACAAACTTACTATAGAACTCCGCCATGCCTAGGAAGGAACGAACGTCTTCCTTCCTTTTGGGTGTAGGCGCTTCTTTGATGGCAGCAACGTTCGCTCGCTTCGGTTCTATTCCCCTTCCGCTGATTTCGTGGCCCAGGTACGTCACCGATCCCACTCCAAATCTGCATTTTTCCCATTCGGCGGTGAGACCATTTTGTGCTAGTATCGTCAAGACGGTGTGCAGTTTCTCGTCGTGGTCTTCCTTCGATTTCCCCATGACGAGGATGTCGTCCTGGAAGTACTGAACTCCTTCCACCTTCTGGAACAGCCGGTGCATGAGCTTTTGGATTACCGCGGCAGCTGAGGCTAGGCCAAACGGCATCATGAGAAACTTGTAACAGCCAAAAGGCGTGATGAACGATGTCAGGTGGTTGCAAGTTGCATGCAGCTCAATTTGGTGGTACGCGGAGGTGAGATCCACTGTTGAGAACCACTTGACTCCCTTTGTTTTCGCCAACATCTCGTTTATCCGGGGTAGCGGGAACTTATCCACCAAGATGTTCTTGTTGAGCTCCCTCAAATCCACACACAGATGCACCTTCCCATTGGGTTTCTGGGCGACCACCAGTGGTGCGAGCCATTCTGCACTCTCGATGGCTTCTATGACTCCATTTCTCTCTAGTCGTTGCAATTCTTATTGGACCACTTCCCTGCTTCTGAAAGGGATGTTGCGAGCTTTGTGGCTTACTGGCTTCGCCCCGGCCTTGAGGCGTATCTTGTGCGTGAATTTCGTCATCCGTCCTATTGTTCCCTTGAAGACTTCTGGATATTCCGTCTTCCATCTGTTTTCTCCGCGTGCTTGTGCTGCGTCAATCATTAACACTTGGGTGGTCCCGCCTGGGTTGAGTTGTATTCCTAAGGCTCCTTGATCCATCCATCCTAGTACGGAGTGTCCTTTCTCCGCCACGTACAGTTTCCCCTCTGCCTTTCGTCCTTTGAACTCGAATCGTAGCGATCAGTACCCCACCATGGGTATGGGTTCTCCTGTGAACGTGACTGGGTGGATGTCTGTGGGGAGTAACTTCTCCCCTACTCTGGGCTTGAAGTCGTTTTCCCATATGGTTCGTTGAATAATGGTGTATGGGGAGCCGGAATCTGCCACCATGTCCACTTGTACGCCTCCAATCTCCATCTGTCACGCTGGTTTCTTGGATCTCGCGCAGTTTACTCCCAACACCTGGTCGTCAATGCACAGGACTTCATCTTCTTCGTTTCCTTCTTCCTGGACTTCGTCATCACCCTCCGCTTCCTGGGCGGCGTACTTCACCTCCATCCTGCTGAGCTTGCGCCGGCACACTTTCTCATAGTGTCCCATTATTCCACAGTAGGAGCATTTGGCTCGGAATGCTGGACACACTTTGTCGTTGCTAGAATGGGTTTGGCTGCCGCATCTGTAACACGTGTGTTTGCTCTCTCCTTGTGGTCTCTGGGTTCTTGTGGCCTTCTGAGAGTATTTCTTCTGGTACCTCGTATTAGTCGGTGCATGCTGCCTAGGTGTTTCTGGTCTGTGTTTGTCTGATATCCTACAGACAGGTGTTTTGTCACCGCTCTCTCTTTTCACCGCTTCAGCACATCTTTTTGATAGTTCCGCCTTTTTCATCAGCGCCACTACCTCCTTCAGGGGGGCGTCGCCGTTGACCCACAACTTCTCCTGTATGGCCGTGTTGGGGGTGTGCATTATGATCTGATCTCTGATGAGTTCGTCATGGAGGATGCCGAATTTGCACGTCACCGCTAACTTCTGTAAGGCTGCTACATACTCGTCTATCGACTCACTGCTGCTTTGTTTCCTTTGGAAGAAGTTGCATCTGTCTATGGCCATGCACACCACTGGGCGGTAGTGAGAGTCTAGATCTTCCAGCGCGTGTTGGAACACATTTGTGTCATCTGCGTGGCTGGCCACCTTTACCAGGTTGTCGAATACCCTGATGCCTTCCGGACCTAGGTTGTGTAGCAGTATTTTCTTTCTCCTTGAACTGGAGAACTCCCCTTCGCTTTCTTCTTCTAAGGCCTCTAGGTAGTTCAAGAAATACCGCTTCCAATCTTCCCATGGCATCGCCGGCTCGCCTATCTTGGGTAGGAAGGGGACCAGGTTGGTGAGCGACGTCGCCTGTGCGCACATTCTGCCCCTGTTGCGTTGGACAGGGCTTTGTCTATTGTCTTTCTCTGGTGGGCTCCCTGGTGCCTGCCTCTCTCCAGACCCGCCGGATTGTGTGGGTGAAAGGCTTCCTTGCCCTACTCGCGATGAATCTGGGGCCGCCAGTTCTGTTGCTCCCTACTAGCGTGCTGGCCGCTGGTTACTCTCCCTTAGCGTGCGCAAGGTCGCACTGCTCCGGACTGCTGCGCCCAATGCTCCATTCGTACTGCTTGTGGTGAAGCTGCAGGACCTGGCCTTGGTTTTGTGGATTGGTGCTCCTTCTGGGTGCTTGATACTTATTGGAGCTTCCTACCACGCTTGTGGTGGTGCCTAGAAACCTTCGCCTCCTAACCTAGGTTATCTGGTGACTTCGTGGTCTCCCGCGTTGCCCTTAAGGCTTTTGGGCCCCTGGCTGTGCTTGCAGGCGCATTTGGGCTCACCTGTAGGCTGAGGGTGGTGCTGGGGAACCACACTTGGCCTCTTCCATATGTCTCCGTGCACATGGTGGGGACGCTCCGCTGCCGCACTCGTGGTGTTGTCAGGTGTGGTGTATTAGGGCACTTGCTGCTTCTTAGACACTTGTGGTGATATCCCGGACTCGTCGCCACTTTTTGTAGTAAATTCCTGCCACATGGAAGACACAGCAAGCATGTATGAGGTGTCTATATTAACTTTATTGCCCCGAGCGCCGGGACGCGTCCTTTCACCGCGTTGCCTCGCGGCGATCTGGCACGTAACCGCGCCCCTTCCCGACATTCCCCTGGGCGCGCTCGCAACCACTAGAGCGCGTTGCTACAGGACTCTCAACATCCTGTGATTCTAGACAAATTATTTAATCTTTCCATGCCTAACAAAATGGATGTGTCTGTCTAACGCAACTGGTGCTTATGTTAAGTGCTCTTATACCTTTGGGTCGAGTTTGCGCTATATAAAACTCCCAAAAAAACAAAGCATTTGCAATGCAATAGGTCGCGTGCATTAGTTAAATGTCGGGCTGTTGGCTTTGCAAATTGATAAAAAATGTAGCATCTGCCTACCTTTTTTTGTTTATTGATTTTTGTAGCAATGGCAGCACACCGATCTTTAGTTTTAGATGTTTAAAGCTAAAGCGGAGCATGCCGCCATTGCTACAAATGTCAATAATTAGAACAAGCATTTGCAATACAATAGGTCTCGCATTTGCTAGAGGTTGAGCTATTGTCATTGTAAATGACAAGGCCTTTTATTTATGTTTTTGAAAACCTGCCAGCGATGCAAGCTTGCAGGTTTTCAAGGTAAAGCAAACAGTGCTGCTGAGTGAGCACCTCGTGTGTCCCAGTCACGCAGGCTGGATATCTCTGTAAGAAGCAGCATGTGCAGAATGTGATGCTGCAGTTTTCAAACCAAGGGAATAACCATAGCATGCTCCAGGTTTAATGGTTTCACACACTGTAACGCAACCACTCTTCATTGCTCCTTTTTTTACGTGAAAGGTCACACTGCTTTTCTGCATTCTTTTGTGCTTTGGTGACAACCAGGAGGCACATTAAAACTTCGCTTCAGCTGAACAGCTCTGCAGCCGTGAGAGGGGTGCCACGCTGAAAGAAATACACGCATGAAATGTGGGGGAAAAGTTAATGAACAGCGCAGCGGCCGTGAGATGGGTGCCGCGCTGAAAGAAATACATGCATGAAATGTGGGGGAAAAGTTACTGAACAGCGCGGGGACCGTGAGATGGGAGCCGCGCTGAGAGAAATAAACCCTTGAAATCTGGAAAATGAACATTACTGACCAGCGCGGCGGAGGTGAGATGGGTGCTGCGCTGATGAAATGAACGCCTGAAATGTGGGGGAAAAAAGTTGCTGACCAGCACGGCGGCCGTGAAATGGGAGCTGCGCTGAGAGAAAGGAACATTACAGCTATAAGCGTGCCAGCTTGTTTAGCCGAATGATAACAAGGAAGTAGTCCCTAAATGAAAAAAAAGAACAGCCCAGCAGCGTAACTAAACTGTAGTTGGTCGGTGCTGCTTCTTACAAAAACGGAAGTGACGTATCGTTTCGCCAGCCAACAATACGCCAGATAAGAGGAGCAGTTCCAGACTTAACCAATGGCAAGCAGCAGGAGAAATTACCCTCCATATTCTGTTTACTACACGTCTTGCGACAGCACATGCTCTGTCTAGGCTCGACCTAAAAAAGGCTGTGCGGCTGCCTTTTTTCCCGGTTTATTTACTATTGTAGCAATAGCAGCACGCTGTGCTTTAGATGTTTAAAGCTAACGCACAGCGTGACACCACTGCTACAAAAGAAATAAAAGTAAACAAATTAAAAAGAAATGCAGCGTCCGCTTCCCTTTATTTTTTTATTCATGGACTTTTGTAGCAACGGTTGCACGCCACGCTTTAGCTTTAGATGTTTAAAGCTGATGGAGCATGGTTTTGCTGAACAAAACCTGCTCGGATCCAACTTCTCATTAGGTGGAATATTAACAAAAGTTGTGTGAAAATTAACAGTGAAGAACTAAAAACAGGGAGAATATGAAATTGCTCAAATGCGTGCTGAAATGAGATTAGTATTTCAGTGCTTTTCTAGTGAGCCACAAACGTGAATGATTAATGCATAAATAGCTAGGCCGCAAATGTGAATGATTAATAAAGAAATGACAGCCAAAAGAAAATAATGAAAGAAGCCATGAGTTCTAAAAAGAGACAGTTTCTCTTTCTATTAACTGTTTAAAACTGTGCACATAACGAGTAGAGAGAAGCAAAGCATTAATAATGGTGTTTTGTTGTCTTATGATATTTACTTGTGTATTTGTTTTTCCTAGAGAAAAAGCAAACTTTATGTGATGTCTTCTTCCTTCTCATGACATGATGTACATTCTTAGAATGTAGAACGTTGTTTGTGGAAGGGAGTTCTTGATGAAGCAGTTGGCTTCTTGGACTGATGGCTGAGGTGTTATTAATTAAACCTCCTTATTAAGCTTACTGCGTGTACATCGTTTATACGTATTTTACACTTTACTGTACTGCAGAGAAGGCCTCAAAAGTCTTTTTAGGTTTTATTTGCTTTCTAAAATGTAAGCTGCATAGTAATGTATTTTGTCCTTCGAGAGTTCCTGACGATGGTCATGGTTGTGCAGAGGAAGTAATGAATGTTATTAGTGGAATTTCCTTGCCGACCAGAAAAGATGTTCTTGTGGACAATCATGTTTGATAGTATGTTACAGAGTGCTATGTGCAAGCTGCGAAATAAATTGTTGGAGTTTCCTCTGCTGAAGGACGATGACGACGTTTCCTAAAGACAAAGGGACTGTTGAGAGTCAGGTGCACTGGAAGTGGAGTGATCAGACACCCCCTGGCCTAGTCCAATTTGATTCCTGGATTTTTGTGTTTTGTTAAATGGGGTTGCTGGATCTCTAGTGAATAAGGGTATAATTACTAGTGTTAGCATTTCATTAGTTGGTTGGGTTGCTGTGCTTCATGCGAGAGGGGAGGGCTGTGTTGCTGATTTTCCTTACTTAACTGGCTGGCTGTTGTTCTGCTGATCCTGACTCTTTAACTTTGCTCCTCATACCAATGGTGGCCGAAATTTCATCCCAGTAGTACTTTAATTCTGGGCATGTCCAAAGCATTTGAAGGGGTTCTGCTCCCACTTCTCCACATCTGGGTAACATGAAAAAATGAATTAGCAGGAATCGTGCATTTCTCGATATCCTAGGGATCCCATCATAATGTGTTTTCCCAGGTTTTGACTTCCAGGGGGATATTCAAGTCTTCTCCCCAAATATCCCATAATGCAGACAATGGTTGGATGGCGTCCCTGCCCAGAGCCCCATAGAGACGGTGACTACTTTGATTCTGCCCCCTCTGTGCATATGTATGTACAGACTGCATGGTGTGGGGGTTCAGTCATTCCTGTTCCCCGGTGTGTTCGAATCGTCGCCACGACTTCCGCATGCAACAGGAAGTGTCCGTTGGCAAGACCATACCCCTCTCCAAAGTCTTCAAATGGCATGAGCTCCCCATCTCTATACAAGTCCCCCAATCGAGTTAGCCCTGCTAGCACCCAGTCTCCGAGACCTTCCCATTGGGCTCTGTGTGGGAGAACCTGCAATATTATCACGAGGAGGTCAGGCGAGTAGGGGGAGTGTGTGTTATTCGGAGGAAGCGTCTCCAACATCGCCCCACTACTTGTACTGCGTCTGAGTCCCCTGCTGAAACTCTGTCTACTCTTAGTAATATTCTCCATAATGTTGGTAGGTACGGCAAGAGCGGGTCTGCTTCTCGTCCCTGGGATTGCCGGTCTTCCAACCATCGGGCCATCCACTGTAGCTGAACAGTTAAATAATATCTCTCGAAGTCAGGGACCGCCATCACTCCCTCAATCGTAGGATGCTGCATTGTTCCCAAGGCCACCGTCTATGGAATGAGCCCCACAGAAAGGTTGATATTAATGAGTGCAGCTCCTTGTGCCATCTCAGGGGAATCCATATCGGGAGCATAGTGAAATAATATAATAGCCGTGGTAATGCCACCGTTTTTAGTAGGGCCGCCCTCCCCGCCAATGAGAGTGGAAGGCCCTTCCAGAATTCCATGCTGGCTCTCAAGGACCGTAGAGCTGCCCCCAGGTCACCCTCGAAAATATCCGAGCGGGAGTGGTAAATTTTCACTCCTAAATATTCTAGGCATCTAGGTTCCCATTTAAGTTTTCCCAGTCTGGCAGGGAGGGCTCTGTCACTTGTGAGCGGGAACAGTTTGGACATTTGCCAGTTAAATTTTAACCCGGACATCTCGCCAAATTCCACCATCAATGCCTTAGCACCAGGCAGGTCCTCTCCCACGCCCCCCAGGAAAAGCAGGAGGTCATCGGCATAAAGGGCTATGCGGTGTACCATGTTTCCAAGGAGGATCCCCCGATATCGTATTCCTGTGTGGTCAGGCAGGCCAATGGCTCCATAGCCAAGGCAAACAGCAGTGGAGAAAGGGGGCACCCCTGTCGTGTGCCCCGCTCCACTTCACACTGCTCTGATATGTTCTGACCCGCGCCACTGGTCTCGTATAAAGCAATCTGACCCATATTGAAAAGCCTTGCCCCAAAACTCAATTTTATTCAGAACACCATACAGAAACTCCCACTCAAGGCTGTCAAAGGCCTTTGCCATATCTACGCGAAGGCCACCTCCTCTCCCATCATCGAGTTCCCCTCTGCCATGAGGCTCCATATTTTGACAGCCGTGTTACGCCCTGGAATGAATCCCGCCTGGTCGGGGTGTCGGGGTGAATGAGGTCCGTGATTAATGGTTGGAGCCTCATTGCAAGTATTTTGCTTAGTATCTTAAAGTCTAAGTTTAACATAGATAATGGCCTATATGCCTCACAATCGCATGGGAATTTGCCTGTTTGAAGGAGAGGGACAATCAGTGCCTCCCAGGTGGAGTTTGGAAGGTGACCCTCCTCAAGTGCCGCCTCATATAAATCTACTGTCTGGGAGACAATTCTTCGGACTAGACAGCATAAAACTCAATGGGTATCCCATCCGTACCGGGCATTTTACCACTAGCAAGACCCTTAATTGCTGCTCTTACCTCCTGTATAGTTATGGAGGCCTCCAACTCGTCCGTCTCCCCAGCTCCTAAAGAGGGAAAGGGGATAGCTGTCAGATAATCCCTGATTATCCTTTCCTCCTGTTGCAAAAAGGAGCCATATAAATTGGAATAAAACCCCAGGAATCTATGATTTATCTGCTCTTTTTGATATAGCACGCACCCCTCAATATCCTCTACTTCAAGTATCGGAGAGCACCTCCGTGCTGGGTTAGCCAGGCAAGCTAGTAGAGGACCGGTTCTATCCTGCTCTGCGTGTGTACATTCTATGTATTTCTTGTAGACAAAATCACATAATCTTTCAGTTTGCTTGGCCACTTCCTCTTTGGCATCCAGTAGGGCTTGTCCCAATTCGGAATGTCAAGGTCTCTGTACTTCTAGTGTACGTAGTACCTGGTCCGCGGTCTCCAGGTCTGTCTCAAGTGTGAACCGCACTCCCATAGAGGTCGTCAGACACTTGCCCCTAATTACAACTTTAATCACAGCCCATTCTGTCAGTCAAGAGTTAGTCGTGTTTGCATTATCAGCAAAGTAAGCCGCAATGCACTCCCTGACTTCCTCGGGAAACACCTAGTCCTCTAAGGCCTCAATTTTCAGGCGCCGTGTTGGTATTCGTTGTTGCGGTAGTCCCCACCGCATGTGCAGGAGGGCTGGGTTGTGGTCAGATAGTGTATGCGTTAAATATTTTACTGAGTGAATCTGGGTGTGTATGTCCGGAGAACATAGGAACATGTCTAATCTAACTTGAAGGTCATGTACAAGGGAATAAAAGGAGTAAACAAGATATCTCCAGGAGTCTAGTAAGCCCAGCCTGCTCTGCTAATCGGTGAATGCCCTCGCTATCCTGTTTGTTGGGGCATCCTTTAGGGGTGGGTGGGAGCAGTCCCCCCGGGGGTCAGCTATGCAGTTAAAGTCACCCCCGATGATTACAGAGTGCAGTAGGTAGGATGCCAGTGTACCTGTGATCTTAGCCAGGAACGTACCCTGGTCCAAGTTGGGGCCATATATGCTTACAATCGCTAGGTCCCGACCATCCATTCTTCCCCATTACTGCCACGTATGGGCCGTCAGGGTCTATCATCTCCCAAGTACACTCAAACAGGAACCCCACCCTAATCCAAATCATTGTCCCTCTAGCAAAGGCAGAATATGATATATAATATAATTGCCCTCCCTATCTACGCTTAAGAGCCTCCCACTCCTTTGCCATCAGGTGGCTTTTGCAGGAGAGCTATGTGCACTTCCTGTTTATTCAGGTAGGAGAGAATTTTGTACCGCTTGGACATAGTATGCATACCCCTGATATTCCATGTGATAATACTGTAAGATTGGGGACCAGCCATAAGGGTGAGTCAATGTGGTCCCGAGGGGACTCCCCAGTGGGGAGCTCCCCTAGCATACGGGTGGGGGTATAGTCTAGGAAGATGCAATATCAGTGCCTGGTCTATGTGATCTGCATCCCCCTTGAGTATTAACCAATAACAACCACAACTCCCCCTCCCCAGGACAAGTGAGCAAACCCTCCTCATCCAAACATACATAAACAATGCCCAAACTATGAGCTTCTGGGGCAGAGTCTGCTCTCCTTGCATCTGTTGGATCAGACGTTGTGGCCCGCCACCCTCTCAGCCATTCAATGAGTAGTTCAAATTGTAAGAGTCCCAATCCCGGGTTAGTCCCCCCCTCCCATTATCCCCCAGTCTTGGAGTTTGTTTGTGTGGGTCTCCCCGCCCTTCCTCTCAACCCATCTTAAAACGTGCGGCACTGGGAGTATGTCAGATGATCTTGTCCACTGTGGCCAGAGTGACCGTCGTGATTTGTTGCGTTCGCTGCGACGTTGGGTGCGCTCTTTCTTCCACTGGTCCAGGGGGACATGTCTGGGTGCAAGTTGATCAATCCAGTCCCATGCCTCCTGTGGTGTACTAAACAATCGAGCCCCCAATGAGGTCACCACTCTTAATCTAGCCGGAAAGAGCATTGCATACTGGACTTCCATTTGCCGCAGTTTTTTCTTGACTGCTAGAAACAATGAACTCTGCCTTTGGACCGCCCTAGAAAAATCAGGTAATATTCTGACAGAGCTATTGTCAACCATCAGGGCGTCTTTCGGCCGGGCCACACATATACATTATGTGTGTGACATATATTTACTTTTAATATGGCATTAATCTACTGTTTCCACAGTGATGTTCTAGAATCTCTCTGTGGACAGCATGTTTCAAAGGACTAGCTGTGTGCAGTTCTTCTGTACTGTGCTGATGTCAATAAATGTGCTTTTATTTAGTTGTCATTTGATTAAACTAGAATGGACCATTCTTGTGATAAGTTTACTTTTATTTAAAATCCAGTTTTGGACTTTTACACAGGGGAGCATGCTTCCATATGTGACCGCCCTAGTGGGTTTCTGGAAATGGGACCTTATCGAGATATCTACCCTGCGAGATGTTCTGTTGGGTACTGTCCTCAAATCATACCAAACCCTATAGACGGAGTATCAGCTGCATCGCAGCCAATTCCACAGATACCTCCAGCTCCACCATGCATTGTCCCCGTACATTGCGACACTGATTACACTCACCAAGTTTAATCCATTGGAGAGCTAACTTCTTCTGGGAGCCAATAAAGTAGCAAACATTTATCAAACACTAATTTCCAATCAACCCTTTGTGTGCATGGTAGGTGGACATTGGGAAGTTGGAGAACAATGAATGAACAGAGGTCCTGAGCAAGCCGCGGGAGGCGGCCATCGTGGCCAGTCTCCGATTAATCCAACTTAAAAATCGACATAGAGTATATTTTACCTGCCATCGACTGTATTATGGGGTTGATTGCCTCTCCGGTGTGGTGCCGAAGTAGGCACATTCCTCAACACAGTGTGGAGCTGCTCTCCATTGGATAGATTCTGGCAGGGAGGCTTTGTATGCTTGAGATAGATTCTATCTTGGCCGATCCCAAGAGACCCTGTTGCAGGTTTTCTGCTCAGGAACAGAACTATGCTTAGGACCACAGGACTTCAGTATGTAGGAACTGAGTCAGCATACTACATCAGCATCTGTAGGCCAGAATCCGACTAGTCTGTAGTGCCTCACTTGCCCTACTAACCTTCCCAGACAGACAAGTGATTTGGCATCCCAGAACACATCACTCCTGACCCTCTCAGGGATCGCAGTGGCAGGTCGTTTCGTTCTCTCACTTATACCTGTCCACAATATAACAGTTTAGACACAAAAACAGTTTACAATATTTATTTAAACAATCGTGTTCTAATATGCAATAAGTTAGTTTAGGAAGTTGGCTCTGAATATACCATACCAAAGTGAGGTATAGTATGCACAGAGGCCAGTGGATCCCCAGAGGCTTACAGAGGCTTAAGTAGATAATACTGAAAGCTCTATTTGTGGTAGTGTGGGCGATCAGTTAGGTTAATCAGGGGGCTGTGTTAAGCTTTTATTGTACACACTCAGGCAAGAAATGATAGCACACACTCAAGGACTGAATCCAGACCAATTGTTTCTAGAAGCAAGAGGAGCTCAGTGGCAGGCAGGTAAGTAACAGTTTCAAAAATAGTGATACTTTTCAAATGCAGTCAGAATTGTTTTGCAAGTCAGTAGGAAATGCTTTACAGTACAGAAATACTTTTGTAGAATCAGATTGGAACATTAAAACTTTGCAATAGAAGTAAATAGACTTTGGTATGCAATAGGTTTGGATATGCAATACAATCCTATGGGATGTTATGCATTAGCAGGTAAGTATTCGACATACAAACCTAGTCTTCAGGAGTTTTGGCCAACACTGGGCAAGGTTCAGTTTCAGGTAGGTACTGCACCGCCATCAGCACTAGGGGGGCCGGGTGCAGAGGTCATTGGGCCCAATGTAAAGCAATGGAGGCTGGGGGCACCTTGAAGAGACACAGTTTGCAGGCAAGTACCTGCTGTTTCAGGGTGCAGGTTCTGGGGATTAAGATCAGCATGGGGGGACGCATGGCAGCACCAAAGCTACACCACCAGCGGCACATGGGTGGCCGGGTGCAAGGTGCAAAATCAGCATTGGCGCCCAATCCGTTTCAATGGAGTATGTCAGTCTCACAGAGAGTCTGCAGGCTTGGACCAGGAGGCTGGTTGAAAGTGACCACCAGCTGAGCAGGTAAGGGTAAGTTGGAGGGCTGGGGGAGGTTGAGGCACTGTCGGTTGAGCTCCCCAAGGCCGCAGGGCTGAGGATGAAGGGGTACCTTCCAGTGTTGCATCAGTCACGGTCAAAGGGACCCTTCTTACTGAGGCTACAGGTGACTTTGTGGGATTCAGGAGTGGGCAGCCACTGATGGAGATGAGGTCAGGATCACTGGGGAGAGTTTAAAGGACAGGTGAGTAACTCGATCTCGAGCCGTGGGCGTCAGGTGCAGAGTGGGCAGGGATCGCGGATGCACCTTGATCTGTAATCCTTGAAGATGGAGTTTTTTTGGACATGGCTGCTGTCCTGGAAAGATCTGGTCTTTATTGTAGAGTGGCAGTCTTCCCTGGACATGTTGAAAGTTGCTGCCCACGGGACAGGTGTCGTCTTCTTCGCAGGCTCGAGAAGCAGGAGACCGGCCGGTAGGACTGTGGCCAAGGCAGCACGTTCCTTCTTGCTTTGCCGCATGGCATCCTCTTCGTCTGTCTTCTTCTTAGGTTGCAGGACTCTGATGATCAAGGTTCGGGTGCCCCTAAATACCAGAGGTTTGTCAGTTTTCGAAACAAAGGAACATTTTTGGGAAAGAACACAGACACTGGGAACCTGATTAGCAGGGACCCAGTGCACACTCAAGCAAAGTACATCAGATATCAGGCAAAAAGTGGGGGGTAACCATGCAAAAAGGGGCACCTTCCCACAGTGCACCACAAATACAAAGCAAATGCATACCAATAACGTCGGTAGCATACTTAACAAACCATATACAATGAAAAGTCCTGTCATATTATTTGATAGTTGCCTAAGCTCACCCTTTCTACTAAAGCTCAGTGGTTAGAGATTATAGATCTCTGGGATTCGGTGGCGGACCCCATACCTTAGCACATATGGAAGGTTGTTCTACGTCTCAGCTGACGTAGCCCTTTCATCTGCATGCCCATGGCTCTGTCTGTCTCTCAGAACAACATGTGCCGAGTTATATTACAAAATGTGTACATTCAAAAATAGCTGCTGGATTTCTCTATTATGCCTAGGTACTAGTGTCAGACAATAAAAAATAACAAGGAGCAATGTTGTTTGTCCTTGCTTGGGCTGTTAAGACAAAATCCCAGGAAAAAAACAAAATACTAAAACATGTGCTGACTATGTATGAATTATAACGTGGCACAAACAAAAGCATGATATTTTGTAACATGTGCAAAGCGGCCTACATTATGCAAAAATTAGGCTAATATAGGCAAAACAACATTGGGCTCCATAGAAAACACACAACACCATCCTTTGGTCAGAACAATAGCATGAAAAATTACTGAATAAAAATAAATATAATGAAAGATAAGTAAACTCAAAGTGCGTTCATTAACATTTCATAGATGCCTAAATGACTATATGTGAATTTAGAAAAATAATCAATTTACGGTGTGTCAGAGGAATCCATGATGCCACTCCAAATTCAAAGGTTAGGAAATCCTAAAGGGAGTTCATCTCTGCAGAAGACGATTGCTCGACAGCCCATTTCACTAGTTCCATAGAACAAATACGATCCTCATTCTCAGCTTACGCTGAGATTGTTATTGGATAACCCGCATCTGTGTTAATAGAGCCAATATGTGATGATCCATGCGCAGATGAAAACGTCTCCTCAAGAAGTAGTGGCTCATACCTGGCATTATGCAGAAGACGTAAACCCAAAGAACAGTCCTGGTAATGGGTCACTAAGGGAGTCATCAGCAGTCCAATGTTCATAGTTGTGGGAATCTGCAGGGTCAGGCAAATATCCATTGCCCTTTTGAAGGGGCACCAGATGCAGTGGAACACGGGTTGCACGCAGGTAAACCAGACCAGCTGGAATGTTAGCGACCAATCAAGGTCCAGTTCTTGAAGTAATGACATTCTGAAAAGTTGAAGCATGTGTTGGCAACATCGCTGGAGTGGTGAGAGTTCCAGCGGGCTTGCACAAAGAACATCCATTGCAAAGAAGAAGAAATGCTGCAAATTAGGTATAACAGCAATGGGAATCCTCCTGATGGAATGAAAATGTTTTTCTATTTTGTTTTTGCTTTGTTCTCGTGTTAAGTTAGCATTCGCGGCACCATTTTATGTTCAGCCGCCATTTTGAATCATGTCGTCAGCTACGCATTTTCTGACTCGAGAAGCAGGCTGTGGAAATGTTCATTTCTCCAAGGTTAGGCCTTGTTCTGCTAATGAATACACTTCTTATTAACGCATTCCTTTCCCATAGATAGAGGCTTTCTCCCACTAGCCTAGCGATAGATACAAACAGAACGACCGTGGCAATATGATAATGTGTGCCCGGTATCAGAGTCAAGACTTGTTTTACTGTACTTCTTTGTTTAGCTGCATCTGCTAGTAGATTTCCATTATGGGCGGGACATTCTTGGTTCAGAAACGTACATAATGTGTCTCTATGTTTGCTTAAGTCAGTCGCTTTGCAGCAATCCTAGGAGGCTGGTCAGACTGGACTCCGCTTCAGTGTACCTGAATAAAATATAATTGGTTTGTATTTTCTACTGTCTGACCGACTCTTCATTTGTATGGAAGGCTGAGAGCTGGTCTCGAGTGACCAGCGTGGCCCTAATCGGGTCACTTCCTTCAGTTGGCGCACGAACAGGGACTCCATCGGGTGACCCATCCTCGCCCGCGGATGGGTGTGGAGGTCGGGGCCATCATCCGGTCAGATGGGCGGACCAGGGATCCCTGCACAAGAGAGTCCTGAGCTCGCAGCTGCCCCATCTGTCTGGCCAGGTGGTGCCTCGCCCAGCAGTCATCCCGACTGGGGTCCTGAACTGCGAAACCTTGGATTTGACCATTTGGTCCAAAGAGTAGGCAGTGGAGAATAAATGTGTTTGACCTGTGTGCACCAGGTGAGTTTGTTTTGGTTCTTTCTAAGTCACCCCAAAGGTAGGCCCTATGTTGCTCAGAGGGCAGGGTGCTGTATGATTAAAAGATAGGACATGTACTTTCAAAGTAAGCTCCCAAATTCATTTTTCAGTACTGTGAGTGTACTGGGTTTCTGCTAACCAGTGAAAAGCTCCCATATTTAGTTTTCACTACTGTGAGTGTACTGGGTTCCTTCTAACCATGTCCCCAGTACCAGTGTTCTTTGCCTAAACAGGTTCAATTGGTTTCCCCAATTGGAAAAAATCTTTAGCACCCTCTATAAGTCCCTTGTAAGTGATGCCCCTGTTACATAAGGCCTGAGGTACCAAAGAATATTTTGAAGGGCAGGAGCACTAATTGTGCCACCCTAAAGGACCCTTCAACAAGCACATGCAGTGCTGCTATCCTGATGCAGATACAACATGTCACACACCCCTGTGTGCAAGGTTCAATAACTCTGCATGTAATATTTGTAAGTCATCCCTATAGCAGGCCCAACAACCCTAAGGCAGGGAGCTGAATGTTACATGTGAGGGCATACCTACATTAGCAGATATGCCCCTGTGCTTGTCAGTCATATTACTGCCAGTAAAAGTGACCAGAGAAGCTATTTTAAAACTTGTACTGAACACTGGTGAAAACGAGTTCCCGAGCTACATGATGGCTTCACTGAAAATAGGGATGTTTGGTAACAAATGTCTCATATTGGTAAACCCACACTGATGCCAGTGTTGGATTTACCAATACGTGCACCCAGAAGGCACCTTAGAGGTGCCCCCTGAAAACCTACCATACTCAGGTGTTCTTGCAGACTGGCTTTTGCCAGCCTGCCACCCGATACACTGTTCTGACCTCCTAGGGTGAGAGCCTTTTGCTCCCAGGAGACCCAGAACAAACGCCTGTCCGGGAAGAAGGTGTAACACCTCCTTCCACAGTATGACCTGCTGATTAGCCTCCTTGGGCCAGCAAGCTTCAAAAGGCAGCTGCCTTTGGAATGCAAATCTGGCTCCCCTTCCAGGAGAGGAAGCCGCCCCACTTTGTCCAGGACCCCTTTGGAACATGGACAGGCAGGAAAATTAGCTATTCAGGTAAGTGTGCTACCTCCAGGCTAGTACCATCCCTAAGGTGGGCTAATATGAGGTGGACACACATTTTCAGAAGCAGCCATCTTTGTGATGCATACTTAGGAATTCTGGGCCAGGGTAATGCACACTTAAAATGTAAATCCAGTATTTGTAAAGCGCACAGCTACCCGTAGGTATCCCGGCGCTGGGGGCTGTCGGGAAGATTAAGCAAGCTATTGCCCAGAGTCACATGGTGCTGGGCTGACCTACCGCCGGTGCCTGGTATCGTACCGTGATCCCCAGCGTCCGGCTTCAGTCGCCCTGGCTGCTGCGCTACACCTCTTCCCCACAAGTAGTGGTCATATAGGGGGTGTTCTGACCAGAAGGGTATGTAGCCTATTGGCTACAACCCTACACTCTCCTAACAGCCCTAAATTCAGTATTTAGGGGAGCCCCTGCTGCCACGGAAGCAAATCCTGGTGACCTAAGATGAGAGAGGACACTGAAGAGCTGCAAAAGCAAAGAGGAAAGAAGAAGCAGCTGACCTTGTACCAAAACTGCAAGGCTGTCTGCATCCCTCGTCAAAAACTGATCCAAAGTCATCTTGTCCTGCAGCTGTTGACTCCAAAAACCTGAGAGGACTGTCTGCCCTCGAAAAAGACTCAAGACCTCCAGTGAACAGCGGACCTGTTCTCAAGAAACTCCAAAAGAGAAGACTGAGTCCTCAGGAACCACCAAAACCCGACACCCGAAGTCACCACTGCACCTGTTGCCTCTAGCTCAAGTTTAAGTGTGTGCCACTCTTGCCAAGAAGATCCCCCAGCACTCCAGAGCTTGAGTGCTTGAGTCCATCGTGGTTTCACCCCTTCTGGACACCCCAACATTGCCTGCAGCCTCTGCACACAGGCCCCCTCAATCGGGACTGCTACAGCAAGGAAAAACTAGATACCTAAGGACACTCCTGCTCCTGTAACCCCTGGGACTTAGAGAAGAGGATCAGGTGTGCCCCCCTATCCCTGAGCATCGCAAGGCTTGAGCGAACTTACTGGTTCAGCCAGACTGGCTTCCTAGCCAGAACCTACTGCCTTATTTTACAGTGACCGATCCCCATTAAAACGCATAAGGCTCCCAACGCTAATTTACACACTGTAACTGGCTGCCCTCGTGCCGCTGGTGGTGTATTGCTGATGCTGCCTTGGACCTTGCCCACCACTCACCTTAACTCCTGGAGAAAGGTTCTGTGAGTCGATGTAGTGTACCTGTTTGCAGAAATTATTTTCCTTACATGGGATAACAATGCAGAGCTCAAAAATTGCACTGTGTACACTTTCTAAAGTGAAAAGAATTTATATTGAAAAACGTACTTACCAGAACGATTTTTCTCTGATGATAAATTGGTGTGGATATGCTTCTTGAGTCATGTGTGTCATTTATTAATCATTGTGTGTATTTGCAAATGTCTTGCACTCCTCTGTGTTAAGCCTAAGGATGCTCAAGCACATTACCCCCGTGGGATTGGATAGCAAGCCCCTGTCCACTAGTAATGAAACCCCTGGGCTCTTTACATGGTATATCGGATTTTTGATATATCACATAAAAAGCCATCTTCCCGCAATTAACATTGTGAATTCCTTGTTACAACTAATAAGCTGTAATTCCCAATTAGAAGGAGGTAGATCTGTCCTGTTTAGTGCCTTTTGATGTAATGATAAATCCTCTTTAATGGTAAAGTCGAATTTATCATTAACATTTTTACAAATCCACTTTTAAAAATATGGCATGTTCTGCTCCTAGCCCTTAGTGCCTGCACTCTATCTCCAATACACATCTGGGGTAGGTGACAAATGGGCTGTGTGCATTCCCTCAAGACAGCCATACACAAAGGGAGCTTAGATGTGACTTGATGAGCCATCCACATCCTGATGGTCAATCGTGGGTAGGATGGGAGAAAGAAGCCGGGCACAGTGTCACAGTTACACCTGAATAGGCAGTGTTCTGTCCCCACAAAAAGACTGCTTAGCCCCCTGTAGTGAGTATAGAGCCAGGGCAGGAAGGGAGGACTTCTGTGAACTTCAAAGCCCTTCTTTGAAGTCTCCTTCATTTCAAAGGCATCACTGGGTATAAGAACTGGACTTTTGACCATACCGTTTCTTTACACTATTGTATCTGTGGATACTCTGCCAGGAAGAAGGACTGCTGTGCTGCTGAAGGACTGCCACTCTGTCGGACTGCTGCTCTGGAAGAACTGCTTTCTTGCTGTGCTGACCTGCTGCTTACTGCCCTTTTGCATGGGTGAGAAGAACTGGACCTACATCTCACTTGAACGCAGACTCCAAGGGCTTCCTGGCTTGTCTCCTGATTGAAGTCTCAGGGACATAAAAGATTTCCAGTTCACTTACCATAAGTGCTGGGCCCTTGGAAGTGGAATTAAAGTACTGCTCTAGCAGAATCCATGCATAGCCTAAATTTTGCTTCCTGCTGTAGAATGATTTGTACAAGTTCAACATCTGTGAGGGAAACTAACGGGCCCACTGGGCCTCTGCACTGTTGCCTTCATTATTAGTTTTACAGGGACACCCACAGGTTCCAGATAAGTGTGTCCACACCTTGAGTGGCTCAGCTAAGTACAGCACCCCAATAACCTAGGTACTGTACACACTCTTTTACACACAATCAGACACAATTGTAGTCAGGTACTTATGGCAGGTGTAGCAGTAATCTCTAGTCCCGATGAAATGCCATGTAGAGAACAGGGTTCAACAGACATGAATCATCTGACGATTGCAGACATGACGATCCAGATTTTTCACTTTTGATCTTATGCTTGTCACAAGATGAGAAGATTCAACGAGAGTTAGGTCAACCTGAAGCAATTTTAAATTCCAGGCAGTTCATCACTGAAACAGAGTGCAGTGGTGACTATTTGGATTGATGTTAATCTACAGTACGCTCCCCCCTCATCCCCCAATTCAGAGATCAACACAAAGTGTGAGCCAACCACTAGCAATGGCTCACCTGGAGTGGGACGAAGACCAGTCCCTATGATGAAGACTGCACCCCATGTGGGAGACCGCCCAGCGTCCTCAGGAGGCACTCTACCCAGATGAGTAACATAGGTCTGTTGGCTGATAGTGCACTTGTGACAGGTCTGTTTTATCTTTTTGTAGCATAAGTGTCTGGTTAAGGAGAGTGAAGAGTAGACCTGCTCCTTCTCTTTGAAGCACAGTATGACACTGTCAACCCTCTCAGCAGCTGCCCTGCCCATGTCCGGAGCAGTATTTAACAAAGGAGGGACCGAATTTAGAGGTCCTGCACACAGGCTCTGGAGGAAGCTCATGTCTAAAGGGAGTGTGCAGCTCCTGTCTGGATGTGGGGGAAAGACAGGTCTTTCTTCATGATGCCCTCACACACCCCGTGAGGTGTCATGCTTCATCATTGGGCAATTGCCCCTCGTCAGGCCGGCGCTGCAATGCCTGACGGGCTCCCAGAATCGGGGCTCTTTATCGGGGATCTTTTGAAGAAGCCGTTAGGTGCGTGCGAATTTGGGGGCTGGGTAGTGCACGGGGGTGAGATAAGTAAAATAGGTCTGGAGCAGTCCTACTTAAATCAAATTTTAATGTATTAGGTAGCTCTAGCCTGGTTAAAAACTGTGCGTGTGGCCCTATGTGGGAATAATGTTCCTAAAAGGCAATCAAAGTGTGGATGGTCAAAATGTTTCGTGCCCAGTCTGCCCCTAACGGGTCAAATGGCACTTCATCAGGACCGAGAAAGCTAAGTGTGAAAAGTGCACTACCGTCTGGTACCGAGATTCTGTGACATAAATTACCAGATACGGTAGGAGTGCCCTAGTAGACTTGTACTGGGGAGTACTGTAGACCCCTAGTTACATAGTCTAAGGCTGGCGGGGATAACCAGAGCGCGTCGTTGCTCCGGTTGAGGTGTAGGCAGTCAACTAACAATCGTCCTACCCTTGCTCCGGGCCCCGCGATGTCCGGAGCAGCCCAGGGTGCGAAGCTTGGGAGCGGTGCTCAGGCTCCCGGTCCAGTAGTAATGCTGCTGAGTCCTCACTCGGTACCGGAAACAATGTTTTCAATTAACAGGATAGATATTGCTCTAGCTGTACCTGAGCGATAGCAACAGACAAGTGGAGAGGAAAATAAAAAACAAAAAAAATTGATGCGGCAGGCTTTCAAACTGTGCCGTTTAAGTTTTCACAGTGCTGCTGTTCCAAGATGCGGATATCCAACAGCAGCCGGGGAATGGGGAGTGAAATAAAACAAAACGATCTTGGAGGGAGGCCAAGGGCATGTGCCTCGCCTGCAGCCCCTCCTGCAGAGCTGGAAGGGTGTCAGCAGGAGCTGCCTCTGCAGGGGTTCAGGTGCAGCCCTAGCTCAATAATAGCTGCAGTGCCTGAGATGGATTGCTTTTTAAACTCATCAGCAATTCAAAATATGTACCCCAAAATGTAGAAATCCATGAAGTGCTGGTACCAGAACATGACGGACACCCCATCCAGCCAGTGCCTGAAGGGGGTTCATTAAAGCAAGTCAAAGACCGAAGAGTCTGACTCTTCCTGCATTGAATGCCTTGTTGACATGAGCTCTGGTATCATCTAAACCTGCCTGCTACCAGAACTAAAGACTAAATACATAGAATGTATTTCTCAAAACAGTAAAACTATGGCCACTCCAGCCTCTGTTCTGAAACTCATGGCAATAGCTACATTTTGTCCGGTTGATGGTGCCTGCACTTAACTTCTCCTCTGATCCTATAGTAACAACTCAGCGACACCTGTTTGTTCGTAGTGAGCCATTCACAGAAATGGAAACATTATAGTGCAGTAGCCGATGACATAATAAATTACTCCGTTGTTAGTGATTCTGTGAGTAGTCACTGACGTGAGATAATTGCCTAACCCCTAACCCAAATGTGATGTTTACCTATGCTGGCCTGGCGCATTTCACTGCAAAACCAGAGAATCTATTATGCTTTCTAATATCCGACTATTTTGCCAGCAGCCACACAAACTACAATAACCACAACCCCCTGCTACAAGCAGAGGGAAAATGAAACCATCAGCAACCACCACAGAACCATAAGAGACCGCGTTCAAATTACATCAACCTTTTTAGTTGCTGCTCACAGGCCACAGTTAAGTGTATGCTAGAGAAAAGTGATCTAATTGCTAACTAGGTCATGATTTCTAAATTTATGTTAATTAGTTGATGTTATTTAATGAAGGGTTGTACCTCTGTGATGGGGAGGTTATTTAAGGTTGTTGTTTGGTGTAGCATGCTGCTATGTTAGAAGAATTATTGGTGTTGGCAAAATATAAAGTTAAGAATATTGAGACCTATTTATTAAAAAGTAATGCAGCAAGTCATTTAACACAATACTGCGCATTCCTGCCATTTCTCCACCGCTGGTGCACAACGGGCTGCTTGCATAGTACAAGGGTGCCTATGTTGTATGCAAGACTGTTTTTGTGCAGGAAGGAGCACCTTCCTGCACAAAACAACCCCCTGAGGCATATTCCTCTTTCTATGTGTGTTTCACAATGCTGCACACATAGAAAAGGATAGTAATACAGAGAAATAAAGCAAATTCTTCTTGTTACATCTCCCCTGGTAAGGCACAGCATTTCGGTGCTTTCCCAGGTCTACTAGTAATGGTAAATGTGGGACTGCGTCAAAATCCATGGGCGTTGCATGCAAACACCTACACAACGCCCATGGAACGTATCCCTGGGGCCAAGTAACGCAACACAGTGATTTGCGCTGTGTTGCATTGTTCCTGATTTATCAAGCCAATATGGCCCATGCAAAGTGGCCTTGTGTGGCTTGATAAATCACATTCTAGACTTTTCATCACTCCTGCACCACATTGCTTGGGGCAAACACGCCCCAGTGGCGCTTTATGCTTTTACGTACTACATTTCATTTAATTCTTTAAAAATTCATGACTCTGGTTCTAATTATCAGATTTTATTTGTTTTGGTCTTGTTTTGTTCATTAAAATATGCTCTATTTTTCTAACCATGTGTGGTATCTTTTTGTGTGGTGTTTTCACTGCTTTACAGTTTGCAGTGTTGCACAAATACTTTACACAATGCCTCCTAAGTTAAACCTGACTTCTCTGTGCCAAGCTACCAGAGCGTGAGCACAGGTTAGTTTAGGGTGTGGATCTGACTTACCCTGACTAAGATTCATGCTTGGACAGGGCGCATACCTCTCCCAACAAGAAACCAAATTTAAAACGACAATATTCTTTCCACACAATGTTTTTAGCTTCAATGTTTTATCAGACAACTCCATTATTGCACCTCACACCTGGTTCTTGGGTTGTTTGAGTCATGCTGCATTCTACCCACATTGTTCTGTGCTCTTGCCTGAGGCTTTAGGATTGTGATTGTTTGCTTGTAAGAAACTTGCATCAGCAAGATTCTACTTTACTTCCTTCAAGTGCCTGAAGCTTTTCTTTGCACTCCATGCAGGATGAACTGCTCAGCTGATAATTTGTTTAACTAGCTGAAGCGCCTTGTTTCTTTATCAAACCTTTGTTTAATGTGTGCTAATTGGGCACTCCGTTAGTTCCTTACCTAAGGGTTTGTAACAAGTTGGGAGGTTGTTCTTGTGTTTTTCATTGCTCTTAATTTTTAAACCTGCTTGCAAAGGCTCTGTTTATGAGCAGATGTCAGTTTCATTTTATGTTGTAGTGTCACACATGTCTGGAATTTCATAGACTCTAAAAATTCTTCATTCAATATGGAGAATACTAATTTTAAGGATAAGGAGCAACATTTGGATTTGGAAGAGGAGGAATTGGTCAAGAGAAATTTATATAATGTTCTAGATAATTCCATGTATCACTCCATTCAGAGAATTTGACCCCGCCTACTGATAGAAGTAGGCCAGGCATGTCACTTGATGATTTAAGATTTGTGGGAGGAACAGTAATGGTTGACAAGGGTTCTAATGTTGGGGTTGGTGGAAGTAAGTGCACTGCCAAATTAAAACAGATGCCCTCTGCACATTCTCCATGATTGGTGATTTTGAGTGGTCCTTAACCCCCTACTGAATCGGACTTGCATCCAAAAGTGAAACTCTCTGGACTACAGGTAGCATGCAATCTATAAAACTTCCGAATATGGTTTTAAGGACCCCTGAATTGATGGAGATGGAGGGTGATGATCTTCAGGACGTTTATTGCTATAATTCTGATTCTAAGGGGTATGTTGTGGATGACAATGATTTTGATTGGGTTGATAACCCTAAAAGAAGGAAGAAAGAAACCAAATTCTGAAACTAAGAATGGAAAAAATGAGGATTAATGAGAGTAATGTTTGATGCTGTTGGTCAACCTACCCTAACTCTCCCGCAGGGCCGGCTTTAGTGCTGGTGGCGCCCTGTGCGACAATGTTTGTTGGCGCCCCCCCAGTGACCACCTCCACCATGGATTCTCTCACTAGCACCCTTTAACAGTGACCACGTCTCCATAACCACACTCTCTCAGATGCATTGAATTAGTTATATAGCGCCACTCATACCAGTGTAGGGTGTCCGAGCACTTTGCATCACACGCACATTACACAGAGACAATCAATCATACGTGTGTAAATCAGTGTATAGGAAATGTTACATAAGCCAAAGGACTAAAAGTGAAGGAGTCACATGTCATCCATACTGGTAGGCAGTATAGTTTAAGAGTGCTTGGTGTGGAGAAGCACAAACTCAGAGTCGAAAAAGAAACAGCATAGTCGGGAGTTTTTCTAGCCAAATTAACCCTTTTTGCAACATTAATCAATGTTCTAATAATGTATACTTTGCAGTGTGTATGCAGTTCTAGGATTAAAGTTAATAGCTCACTATTCTGTATTAGGACTTTAAGTTATAAATTGCAAGTAACAAAAGAATGCCTCTTTTGAAAGCAGTAACCTGCTGATCTGTTTACATCATACACACTCTGTTATCTACTTGGTACACTTTCTTTGCAGCAGGCACATTAACCCTCTGCACTAACTTCACCTAAGTCAAAACCTCAACTCAACTATACAAAACACTGAACTCTCTCCAGGAAGATAATTAATCACACAAATTATCTTGACATTTATGTGAGGCCTGGTAATTGCCTGGGGGGGAAAGAAACGCTGCAGCAGGTGCTTCAAAAGCATAATAAACGTTCAAACACGGCGCCCCCAGAAAGCCAGCACCCGGTGCGGTGGCACCGGTCACACCGCCCTAAAGCCGGCCCTGCTCTCCCGAATGAGTGCCACTAGACCATGTGATAGAATATATTAGAACTAATCTGAGACAACATTTGGACAAGCCATTTAGATCTAAGAGGAAGGCTGAATGTCCAAGACCTGATATTTCAGGCCAGGTGTCAGCTACTTCGGTTTTGTACCAAAAGATAGTTACATATTGGGCTAGAAATGATCACGACCTTAAAAAGCGAATAGACAGATCATGGGCAGCATATCAGGATAACAGTGGCGTAGCTAGGGTGGGGCGGTGGTGGGTGGTCCGCCCCAGTCGGCACTATTTTGGGGGAGGACAAAGGCATTCAGATAAGGCTCTGCTTGCTTTTTTGTGCTGGCAGCAGTCCCCCCTCTCTTCCTATTATTCCCTCTCTTTCTGTCTTGCTCCTCACTTACTGAAAACCTGACTTGAAGAAACAGTTCACAACCTCTCTTTCCTTCTTTCATTTAGTTGCTTCCCTGTGAAATGGATCCAAAAAAAAAAAAAAAAATTGTGGGAAATGCCCTTTTTCTGACATTTTTCTATTCCAAAGTGCAGCGGGATGGAGAGAAATAGAAGGTTTTAAATATGAAAAATAAATACATAACTGAATAAAGCAAGACAGAGTGGTTGCAAAGTGGCCAGATTGGTTTTATTTACATCCAAATACATCCGCCTCACTTTACAGAGTTTGCCAGTGAAGCGCTACTTTTGTTTTCTCGTCTTTCTTTGAACAGCATTGTTGTTCCCAGGTGGGAAAGTGTACCATTCCTGGAGGTACTGCAATACCTGGTTGATGGGTGGATTGGAAAACAAAATGTGTACCATGGCTCTGTGTTTATGGATGTAGTCTTTTTAAACCATACTGCTACGTTTTGTAAAGATATAAGCAATGGACATTGAAACGGTTCCCTTCAGGGCCCTCTAGTCATGTCCTTAACTTTTTAGGTAAAACCACTTGCTGATTTCTGAATAGTGAGTAAGAGATCGTTAACCGCTTGCATGCTCATGACGAGCCCAGCTCGTCATGAGGCACAGTGGAGCTGTGCTCATGATGAGCTGGGCTCGTCATAACGGTCGCGGCCCGCCCACGCACGATTGATTACCCGCCTGTGCGGGAGAATCAATCAGTGGGCGAGGTCGTGACGAGCTCAGCTCGTCATGAGGACAGCTCCACTGTGCCTCATGACGAGCTGGGCTCGTCATGAGCACCGCGGCGCCGCGCCCCCGCGCCGTGGGGGAATTACCCCCGCGGCGAAGGGGTTAAGGTAACCATGCTGTTTCTGCTTACATTTCACATGCTTTACTTAATCTTGCATTCCCTATGAGTGTTTGCAATTAGGTTGTAGCTGAAGGCAGTGCAAGTTTCTCTCAGTGGGGCAGTATGGTGTTCAGTGGGGGAGACGATGTGGCACTATGGCCAGAGCTGTCGAATTTGGAACTGGGGAACCGGGTTAGGCCTTCATGACCAGTCCACCAGACCACTCTACTGAGGGAGCACATTCTCATGCTAGACCGTAGAAGGCCCCACTAGACCTTAGAAGGCTTGTTGTCTTAGCACAAGCAGGTGTACCCTAGTGGTGTCAATTGTGGGTTAATCTTGAAGGCCTGTCCACCACAATCCATACTGAAGTTCATCTCAGTCTTGCGGGCAGGCCTACAAAGCAGCACACCCTAGAGCAACAGTGATCCAGTCGCTGTGACTCTGTCACTGATGTCACATGAACCTTGTGCAGGTTAGGGCGATGCGAACGGTGTGCCCACACTGGGTACCTATTTAGGGTGGGTGCGTAGTGTTTGCAAGTATATTATGGTTTTAAAAAAACTTGCTGCCTCCTTCCTGGCCCCCAGCAATTTTCAGAAACAATAAAAATGTTGTGATAACTTCGGTGATTAATGTTCTTCCTAGAGAGAGATCAGAGTTTTGTCTAGTGGAAGGGTTGACTCCTGGAAAGGTAGCACAGAGGGTTAATGTGCCTGGTGCAAAGAACATTTACCATGCAGATCACAAAGTGCACTGCTTTAATGGGGGGACCATGATGAATGGTCATTTAATGTCAGCTGTAGATGATGGATCCCTGAACAGTGTCATGTATGTGCATGTTTGCATTGTGCTGAGGGGATTACCAGGTAATTGTTCACGCAGCTCTCTGATGGATATCACATGCGGTTTTTCTGAGACCCCAGATAGATCATGCAGTCTGTGTGTTCTCTTTAGTACTGGCAGTCACTGCCAGTCACCGGTGCATTCAACTGTGTTGCCTTGGACCGTGTCATGTATGTGCATGTAACTTGCATGATCGAGGTAACTATTAGCGGCGATACTACGTGTCTCTCGGACCTCTTTCAAGTGCTCGCCATCCTTTTTCTCCAGCAACCCCCCCTCCCCAGGAGCGGCAATCTGAGGGATAGCCCTGGGCACCACAAGCTCTAGCTACGCCTCTGCAGGATAAGTTGTTTGCTGCGTTTGGTCCTTGGCGAGGATCTTGAGCTTTGCTGAGGAAGATAAAAGGTAAGGGAAGCTGGTAGATCCTAATATCGTTTCTGAAGTGGTGTAAAGGGCCGCTGTAGTGGCAGAATGATGGAAGGGTCTGTTGATAGAAATTGACCCACATTTGGGAGAAGGGCCACTTTGAAACTAGGCCCCAGAGGTACAGGTTCTACCTTTGAAGTCTAGTTTATCAAGGAAAGGGGTAATCATGTCCAGGTTTTTACCCCGCTTGATAAGGTTCAAACTCCCATCTCTCTCTCTCATCTATAGAGGTTGTCTTTTGCAAAGGTCGGCAGATTCAGGGGCCTTTATGCCAACCAATTCACCTTTAATAACAGGTTCCAATGGGTCAAAAACTCTCTGAATACCAGCTTCATTGGTTCTTCCCTCAGCTGAGGAGGGTAGGTCATTTGCCCCTTACTAGAGGTCAAAGGAGAAATTAAGGTGTCCACAGTAAGGTTAGGGGGCTCCTTTTTCCCATTGCTATTCAGGGGGGAAGTAGACTTGCACATTTCCTTCACATCTGGGCTAGAATATCGAAATACCCTTGGGTTCTTCAAACAGTTCAGGGATATCAAATATAGTTTGTGACAAAGTGTATTATTAGTTCAAGTAAACAATAGTCCTCTTCAACTAACAATGGCACAACCCTTAACTGGGTCCAGTTAGGTTTCAGTAATTTAAACCTGAGCTCAACCCTTGGTAGCTGTAGTACAGAGCAGACACGCTTAACTTAGGAGAAACAAGGGTAGAACATTTATCAGTACCAAACAGTAAATGATTAGAAAACAGACACCAAAAAATTCCACTCCAATTCATAAACATAGAGAAAATTCTAATGAGCAAATAGACACGAAAACAATAACAATAGGATGTAGGAAACCGTAGATATGCTTTTCCAACATTTTAGATGTTTCTAGTACCAAAAAGCACAAAGCAACAACCTTATGTGGTATCTGGTTAGGCTAGACTGGATCAAAGTCAAAAGATAAATCAACCACAATGGTTGCATATCGGATACAGGGACCAGGTTCCATTCGGTGGAAAGTTTACTTTTTGACTTACAGCCAGATTTACATCTCGGCAGATGGGTTACTCCTTCACAACTGTGACGGATATCCCATTTGCCAATAATTGAAATCCCATTATGTTATGTTATATTGCATTTGTAAAGCGCGCAGTTACTCAGGAGTATCCCGGCGCTGAGCGCAACTGGGGAACCCATCCTGGCTTTCCCTGTGAGATGATCCCTACTGGGAATCTCCAAGGTGAAGACAAGCATCCGCGGCGCTGATAGGGCCGTAAGTGGAGATTAAGCAAGCTATTGCCCAGAGTTGCTGAGTGGGATCCATGATTAGAGTAGGCACCGAGAGAATTATCGAGTCCGCTGACCTTGGCCCAAGACCCTGCCGCGTCGGGAATCGAACCGTGGTCCCGGGCCGACTTCTGCTTACGGGTCTGCCGCCTCTAACCAGTGAGCCACACCAATCCACATTATATCCTATGGGATTTAGATTGCGGCATACAGGATATCCGTCACTGTTGTGACAGAGTAACCTGTCCGCCGAGATCTAAATCAGTCTTTTTCTTGGAGAAAATCCTCATCCACGAAGATGTCAAGAGGATGGGGTGACAGCTGGAACCGAAGAAGGACTAGTCGCCAGCCGCTGTCCGGAGTGCGGGGCCACAGTGGGAGCCTCAGCGGGAACCTCAACTTTTGACCAGAAGTTCGAGGCTCTCAGTGTTGATGGAGGGAAAGTTCAGAACAGGCAAAGTCCGGACGTCTTTACCAGGGGAGGTCTCGTCTGTGGTCGGCTACTCCTCCATGTTGGTTTTTGTGAAATACTTCTAAGTTTGAACTTAGAAACGTTTCTGGAAGTCAAACTTCTTTAAACAGGGCAAACCAGCAAGATGAATCTGACCACTATGCAACCTTGGTGGCTGGGGATCAGTTTAGGTCAGGTGGTAGCCTCCGTTTTTTGGGGGGGAAAAGTTTGAAAAAAGTTTCTAAGGGTCCAGCTTTGCAGTTCTTGATGGTGAGAGAGTTCAATCTTCATCACACAAGGGCCTAGGACCTTTTGGGCATGGCTTGGTGATTAGGACTCAATCTCCCAGTACCCAGCAGCAGGGTCCAAGGCACATCTAGTTGGAACTGGCCAGCTGGGCTCAGCAGAGTCTTAGATTTCTTGCAGCTTGGGGCGGGGTGAGGGGCTCTGAACAATGGTGCTTACCTTGGCCAGAGTGAGGTTTCACTGTGGCAAGATAAGGAAGCAATCTGAGTGAATGTATTTTTGACTCCTTCGTACTTGCTGGAGGTTGTTCGCTCCCCATAACTAAACCTTTGAAGATTAGTTTTAGCTGCACTTGCAACATTGCACAGCAAGGACCTCTGCTGGTCTCCCCGTGCTCCATTCTGGAGGCGCTGGCTGAATTCTCTACTGAGTAGATCAATCTGAGTGAACGTATTCTTGACTTATTTGTATTTTCTGGAGGTTGATCACACCCACCTTTGAAGAGTAGTTTCATCTGCACTTGAAAAAATGCACAGCAAGGACCTCTGCTGGTCCCCTCTCCAGCAGAGGAGTTGTGACATATCGTTGGTAGTTGGTTGAGACATATCGTTCTTGGTGATGGTAGGCAAATAAATAGTTTATTAATGTGGCATTGCTAAAGACGGCGCTATATGCCGAAACGGCAGTTGAAGAGATTGAATCAAAGCCACCATAGTGTGTGATAGCTGAGCTTTTGCCATCACATTTGTAAAGATACAGAAGGCAAAACGGATTAAGAAAAAATTGTAAAATGTTTAAATATTGAAGAGATTGAATCTAAGCCACAACAGTGTGAAAAAATTTAGTTTTTGCCAGCACAAAAATATTTTGAAAATATTCAAGATCAATGATGATGCAGTTATGAGAAAATGTTTTAGTAGGTGTATGCATGTATGAAACGTTTTTGGGATTTATGAAATATGTGGTATGAATATGTTTTGAATTATATGCTTTTAAATTTAGTATTTTTGTTTCTCATGCAGACCTGGATTGAGAATACCCAGGATAAAAGTCTGTGTTGATGAAAACAAGCTATGTTTATTGAGAAATACTTGATTAAACTAAAGAATTGTTATTGAATAAAAAAATAAAATGAGAAATAAATAAAAATACATAACCCTTTGGGCCAAACATTAATGTGTGGAGACTTATGAGCTTGGTTGAAAAGATAAGGTTGCCAAGGAAATGTGTTTCTAATGACTGGTTCAATTCACAACCATTTGATCTGTCCTCTACTTCTTGGTGCTTCACCGAGCTTCTCAACCCTTTGTTGGCACATCTACGAATACTGGGATCTTCAAATGTTGGTTTATTTGGACAACATAATTATTATGGTAAATGATCCATTATACTTCTGGAGCAAGTTCAGAAGGCAATGAGCTTAATGCACTATCTTGGGTTTCTAGTAAATAGGGAGACATTACCCTTTGTTCCTTCTCAACAAATGGATTTTCTCGTTTTTCTAATGGATTCAAATTAACAGGTCTTACAACTTGCAAAGATTAAGCTTCGTCTGGTCAGAGGGAGATTGTTAAATCTGCTCCCGGCTGTCCACAGATGTTGCTGATGCACCCGGCTGGGTGTAGATGCGTTCTGATGCATGTGATGCAGGTCTGGGCTGATTCTCCGAAATACTTCCAATGCCTCGTGATGTGAAAACCTGGAGACCACGGTTTTGCAAGAGTTCCAGTCTACGTGAGAAACTGCACCCATGTTTAGATGGGGCAGTTTACAAAGGCTCCGTCCGCTCGACCAAATGTGACACAAAGTAGGTTCCATGGAACTCTAAGAATAATCTAATTGTCTTTCTTCACTTGGGAAGTATGTACTGAATAAACACAGTCCTTTAATTTAAGGATTCTACTCCTAAATAGAGGGAATTAGTAGGTAAGTTTAGGGAGATGTAATAATTGGGGAAATTGGGTATGAAACTACAGTTTAGTTCTCAGTAGTTTGATATTTCCTTTACCTTTGCAGGAACTCATATGAACCCTTCCAACACCACCACTGTGGGCAATCAGCCAGAAGACCAGGAGCAACATCTATACTATTCGCTTTTCACTCCTACAAGGCAGCATAACCAATCAGGTTAGTGTTCAGTCGTTACAGAAACTGGGAACGGTTTATGATTTCTCTTCATTACTTCGCCAGGATAGTAGGCTTGTAGGCATTCTCCATCCAAGTGGTCTTCCCAGGTCCCCTGCACTATCGAGCTCTCCAGAGATTGGCGATAAAGCATCCCAGGGAAAGTCTCCTGGGAAGGCAGCCTGGCACTAAAGCAGGAGCAGTATGAGTAAAACCAAGATAAAGAGCTAGGTCTTAAGTTTCTTGCGGAGTTCAAGAACTGAGCAGGAGGCTTTTATGTGCACAGGTAGGTCATTCTAGGATTTAAGAGTGAGGTAGGAGAAGGCATGACCTCTGGATCAAGTTCTGCCTTTGCAGGTGGTGTGTGCGAGTAGTAGTCCGGTTGAACGGAGGTGTTTGGTAGGTTTGTGTTAGTTTATGATGTTGCTGTATGTGGGGTCAATGTTGTGTAATGCTTTGTATGTGAGCATGAGGAGCTTGAAGAGTGTCACAAAAAAAACGGTCGGTTAGAGGGTCTGAGGGAAATTTACAGACCAGTGCGGACAAATCCCCTATTCACTAGATATACATCAACATTAAATCCACGGTTCTACTAAAGCAAAACTGAGAACTAATAACACCAAAACCAGCATATTCAGACAGAGGGAGTCCTTATAAGAAGGACAAAGTCCCATCACCCACCGAGGTGGCATGCTTCATCATTTGGGACCTCCTTTTAACCGCACCTGGTGCAGTTAAGGAGCTACAACTCCTTTGCTATTTGTAAAAAGGAGGAGCTCACAGATGTTTTAGATATACAAACAGAGGATTAGATCTCCTAACAATCAATGAGGCTGCCTACAGTGTGGTGAAACAAGGTGCAGTGTGTGTAAACAGTGAGTTAAAATTGACTGCCTGCAGAGAAATATGTTTATTAGGTATCTAAAGGTGTCAAAAGTTAAAAACCAAAAAAGAACGTGTTCAAGGAAAGTCTCCGAGCACGTTGATGACAAACGCGGTCTACATGTTTCAGCCAACTTTGATCTAAACAATGTGATCGTGGATTTCATCAGGACCATATGATAATACTACTGCAAGGAACGATACTACCCACAGATAAACCTGCTTACTCACAGATAGGCGGAACTGCAGGGGTACGGAATGATCACCTGTTGGGAACAGTAAAAACAGGAGAAAACACAGATGTCATATGTTGTATTGGGTCATAGTGCTCAGTCACTTAAAACAACTGTATATTAATAAACAATTGTCATGAAGAGGTCAACAAATGGCCTCCTTACCCGCGATCAGTCGGGGATATAATCCTACACTCCTGGTAACGACTCAGGGCGTGAGGCAACGCTCTATAAAAAACAAAATAAAAAGGAGAGAAAAAGCTAATACCATGGAGGAACCAAAAGCTTAATTCCTCTCCATAGCAGTGCTGCAGATAAACATAAAGAAAGACGACAAAAGGGAACCATGAAATCACTCCACAGAACTGACAATACACAAGTACTGGACCAAGACTAAACAGGTACTGCTACAATCATTAGTGGCACATCGAAGATCAAGTAGCCTGAGATAGTGGACGACAGTGAATGTAAGCCCTTAAGACAAAACAGAATTAGAGCTACACCCCACCAAAAGAGCGCGATGACTACTTCACATATTGGTACATGTATCTCTCAAAAGTCGAGAGGTACAAAGATGAACGAGTACTCCCATGTGAAATGGAACTAGTCACACAGTGTGCAATCGATTTTAAGAACATAAGCCCATGTAAAAAACACATTAGCCTAAAAATGATGGCACAAAAGTTGTCTTACCTGTCCGTCGTTACCCCGGACCTTCTTCCTGGTCGTTCCGAGTGGTAACCGGACAGGCATTGGCGCGTCTTTTAAAAAGGCTTGAAAAATACTAAACACCTAGGACCCGACCAACGCAACGTCAACGTGACCCCCGTCACGTGACTATGGTGTATCTACGTCATATGCACATGCGTGTCTGGATCAAATGTAGGCATGCTGGGAAATGTAGTACCTGATAGTCTATCTCGAGTGCATACTCTAAAAGACCTAGAATGTATTTAGTGAAAAAAGTTAGGCTATGCGAGAAAACATACTAAAGGAACCGCCCAATAGCCTAAACACAAAACTGTGTTCAAACGCGTGACTCGGAAAAATCGGCAACAAATGCTCAAATGTCACCGAACAGTGACAGGTCAACGCGACGTTATTAGACCCAAAAGCTGCCGGAAAAAAATTCCATACCTCCGCATAAAGTGTGCTTCTAATAAACGAAGTATAAACAGCAGCTCTGGTCAAAACACGGGGCGTATACCAATACTCAATATGGTTATCATGGATCTACTAGATGGACTGTGTGTATGAACATACAGACTGCTCTCATAAAAGGCTCATGGTAACACTATAAATATAAGATACAATATTCGAGACAACAACCAATCGTAAAATAGAGTTAGTTGTAATTGTTTCTAGAGAGGGGAATCTTCTGCTTGATCTTCGATGTGCCACTAATGATTGTAGCAGTACCTGTTTAGTCTTGGTCCAGTACTTGTGTATTGTCAGTTCTGTGGAGTGATTTCATGGTTCCCTTTTGTCGTCTTTCTTTATGTTTATCTGCAGCACTGCTATGGAGAGGAATTAAGCTTTTGGTTCCTCCATGGAATTAGCTTTTTCTCTCCTTTTTATTTTGTTTTTTATAGAGCGTTGCCTCACGCCCTGAGTCGTTACCAGGAGTGTAGGATTATATCCCCGACTGATCGCGGGTAAGGAGGCCATTTGTTGACCTCTTCATGACAATTGTTTATTAATATACAGTTGTTTTAAGTGACTGAGCACTATGACCCAATGCAACATATGACATCTGTGTTTTCTCCTGTTTTTACTTTTCCCAACAGGTGATCATTCCGTACCTCTGCAGTTCCGCCTATCTGTGAATAAGCAGGTTTATCTGTAGGTTTTATCGTTCCTTACATTTTTTGTGTTTTGTGACTTTGCACTTTACTCACTTTGTTTGCAGTAGTATTATCATATGGTCCTGATAAAAGCCACGATCACATTGTTTAGATCAAAGTTGGCTGAAACATGTAGACCGCGTTTGTCATCAACGTGCTCAGAGACTTTCCTTGAACACGTTCTTTTTTTGTTTTTAACTTTTGACACCTTTAGATACCTAATAAACATATTTCTCTACAGGCAGTCAATTTTAACTCACTGTTTACACACACTGCACCTTGTTTCACCACACTGTAGGCAGCCTCATTGATCATTAGGAGATCTGCCTGCCCCATAAGCTTCCATTAACAAATGGATGTTTGCGACCCATCATGTGGCCAAAACCGCCGAACTAAGGTCGGGCGGTTCCTTTCCGCAACGGCCCACCCGACATCGTAATTAGGTCCTTAATGTTTACTATTTTTAACTATATACGTTAAAAAACGATATTTTTGTCTACAATATTAGTGTTATGATATATATTTTTTGATATTTTTGTTGGTTACATTATAAGTAAAGGATAACAATATTTTTGTGCTCGATATCTTTGTTATGAGATTTATATATCACGATATTTGTGGTTTCGATATTATGTCACTGAGCCTTTGTCCATGGAGCTCCTAATATATCTTCCATCATACACACAGCTATGGGAGGGGAAGTTGCAGCTGCTGGCATGGACAATTTAAGTGCATCCTGGTCTCTCCAAAAGCTTTTGTCAGCAACTTCTGACCTCATCCAGGCATCTTGTGCTCCTAGGACTTCGAGAGCTTACAAATTAGTCTGGAGACTTTGGACTGGTTAATGCATGGAAAGACACATTGATCCAGTTTCGACAAATGTCACAGGAGTTCCAAATTTTGTAGCCACTATGGTCTCTCAAGGAAGATCTTTCCGCCTTATTAATGGGTATACTTCCGCTATTTCTGCCGGACATGAGCGGGTGGACAGTAAATTAGTTGGGAAGCACCCCTTAGTGTGCAAAATAATGAAGGGTGTTAGACATTTCAAACCCATGTTATTCTTCTATTTGGGATTTTATTTTGGTTTTACAGTTGTTTCAAAGTTAGGGTGATAATGAATCCTTGTCTTGCATAGCTTATAACGGTACTACTTTGCCTGATTTTCTTTAGAAAACATCTTCAATCGGGGAAGTTTTCTTTTCGATAACAAGATGTACATAGAATTCACTGTTTTATTTAAAACTTTTTATATTGGCATTAATTGAAGTGACAGAATGCACTGGTTTCAATTGAATATTCATATTTCCCTGTACATGCAAAACTTTATGTGGTGCGTTGTCTTAAAGAATATGTGTTAAGGGCGGCTCAGCTGAGGACGTCTTTCACTCAAATGCGGATTTCTTTTAGGAAGCATTTTGCTTAAGTTTCTGTCCCAATATTGGCAAGATGGGTAAAATTTCATAGGCACCGCCATTGGAATGCCAAAGATCCGCCCATCAGACAGGAGAAAACTCATGATCTGACGGGCGGGTTGTACATGGGTTTGGTGGTGCAAGAGCGGGGAGGCCCCACTCCGGCACCACCAAACTCATATTAAGGCCCTTTGGCGCGCACTTAGGGCTTTATTACGAGTCGGCGGTCCATGGACGGCTAGACTCACGGGGACACAGTGGTGTTGGTCTTCTGACGGCCCCATTACGACCAGGGCGGTCGAGCCGCCCTGGGACCACTGCAACTGCCAGGGATCCGAGATCCCTGGCAGTGTTGCAGTGGTCTTGAGGTCGCAATATGCTTGGTGGGCTGCTGTGGCCCCGCCAAGCATATTCCAAGTTTCCTCACTGCCTCACTTTTCATGGCAGTGCAACCGCCATGAAAAGTGTGGCGGTGAGGAAACAGGGAGCCCTACAGGGCCTCCTTGTGCATCCCGCCATGTGAATGCACACAGGAGGGCACAACATGTGCCCTCCTGTGTGCAAGCACACCAGTACCTGCATGGCATGGACTGCAGCAGTCCATACCGTGCAGGTACTGCCTTTGACGTTCCCATTGGTGTGCTTATTTCATAGGCACTGCTGTGAGAACGCCAAAGAACCACCCGCCATACAGGGGTTTGGCAATGCGGAAGTGGGCGGTTCTGCTCCCACACCGCCACACTCATAATAAGGTCCTTAATCATGGTTGTGATGGTGACTAAGGTTTTTTGGACTGGAGCATGGCATGAGGATATTCTCCATACATTTTGTTGTAAACTGGGACCTTATGCTTCATTTCAAGTTGTTGAGGGGATTTAAATGTCCGTAATAGAGGCTCTGGTTTCACAATGAATGCAGATTTCCCTGCCTGTTTAGCAAAGTCACAGAGACAAATGATATGCCTCCCCTATTTCATTGCTCTTTCGTTTTGAGTCTGTTATGCTCCGTGTTGTCATTTATTTGTCACCTCTCATGGTTAGGGTTGAGTGAGATGTTTTTTTCCCTCAGTTACAATGCCTTCAATGGTTTATTCAGGAAGGGACTCTAGTAGATTGGGACAGGAAGCCTGCAAAATCTCCACAGTCAACCATGCAAGAGGTTTCCCTGATGGATGTAGCCCTATTTCAATTGCCAATGTTCTTCTGCTCTTTTCGTGTTGTTTGATTTTTGCATGGACATTACTCGACATTGCATCAAGAAAAGAGGTATGATTTGAAGGCAGCCTCTTATGGTCTGTGGTGCTTGCTGATTGGTTTCTTTTTCCCTCTACTTGAAGCAGGGAGTTGTGGTTACTGTAGTTTATGTGGCAGCGGGCATGAAAACAAGGTCTGATAAGGTACACTACTCCCCTCAGTGGCTTTAATAAATGAGGAATTTATTTTCCTAACCTGCTAGGAAAATCTGCATTTACAGTTTAAACTATTGCATCTTGTTCTGGGCTGCTGCCCTTGAACGATTTCAGCAACAGGAGCTGCTGGAGTCATTCAGTCACTGCACATCTGAATGAACATGTACACCACACAGGCATTCTTTTTAATAGGGTCCTGCACACTCGCACTTTCTAGCAGATGCGTGCCAGTGATGCTCATAGCATCTCTTCACAGCTAATGGCTGTTTTGGGTTAACAGTCCAAAGGCAGGGAATATGTAACTTATGTGCTGTAAATATTTGCTTAAATGCCTTTGATACCTATGCAGATTTTCTGGGTGAACGATTTTATCTCACTGTAGTTGCTTTCTTCTTTGCCTGAAGAAAGTGGTTAACTCTTATTCACGGATAATCTCTGTCCTTCTTCCGTGCCTCTCTTCCTGCATATCATACTTCATGGCATTATGTTCTTGTATTCGTACAACCACATCCCTCGCATGGCTGGCACTGAACAATGAGTCATGAACTCGACCAACTGACTCAGCATTCGGTAAAAGAAGACTGGCCCGCTTCACCCTGCAATTGCTCATTCTTCATTTATTTGTTGCATTCTTCACCACCCTCGGTTTGGCCTGTTTTATTTCACACCCTGAGCCTAAGCAGAGTTTGGCAACAATCATTCAAAGTAGAAATGCAAATGAGCTCCCGTGCATTAGCTGCAGGCTCCATGATGATAAATACGTTTTGCACAACACTTATTGTAGTAGTAGTAGTGTTCATAAATAATACTAGTAGTGGGCCATGAATAATGACAAGCTTTAATTAGGTGCAGCGTTAGGCGTGCACACCAGTCAGGGCAGACCCATACTTGTAGACTATTACTGCAATAGCATCTATGCTGGTCTCGCCAAGAAACACAGCAGATCAAGACAGAGAAAGAAAGCTGTGTTTCACCGTGGGACCTCACAACACCCTAGTTAAACAACACCTCCGTTGACCACTAGTAGAGGAGAAAACTGAATTCAAGATCTGGGTGCAGAAGTACAAAGATTTTGCATGTGGTTTGCTTTTTTGATGCAGACCCAACGCATAAACCATTTTTGTTTTTACAAAGAAACACAAATGTTGGTCTACTTTGTGACAAAATGTAACACAAGGCAGCACTGCATTGCATTACTTTGCACCAGGAAGGCATTTCATGGGTGGTGCATGGGCTATTCACCCACCCATAGATTTTGACGCCATCCCATATTTACAAAGAGCTGTAGGGTTTGCATGAAAATGATACGCCTGCCTAAGGATGGTGAAATATATTTATTTCTCCTTGTTATTTTCTCTTTGCATGTGTGTTGTATTCTGCAGCACACACACAAAGAAGAAAAAGCTTCCAAGGATAGTTTTTGTGCAGAAAGATACACCTCCCTGCACAAAAACGATCCTGACTATAACTCAGGCACTCTTGTACTATGGCGCAAGTGTGCCTGCATTGTCGCTAGGGAGCCATGAGTGTGCCAGCGCATGGAGAGACCAGAACTGCAATATTTATTTGAAGATATTCCACAGTTGTGCTGTCTCCAGGTGACACAACACAGCACAGCAACATTGTTGGCTGCATTGCACCACTTCTTTGCAAATATGCACTTAGGTACACTGTGAACAAACCTTTCTGCATTAATAAGTCCAAATACTTCCTGACAATTACCCCTCCACTCTATTCTGACTAGAGCCCTGAGATCTTGCGAATCTGCTTGGATCGCTCAGCAAATGCCCAGAGAAAAAAACATGTTGGAAGAACGCTAAAAGCTATTGTGATAAACCTCTGGATCAATTTTGATCAACCTTCTATTACGCAACATATCTAAATGTTGGCAGCTAATTAGCCAGCTGCCTGAAAAATAGTGCATTTTCTCTGTAATTGATCTGAGTACGCGATAAATAAATGTCTCCGTTTGGCACTTCTTTACAGGGCCATTTGTCAAACTACAGACCACATGCGCATCATTGCACACTGGGTATTCCTCAAGGGAGTAACGAACGGCTAGCCGCCAATCTTACCATTGCTGATGCTTTTCAAGGCATTCATCGCCTGGCAACAGTTGGCATGTTCACCATGAATAAAGCACATTCAGCTGACAACATTCTGGAAGAATTCAATACAAAAGTGTCTGAATGGCTTGAACCTGGAGGTGTTACCATTGGATGTGTTGCTACTGGTAATGGTAGTAATATTATGAAATCCATGGCTAATGAAGGATGCTTCAGAATGCTATGTTTAGCTCATTGCATCAATTGGGGAAAGGAGTTGGCCTAGCGGCTAGGGCGATCGACCTTAAATCTGGGAACCGGGTTCGAATAAATCTGAGGAACCGGGTTCAAGTCTCGGCAAGGACGCGCAACATCCTGTGATTCTGGGCAAATCACTTAATCTCTCCTTGCCTAGCAAAAATGAATGTGTCCTCATGTAACGTAACTGGTGCTCGTGTAAAGCGCTCTGATACCCGGTACCCTTGGGTCAAGTTCGTGCTATATAAAACTCTGTAAAAAAATAAAATAAAAAAATAATGCTGTATATAATCCCCCTTAACAGATTGTGTAGTGACTTACGATATCACACCACTTAGACAAAAACACTTTGGGCCCGATTACGATGTCGGCCCAACACTGTCTCGAAAACGGGACTGACTGATCTCCGGATGGCGGTCCCGGACCCCTGATTTGGATGCGACCGAACACTGTGTGGTCGCATTTCTACATTTCCCCATAGGAGTATGTGTTACGGTTGTAAACCGGCCCTAGTACATGCTCCCATAAGGACATGAAAGGTTATGTTAATCCCTGCACATCAAGATACCTGCCACGGGGTGCAGTGATTAAAAAGGGGCACCATAGGTGCCCCCTCTGCCCCCAACCGGAGGCTTTGAACACAATGGGCCCTGCTAGGGGCTCCCGAACACGCTTTCTGACAGGTTTTCCATGTCGGAAACGCTGTCATGACAATCCTGCCGGAAACCGTACCTTGTGATCCCAAGGGCAGAAAGACTGCCCTTTGGGATTACGGGCCAGCCTCCGACTGGCTGATGGGCCAGCCGTAATGACGGACCGATTTCAATTCTGACTGGCTGATTTATAATCAGCTGGTCAGAATTAAAACCAAAGATGGCAGTCGGAAAGCCTCCGACTGAAGCCCCTCTATATTTAGGAATTGTAAGACAACAACATTATATATGGTTGTTTCATACAGTGAGAGAGGCACAGTGCTCTTGAAAGTGAGATCACAACAAAACAATGCACAACATATATTACATCAATAAGAGTCCGTGAACTATTATGTTCAAAATTTGTCGAATGGGAGGAGCCTAGCGCGCAACCAAGATGGCCGCGTAGGTTCGAGGCTCCCGAGGACCTCCGCAACCTCCTACGACTATCCTTCAACTATCCTGTCCTAGATGAGGGGACTGTGTTGGTGAGCCTGAGCTGAGGTGGCATCCGTTTTCCGCTTCTAAATCGGACCTCGGACACCGGCGTGAGCACCAATCGAGGTTTGCGGCCTTCTCCTCGCCGAACCCCGGATTTGCACTGTGGGGCGATCCAGGGACAAAGTGAACAACAGCGGCGGGCAGGGCTTGGCGACTCGCATGCCCTGCACTTTCACTTTCGCTTTCGCACCCCCCTTGCTGTTACGGCGAGGTTGGGTCGCAGGGCTTTGTGTGTTGGTGTGACCTCGCTGGGAGAACCTGCCTGCCTGCCGGCTGTGATCTGCCCCGCAGCCTTGTGGTGGCCCCCCCCGGGTCCCGTGAACCGGCTTGCCTGCCCCTCACATCGTGGCTGGTGCGACCGGGGGACTGGGACCATGTCCACGAAGCAAGATGGCGATCGGGCAAAGATAAAATCGACCCGGCGTGGCACAGCCCAGCAGTCTAACAGCATGGACCGCTATACCCTCCAGAAGGGGTCTCCTGAGGTGCCACGCAGATCCCCAGAGGGCCCTACTGATGCTCCTGATCTACCCACGGACCTGACTCTGCGGGATGTCATGGGCGCCATCGCTGAGATGAAGGCCTCGGTGGGCCAGCGTTTTGATACACTGGCGCAGAAGATTGACTCGGTCCTCGTGGATGTTGGCCTGGTGAGGGCCGATCTTTCCAAGACCAATGACCGAGTCGATTCTTTGGCCCACACCGCATCGGGCCTTGTGACGGATGTGGCGGCCTTACAAACGGAGGTGCGCCGGCTTACTCAGGCAAGCGCGCTGATGGATCGTCGCCTGGAGGACTCCGAGAGTCGGGCCCGGAGGAACAACATTCGCATCATCGGGGTGCCTGAGGGACGTGAGGAGGCGGCGGCGGACCTCTTCGTGGAAGACCTGATCGTCACCCATCTCCAGCCGAAGGGGCTGAGTAAATTTTTCGCGGTGGAGAGGGCCCACAGGGTTCCCGGGGGAAGGCCTAAGGTCGGAGCCCCTCCGAGACCTCTCATTGCCCGGATTTTCAACTTTCGGGACAGAGACGCTATCCTGCAATCCTCCAGACTGCAGGGACCGGTTAGACTTGACAATATGGATGTTAATTTTTATCCTGATTTCACCCCAGCGGTCCAAAAACAGAGATTGAGCTTTCTCGGTGTCAAACGCCGACTTCGGGACCTTAACCTCAAATACGCCATGCTTTTCCCAGCTAAGCTGCGAGTGGAGGTAGAGGGTCGCACGCACTTTTTTGATCGTCCCGAAGCGGCCGGGGACTGGCTGGACACTCTGTCTGGGGATCGGGATCGGGGGGGCGGGGGGGGAGCGGTTGGGGGAGAGGGCACGCCGGATCAGGACTGAGGGACTCATATCAGGCCTCGCTCGGGACGATAATGATGCCATGTTTGACCATGCGTTTGTTTGTGTAAGGTCCCCTCCTATGGAGGTTGAGTAGGGTCTGTTGGGGGTTCTCCCTCCTCCTCTGGGGGTCTAGTTAGTTTATCTATCTATGGGGCGACAGGCACACTGCACGTTGGGGGGGCTGTTCGGGCTCATGCAGGGGTGCAGGGAGGGGGGAGTTTTGTTGGGGTGGGTGGGTAGGGATGGGGTGTTGTTCGTTTTTCTCACAAGGCAAACTTATTTTTGTGCTGGTTCTCAGGTGCTCTCGGGGGGACGAATGATGGCTTCTGTGTATGATGGGGGGTAGGGAATTAACTTTGTTATCTTGGAACGTAAATGGACTGGGGGACAGGATCAAACGAGGTGTGGTCCTGCAGTTTCTGAAGCGACTTTCGCCTGATGTAGTCTTTCTGCAGGAGACACACCTTATAGGTAATTCCTTCTGTGCCATGAATCGGCGTGGCTATCGCCTAGTGGCCCATTCGGGCTTTACATTGGGCTCTAGGGGTGTGGGCATCATGGTGAAGAATTCCCTCCCGTTGGAAATTGATGAGGTGCTCCACGATGATAGGGGACGCTACACTGTCTTGGTGGGGAGAATGGAGGGCAAAGTGGTCGTCTTAGTGTCAGTGTACGTCCCACCGGGGCTGCAGTCGACCACCTATGCAGACCTGGGGCGTCTCCTCCTTGGCCTTCCGGGGGGGCTCCTGATAGTGGGGGGAGATTTCAATGCGGTGGTTTCGGGGACTGTAGATCGTCACCCTCCTAGGGACCTCCCCCGGGCACAGGCGTGGCTCTCCGGCCTCTTGGACACACTGGGATTGGTGGACTGCTGGCGCTTAAAACATCCCACGCAGCTGCAGTACACTTTCCACTCCGGGGCCCATGGTAGTCTCTCACGGCTTGATTATGTCCTTGTCCCGGCGGCCCATGTCCGGAGGGTGGGAGAGGTTCGCCACTTGGCACGGGGTATCTCGGACCACTCCCCGCTCCTGCTACATTTCGATGTCTTTCCGAGGGGTGAGGGTAGGATAGCCCCAATCAATCCCTGGTATCTGCGTGACCCCACCATTCGTGCTGACTTGATTAAATCCCTGCAGCGATACTTTGATGAGAATGTGGGGTCTGTGCCTTCGGCTGTCTCCCTGTGGGAGGCCTTCAAGACAGTACTTAGAGGGGAGGCCCTATCCCTTATTTCCCATGCCCGGAGGCGCGAGCGGGAGGAGGTGACCCGGGTGGAGGCGGAAATAGCCGAGTTGGAGGGTAACCTAGACGGTGGGGTGACGGATGCTGCACTACATGTCCTCCAACTCAAGCAAGCGGCCTATAGAGCCCTCGTCACGGAGGCGGCCAGGGGCCTCAGTAGAGAACAACAGGGGCGACTGTATGATGTGGGTGATAAGGCTGGTAAACTGATAGCGTGGTTGGACAAAAAGGAGAGAGCGAATCGTGTGGTCCCGCTGATTGAGAGAGAGGATGGTGTGTGTGTAACTGAGCCAGAAGAAATTGTCTCCTGTTTCGCGGATTATTTCCGCGAGGTGTATTCTCCGGTCTCTTCCTGCTCGGAAGAGGATTCCCGTGCTCTGCTCAGAGATATCGCGCTGCCGTCCCTTTCCGGGAAGGACAGGGTGTTGCTGGACGCTGCCCCCACATCCGACGAAATCGCCCTCGCCATACGCTCGGTCGCTTCTGGCAAGGCCATGGGCCCGAATGGTATCCCTATCGAGCTATACAAGTTGCGACCGGATACCCTTGCGCCCCACCTTCGTGCAATGTTCCTGGCGGCCCACTCCTTGGGCTCCCTCCCGCTGGACCAGCGTCTGGCTACAATCGTGGTGATCCACAAGGAAACGAGACCTCGGGACCTGGTAACATCCTATCGTCCCATCTCGCTACTGAATGCGGAGCCCAAAATTCTCGCCAAGGTACTGGCCAATCGACTGGTCGGCGTGGTGGGCGATTTGGTTCATCAGGACCAGTCCGGCTTAATTCCCCATCGCAATACGGCCCTTAATTTGCGGCGTTTGCACGGGGTGCTCGCACGTGTCCCATTCATACGTGAGCCAGCCATTTTGGCGTCCTTGGACGCCACCATGGCGTTTGATACGCTTGAGTGGCCATACATTTGGGCGATGCTCGCGAAGTTTGGATTTGGCCCGGGGTTCATCAGTTGGGTCAAATTGTTATATTCGGGCCCATTGGCGCAGGTGGTGGTGAACGGGAGAGTGTCGGCCCCGTTCGAGCTGGGCCGGGGCACGCGACAGGGCTGTCCCTTGTCGCCGCTCCTGTTTGCGCTTGCATTGGAGCCCCTGGCGGAGTGGCTGCGGTGGCACCCTTCTATCCGGGGTCTCCGCTGGACCCCCGAGTATGAAGACCGAGTGTCCCTGTACGCTGACGACATCCTTTTGTACCTAGCCTCCCCACGTAAATCACTGATAGTCCTGGTTGATGTTTTGCATTCATTCGGTCGCAACTCTGGCCTTGTCATCAACTGGGCTAAATCATGTGTGTATGTGCTCTCTGGGGAGGCTCCCATTCTCCCGCGGGCTGTCCGATTCGGATCGCCTCGCGGGGGTTCAGGTACTTGGGCGTCTTCATTACTCTAGACCCGGAGGCCCGCTACGAACGGAACTTGCTTCCCCCCCTCCAGCGCCTGAAGGAGGACGTCGCGCGCTGGCGGCGCCTGCCGCTCTCGCCGCTCGGCCGGGCGGCATTGTTCAAGATGATGTCGTTGCCACGTTTCCTGTATGCTTTGCAGAACACAATGGATTTAGTCCCGGCGCGCTACTTTCGCGAGGTGGAGAGTCTGCAACGCCGTCTGTTCTGGGACGGGAGGCCGCGTATTGCCCTGGCGAAGTTGACGCTCCCGTGGTATGATGGGGGGATTGCCCTCCCGGACATTAAACGGTACTATTGGGCCTCCCAACTAGCTGCAATTAACCATGGCTTATATGGGCCCGCCTTGAATCCGGCATTCGAAATGGACAAGACGCTCCTGCCAGGTGGCGACTATAATCGAGCGCTCTATTCTAGCACGCCCGACGCCCGTCTGACGGGGCCTACGCGTGTCATGGTGCAAGTGTGGCACGCGGCTAATGCCGCGATGGGGTGGAAGGACCGTCTGACTCGGGCGTCACCATTGTACGCGTCTGAGCGGTTGGGCTCCTTATGGACCTCAAAGGGCTTTGAGAAATGGGACCTCATAGGCATTAGTAAAGTGGGGGATCTCTGGACGAGGGGAGGATTTAAAACGTTTGCAACGCTGCAGACGGAGTTTAAGTTGCAGGGCAGCGAATACTTTCGGTATTTGCAGGTCCGTCATGTGCTGGGCTCCGTCTTTTCGGAAGTTGCCTCCATCCCGGAGTCTTCCCCCCTAGAGGATAGAATGCTGGATGGGCACGTCCCGGACAGTACGATCTCCCTTATATACAAAAAGCTGATTAACGACCGCTCGGGCCTGTTGACTCCCCTTCGTGCGGCTTGGGTTGCCGACGGGCTGTAGTTGGACGACGAGGACTGGACCTACGTGGTAGCCTCCCCGAAGGAGGTGGCCATTCCGGCTCGCCTTCGATTCATCCAACTCAAGATACTCCACCGGGTTTACATGACGGGGCCGAAGCTTCTGCGTATGGGCTATGCTGACGATGGGTTGTGTAAGCGTGGGTGTGGTGCTTTGGGGACCTTTCTGCATATCTTGTGGGAATGCCCGGAGGTGGAGCGATTCTGGCGTGGTGTGCACGAGGTCCTGCGAGTGGTTACGCATGTGGCGCTGCTGCCTGAAGCAAGGAGATGCTTGTTGAATGTGTGGGAACCGACTGATTATTCGGTGCCGCAGACGTGGTGGGTGACTCTGGGATATATGATAGCCAAGCGTGATATTGCTCAATTGTGGGGATCCCAGAGGCCCCCGACGGTCTCGGCCTGGAAAGAACACATGGACTGGTGTATGTTTCGAGAAAAGGTGGTGTATGTGGCGAGGGGTAAGCCTGGGACATGGGTGAAAGTATGGGGCCCTTGGAACGCCTACCGCGGGGGCATCTGTGCCCCACCGTTGCTGCCTGCTGCCTCCCCAGCCCCGTCCCCTTAACCGACTCATCCCCCTGGTGCCGGGTATTGGGTTCCCCCAGTCCTTGTTCTGCTCTCTTCCCCCTCTTTAGACTCCGCTGGATAGCTGGGATCCCCCCGCCAGGGGAGCACATGCTGCTATTCCCGATTGTGGGTTGCCTTGTGGGTGTGGTGTTCTTTGTTGTTCGTTAATTAAAAAATGAAACCGTATAGTGGGGTCTGGCTGATGCGGCATTTGACGTTGTTCCCTCCTGAGCATGCTCTATTACAGCATCACGTTTATTATAATTGTATGTCGTATGCTCATGTCATTCCTAGCGGCCGGACGGAAGGTTGTAGGCCCATACTTGTATATTCTTGAGATTTGTAATAAACGGTTTCAAAAAAAAAAAAAAAAAAAAAAAAAAATGTGTCGAATGGAGGTGATTGTCTACTCCTTATTTTGCCCTGTAACAGTCACTCTAGATCAAGCTCATAATTTATTTCATTATTGATGTTTCAACCAATATATGTTTTCGCACCGGGTCCTCCTCAGAACAACAAGGTAGGGGTACACCCTCTAAAACCACTGAATGATGTGCGGAGGTACTAGAATAGGTCCTTCATGTTGAAAGGTATGCAGAACAGGAATCATACGCTGTGGATGTATCCAGGTCAATAGTCCTCAAAGATGCAGTGCTCTCGAGATTTGCATTAATGGAGCGACGATCTCAATGTGTGGGACACCCACTAATAATGTTGTTGTCTTACAATTTCTTAATATAGTGTGTTTTTTGCTAAGTGGTGTTAATGGGGATTCTTGGACCACTACCCACGGAGCAGGGCAGGGGCGGAGTGGTATGCCCAGTCAAGTGTGCAATGACTGGTCGGCCCTCTCAGGCCACCCAAAGCAGTTATGCGCACATCCCTGTTTGCAATGAAGGCTGCATTACAGCCTGCATGGAGAACATGCCCACCCCTCCATCCCCTGGCTGAATGCATTGGCACGGCGCTCAAGAACAATCACAACTCCTCATTCCAGCATTCTGATTGGCTTAGAGGAGGGAGCCTGACTGACTCAGGAGAGCAGGAGCACAGAAGACGCAGGACTTGGCCTCGAGGTATATATTTACAATTCCCGCTTCCCCCGCATGCCCACCCCATCCAGGGTCCTTTCCTGTTTTTCCCGCCTCACAGCTGTCTAGTTCCCCATGCAGCACTCCATAATGGCAGCCGCTGTGTGGCCATTTGCAGCGGGTGTACCGCTGGTGCGCCAAAGGCAAGCCTGTCTGCTTTCTTCCTCCCTTTGACAATGCCCAGCTCCAAGATCCTACCTCTCAGACACTCCACTGCTACGACGCCAGCACCCTCCTCACCATCAACCCTGGATGCCACACCACCTGCCATCTAGCAACACTGTAGAATTCTCTTGCACCCTGCACCTGTCGAAACTGCAAACGCACCTTCTGTGACATCAGTACACCAGCTCCTCCTGCTGCCCAGCCGAACAACAGCGCAGCCGACCGGCTCAACTGCATCCTCCTCAACATGCGGTCCTTCCACAAACACGCAACAGAAATCTGGGACCTCCTTCGACACCACCTCTTCGGACAGCGTCTTCTTCACTGAAACCTGGACCAACCTCTACTCTGGACATCGCCATCACCATCCACAAGGGCTACAAATTCACTCGCACGGACCACCCCGAGCGGCCAGGAGGAGGCATTGCCATTGTCTGAAAAAGGCACACTCCGACTGACCGCGCACCCTAATGACCCGACGGTGACCATGGAACACCTCCACTTCTACTTGCAGATCCAGACCAACCCCAACACCACCCTCTGTGGCACTCTCATCTACAGGCCTCCCAGGCCATGAACCCCCATTCACCGATGTCATTGTAGACCTCATCACACCCAAGGCTCTCCCATCCACCAACTGCATCCTACTCGGAAACCTCAAGTTCCACCTGGAAAGTCCCAGTGACCAGAACACCACCCTCTTCCTGGGGAACCTCGCCAACATCGGAATCAAGCAGCGAGTCACCACACCAACCCACATAGCCTGACACACTCTCAAGCCCATCTTCTCCACCAGCGGGAACTTCAACTACAGCCACACCACAGGACTCTCCTGTACCGACCATCATTGTTTACATCATGCCTTCACCACGCCCACCGGACACCATCGCCATCATTGCCCCCCCATCACGGCTGGATCAAGGCCACCGAAAAACTTCCCCCAGCACCACCACTCCGCCAACGCTTACTGACACCAACACCGCAGCGCACAACCTCCACCGAAGGATCTCCAACTGTGCCAACACCCTGGCACCCCTCAAGAAAAGGCCTTGTAAGCAACACTCCAAGAAGGACAACTGGTTCACTCCCGCCCTCCATTAGTCCAGCCCCACCAGCAGACGTCTCCAGAAGAGATGGAGCCACAACATCAATCAACTCCGCAACAGTCAGTCATGTACCATGGCGCAAGGGTGGCTGCATTGGCACCAACTTAGGGGAAAAAGACAGGGGGGCATATGTGTGACCTTGTGAAGCCCTGTGCCACATTATACCTGCATCAGGTATGATGTATGCAGTGTGGGCATTCCCACGTAACAAAGCCTCATAGGAGTAGCGCAGTGAAATCCATCAGATTTCACTGCAACAATTGTAGGAAACCACTGTGTCAGTACCTTATGCCTGCCTCATGGCAGGCGTAAGGGTGACTCAGTGCCACAGGGAAAGGCTGGCCCCATGCACTGCTGGAGTTGCATCATGCTTGTGCCACAACAGCAGAAATGCATGACTTTTGCGCTGACAGATACATCTGGATCCCAGACGTATCTGTCATTAATTGCAAAATGGAGCGCTGTACAGTACATACAGCACATACATGGTGTCGCATGAAGGGCGCAGTAAAAAGTGTTGCAACGCTGTATTGTCGCAGCGATGCTACACTTTTCATGAATGAGGCCCAGCAATGCGCCTTGTAGTTTTGTCGCAGGGCAGCGCAGCAACATTCCTTGCAGCGCTGTCCAGCACCAAAACCTTCTGAAATGAGGCCCCAAGTGTTTGCACCATTGTTAAGATCTACTATTTTCTGGTCTTAAAAAATGGCAGTTATTTTGGTTTTGCAACATACAAAGAATTCCTTGTAAATATCGCAAAGTGGGGTTAGCGGCTGTTTTTGCACGAGAACGCCTACCTTGCATCTCATTTTCGTTGGGTCCCGCTAACAGAACTGGCGATATGAAAATCGCACGTTTACGCCAGAAAACTACCGCTAACTGCGGTTAGCGGCAACTTGTAAATTCAGCAATAAGAAAAAGATGCCATAACATCAAAATGGTGACGCTACGGCAGTGTTAACTCATCCTAATTTGGCATTTAAGGATCCTCACCCATGGAACTTCATGGTTTCCATCTTCTGCGATATAAGGGATGTTCCGTCGCAGTGCAATGTTGTGGAGCATGCAGCAGGCCACGGTGATTTGACACACCTTCCCGGGTAAGTAGAGGAGGGCTTCCCCAGTCTTGTCCAGACATCTGTATCTGGCCTTCAGGAGCCCAAAAGCCTGCTCTACTCGCTGCCCTGTTCTTCCATGGGACTCATTGAAGCATACTTTCCCTGGCGTAGTTGGACTCCTCAGCATTGCCAACAACCATGGACAGTTGCGCCTTCTAGATGGAAGAAATAATGCAACAATAAGTTACACACTTTCTAATCATAATACCTGACATCACCCACACAAAGTTAGGACAGATCATACTTACCAACAAACCAGTCCCTCTCTAGTAGTTGTGACATCATTTGGGGTATGGTGCTCTTTCCCAGTATGAAGGTAAAAGGAATCAAAACCCTAATTTAGATTTGGGCCCAAATCCTTCTTTTCATTATTCGGTTTTACTTGTTTTCTTGCCCACAAACTGTGAAATATTATCATGTAAAGAAAGGCATTTTATATAATGTGATTTAAATGTGTGGTTAAAAGTGCGTGTTCAAGTTGCACATTTTATCTGGTAATAACTCACAGCCTGCTTTTAAAAAAAGGTCTAAATGCGGACTGACTTAAGTGTTTATTTTTCTCCCATTGTATGTTTGCTGGGTAACTTTCTGACTTTAATATGTTACGGAAAATTTGGAGTTGCAGAGAATGTTCCAATTGTAGTCTGTAAATGTAGTGTGACTTCTAGAAGTCATGAACACGGCTAAAAGCTGCGCTTTAAGGAAATGTGTGCAATCTGGGTGGGACATAATGGAAAAGCAGGAAGCTTTTTCTATTGTTAACATTGCATTGAAGTTATGGATGTTTGCCAAAATTAGAATTATAAGACTAGACGCACAGCGTATATAATATGAGACTGACTTGTGCTTCTCTAATAGTACGGTTGCTCTCCCTGCTGTTTTAGTCTGAGCATATGCAAAAAACCTGTTTGTACTCCCTTTGTTGCAGATGTGGTGATAAATTGTTTTAGTTGCTTAAAGGATTTTTCCCCGACATCATGGCAGAGCCTGCCAAGAAATCCCCTTTGCTCCGGCCTGCAGCTGGGGAGGTTCCCCGTCGGGTCCCCTTCAGACAACTAATTTAGTCGTGTACAATTTGAGGAGGATGACAGATGCCCGTCGAGATGAAAGATCTGTTTTTTGGACGACCGGGGTACCGATCTGGGGGACGTCTGCAGCAGCCAGATAAGGTAAGAAAAAAGGGCGATCGTCGAATTGTTGTGTATTGATCCACAACTTTTACAAACGGAGATGTGTATTTAGTTAATCTTGGCAGGCCTTTCTTTCAGAATCGTCAGAGAGGGATAGCGAGAAGTAAATGTGTTTTATTGATCTAGGCTGACCGTTGTTTAGGAATCGTCAGAGAAATAGAAGTGTATTTAGTTAAACTTGGCAGACTGTTTTTCTTTCCCTTGTGACATTATTAGAGAAATAGGAATTATATAAGTTTATCCTGACAGTTTGAATTAGGAAAATGTCAGAGAAAGAGAGGAAAAGTTGACTTTTATATAAATATGTTATGTGAGTTGTTTAAAAAAATAATACATATATATATATATTCATATATATATATATATATTCATATATATATATATATATATATTCATATATATATATATATATATATATATATATATATATATATATATATATATATATATATATATATATATATATATATTCACTGAAAAAACCATAGGTTTCAGGGACTTTATAGTTAGTTGGACATTTCACTCATAGAAAACCATAGAAATTCCCCTGTTATAGTTAGTTGAGCTAAATATAACTTGCGCCTTTACAATGCAGTGCTGATGACGTCACATGTTACATCATTCATGACATGGTCAGTAACATCACTGATGACATCTCAAATGACATCACTGATGACATCACTGATGACATCATCCAATGACCATGTGTTTCTATAAAATGAAAATATGTTTTATATATATGCCAAGGTGTATTGAAGAATGAATGGGTGTATAAGAGTCAGGATAGATGATTAAGTAGGTGTGTAACTGACTGTATAAGTGAGTGATTAATTGTGTCTTACTTAACGACTGATACAGGCATTCACACAGTTTGGGTTGGCAGTTGGTGTGTAAGCGATTGCATGCGTTGGTTAGCAGTTAAATGAGGATCTATATGGCTATTGATTGGTTGTCTGAGTATCTGTATGGGTGCCTGATTGTCTGTGTGGATGGGTGGGGGGTGTGACTCTGTGCATAGATGTGTGAGTGGATAATTCACTGGGTATATGTGTTCAAGTCTATATCTGTGAAGGGCTGTATGCCTCGGTGAGTGTGTGTTTGAGTGTATTGGTGAGTGAATGGATGCCTCAGTGGTACATGTGCGAGTAACTGCATATGTGAAAGGCAGTAAATATTAGTGTTGGAGTGTATAAATGACTATATGTGTATGTATGGATCAGTGTGTGCTTGTATTAGTTATTGTATTAGAGTGGAAGTATGTGTTAGTATATGTTTAAATAAGTGAGGTGGTATATGCGTAACTGTACAGGTGAGTAAATAAAACTGTGATTGATTATTTCCATTACTAACTACATGTGTGAATAACTCTATCATTGAGAGGCGGTGTGTGAGTGTCTGTATAGATATGTGACTGGATATTATAATGCTGTATTGATGGCTGACTGTATGTATGAGTGACTGTATGGGTGAATGAATGGATGTGTGTGTAGACCTAGGAATTAGTGAGTGGATATGTACTAACTGGTATTGGTGTGTTCATGGTTTTGAAAATTATAGTCTCTATTTTAGATTGGGTGTATCAACTTTTACATTAGGGTCTGATGAGGTGCATCAGATTTTCACGTGGATGATGTCATCAGTGATGTCATTTGAGATGTCATCGGTGATGTTATCAGTGATGTCACTGACCATGTCATGAATGATGTAATATGTGACGTCATCAGCAGTGCATTGCGGGGGCGCGAGTTATAGTTATAGTTAGCCCAACTAACTATAACAGGGGAATTTCTATGGTTTCCTATGAGTGACATGTCCAACTAACTATAACGTCCCTGAAACCTATGGTTTTTTGAGTGAATTTCTAAGGTTTTTTAAATGCTAATTCCTAACTATAACGTCTGTAAAACCTATGGTTTTTTCAGTGAACTTCGAAGGTTTTTTAAATGTTAATTTCATATTTTAATATTTATAAAACCTATATTTTTCGAATTTTTTTCTAATGTTTTCGAACTCTATAAACCTTTTTTTAACTTTAAAAATCATGTAATGTTTTATATCTTCAAAAAAATAATCTATATAATTTTTTTTTTTCTGAGAAATCTAGAGTCCCGTACCGGTAGTCTATCAAGCTCCATCAGCACACGAATCCTATTCGCCATATTGAAATGATGCGTATTTTGTATCCGACGAGTTCGTGGCACCACGTCCCACATAAGAACATATATGTATGAGGTCGCGACAGCTGCTACTTTGGTATGCGCCAGGCCCTGTGTTACGAATGGTGCCGCACCGCGTACGCCATTCCCACATTTTTTTTGTATGTCTCAAAACTATATCTACATAACTTTAAAGTGTATATGAGAGCAAGCGATAATCTAAAATAGTAAACATTTGTATATTTCTAACTGTAATAAACTTATATTATGGTAATATTTTCTCAAAATCGTGTCGGGTGCGGCCTCCTTGCGCACTCGCTGCGCAATTCCCATGGGACCTTAAAGAAAAGCATTTGATTGGTTCATAACATTTCCCATTGTAACAGTTGGAGGACCCCACCCATTTTCGCCATTCTCTCTACAGACGAGAGACTCCTCTTCTGCTTACAGAGCTTTTTTGAAACCTTTTGCTTTGTACACATATCTGACAGTACACACAACCTGCAACCATCATCTTCATCAATATTCATGCTCTGTAAAGCAGTCTTCCACCTGTGACAGCCATGCATCTAAAAGCTACATAACAGAACTTTTCCCCACTGCCAGAGGTAACATGGTTGCATACACTGTTCCCAATAATGCGTGGGTGCGCACTTCTCTAACCCCGAGCGGGCAGTGCCATGTGTGGAGCGCGCACAGACGGCACATCCCGCGAGAGTATGCGTGCCGCCACCGCTTTTAAAAGGCGCGCGGCGCGAAAAACGGGCATTTCAAGATTGCGGAGGACGGCGGCGAAAGGACCAGAGGTAAGTTTTGTGATGCGGCCACTTGCTATTCTTTTGTTTTCTGCTGTGTGTGCTCCCCTGAAGTGCACGCACTGTTTGTTTGCTGTATTCTTTTATTAGTAAAGCGAGGCTGCGGGGGAGATTGTGTGCTTTTATTTAAGTATTCATGTTAATTGCAGCCCCTTCATGAGCTGCGATTAACATGGATACGTAAATAAAAGCACACAATCTTCCCGCAGCCTCGCTTTACTAAAAGAACAATACAGCAAGTTTAAAAACATGGCGTATGCTCTTTAGGGTAATCTGCCTTGTTTGCAGACTTGCTGTATTGTTTTGATAGTAAAGCGAGGCTGCGGGCAGATTGAGTGCTTTTGTTTAAGTATCCATGTTAATCGCAGCTCGTGAACGGGCTACAATTAACATGAAAACTTAAATAAAAGATCACAATCTCCCCCGCAGCCTCGCTTTACTACCAAAACAATACAGCAAGTCTGCAAACAAGGCAGATTACTCTAAAGAGTATATGCCGTGTTTTTAACCTTGCTGTATTGTTTTGAGCAGGCAGCCGCGAACACTGCTCCTGGGTGAAGGACGTGCTCAGTGTTCCTTGTGCTTCGTGTCCCGCTCTCCCCAAGCGTTGAGGAGTGGCTGCAGTGTTGTTTTAAGAATTTTTGGGGCCCTGGGCCAAACATATTTGGGGCCCCCATTCAGAACACCCTTGAATTTTATTACAGAAGTGTTTTCTATTAAGATGACATTTTTACATTCTCCGTAACATAGAATTGTTTTAATCTTCATGTAATAACTCAGAGAGGCCGCTCTTGTACAAAGATTAGAGCACATGGTCCGAAGTAAAACCGAATTATAGAATGTTAACTTTTATTTAGCATACCGTAAATTTGAAAATTACTCAATTTTACTAAATGTTTTGCAATGTATATGCTCTTGCTCCACTCTATTGAGGATTAATATACATCTCTGGTATAAAGTCACAAACAACCACAGGTGACACAAAGGGCTCTGCATTACTTTGACAATTCAGTGAGTTATCCAGGCATACAAAGTACATGCTCTTCATTTGTGTATGAATTTCTTTATCTAGTCACAAAAGTGAATGGATCAGTATCTCCCTGCAAATTTCTCAAGATATTAAAGCCTACAATTCACAGACTCTTTATCCCTAAGGCAGTTCCCAAGTGCCCCAGCCCTAGCTGATAAGACTCTATGGTCATGTTGCTATCCCTCCCAGCTTCATTGGTCTTCTAGCTCTGCAGATGACTGGATTTGTGTCACACGGCAGTGCTCCCAGCCCATCCAAGCCCCTGAAGTGACAGGCTGTGTGTCCCTATATCAACCCACTGAGCCATCTAGTCATGGACAAGGGAAGCTTTGAAATCCTGTGCATATCCCTGATTTACTTATCTATAGAAGTGACAGGCTCTGTACCCATGGGTCGACCCCTCCGCCACCCAGCTTTTAAAATGCGAGGCTTAGTCCCTGGGCCACTCCCCTGAAGCCCTAGCAGTGCCAGTCATAACCTGGCCCCCTCTGCTCACACGCTGGCCCCTCTGCTCATCCACTCTGCTCTGTACCCTCTGCTCACACTCTGCCCCCTCAGTTCACAGCCTGACCCCTGAATTCACACCCTGGCTCCTCTGCTCACACTCTGGCTCCTCTGCTCCCACACTGGCCCAGCTGCACTGCTACTCTGCTCAAACCATGGCCCCTCTGCTCACATCCTGGACCCTGTTCTCACGCCCTGGGCCCTCTGCTCACAACATGGCCCATCTGTCATCACCTGGTCTGTCACTGAACTACGTCCCTGCCTAACTGCAGCAATGTGTCGATTTCCTACCCTCTTTCATTTTTTAGCTGAAAGCCTTGGGCTGTCAGGTTTGCTAAAGACATTTTGGAGACATTCACAAAGTTGGCATAGGAATGCATTCTGCCCGTTGCTTACCGTTAGCTTGGGGTTTGTAGCTCACATTGTCATGCTTTCTATTAGCTGGCTTTATTTGCTTTAGGCTGTCCAGCTTGAGTTCGTCTCTCCCGTTGCCCAAATGTGCATTCAAATGTCAAGCTCTCGCTTCAGAGGGGGTTTGGTGTTTACTTTTCTTTCTCTAACTTCAAAGTGAGAGAATGTATGCGACAATCCTGCTGGGCATCCATGTGAGAGGACAGGGTGTAGGATTTTTTATCCTAGCACATAAAAAAATGAACTGTGCTGATTTTTCAAAATAGATCAATATCAGTACAAATGAAGCCATTTTTTTTAAAATTCTAAAGTGTGCTGAAAACAAATATTTGAATATGATAAAAAAAATATTGATACACTAGGTGATGACTTATGCACACATTATTGTTTGTGTGGAGTTGTACCCCATTTTGGTGTAAATGTAATGCTCATTTCAATTGAAAATATGTTGTCTGTAAGGGTAGCGCGCTACCACACCATGCATACTCCACTTTACACCACTCCACTTCACTCTATGCCCTTCCACTCTGACACACCACTCTACTGTACAACATGCTACTGCACATCAAGGCACTCCACAACATGCAATGACACTCCACTCCCCTCCACACTACTCACCCCACACTACTCTACCCCACTCCACCCCAATCTATTACACTCCAATGCACCCAATCTACCCCACTCCATCCCAATCTACCTAACCTCACTTTACATTGCATGCACAATACACAGAGACACTGAATCATAGTGTGTAAATCAATGTATAGGAAATGTTACATCAGACAGAGGACTATAAGTTGTAGGAGTCACAAGTCACCCAGACTGGTAGACAGTATAGTTTAAAAGTTCTTGGTCTGAAAAAGCACACACTGAGAATTTAAAATGTAACTCCATGGTTGGGGGTTTGCTTTAATAATAAGAATTGATTTGTACCCAAGTTAAACCTTTTTGCAGCATTAGGATAATGAAAGACTGGAGGGGAAATTCATAATGCTCTAATCTATACCTTGCAGTTTGCATGCAGCTCTTTGATAGTTAATAGCTCACTTTTCTATATTAGGATTTAAACTTCTAAACTGCAAGTGACAAAAGGGGCTCCCTGACAGAAGCAGTAATGAAGTGATCTATTTACATTGCATGCAATTTGGGATCTGCAAGGTTCACCTGCTTTGCAACAGGCATTTTGACCTCCTCCGCTACTTTATAATGAGTCAAAACCTCCACTGGACAATAATCAGATCTCTCTGCAGCTGGTTCATCAATCTCCAGAGTTATCCAGCCAAAGTGAAGCAGAGTAGCCAGTATTGATTCCAAGTTTTCTGGTACCACATTGTTCCGCCACTAAATGTACACTAAATGTACATACTTCTCCAAGTCCAGCTTAACACCTCCCAAGTCCCTGACCACTACCCTGCACGCATCAGTGCAGCCCTCTGTCACACCACAACCAAATATGGTTGACCCTTGGGAAAATATTTGTGAGTACCCATGATCTATTGTAAATGTGATTAAATGCAAATGTGTGTGAATGGGATGCATATCTGCTAAAACATTGACATGGCAAAAGGTAAAGAAAATGCAGGAGAGTGGCTGGATTGTGTGGGGAGGTGCAGATAAGTTTAGCCTAATGGACGCTAATAATGAAGCACAGGGGCATGTGCCTATTTGCCTAAACTGGAATCCCAGGTAACTATTTGGTTGTTTTTCTTATTGGAGTATCTTGGCCAGTCCTATTCATTGTTTGTAACTCTTAGAGCCTTTGCTAACCATCTTGTCTTCAATTGCAGGTTTGCAGTCTATAAGGTATTTGGATTTGAATGGTCAGGCGTGAGTACCCACAAAGACAAGGTAATTCTGTTTATGTTCCACATTGGATTTTGTGGGTGCTGAGTAAATAGATTCACAATCTGCGCCCCTTTTCTTTTCAGGTTTGTGAGACCGTGCTACAAATACAGTTGTACAGGCAGACGTGAGTACAGGCAGAACAAACAGGTAATTGTTTGGTAGAGTTAAACTGTGGTGCATCTTGTGTATTGTAGTATAACAACATACCTTACCCATGTTTTCCTCTGTTCTAGGTTTCGCAGACAGTACCCCACACCTTTGAAAGGGCATACGTGAGTACAAGCAGAGCAAGTAATTGTTTGGTAGAGTTAAACTGTGGTGCATCTTGTGTATTGTAGTATAACAACATACCTTACCCATGTTTTCTTCTGTTGTAGGTTTCGCAGACAGTACCCCACACATTTGAACGGGAATACGTGAGTACAAGCAGAGCAGGTAGTTGTTTGGTAGAGTTAAACTGTGGTGCATCTTGTGTATTGTAGTATAACAACATACCTTACCCATGTTTTCTTCTGTTGTAGGTTTCGCAGACAATACCCCACACATTTGAACGGGCATACGTGAGTACAAGCACAACAGGTAATTGGTAGAGTTCCCTTATGGTGCACATGGTATATTGCTGTATCACAAATTCCCAATGTGCTGTAACAATCTTTACTTCTATTGCAGGCTCTATGGAAAGTGCTACATTTAAGTTTGAAAGGGCAGGGAAGTGGACAGAAAAATCCAGGTAATTACACTCTACGTTTTGCCAGCGATGCCTTCGTATTATGTGACAGATTGCAATCATGAGCATAGACATCAACTTTAGCCATGTTCCTTTATTTTGCAGGCTTTGTGGCATAGCAGGTTAAACTTAGTTATCACAAATATGATCAAGTGCAAAGCTGTACCTTCTGCAGAGTGTGATGCTTCACCACAAAGGAAGAAATGTTGCCTTGTATTCAAGGAAGAGTGAATGAAAGAAATTGTGGAGGCTGAGACACAGAAATCACGAAGCAAGGTTCTCGTGCAACTTGGGGAACTATTTCAATACAGTCCAGACGTGGGCTTGACTTGCAAAGCATGTGCCGAAGCCAAGATTGTTGGGGACTTTTCTACAGGGAAGAAATGGAGTGATGGCTGGAAACTGGATTACCTGAAACACCATCTAATTAGCAAAGTTCACGAGTCTGCCATGGTGATATTGAGAAACAGAAGTGCTGCTGCCAGGTTTGGTTTTGGAGTGCGGACAATGCTGACAGAAACTGCCACTGACAAAGCAAATAGAATGGAAGTAGTTGAACGACAAAGATACCTGCCTGAGGAGATAAAGATTCTCATCAACAATGTGTTGCTGGCAGTCAAGATGAATACTTCAATGTTATCTGTACAAGACATCCATGACCACCTAGCTTTGTATGTGAAGATACCAGACAGCTGGAGGAGCTGAGTTCCTTGAGGCCATCAATAGTGTGATACACTGTGAAGGTATGGCAGAACTTCGTAACACTTTGTATCACAAATTGATAATTGATGAGAGCACAGATATTTCTGTTACAAAAATGCTCATCCTGTACTTCAAGTTCCGACCTGTAACCTCAACACAGCACAAAACACTGTTTGGGGGCATAGTGAAGCTGACTAGTTGTAATGCTGAGGCTATCACTACTGCTGTGAAAGAAATCTACACTGCCAATGAACTGGACCTCATGAAAATGGTCATGTTCACATCCGATGGTGCGTCTGTGATGCTGGGTAAAAATAATGGTGTTGTTACTCGCCTTAAACCCTTTGCTGCTAGGCCTTTTCCCCTCCTGTGCTAAGCCTTTTTTGGGCTATTTGGGGTAGTGCGCGCTTAGGCCCCTGTAACTTTTTGACCACATTAGGTATCCACGCCAAATTTGCGTCCTTTTCTTCCAACAAAGGTACCCAGGGTTTGTGGATTCTCTTAGAGGGTTCCCGGAAATTAGTCAAAATACAGCAAAATTTTGTTTTTTTTGTGAAAAATGGGGAAAAGTGGCTGCAAATGAAAGCGTCTGGGTTTTTCTCTGCAAATGATATCAAAAAATGGTTTGTGGGGCTGAAATCACAATTTTGTCAGCTTTTAGGGAATGACAGATTTTTGGCAGAAATCCAAAAGTTTTTACACAGTTTTGACATTTTTCTGGGACATACCCTATTTTTGCTATTTTTTGTGCTTTCAACCTCCTTCCAGATAATGGTAAAAATGGGTAGGAAAGCAATAATGGATCCTGGAAAGCTATACATTTTTGAAAAGTAGACAAAATTCTGAATTCAGCAAGGGGTCATTTGTGTAGATCCATAAAGGTTTCTTTATAGAAACTAACAGGTAAATATAGGAAAAATTAAAAATTTGTTGAAAAAAGCAGCCTTTTGAGTCAACGTTTTCACCAGTAACTTCTTCGAATTATGACATCTCTTTGAAAGCAATGTACCGTTACATCCGGTGGACCTTCCTGGTTGTGGGGATATATAGGACTTGTAGGTTCAACAAGAGCCCAATGAACCCAGAGTAAAAAACTGAGCAGCATTTTGTAATGGTTTTTTTTTTGTTCCGGGTATATAGCAATTATTGTGGGAAAATGTATACATGGAAAAATCGGTATGAAAGACACCTATGTATTTCTGAAATGGGAACAAATTACAGAGTTTAGAAACAGTGCATATTTGGACATTTTCGAAATTGGGAATACTCATACTTGCATGACAATTATTGGTCATTTTTCAAAATGACTTTTTTTTTACACAATGTCTTTCATTTGGAAGGGAGAAATGCATCAAAAATCAATAGGTAATAACAGTTGCTTTACAAATCTGAACTACCCTAAGTCTCCCGATAACAATGGTACCTCACTTGTGTGGGTAGGCATAGTGCCCACGACAGGAAGTGGCTCAAAACCTAAGGTGAACACACCCCATTTTCACAATGAAAATTTACTCTTTTTTTGCGAAGAGTCTAGCTGTAGTTTTTGAACCCTAGCCCTGCCGGCACCTAGGGAAACCTAGCAAACCTATACATTTTTGAAAACTAGACACCCAGGGGAATCCAGGATGGGGTGACTTGACTGCCTCCCACCATGGTCTGTTACCCAGAATCCCTTGCAAACGTAAAAAATTGACAAAAAAAACACATTTTCCCCACATTTCTGTGATGGAAAGTTCTGGAATCTGCGGGGATCCACAAATTTCCACCCACCCCGCGTTCCCCAAAGTCCTACAAGAAAAATGGTACCTCACTTGTGCGGGTCGGCATAGTGCCCGTGACAGGAAACGGCGCAAAATGCAACGTGGTCACACCTCAATTTTGCAGTGAAAAATGACCCTTTTTTGGCAAAGTGGCTAGCTGCAGTTTTTGAACCCTAGCCCTGCCGGCACCTAGGGAAACCTAGCAAACCTATACATTTTTGAAAACTAGACACCCAGGGGAATCCAGGATGGGGTGACTTGACTGCCTCCCACCATGGTCTGTTACCCAGAATCCCTTGCAAACGTAAAAAATTGACAAAAAAAACACATTTTCCCCATATTTCTGTGATGGAAAGTTCTGGAATCTGCGGGGATCCACAAATTTCCACCCACCCCGCGTTCCCCAAAGTCCTACGAGAAAAATGGTACCTCACATGTGCGGGTCGGCATAGTGTCCGCGACAGGAAACGGCGCAAAACGCAACGTGGTCACACCTCAATTTTGCAGTGAAAAATGACCCTTTTTTGGCAAAGTGACTAGCTGTAGTTTTTTAACCCTAGCCCTGCCGGCACCTAGGGAAACCTAGCAAACCTATACATTTTTGAAAACTAGACACCCAGGGGGATACAGGATGTGGTGACTTGACTGCCTCCCACCATGGTCTGTTACCCAGAATCCCTTGCAAACGTAAAAAATTGACAAAAAAAACACATTTTCCCCATATTTCTGTGATGGAAAGTTCTGGAATCTGCGGGGATCCACAAATTTCCATGCACCCCGCGATCCCCAAAGTCCTACGAGAAAAATGGTACCTCACATGTGCAGGTCGGCATAGTGTCTGCGACAGAAAACGGCGCAAAACGCAACGTGGTCACACCTCAATTTTGCAGTGAAAAATGACCCTTTTTGGCAAAGTGACTAGCTGTAGTTTTTGAACCCTAGCCCTGCCGGCACCTAGGGAAACCTAGCAAACCTATACATTTTTTAAAACTAGACACCCAGGGGAATACAGGATGGGGTGACTTGACTGCCTCCCACCATGGTCTGTTACCCAGAATCCCTTGCAAACTTAAAAAATTGACCAAAAAAACAAATTTTCCCCATATTTCTGTGATGGAAAGTTCTGGAATCTGCGGAGATCCACAAATTTCCACCCACCCCGCGTTCCCCAAAGTCCTACGAGAAAAATGGTACCTCACTTGTGCAGCTCGGCATAGTGCCCGCGACAGGAAACGGCGCAAAACGCAACGTGGTCACACCTCAATTTTGCAGTGAAAAATGACCCTTTTTTGGCAAAGTGACTAGCTGTAGTTTTTGAACCCTAGCCCTGCCGGCACCTAGGGAAACCTAGCAAACCTATACATTTTTAGGTCTCGCCTGAGACAGCGCTTTAGCGCTGCTCTGGCGAGACTTATAGTAAGCGACTTTTGGAAGTGGAAACGAGTGCATTTCAGGCCGCCAACTACAGTGCATGTGCTCCGGGCGCGCGCACCATTTGGCAGCCTGAAAGCATTCGTTTTCTTTCACTTTCGCGGCCGCACGGCCGCCCGCGAAAAGTGCTCACCATTTGCCAGCCTGCATTGCCTCTCTCCCCTACCCCCTCCCTTATCCCACTTCCTGCTTGTTTTTTATTGCGATTCTTGCAGGCTGGGCTCCTGCAGCCCATCAGATTAAGAAGGGACCCTTAGCTGCTAATCCACAACTGCCCTCGACCTCCTGCCCCCACACGCACCACCACCCTCTTTCTTGCGTTTCCCTCAGGCAGATCCATATTCTAAGAAATATCGCAGGCATACCCACACGAGTGCACTAATACTTAAAATACACGCCAAAAACCCAACCCAATTACACCCCCCTCTCCCCCCACCTTGCACTAACAAACACCAGAACTCGCGCTTCTCTCCCCCACCCCCCCACCATCGCGTCTCGCGCGTCCAATGCTTGTTCCTATTTCTTTCTGCTACTTTTATCCACCCTCGAGAACGCCTCTATTCTGAGTGTTGTGCCCCGTTTTGTTACTGCCGCTCCCCCGCCCCCATTGGCGCCTACCTGTCCCTTCCTATCCCTGGTCCCCTTCGCTTTCTGTTTGTACCCAGGCTGAGCACCGCTCTCTTCTGGCGCCCCTTCTCTCGCCCCCTTGTTTTTTGCTACCCCATAATCTGTCCTGTTCGCCTGTCTCTCCCTTGTCCCTCCGTCATATGCACCCCTCGCTCCCCGTGGCCCCATCTCTGCTCCAGACAGCTCACCGTGACTGCTGAAGCCGTAGCACCCCCTCCTCACCCCGCAGCCGACTCTAGGCGCCATTCGCATGACGAGCGCATTCACCGCTATTCCCACAAAGTATTTCTGGGATCGCGTATCTCAGGATTCATTGTAATTAAAAAATAAGCTGCAGGACAATGGCGCCGTGGCAAGGTGCGCGCCTTCCCCAGCGCTATTTGTTAAAGTCCTGCATTTAAAGTCTCAGGGAGGAATAAGGCTACAACTTAATTAGCGGCTTGCCGTTGCTGTGGCAACGGCGGGGCCCGTCAGTAGAGGCGCGTAATTAAAGTCGGGATATCAAATGATGCTTTGTGGAGGAGGATACATGGCCGTCCTACGTTAAGACATTTCATGAAGTCTGGCACGAGACATCACCGAGCTTCGTGATCCTTCGTGCCAGGACAGCCACAGCTGACGTGCGGGAGTGAGGGGAACCCTCGCCAACATGTCCACTCACCACAGGCACAGTGACACTAGAAACATAAACCGGCTCATTTACCATCGTGTAACTAAACTGTCTTGGAGAAACGGTACTTGTTTTAAAAAGTCACAAACGTTACAGGAACAAAACGTTTTCAAAACGCATTTTAAGCATTTTTTTTTGTTTTCGGACAATGTTTGTCGGTGCTATGCATTTGGTGCTTAATTTTGTGTCATTTTATTTAACAAATCAACAAAAGTCACGTGGAGGTTGCGGCCTGGAAATGCTGTGGCGCGCACGCGCCGCACTCTCCTTCTACTGGCACACACATTCAGCTCACCGTCCTGCACACCCCCTCACCCCCATATGCTCTGTCGACAAAGTCCCTCCCACCCTTCCTTTCATCTCCCCTTTTGCTTGTACTTTTAGCGTGAGTATTCACAGCCCTGAAGGCACTGGAGTGATTTACATGAGCCCGTGCGTTTTTTTTGCGTACAATTAAAAAGACAGTACTTTAAATAAATACGAATACAGTTTACTTCTAAGTCACTGCAGTGATTTACGTGACCCAGTGTCACACTGTGCGTTTTTTTCTCAAAAGAAAAAAGAGTTTACAATACAAATACACTTTACTTACAAGTCACAAACCTCACATGAAACGTGAATGAAAAATACTTTCAAAACACACAGACTGCACACTCACACCACGCACACACACACAGCTCCCACCCTTACACACTGCACTACACGCGCTGCACTCTCCTTCTCTGGCACACACATTCAGCTCACCGTCCTGCACACCCCCTCACCCCCATATTGTATTGTATTGTATTGTATAAAGTTCTTCTAAAGCGCTTTCTGTCGCCCTACGGGCATCCTGGCGCTAAGAGACTATAGAAGAAAACCTGAGACAGTAGGAACGTTTGCCGTTGTGCCAAGAAGTTACACTCTAATCTCTGCCAAAGAGCCATGTTTTAAGATTCTTCCTAAAGCTCAGCAATGATGTAGCTTGGCGTAGATCTTGGGGGATTTGATTCCAGAGGCGGGCTGCCGCCGTACTGAAGGCCCTGCCTCCCGTCTTAGTGCGTTTAACTCTGGTAACCACTGCCAGACTTTGGCTGGTGGACCGAAGAAGTCTCTTTGGTTCGTACCATGAGAATCTCTCGCACAGAGGAGGAGGACCAATTTTATGGAGGGCTCTATACACCATGACCAATGATTTAAACTCGATCCTTTTATTGATCGGGAGCCAGTGAAGGTCCCTCAATGCCAGTGTTGTTGAGGAGTCACGTTGTCTTCCCAAGGCCAATTTGGCTGCGGCAGACTGTATTCTTTGCAGTCCCTGTACAGTGTACCGAGAGGCACCCAAGAACAGTGAATTACAGTAATCGAGCCTACTTAGGATCACGCTCTGAACCACCAGAGATCTGGTCTCAATAGGGAGGAGCGGGAGGATTTGGCGCAAAGCTCTAAGTAGGGCAATACAGGTGCCTATGGTCTTGTTCGCCTGGGATTGCAGCTGGAGATCTTCATCCATCATAACCCCCAGGTTACGGACTGTTTTTACTGGCAGTATCGGGGCGTCTTCCGGCAAAAGTCGGAACTCACCCGAGAGATGTTTAGGCAGTCTCGCTGCGCAGCAGTGTAGTAACTCCGTTTTCCCGGCATTCAGCTGCAATGAATTGGCTCTCAGCCATTCTGAGACTTTTTGCATGCAGGCCTGGAAGGAATTCATGGGCACTGCATGTTCTCCCTCCAGGGAGAACATTAGCTGGATGTCGTCAGCATAGTTAACCACCTCGATCCCGTAGGATTTTATTAGAGGGATCAGGGGTCTCAGATAGGCGTTAAAGAGTATAGGGCTGATAGCTGAGCCCTGGGGTACTCCATGGCGAACTGGGGTCCAGGAGGAAACAAAAGGTGTTAATGTCACTGCCTGTTGACGATCCGTCAAATAAGACCGTAGCCATTCCAAGGCGTGACCTGTCACCCCCATATCTTCTAACCTTGCCAGCAACACTGAGTGATTAACCGTGTCGAATGCTGCCGACATGTCCAACAATACCAACACAGAGGAACATCCACTGTCCAGAACGGTAATCAATGCAGTTTCCGTCCCATGCCCAGGCCGGAAGCCAAACTGGTCCCTGTCCAAGATCAGATGTTCTTCAAAAAAATTGGACAGGGATTTGCTGACTAATTTTTCCAAGATCTTAATTGGAAATGGCAACAGGGAAATTGGGCGGAAATTAGCCGGCACAGAGGGATCAAGAGAAGGTTTTTTCAGTAATGGGGTGACCATTGCCTGTTTCCACCTGCTTGGCACAGTGCCTTCACTCAAAGATTGGCAGCAAATTTGCCACAGATCTGAAAATAGGACGGGTCCGAGCTCCTTCCAGATCTTGTGCGGAAGGGGGTCCAAGGGTGATCCTGATGAAATCTCCCGCGCTATCTCATGAAAAGAGTCCTCCGTAGGGGGGATGAAATGGCTCAGAGTAGTTTCTCTTCCGATGTCTACGCTAATCGTGGAGGGCTCTATAACATTCTGATCGAACCCACCCACGATATTGTTGACCTTCTCAACAAAAAAAGTAGCAATTTTGTTGCACAGGTTTTGTGATGGCTGGATAGTACTGGCCATACAGCCCGGGTTACTAAGGTCTCTAACGATGTTGAAGAGTGCCCTAGTTCCATTGGGTGCCTGCAGAATGGAGTTGGCATAGAATTTCGCCTTAGCTTCCCTAATGGCTGCCTTGTATTGGAGTTGTATGATTTTTAAGGCTGTTCTGTCTGCTTCCCGGTACTGTTTGCGCCAGCTTCTTTCCGTCTGTCTGCGCACAAGACGTAACGCTTTTAGCTCCTCACTGAACCAGGGGGCCGAAGGAGTACAACGCATTCTCAGTTTTTTTTTAGGTATGTGGCCTTCTAGTACTGAGTTGATGGAAGTACTATAACTAGTATAGTTTTCTTCCGGTGTAGCCTTTGGGTCAAACAAGTTGGAATGTGGGAATAAGGAGGATGCTCCTCTCCTGGAGAGTTTAGCCCAATCCCTTCCCCACCTAAAACGTGCTTGTTTGTCCACAACCCGTTTATCCTCTTGTATGCTAATCCTGAACTGTATTAAATAATGGTCCGTCCAGTTTAGTGGAGTAATACTAATTACTTCGGTTTCAGAGGGTTTGGCGAAGACTAGATCGAGTATGTGGCCTCCCACATGTGTAGGTTGTTGGACCAACTGATGGAGGCCACAGTTCTCACCGGTGTAAATCAGGGCTTGTAGATGATTTCCAGAGCTCCCTGTTTCCCAGAGATTGAAGTCTCCCAAGAGCAGCATTCTGGAGTGTGTGGAAGCCAAGGCGACAATAGTATCCAACAGTGCCTGATGATTAGCGTCCACACCCGGAGGTCTGTAGCAAACCATACCCGATAGCACTCTCCCCTTAGCCTCCTGTATAAAGAAGCCCATAATTTCATAGCCTGCTATGGCTTCAATCGTTAGCATAGCACAATCCCACTGTTCCTTAAAGATTAGTCCTACCCCTCCTCCTCTCCCTGATATACGAGGTTTTTGGATGATCTTATATCCAGTGGGGCAAGCTAGCCCAAGTTCTACTGAGGAGTCAACATGAATCCAAGTCTCGGTAACGAACAGCAAGTCAAGGTCTAAATCTTCCAGCAGGTTATAGATGTCTTGATGGTGTTTAATAAGTGACCTGCTGTTGATTAAGCCACAAGATAATGCCTGTCGCTGTCCCTCCCGTGACCTGTTCCCTAGTTCAAGAAGGGTATCTCTGGAGTAGCATAGTCTGTCGGTGCAATTTTGATCGGCGTTTCTGGCGCAAGGCGCGACCGAGGCGCGGACGGGCGCAGACGGGCTTGCCTCTGGCGCGCATCCGGCGCGCGCTGCGCGCTTGCGTGTCCTGCATTTATATAATACAGGCTACTAGAACGCTAACAGCAATGGCGTCCACCGGTGTCTCTAAGGTGAGTGAATCTCGCAAAAGGCGAGTGCTTGAGCGTTATGTTTTATAGTGCGGGTGAGTGGGCTTTGCGAAAATACAGGAAAATCACAATTTCAATTTCACAGTTTAAAATCACAATTTCAATTTCAATTTCACAGTTGCTAAAAAGACAGCCCAACCCAGCCACAACCACCCTATATTAAAAATAATGCAGCGTACTTCCGACTCTTCAGCAGAAGCGTTCTACGATCGCAGTTAGGTTTAAAATAATCTCGTCTCTATGTTGCTGCGTGCTTGCGTGTCCTGCATTTATATAGTGCAGGCTACTAGAACGCTAACAGCAATGGCGTCCACCGGTGTCTCTAAGGTGAGTGAATCTCGCAAAAGGCGAGTGCTTGAGCGTTATGTTTTATAGTGCGGGTGAGTGGGCTTTGCGAAAATACAGGAAAATCACAATTTCAATTTCACAGTTTAAAATCACAATTTCAATTTCAATTTCACAGTTGCTAAAAAGACAGCCCAACCCAGCCACAACCACCCTACATTAAAAATAATGCAGCGTACTTCCGACTCTTCAGCAGAAGCGTTCTACGATCGCAGTTAGGTTTAAAATAATCTCGTCTCTATGGTGCTGCGCGCTTGCGTGTCCTGCATATGCTCTGTCGACAAAGTCCCTCCCACCCTTCCTTTCATCTCCCCTTTTGTTTTTACTTTTAGCGCGAGTATTTACAGCCCTGAAGGCACTGGAGTGATTTACATGAGCCCGTGCGTTTTTTTTGCGTACAATTAAAAAGACAGTACTTTAAATAAATACGAATACAGTTAGTTTACTTCTAAGTCACTGCAGTGATTTACGTGACCCAGTGTCACACTGTGCGTTTTTTTCTCAAAAGAAAAAAGAGTTTACAATACAAATACACTTTACTTACAAGTCACAAACCTCACATGAAACGTGAATGAAAAATACTTTCAAAACACAGACTGCACACTCACACCACGCACACACACACAGCTCCCACCCTTACACACTGCACTACACATATTAGACCCCACAAAATGCCAACTCACACACTGCCCTAGCAAACATTAGCCCCCTCAAACTCTGCACCCCCTCACCCTCAAATATATAAGAATAGAGTTTACTTCAAAGGCACTGCAGTCATTTACGTGAGCCAGTGTCAGTATTGAAAAAAAATACACAATCTAATACAGCCTTTACGGAAAATAGAAATACAGTTTACTGACAAGTCAATAAACAACCAACTGCCCCCTCTCACACAGACCACACACACTGCCCCCTCTCACACAGACCAAACACTGCCCCCCTCTCACACAGACCAAACACTGCCCCCTCACACATACCACTCACACTTACCCCTCCACAAAGACCACTCACACTTACCCCTCCACATACACCACTCACACTGACCCTACACACATTAGACCCCAGAAAATGCCACCTCACACACTGCCCTACACACATTAGCCACCACACTGCTATCTATCTTTCTATCGCCCTCACTCTATCTATCGCCCTCACTCCATCTATCTATCTATTGCCATAACTATCTATCTATCTAACTATCTATCTTATCGCCCACACTCTATCTATTTATCGCCAACGCTCTATCTATCGCCCTCTAGCTATCTATCTATAGCACTCTATCGATCGCCCTCTAGCTATCTATCTATCACCATCACTCTAAATAGTTATCTATCACACAAAATCTATCTATCTATCACCCTCACACTATCTATCTATCGCACTCACGCGATCTATCTATCTATCGCCCTCACTCTCTATCTATCACTCTATCTAGCTATCGGACTCACTCTATCTATCGCACTCACTCTATCTATCGCCATCACTCTATCACACTCACTCTATCTAGATATCAACCTCACTCTATCTATCTATCTATATAGATATCGATCTATCTATCGCCCTCACTCTATCTATCGCCCTCTAGCTATCTATCGCCCTCCATCGCCCTCACTATCTATCTATCTATCGCCCTCCCTCACTCTATCGCCCTCCCTCACTCTATCGCCCTCCTTCTATCTATCTATCTATCGCCGTCCCCCTCTCTATCTATCAATCGCCCTTCCTCTATCTTTCGCCCTCACTCTATCGCCCTCCCTCTATCTATCTATCGCCCTCTCTCTATCGCCCTCCCTCTATCTATCTATCGCCCTCCCTCTATCTATCTATCGCCCTCCCTCTATCTATCTATCGCCCTCCCTCTATCTATCGCACTCAATCTATCTATCGCATCACCACAGCATCACTCAGCACCACCACAGCATCACTCAGGGGCACAACAACATCACTATGCGCTACCACAGCATCACTGAATGCCACAGCATCACTCTTCGCCACCACAGCATCACTCGTCGCCGCCACAGCATCACTCGTCGCCACCACAACATCAATCTGTGCAACCATTCAACAACAACTGGTTCAAATATGTTCTCTCAATGTTTCAAGCTTTATTACAAATGTCACAAAAAGATGTCAATATTTCACTTCTGTTCTTGGATTTTCGTCACAATAAAATACACTAAACATAATCTTCACAAAAGTTATTTACAAAAGTTTAAGCTATTGCCATTATAAATTACAATTACTTTTATTTAAGTATTAATTATTTAAAAAAATTAAAAGCCATTGTTATTTGTAATATCAATACATCTAAGTCACGTAAATACAACACATATTGCCTTACAAATGTCACATTTGCGAAAGTTAAAACTATTGGAATTGTAAATGACCAGGCTATTAATTTAGCTATTTTCAAAACCAACACAAATACAAAATTTGGCATTTACAATACCAATAGCTCAAACTTTCCTAATGCGAGACCTATTCCATTGCAAATGCTTGTTGAAAACTAGACACCCAGGGGAATCCAGGATGAGGTGACTTGACTGCCTCCGACCATGGTCTGTTACCCAGAATCCCTTGCAAACATAAAAAATTGACAAAAAAACAAATTTTCCCCACATTTCTGTGATGGAAAGTTCTGGAATCTGCGTGGATCCACAAATTTCCACCCACCCCGCGTTCCCCAAAGTCTTACGAGAAAGATGGTACCTCACTTGTGTGGGTCGGCCTAGTGCCCGCGACAGGAAATGGCGCAAAACGCAACGTGGCCACACCTCAATTTTGCAGTGGAAAATGACCCTTTTTTGGCAAAGTGACGAGCTGTAGTTTTTTAACCCTAGCCCTGCCGGCACCTAGGGAAACCTTGCAAACCTATAAATTTTTTAAAGCTAGACACCCAGGGGAATACAGGATGGGGTGACTTGACTGCCTCCCACCATGGTCTGTTACCCAGAATCCCTTGCAAACGTAAAAAATTGACAAAAAAAAACAAGTTTTCCCCACATTTTTGTGATGGAAAGTTCTGGAATGTGCGTGGATCCACAAATTTCCACCCATCCCACGTTCCCCAAAGTCTTACGAGAAAAATGGTACCTCACTTGTGCGTGTCGGCATAGTGGCTGCGTCAGGAAACGGCGCAAAACGCAACGTGGTCACACCTCAATTTTGCAGTGAAAACTGACCCTTTTTTCGCAAAGTGACTAGTTGTAGGTTTTGAACCCTAGCTCTGCCGGCACCTAGGGAAACTTACCAAACCCACGCATTTCTGAAAACTAGACACCCGGCGGCTTCCAGGGAGGTATGGCTTGCGTGGATCCCCCAACGTTTCCTTACCCAGAATCCCCTGCAAACCTCAATTTTAGCTGAAAAAAATCACTTTTTTCACACATTTTGGGGTGGGAAAGTTGTGGCACCCCGGGCTCACACAAATTTACCACCACCCAGCGTTCCCCCAGGTCTCCCGGTAAAAATGGTGCCTCACTTGTGTGGGAGGCCCAAGTACCCGCGGCAGGCAAGGGCCCAAAACGTAGTGAGGTGACATCAAAATGGCCTCTTGCAAAACCACCTGGTTTTGCAAAGGGGGTCACTTTGGTTTTTGGCCCGGTGCTCGGCGGCCATCTAGGGAAACCTACCAAACCCACACATTTCTGAAAACTAGACACCCGGCGGCTTCCAGGGAGGCATGGCTTGCGTGGATCCCCCAACGTTTCCTTACCCAGAATCCCCTGCAAACCTCAATTTTAGCTGAAAACATCACTTTTTTCACACATTTTGGGGTGGGAAAGTTGTGGCATCACCGGGCTCACACAAATTTACCACCACCCAGCGTTCCCCCAGGTCTCCCGGTAAAAATGGTGCCTCACTTGTGTGGGAGGCCCTAGTACCCGCGGCAGGCAAGTGCCCAAAACGTAGTGAGGTGACATCAAAATGGCCTATTGCAAAACCACCTGGTTTTGCAAGGGGGGTCACTTTAGTTTTTGGCCCGGTGCTCGGCGGCCATCTAGGGAAACTACCTAACCCATGCATTTCTGAAAACTAGACACCCGGTGGCTTCCAGGGAGGTATGGCTTGCGTGGATCCCCCAACGTTTCCTTACCCAGAATCCCCTGCAAACCTCAATTTTAGCTGAAAAAATCACTTTTTTCACACATTTTGGGGTGGGAAAGTTGTGGCATCACCGGGCTCACACAAATTTACCACCACCCAGGTCTCCCGGTAAAAATGGTGCCTCACTTGTGTGGGAGGCCCAAGTACCCGCGGCAGGCAAGGGCCCAAAACGTAGTGAGGTGACATCAACATTGCCTATCCCAAATGTTGCCTCACTACGTTTTGGGCCCTTGCCTGCCGCGAGTACTTGGGCCTCCCACACAAGTGAGGCATCATTTTTACCGGGAGACCTGGGGGAACGCTGGGTGGTGGTAAATTTGTGTGAGCCCGGTGATGTCACAACTTTCCCACCCCAAAATGTGTGAAGAAAGTGATTTTTTCAGCTAAAATTGAGGTTAGCAGGGGATTCTGGGTAAGGAAACGTTGGGGGATCCACGCAAGCCATACCTCCCTGGAAGCCGCCGGGTGTCTAGTTTTCAGAAATGCGTGGGTTTGGTAGGTTTCCCTAGATGGCCACCGAGCACCGGGCCAAAAACCAAAGTGACCCCCCTTGCAAAACCAGGTGGTTTTGCAAGAGGCCATTTTGATGTCACCTCACTACGTTTTGGGCCCTTGCCGGCCGCGGGTACTTGGGCCTCCCACACAAGTTAGGCACCATTTTTACCGGGAGACCTGGGGGAATGCTGGGTGGTGGTAAATTTGTGTGAGCCCGGTGATGCCACAACTTTCCCACCCCAAAATGTGTGAAAAAAGTGATTGTTTCAGCAAAAATTTAGGTTTTCAGGGGATTCTGGGTAAGGAAACGTTGGGGGATCCATGCAAGCCATACCTCCCTGGAAGCCGCCGGGTGTCTAGTTTTCAGAAATGCATGGGTTTGGTAGGTTTCCCTAGATAGCCGCCGAGCAACGGGCCAAAAACCAAAGTGACCCCCCTTGCAAAACCAGGTGGTTTTGCAATAGGCCATTTTGATGTCACCTCACTACGTTTTGGGCCCTTGCCTGCCGCGGGTACTTGGGCCTCCCACACAAGTGAGGCACCATTTTTACTGGGAGACCTGGGGGAACGCTGGGTGGTGGTAAATTTGTGTGAGCCCGGTGATGCCACAACTTTCCCACCCCAAAATGTGTGAAAAAAGCGATTTTTTCAGCTAAAATTGAGGTTTGCAGGGGATTCTGGGTAAGGAAACGTTGGGGTATCCACGCAAGCCATACCTCCCTGGAAGCCGCCGGGTGTCTAGTTTTCAGAAATGCATGGGTTTGGTAGGTTTCCCTAGATAGCCGCCGAGCACCGGGCCAAAAACCAAAGTGACCCCCCTTGCAAAACCAGGTGGTTTTGCAATAGGCCATTTTGATGTCACCTCACTACGTTTTGGGCCCTTGCCTGCCGCGGGTACTTGGGCCTCCCACACAAGTGAGGCACCATTTTTACCGGGAGACCTGGGGGAACGCTGGGTGGTGGTAAATTTGTGTGAGCCCGGTGATGCCACAACTTTCCCACCCCAAAATGTGTGAAAAAAGTGATTTTTTCAGCTAAAATTGAGGTTTGCAGGGGATTCTGGGTAGGGAAACGTTGGGGGATCCACACAAGCCATACCTCCCTGGAAGCCACCAGGTGTCTAGTTTTCAGAAATGCATGGGTTTGGTAGGTTTTCCTAGATGGCCGTCGAGCACCGGGCCAAAAACCAAAGTGACCCCCCTTGCAAAACCAGGTGGTTTTGCAATAGGCCATTTTGATGTCACCTCACTACGTTTTGGGCCCTTGCCTGCCGCGGGTACTTGGGCCTCCCACACAAGTGAGGCACCATTTTTACCGGGAGACCTGGGGGAACGCTGGATGGTGGTAAATTTGTGTGAGCCCGGTGATGCCACAACTTTCCCACCCCAAAATGTGTGAAAAAAGTGATTTTATCAGCTAAAATTGAGGTTTGCAGGGGATTCTGGGTAAGGAAACGTTGGGGGATCCACGCAAGCCATACCTCCCTGGAAGCCGCCGGGTGTCTAGTTTTCAGAAATGCGTGGGTTTGGTAGGTTTCCCTAGATGGCCGCCGAGCACCGGGCCAAAAACCAAAGTGACCCCCCTTGCAAAACCAGATTAACTATTGTTCCTACAGCGTGAGAATTTTGGAGTAAAATTGCGAAGAAAATGTGGCAGACATTTTGAGGTTTGCAGGACATTGGGGATAAACATTTTTTTTCAAATTCACAAGAGAGACATCACCATGAACTCCCATGGGTTTTCAACAATATCTACAGGTGGTGGGTTATTCTTACACGGAAAGTGTACCTTGGCAGAGAAACTAAAGACAAACATTGCTGCACAACCATCTATTCCTCAAACACACACACATACTGGTTGGATTTGGCACGAGGGCGAGTCATGGTTCAGTGTATTAAATTTTATTAACTAGAGATTTCACAAAAATGAAATGCACTGTCAATAATTAAATTCCCAAAAAACCAAACCAATGACTCGCAGCTCGTGAGCTGTAAAGCCACGTCAAGGCACCAACCACTTTACAGGCCATTCACACACCTTTCATACGTGATACAAACAAGATCATTCACATCAACAGGTACAAAAGCAACACAGTACAAAATTCACCAAAAAGGGACAAGGTACACCCTACTTCAGAAAAACAAATATTACTGCGCAGCCATCTGATCCGCAAGCACACACACATACTGGTTGGATTTGGCACGAGGGTGAGTGATGGTTCAGTAGATACAATTGTATTAGCAAGTGATTTCACAAAACATGAAATGCACTGTTAATAATTGAAAGGGCGAGAAACTGAACCATTGACTCACAGCTCGTGAGCTGTAAATCCACGACAAGGCACCAACCTCTTTACAGGCCATTCATACACCTTTCACACGTGTGAGACATACAAAACCATCCACACCGCCTGCCGCGGGCCCATCACATAACAAAACTCACACCAGCACACAGCGCCATTCAAGGGCCCATCACTTTCTCACGCCCACAATCCAGACACAGCAACTACACATGCTGATGGATTGCATGGAGTGGCACTCAACTAGCAGTGTGTGTAGTGACCAGCAGAAAGTCACTACTCACACACAGCCAGCCGAGCTCCAGTCCACACACTCCTCTAGCAGAGCGCCAGTCCACACACTCCTCTAGCAGAGCGCCAGTCCACGCACACCGCTAGCCAAGCGCCAGTCCAGGCACACCGCCAGCCAAGCACCAGTCCAGGCACACCGCCAGGCAATCGCCAGTCCAGGCACACCGGCAGCCAATCGCCAATCAACGCACACCGCCAGCCAAGCTCCAGTCCACTGACACCTCCAGCCAAGCACCAGTCCGCACACACCACCAGTCCAGGCACACCGCCAGCCAAGTACCAGTCCACGCACACCGCCAGCCAAGCACCATTCCACGCACACCGCCTGCCAAGCTCCAGTCCACGCACACCACCAGCCAAGCTCCAGTCCACGGACACCTCCAGCCAAGCACCAGTCTGCACACACTACCAGTCCACGCACACCGCCAGCCAAGTACCAGTCCACGCACACCGCCAGCCAAGCACCATTCCACGCACACCGCCTGCCAAGCTCCAGTCCACGCACACCACCAGCCAAGCTCCAGTCCACGGACACCACCAGCCAAGCACCAGTCCGCACACACCACCAGTCCACGCACACCACCAGCCAAGTACCAGTCCACGCACACCGCCAGCCAAGCACCTTTCCACGCACACCGCCAGACTAGCTCCAGTCCACGCACACCACCAGCCATGCACCAGTCCACGCACACCGCCAGTCCATGCACACCGCCAGTCCATGCACACCGCCAGTCTACGCTCACCGCCAGCCAAGCACCATTCCACGCACACCACCAACCAAGTGCCAGTCCACACACACCAACAGCCAAGCGCAAGCCTACACACACCGCCATCACATTTAGGATTTTTTTTTGGAAAAAAATAAAAACACAAACAAATCGCAAATAGATACAAATCTTCTAACAGAAAATCAGCAACTAAATACATTGCACTAACACCATCCTTGAAACAGAATCAAATTATCCAAAGAATACAGACCAGGCAGTTCACTTTACCACTCATGAATGCTCCCAATAATTCTTTTGCGTGTGGTACGCTCTAAAACAAGCAGGAAGACACAGTGCAGTATGAGAAGGACAGTCGGGGCAGTACATACGACTCTCCTTCCGCGTACCTCTTCGCCAACAGACTCTACATCTCCTACTGGGAAAATCTTTTGAGGGTGTGGGAGGAATGTGATCTGGAAAGTGGCGATCTTTCAATCTAGCAACATCCTCCACCACTCCAACTCTAGGAACACTTGCCTGTTCCACTACAACAAGGCTGCCTATTACAGACTCCTGAAACTTAGCAAAAGTCATCTTTGACTCAGGGCAAGAATCCTGGAACACAACAAAAGCATTAAACATTGCCAAGTGGAAAAGATGGATAGCCAACTTCTTGTACCAAATGTAAGCCTTACGAAGAGCAGTGTAAGGTTCCAACCTCTGATCTACTCTGTCAACACCACCCATGTGCCTATTATAGTCTAAAATGCACATAGGTTTGCGCGCTTCAGCGACCTGACCCCAAACAGTCACAGGTGCAGTGCTTTCATCATGGATGGTAGTCAGCATGTAGACATCTCTCCTGTCTGAAAACTTCACAGCAAGAAGCTCCTGGCAACGCAACGCACTGCACTGTCCCCGCACAAGCTTTTGACAAACAAGTTCTTTCGGGAAACCTTTACGGTTAGAGCGGATTGTGTCACAAGCAACAGTGTCCACTTTGGCCAATCGCCTGAACAACCGCACACCAGTGTAGAAGTTATCTACATATAAATGGTGGCCTTTGTTGAAAAATCCTCTACCAAGTTCCCAAACAAGTTTCTCAGTCACTCCAAAAGTGGACGGACAACCAGGGAGGTTAATCCTAGATTCCTTACCGGTGTACACCCTGAAATTAGACACATATCCAGTCCTACTGTCACACAGCATATACAGCTTTATTCCATAGCGTGCCCTCTTACTAGGAATGTATTGCCTAAAAACCAAGCAGCCCTTGAACAACACCAAAGACTCATCCACTGCAATTTCTTTCCCAGGGGCATAAATCTCAGAAAATCGATCAACAAAGTGATCAAGGACAGGCCTAATGTTAAAAAGACGGTCACAATCAGGGTGATCTCGTGGCAGCGCTAAACCATTATCAACAAAATGCATCATCCGAAGCAGAAGCAAATACCTGTCACGACTCATGACTGCCGGAAAAATAGACGTTGCCATCAAGGAACTGCTAGACCAATATGAAGACATTGATGGCTTCCTTAGCAAGCCCATCAAAAAAGTTAAACCCAAGAGCTTCTTCATCTCCTCAACATTTGTGGGAGTCCACCGGGTAGCTCTAGAGTAGGGCCTAAGTCTGGCACTGTTGTCCCTCAAAAACTGTTCGGCATACAAATTAGTCTGCTCAACAATCTCTGCCAAAAACACATCGTCCATAAACAACTGAAAAAAATTTACCGGCAAAAAGTTTTCAGTATTCACTCTAGTCCCTGGAACACCAGTAAACTCTGGCAATGCCGGCTGCACCATGCCAGGGGCAACCCAGAGGTCATCACTTTCAAAGGGAAGCCTTGCAGCCCCAGCCTGCTGCCCAGATGCCTCTTGCCGCACTACACCAACGGGAAGCCTTGCAGCCGCAGGCTGCAGCCCAGAAACCGCTTGCCGCACTACACCAACGGGAAGCCTTGCAGCCCCAGGCTGCAGCCCAGATGCCTCTTGCCGCACTATCGGCACATCAGTCTCCTCTTCTAACACAGGCACTTCATCCGTACTAAGAGTATCTTCATCATCCGATGACTCCATACGGAGAGAAAACTCACTGCCAGAATCGTCCCCTGCCTCCTCTCCCTCAGATGCAGAGTCAGTCTCTGAACCAATATCAGAGGAAGACTCAAACAGCAAACCAACAACCTGCTGAGCAGTAATCCTGCGGCTAGCCATTATACTTACTAAGATTGAAGACTGCACAAACAAGTCAACAACAACCAACAATGTGCAAACCAAGTAAGTAAAGAAATGTGTACCTTTATCACAATGATCAATGTACTCAAAAACTATAGAATTCAATTACAAGAGACAGCTACACTCACCAGAACCTACTTTGCAGTGACACAGCAAAAACCAACGATATCCAACTAGAAAGAAGAAAAAAAAAGCAAATTACTCACAAGACAACAAAATACACATCGAGCACAAATGCAAACAGTTTTTGCCAAGGTGTCGCTTCCTCATGCAGAAAAATACATCCCTGTTGTCTAGTGGGCTTCTCTGCCCCCCTTGGGAGCAGAAACGGACAGAAAGACGACCGATCTGCCCCCACGGGGGGCAGAAAAGTCTTCCCATTATTTATGCCCCAAAGGAAGCGACCCTTGCCCAAGGGGTCGCTTCCTAAATAAAAAAGAAGACATCCCTGGTGTCTAGTGGGCTTTTCTGCCCCCCCCGGGAGTAGAAACGGACAGAAAGACGACCGATCTGCCCCCAGGGGGGGCAGACAAGTCTTCTAAATAATTAGGCCGCAAAGGAAGCGACCCTTGCCCAAGGGGTCGCTTCCTACATAAAGAAAAATACATCCCTGGTGTCTAGTGGGCTTTTCTGCCCCCCCTGAGAGCAGAAACGGGCAGAAAGACGACCGATCTGCCCCCAAGGGGGGCAGAAAAGTCTTCGAATTATTATGTCCGCCTAGGAAGCGACCCTTTGCCAAGGGGTCGCTTCCTACATAAAGAAAAAGACATCCCTGGTGTCTAGTGGGCTTTTCTGCCCCCCCCAGGGGGCAGAAACGGGCAGAAAGACGACCGATCTGCCCCCGGGGGGGGGGGCAGAAAAGTCTTCGAATAATTTTGCACCCCTAGGAAGCGACCCTTGCCCAAGGGGTCGCTTCCAACATAACGAAAAAGACATCCCTGGTGTCTAGTGGGCTTTTCTGCCCCCCCTGGGGGCAGAAACAGGCAGAAAGAAGACCGATCTGCCCCCAGGGGGGGCAGAAAAGTCTTCAAATTATTTTGCCCCCCAAGGAAGCGACCCTTGCCCAAGGGGTCGCTTCCTACATAACATAAAAGACATCCCTGGTGTCTAGTGGGCTTTTCTGCCCCCCCTGGGGGCAGAAACGGGCAGAAATACGACCGATCTGCCCCCGGGGGGGGCAGAAAAGACTTCGAAAAATTTTGCACCCCTAGGAAGCGACCCTTGCCCAAGGGGTCGCTTCCCAAATTCCAAAACACACATCCCTGGTGTCTAGTGGGGCATCCCTGCTCCACGATCGCGACGCTGTGCGCGATCGTGGAGCAGGAATGCCCTGTATTGAGACATCAGGGGAGAGGAAATACTCTTTCCTCTCCCCCATGCCTCAATACTACAGATATCACCCCCGCGGCCCCCACCGGACAAGCAAACCTACCTCTGTTCCCTTGGACGCGCTGGAAGAAATGGATTCCAGCGCGTCCAACGCTTCCTGATGACGTCGGCGCACGCCGTACGCGCTGACGTCATGGGGAAGCGTGGGGGGGCTCGGGGGTGGCAGCGGAACCTCTTCCGCTGCCATCCCCCTCTGTGGGGGCACGATCGAGGCCCCAGGGGGGGAGCGCCAGCGCTTCCCCCGGGGGCTGTGCTCATGACGGAGCGGTTCCGTCATAAGCACAGCCCAACCGATGCTCATGACGGAACCGCTCCGTCATGAGCATCGAAGGGGTTAAACAATCCATTCCCCATCTAGTTGAGCAGCATTGTGTCGCTCATCGAGAAGATTTGGGAGCGGATGATGCCTGGAAGAGGGTTCCAATGATTAAAGAGATGGAGACATTATTGAGGACTGTCTACACTGTGTTCTCCAGATCTCCTGCAAGGAAGTCCAAGCTGGATGAAATGGCATCGGTCACTGATTGTGAAGTGGTGTCTTTTCGACCATTGAATGAAGTCCAGTGGCTTTCAAGGCATTTTGCAGTTGGTGCACTAATTCGGAATTATGAGGCTATTTTTAAGTACTTTGAGCATGAGAAAGTTGAAGAGAATGATCCAGTTGCTAAATATTGTTGCAAAAAGCTATCTGACTCAAACTACCGTATTTCCCTTGCAGTACTTAATGACATTCTGAGTGAATTTGCAACTTTGTGCAAACTGGTCCAAAAAAGTTCTTTGACTACTGTTGAAGCTGTACAGTATGCAAGAGCAAAGATTGGCCAAATTAAGGACCAGTATTTGGTGGACACTGTCTTTTGGAGCCGCAATGTAAGAGATATGATGCTGTTGTACAAGGAAAGGCAAGAGTTTGACAGTGGGCCTATTTTGTCTTTTGTTTCCCTGCTTTGTGAGCACATGCAAAAAAGGTTCCCTGAAGATGAACTGAAAGAATAGGCAAGTTTTGAAATCCAGGCAATAGCAACACAATCATATTTTGATTTTGGGACTGAGAAGATACAAAGGCTTGTTGAAAAGTATAAAAATGTCTTGGTCCTGGGTGATTGTGAAACACGAGAAGATGTTGTTCGACAATACAGAGATTATAAATATGTGGTGGCAGAACATGTAAAGGGTGGGTTATTTACCACCTTTCAAGACATGTTGAATTTCGCTATACGCAATGCTGCTCAATATAGTGTGGTGTCTCAGCTTGTTGATGTCTGCGCAACATTTCAAGCATCTAGTGCAGATTGTGAACGAGGATTCAACCTCATGAAGACTATCAAGAGTAAATTGAGGAATAGACTAGAGCAGAAGCATTTGGATATGCTGATGAGGACAAATGCCTACCTCCTGAATGGGAAAGTTGACTTTGATAGAGTTTATCAGCACTGGAAAAATGGCAAGGATTGCCGTGAGAAGCAACCCTGTCACCCATCTAGTGATGCCACTTGACATGTCTGAACGGCCCTCTCCCACAGTCCATGTTTGCCTGGGTGTCAAAGTTTTACAAACTATCTCTGGCGGGATAGCCCAACATTACTCAGTCGGTTTCACATCAAATTGTGAATATGTTATGTAATTTTGTAACTTATTGTGTAAATGTGATATTGTATAGGCTCTCAACATTTCCCCACCCAATGAACATTGCTCCAGTTAAGAATATTTAGTAAAATCTAATGATGGTACCACCGTTGGAGTCTTGTGCTTTTCTAAACCTGAAGTGTACTTGCCTGTGTAACTAATTCATGTCATGGCGTGTTTATCCATTTTGCAAACCGGCCTTAAGACCCTTAATGTGGCGCTGTATGTGTGAAAATGCACCATCTTTTCACTTTTTTAAGTAAACGTTTGGGGTGAAATTTAGTGCTGCACACGCGCGCGGTCTGGTTCTTGGCGCACATAGCCATGGTTGCAGCGCACAGAGACCCTCCACTGCCGCACACAGAGGAAAAAAAATTAGAGGGAACATTGGTTGCATACACTGTCCACAGCACAATGTAATGTGGTATGGCCCAGGGGCAGAATCAGGCATAGATAATGAACACACGGACACAGATAGATAGCGGAAGTGGGTACGGGCACGTGCGCTTGACTCCTTTTTATTACCAGGGTCACATATCCAGTGACGTCTGTGCTTGATGCGTGTGCTGTGAGTGTAAACCAGCCCTCAGGGAATGGTTGCTGCTAGCATAAACTACAACAGTAATCATTGGATCACACACAGAGATTCAATAATAAAAGGGTCAATAGTCTGTGCTGCAGTAAGGTAGAGACAGTAGATGTAAAATAATACAGAAAAGATTCTATCATAAAAGAACCATAACTTGTGGTATACTGAGATACAGGCAGTAGATCTGAAATAATACACAAAAAGATTGTATCATAAAGGGTCCAGCAGTTGTAGTGCACTCAGATAGCCACATCAAAAGCATTCAGCATGTGCACAGCCAGCGATGAAGCGTGCTGCGAGCGGGCCGTACTTGCAGCAATGTCTGTTGCCATCAACACTGCATCATCTGCAATAGAGACTCGATCTCAATTGTGAACACTGCTCTCTGCAGTGTAGGCCAGAGAGAGCGGTCAGCAAACACCCACAGCTACGTAAGGTGGACTTGAGCTACACAGTTTGTCGTACGCGAAGCAAGAAAAAGCATGTGCGGAGCCTGCGATAACGCGTATGCATGGTGCGGACAGAGCACACTGCAGCAATGTCTTTTCCTACAGGATTTCATCATCTACAATACCGACTCAATCTGAATTGTGAACACTGCTGTCTGCAGTGTAAATTGAAGGCATTAGTCACACAGACATCCATTAACACTTTTTCTTACTTCCTCTTCCCAAAATACAACAGCATAAATTACAGAAAACTCTGCAATAAATAAATCAAAACAATTCGAATTGCGATTTCTACTGTCCACAGTGTAGACTATTCAGTGTTCCTTTGAACTTGCAAGATGAATTTCACCATTGTACTAAACATATAACTCATCTAAAAAAATATACTAAAAGAATATTCTGTATATTTCAAAACGTTGTAGTTAGTTGCCTACTGAATTCTGTAATTAAACAATCACAACTCGATCTGAATTGTGAGCCCTGCTGACCGCAGTGTAAGCCAGAGGCAGTAGTCATTAACACCTCACAGCCAAGTGCCGTTAGATTGGGATGCATGGAGTTGGTTGCACCTGGTCGAAGGGGGTACACAGATATCATCACAGACTTTAACTTCTGACATCCTCAATCATATAATCAAGACCTCGTTTCACTGTTCGGACCTTCTGTACCGCGGTGTAGTCCTCCGACTACAGTCAACCAAGCCCAATAATCATGTGCAGCAGTTAACTATGGAAGCACAAACACTGACTGATGCACCTCAATGGAAACAGTTCTGTGAAAAGCAAGCAGCAGTTAATATCGGACACCGTCCATTGTGGGATCAAGACACCGTTCCACTGTTAGGACCTAGAGTTGATTGCACCTGTTCGAAGAGAGTACCTTCATCTCCACTCTCAGATGCAGTTCTAACATCGTCCATTGTGGGATCAAGACACCGTTCCACTGTTGGGACCTGGAGTTGGTTGCACCTGGTGGAAGGGAGTACCTTCATCTCCACTCTGAGATGCAGTTCTAACCTAGTCCATTCTTCGATCTAGACACCGTTCCACTGTTGGGACCTAGAGTTGGTAGCACCTGGTTGAAGGGAGTACCTTTATCTCCACTCTCAGATGCAGTTCTTACATCGTCCATTGTGGGATCAAGACCCCGTTCCACTGTTCGGACCTGCTGTTCTGCAGTGTACTCCAGCCACTACAGTCAGCTAAGTCAAATAATCATGTGCAGCAATTAGCTACGGAAGCACAGAGTCTGATGCACCTCAACGGAGGGAGTTCTCTGAAAACTCAGCAGCAGGTAATATCGGACATCATTCATTCTGGGATCAAGACACCGTTCCACTGTTGGGACCTAGAGTTGCTTGCACCTCGTTGAAGGGAGTACCTTCATCTCCACTCTCAGATCCCGTTCTAACATCGACCATTGTGGGATCAAGACACCGTTCCACTGTTGGGACCTAGAGTTGGTTACACCTGGTCGAAGGGAGGACCTTCATCTGCACTCTGAGATGCATTTCTAACATAGTCCATTGTGGGATCAAGACACCGTTCCACTGTTGGGACCTAGAGTTGGTAGCACCTGCTCGAAGGGAGTACCTTTATCTCCACTCTCAGATGCAGTTCTAACATCGTCCATTGTGGGATCAAGACCCCGTTTCACGGTTCGGACCTGCTATAGCGCGGTGTACTCCACCCACTGCAGTCAGCCAAGCGCAATAATCACGTGCAGCAATTACCTATGGAAGCACAGAGTCTGATGCACGTGAACAGAAGGAGTTCTGTGAAAACCCACTAGCGAGTAATATCGGACATCGTCCATTCTGGAATCAATACACCGTGCCACTATTGTGACCTAGAGTTGGTTGCACCTGCTCCAAGAGAGTACCTGCATCTCCACTCTCAGATGCAGTTCTAACATCGTCCATTGTGGGATCAAGACACCATTCCACTGTTGGTACCTGTTTGACTACTGTGTTAGTAGTATACAGAGCACTCCACGCTGCTGGGCCTCAAACTGAATGCTGTGTGCCTGTGTCGCGGTAGCCAGCGTTGATCTGAGGAACCTTCCGACCTCGCAGACCTCGCCCCAGGAGCTTCTGCCGGCACGTGGTGGGCCCTCTTTCACATAATGCGGTAGCGAAAGGTGAACTGTGGCCATGACGGTTTCTGGGTAGTAGCAGGCTGAGAGCATATTCCCGCAGCCACCTTCACTCACGAAGTCAACCTCATGGTGGTGCAAGCTGCGCAGACCTGGCAGACACGTTCGCCATGCCGGAAGAGAACCACACCCAGAGAAACGTGCCTTTTATTCATAGCCCTACGCGAGCCTTGCGTTCGCCGAGCCAGCCCACTACGCTAAAGATTTGGGGCGGGGGAAAGGGCACGTATGCGCTATGTTTTCAAAATCTTCCCTACTGACTGTACTATTATGGTTCCGTCCACTATCTACTTCACTCAATAGACCATCAGAGTATGTTCACATGTACATGTGTGTGCTCTGCATACTCAAGCCTGTCTGGCAGATCCCCTCAACACTTTGCATTGTACACTTTTATAAACGAGAATCACTTGCCACTTTCGCACATACTTTGTTCCCATCTCTCCCCGCATTCTGCATTGTGTAACAGAGGTGCTAAGCCACGTTTGCTTTATGTACATGGCTAGCCACGGTTCCCACAGTACATAGTGTCATTGTGTCTGATAGGTGTACATGATGTTTGTCATGTTGTATGCGATTATATAAGGTAGCGCGTTTATTCACGAGCAGTGGTTTCTCCCATTTACATATCACTACTATAACTTCTGAATGCTCTATTCAGAAGTTTTTCTCACAGGTGCAAACTGTGACCACAATGGCAGCCATTCATTATTATGCAAGAATTTCCAACTGCACGACACTTCTAAGCTTACAGCCCCCAATCTTGCCTGTTTTCTTGAAAGCACGCCAACTCCCACAATCACACCAACATTCACACAGCTTTCTAACGGCAGTTATCTGCTTCTCAATAACATGCACTCCTACGGAATGTGAGGTGGCATACCGTATGTCCTTACTGTTTCAAACCAAGTAACTTCCTGTAGCAATGTCTATTCCCACCCACACAAACTAACTCCCAAACTTCAACTTGGCCTTGAATCCCTACTTTGCAAACAGATTTCAATAAACTAACCAAACTAAAGCGCTTTTCTTCACTTCATTTATCGCCTGCAGATTACACGAACTTCCAGTAAAATACAGTCCCTTTTAAATTCGAACCTCCCATTACACTTTGTGAATTGTTACCCAATTTTCAACACATTTCACACTCAAGGTCTGGCACACTTTTTTAATACGGTCTCCTCAGGCCTTCTCACAGCCTTTCAAACAGTTTTTGGTATAATATCACACTTCATTCATTAGATCATCTCTGGAATAACAGGAACAGTGCCCAAAATTCTCACTCTCTTGGCGACCATCCTACTACTATTTTTGCTTGTAAAAAATGACTGCGCTCCCTGTGGTAACAAGCATCTCTGACAGAATACGCCTCTACGCGAAGCTACATCAATACCGTGAAAAAATTGAACAACTTTTCGGCTGCCTGCCTCTATCTATTATTAGAGCCAGCTACAACATGACATTTATTTACACATATACAATCTGCCCGCAACCATCTTTCTATTGCAAAACTTGCCCATTCGACTGGCGAATGGTTGTATGCCTTGCCAACATCCCAACAATCGCTCCCGATATCCAGCAGGTACTGGAGTATCTTGAAATCCATGAACTCAATTGTTCAGGCAGTAGAGCAATCGCGGATGCAACGCAAAAAGGTATTGTGGCGGAATGGGATTTCTGCGCAGCCGCGAAAGATCTACTACAATGTACGACCTTTGACAACATCGCAGATTGCCTGCCAATTCAAATTGCTGCTCCAACATTCAAGGAACATTACTGTCCCTTCGAAGATATGAATTGGATCGCTTCCCTTTTCTCACATGATGGCAACAATGACCTCTTGGAACATTACGCATCTCAAGCCGATGCAGAACATCCGGACTGCAATCTCCAAGACTTGTAAGAAATTCACGTTCTTCTTGGATTGATTTTTGCCAACTTTTTTGAGTTTTTCCTTTCAATTTTTTTAATACACCTTAATTGAACTATTTTCATATAATAACTTTCTAAGTATGCTCAGGCATTTGAACTCTGTTTTCATTATTGCCCCTTACGTCTCCAGTCTAACCTGGGATGGGTGATGTATGGTCTATACAAATACGCTATTTACTTCCTAAATTAGCCTAAACCTGACATCCATTTTGAAACCATCTCTATTCGTTGTGCACACGTCTCTCTGCCTGCCTGTTATCCACGAAACCCTTTCACACAAATTTACTCATCTTCAGCCTCTACTCACGAGCTGGCGATCAACATCAAAAAACACAACATTGTTTAGGAACTGGTTGGCACAGTGTGCTAATCGTATCCTAACTTTATTTTCATTATAGAATTGAGTCATTCATGTCTAATAGCTATTGTTTATGTCACATGGAACTGTTACATGTAATGTGAAATTCACTAATGCAGCAGCTTCAGTTTTGAATATAACAGAATCGGCTGGAATTTGCCTCAGCTCGGTGCCTTAGCTCTTTGCACAATAAGTTATTTTTGAAAGAGCTAAAGACAATAATGAATGGTTTGACGAGAAGGGTACCTAATGTGCTTCTCAGAAGCACCATTTTGTGTTCCTCGTCAAAGTTCCGATGTGACTAGAACTATTACCAATTCTGACACGCACCAGATTGAATCTACCGTACAAGAGATTGCTGACTGTTCTACTGTCGATAATTTTGTGTTACAACAAAGCAGTACCAGGGTACCGAAGAAGTTTGATGATTACACTTTGCATTTTGTTTTTTGTTTCTTTTCTTAAAGGATACATGTACTAATCGTATCCGACCTTTATTTTCATTATAGAATTTCGAGCCATTCAAGTGTAATAGGTATTATTTATGTCACATTGAACTGTAACATGTAATGTGGAATTCACTGATGCAGGAGCTTACGTTTGAATACAGCAGAAGCAGTTGGAATTTGCCTCAACTGAATGCCTTACCTCTTGCACCAGTGGATCCATTTATGGCACTTAAATAAAGACACTCTTTCTATAACTTTCAGACTCCATCGCTTCATTACACACAGCCACTTTCTTAGACGCACCTGATTTCACCATTTCTCTTCTGTGGCATTGCAACATTCGGTATTATATTCTTCACGATTATTTCTTTATTCCTCCTTCCTATTACACATACACCCTTTCTTAGACACACCTGATTTCACTATTACTCTTCTGTGGCATTGCAACATTCTGCATTATATTCTTCATGATTATTTCTTTATTCCTGCTTCCTAAAACACTGCATTTGAGTCTTTAGAAAGTAGAGGTGAGTAGTTAGCTTCCTACTCCCTGTATCGTATAAACGCATACTAACACTACTTAAACAGATATGCTTAAAGCGGCCAGTATCCTACAACGCCCACACACATCACTTTACAGCAATCAGCTCACGGCTTACGCTCACGGTTTCATCCCAGAGTCTTAAGACCAGTACCAGTGAGTAGTTTGCTTCCCACTCCCGCTATACTCTACATGCATACCAACACCACCTGCACAGCTATCCTACAGCGGCCAGTATGCTACGGCGCCCAGACCATATCAGTTTACACCACTCAGCTCACGGTTTAGGCGCACGCTTTCATCCCAGAGTGTACCGGCACCTCACCTCAGCACCCTCTCACTCTCGTCAAAACAGCACTTTCACACTGGTAGGACTAAATACTTCACTTCACACTCCCTGTATAGCACACCCTAAACACCCCACAGACGTTACAGTGCTTCTAACCTCCCCTTTCCTACTTTTTTCCCCCTTTTCCCCCCTTACTCGTTTCACGGAATCACAAAATGGCGGACAACACTTCCTAGTTGCAACCGCTCGCACCGCTCACAGCCAATAAGCAGCAAGCTCGTGCTTGTAACGCCTCAGCCAATCAGATGGCAGAATTCCCAAAAATCGATATCTGTAAATTTCAATATTTCTCCAACACTACTGAATGGATTTATACCAAATAAACAAAAGCGTGCTTTCTAGACCAAGACCCTTACCCCTGCCAAATATGGGGCAATTCCGTTCACCCGTTCGACCTGTAGCCTTGTCTAAAGTTTCCTATGGAAATTAACATGGAGAAAACACATTTTGGGACCCCCTTTTTTCTCGCCCCCCCCCTCCCCCCTTGAAGAATCACCCTCAAACTTCCCACATAGGAGCTGATATGAACAAATAATTAGTTTGGAAAATTTCATGAAGATTCATCAAACAACGCTAAAGTTATAAGCAAAACAAAAAATGCTCTTCCTATGGAAACTTGGTCCTAACTATAACTACCTACTGGCGACCGCCAGTAGGTAGTTATACTGTTTTCGTTTTTAATCCAGCAGCAGGCGAGGGGATGTACAGGCACAGTTATTACGGCTGCCAATTAACATTTTTAGCGATGGGAGCACCATAGACATTGCATTAGGCAATAAATAATGAAAACGGGGACGCCCCATTGCCGGCCCTTCATTGGCCAAGGATCCACCAACCATATGGCAGAACCGTTTAAATAACTGTGTCATTTTATTGATGGCTTTTCCGCATCATCATCAGTGATGTCATTTGAGATGTCATCAGTGATGTCATCAGTGATGTCACTGACCATGTCATGAGTGATGTAATATGTGACGTCATCAGCAGTGCATTGCGGGGGCGTGAGTTATAGTTAGCTCAACTAACTATAACAGGGGAATTTCTAGGGTTTTGTACGAGGGAAATGTTCAGCTTGCTATAACGCCCCTGAAACCTTTGGTTTTTTCAGTGAATTTCAAAGGTTTTTTAAATGCTAATTCCTATCTTTAACTTATCTCTGAAGATATCATGTTTAATGATTTTGATTTCATTTCTATATTTTTCAAATTCAGTGTGTTAATTTCATTAATTATGTTTTTTTTAAAATACTTTATCACCATTTTTTAAACTTATTTTTTCAATTAATTCTTTTAAAAATTAAAAAATAATATTTGAATTTAATTGGTTTTTCAAACATATTTTTTTATATGTTTCAAAATATTTTTTTAACTATATGTTCAAAACTTTATTTTATATATTTGTTCCATGTTTTTGGATCCGCGCACCCTAAGCGCACCGTTCTCGATCCCTACGCGTTGGGTACTTGTTTAGTGCGCGATTGCAATGCGACCGGTACGCGGCTCCCACCCTATACGCGACACATTCGATGTACATAACGCGACGTTTACACGCTTCCGTGATGCATCATCTGCGTCTATAAAGCGGTAGGTGCGTGGATCCTGCGAAATATTTAACATTTAAAAAAACATATATATTTCATGTGAATAATAATTGAAGACAAACTCTAAACTAGTCTTAAAACTAATATATTTTTACATCTAATCCTATAATTTTTTTAAATTCAATTTTGCGGATGCGCGCGGGGGTTGCGTGCTGCGTAAGCGCAGGGTGCGCGGATCCCATGTGACCTGCAAAAAAAGAGATTTGATTGGTTCATCACACTTCCTGTTCTAACTATTGAAAGACCCCACCCATTCAATCATTCTTCTTTGACCTTCTTTGGAGGAGCATCTCTTTGCAGAGAAGAAGATTTTTTAGACTAAGTTTACACTTAGCTCTATCTTTTTTCAACTAAAAATGGCTTCAGGGCAGCAGGCATCACCTGCATCTCCTCATACATCTGAGGATGAATTTTTGGAGGAGTAACCACGCAAAGAACGTTTTTCTTCAGTGGTGTGGACATTTTTTACTTTTCCCGAGGGGCAGAATAAGACCAATGCCACCTTGGTCACGTGCAAGATTTGCAAAAGAGTGCTGTCGCGAGGGGATCCTAACAAGAAATACTCGTGCGGCACGGCAAGTATGATGAAGCACCTGAGGACCCTTCATCCGAACAATCATGCACGACAAGAGTGCCGACGGATGAGAAACACTCCTGCTCCTTCCACCTCTTCGCACCCGAGCACTTCAAGAGTGCATCCATCAGCCCAAAACTTGGACATCCGTCCTCAATTTCAATATTTAAAAGTGCTCTGCACTAAGTGCAATGCGACTTTGTGCTACGGTGAGCAGTCGATCGATCTGATCTACCGGCGGCAAGAAAGTCACATTTGCTAGTTTAAAAAAAAAAAAATGTGTTCCCTGAAGTTCATTGTTTGGTTCCTCCTGCTTTTTTTTGTATTTTGTTTTTTTCCAGAAAAACCAAAAACATCACAAAAATGTTAGAAAACCCCCCCAAAAATATAAAAGAAGAAGAAAAAAAAAAGTTCTTGTAAGAACTAACTTTCCTAGTTTAAAAAAAAAGCTACATTTCTTTGTTAGTGTGTGAAAGTTTAGATGAATGTATGTGTAGTACGTAATTGAGTGAATTAATGCATTAGTAGCATATGGTGAGGAAGTGCTGCAGCATCACACAGTAACCTCTTGAACTACAGTGTGCTGTAGTACTTCCGAAGCATAGGGATTCAACATATGTCCATAAATATGTTGCAAATCTATGCTTCTCTCTGCACGGCTGCTTAAACTGCAGCCATGTGGTGACACAGGCACCCTTGCACCATAGTGCAAGGATATCAGTGTCATGTGCTGTTTGTTTTTCTGCAGGAAGACACACCTTCCTGCACAAAAACAATGAGAAAATGCATTTTTCTCCTTCAATGTATGCTGAACATTTTAGCATGCATTGAAGATATAAAAATGTGGAGAAATAAAAATAATTTTCCTTATTGTACTTTCCTACACCAATTTTAGAATGGTGCAGCATTCACACACATATTGAGGTTTATGATTTCTGATAAATCTAGAGATATATCTTGTTCTATGAGTATTCAGTGCAATCATGCACAACAACACTTATAGAACACTCTTTCAACGCAAAGTGGTGTGTATGATGAGGTTGTATTTACATGGAGTAGAAAAAGTACACAGAGTGCCTTTTCCTCTCTTTGTAAATATAAACGAGTGTCTTGCGCAATAACTATGTAACAAAAAGTGACATATTTCCGGTTTAAAAATTCCTTGCAAATGATAGAAGGTAAGCACAGAGTTTTGTTTGCAAAGATGCTCAAAGAAAAATGATTGAAATGATTGTGGTCCTTCAATAGGTGCAATGGGAAATATTATGAACCCCTCAAATCTCTTTTTTTGCAGGTCACATGATATCTGATTATAGTCAGATTTCAAAACTACATACGTATAAACAGAGTGTTTTTAGAAACATGTTTCAACTTTGTAGCTTCTTGCAGACCTCGTCATTCTGCATATTGAGACTTAGTTAAACTTACCTTCACAGTAATAGGAATAAAAAATGGTATACATTTTTTTCATATTTTCATTGCATTCTAAATTCATATAAACTGCTTATTTTAAAATTTGAATCTGTGAAAGAAAAGGAAAAAAAAATTATAACATGTAATAATACATTTTTTACAACACAGCATAATTTCCACAAAGTAATTTGTTTGCCCTTTTTGCTGTTCTCAGAATATATTAAATTTCACTAAAAATAGTGATTTCAATCGTACTCATCACTTAACAGCGGGCAAAAAAAAACCAATCAAAAAGATTTTTTTAAAAAAACCAACATGCTATTCTCAACAAAATACCACAAGATAAAAATCACAGATATATAAAATGCTTACAGCTAACAAAATTTTATAAGTTTAACTTACAAAAACTGTTAATGTTGTCGCTTTAAAATATTCACCGAATCTAAGGATGAATTTTTGGAGGACGCACCACGCCCACAATGTTTTCCTTCAGTGGTGTGGACATTTTTTACTTTTCCCGAGGGGCAAACAAAGATCAATGCCACCTTGGTCACGTGCAATATTTGCAAAAGAGTTCTGTTGCAAGGGGATCCTAACAAGAAATACTCGTACGGCACGGCAAGTATGATGAAACACCGAAGGACCCTTCATCCAAACAATCTTGAACGAGAAGAGTGCAAACAGATGAGTAACACTCCTGTTCTGTATCTGTAAAAAAGAATCACAAATAAATGTATATTGATAACTTTCAAATTTATACTATTCCATTACTGTACAAACACATTTTATATAAAAACTGACTGAGAAACTATAGCCCTGAACCACAAGTGTGACGATCATTAAAACACTACATGCATAGTGCATACTACTTTGAAGCAGTTCATGCCCTAAAGCCTACCTCACTAAAATACTACACGCTAACTGACTGAATGATTACAGTACTATAAGGAGACACACTGGGTGAGTAACAGGGTGTTTGCTAGAAGTGTATGAATACTGACTGGGGAATTGAAGGTGTGAAAGACAACTGTGTAGGTGGTTAGAGGCCCGCATGCATAGTGAATAGGCGTTTGAAGCAGTCTATGTCATAAGGCCTGGCTCACTGCATGAGTGCTTGGGTACTGACTGAATGATTAGAGTACAGCAAGGAGAGTGCCTGGGTGAATTTATAAGTGGTAGGCTTTTGGCGCAGGGAATGGATTAGTACTTGGTACTGAATGGGTCACTAGAGGAGTGCAAAGGGAGTGACAGGATGTTTGCTGGAATGTATGGATACTGACTAGGGAATTGAAGATGTGAAAGACAAGTGTCTAGGTGGTTAGAAGACTGCATGCATAGTGGATAGGGGTTTGAAGCAGTCCTTGTGCTAAGGCCTGGCTCAGTGCATGAGTACTTAGGCACTGACTGAATGATTAGAGTACTGCAAAGAGAGTGTCTTGGTGAATGTATAAGTGTTTGGGTTTTGGCACAGTGAATAGATTAGTACATGGTGCTGAAAGGGTCACTAGAGGAGTACAAAAGGAGTGACAGGATGTTTGCTGGACTGTATGGATACTGACTAGGGAATTGAAGGTGTGAAAGACAAGTGTCTAGGTGGTTAGAAGACTGCATGCATAGTGGATAGGGGTTTGAAGCAGTCTATGTGATAAGGTCTGACTCACTGCATGAGTACGTGGGTACTGACTGAATGATTAGAGTACAGTAAGGAGAGTGCCTGTGTGAATTTATAAGTGGTAGGCTTTTGGCGCAGGGAATGGATTACTACTTGGTACTGAATGGGTCACTAGAGAAGTGCAAAGGGAGTGACAGGGTGTTTGCTGGACTGTATGGATACTGACTAGAGAATTGAAGATGTGAAAGACAAGTGTATAGTATGTTAGAAGACTGCATGCATACTGCAAAGACATTTGAAGCAGTCTATGTGGTAATGTATGGTTCACAACATAAGTACTTGGAAACTGACTAAATCATCAGACTACTGCTAGGACAGTGCCTGGGTAAAACTTTTAAATTCTCAGTTCTGGCACAGTGAAGAGAATAGTACATGCTACTGCACTTTAGTGTCAAACCCTGACTCATTTTATCAATGCATAAGCAAAGAATAGCCTCTAAAGCAACTAAAACTTGACAACATGACCGATTTTAAAACAGTTATCTGTCACCAAATACACCATGTTACCAAATGCTCCTATCACAATCCTTACCCAAATGTACACAGACTCCCAGTGTGATTTTAGACAAGCAACACTATCCCTTGCAGCTTACCAAAACTCATTCACTACTGTGCAAGGGGTAAGGAGACTACACACAATCTACATATTAAAGTACAGCACATTAGTGTCAAAGCATGACTTATTTTATCAATGCATAAGCAAAGACTGGCTTCTAATGCTACTAAAACTTGACAACATGACAGGTTTTAAAACAGTTATCTGTCAGCAAATACACAATGTTACCAAATGCTTGTCTCACAGTGGTTCCCAAATGCACACATACTCACTGTGTGATTCTAGACAAACAACACTATCCCTTGCACTATACCAAAACACATTTCTTCATCTAGAAGGAGTACTACATTTTAATATAGAATCATAACTCATTTCACAAATTCATAAACAATGACTGGTTTCTAATTCTACCAAAATATAAAAACAGCACAGTTATGTGTCTGCAAACACATGAAAAACACAAATGCTTATCACAGAATGGTTTCTACATGCACACACACTGTCAATAAGATTGTAGAGAAAAGAAGTACTCCCTACACTTTAGCAGGAGAAATAGATTAGTCTGATTAAAATCAAAATAGTCTACATACATCCCCTCACAATTAAATAACTCACCTTTCAAGTTGTTTTGTAGATTAAGAAGTATATCAGTCACACACCAGATTTTCTTTTACAGAATCTCTGCACTGTGCACCTCTCAGCAAAAACAAAGAATGGAAAAGTTTCCCTTTCATTTTCCACACATATACATGTAAACATCGAATCACAATCCTTCACACATAAATTCAAAAGCAAACACACGTTTCTATTGGTTAAACATTTCAACCCTTCCCCCAATCTGTCTTCTGCCCGTTACCATAGAAACAGGTCATGGAACACTGCACTGAGCACACAGGTCACAAGTTCAGCACACAATGTTGCTGAACAAGACAGCAAGTGTGCTTGACTTTTCAACTTATCAGCTTATCATATATAATGTTCCTTACAATCTGTTTTTGTTAACCAATAAGAATCATGCCTTTAACAAACAGAAATATACACCCTACCTTTCAGTGTAAAAAGTTGTAATACAACCAAAGATTTCTTATCTTTTTTCAATTTTTTTTCCTTGGATCCGCGCACCCAACGCGATAGGATGCACGCACCGTGCCGCATTTCGCTGTTTTTTTTTTTTAAAAAGGGGGTCCCAGGGGGTCCTTCTGGGACCCCCTAAGCACCTCTAGAGGGTCAGAGTATTTCCACTCTGCCCCCTTTATATGTTTTACACACTTATTCCCCTTGCTTCTTCAGCCTCGCTTCTACCGAGGCAGAAAATGGCCGCCAACAGTTCCTGGTTTCGAATGTAGACAGACACTCGACAGCCAATTAGCAATCAGCACGCGATCGGGAGGGTGCGCGATCGGTATGGGGAGGGTGCACATACGGTGCGGGTAGGGTCCGCGGATCCTCTCCGGCCATAGATATATATGTACTTTTAACTCTATTTTTCTCAGGAACTACTGAACGGATTCACACCATTTATGCAAAAGGCACGAGTCTGAACTGAGGACTACCTCTTTGCCAAATTTGGTGTAATTCCGTTCAGCGGTTCGGGCTGTAGCTGCATCAACAGATCCTATGGGAAATTGCATGGGGAAAACGCGTTTTGGGACCCCCCTTTTTTCTCGGCCCCTGCTTGACGAATCACCACGAAACTTTCAGGGTCGGAGCGGAGCTGGCCAAAGGTTTGGAAGAGTTTGCGAGGATTCATCAACCGGCGCCAGACTTATTGGGAATTGAATGTTGCGGATTTCCTATGGAAAATAGGTCTTAACTACAACTATCTACTGGCGACCGCCAGTAGATAATATATATATATATATTCACTGAAAAAACCATAGGTTTCAGGGGCGTTATAGTTAGCTGGACTTTTCACTCGTACAAAACCATTGAAATTCCCCCGTTATAGTTAGTTCAGCTAACTATAACTCACGCGCCCGCAATGCACTGCTGATGACGTCACATATTACATCACTCATGACATGGTCAGTGACACCTATGGTTTTTTCAGTGAATCTCTAAGGTTTTTTAAATGCTAATTCCTATCTATAACGTGCCTGAAACCTATGTTTTTTTCAGTGAATTTCAAAGGTTTTTAAATGCTAATTTCTAACTATGCCTACAGAGATAGGACATGTGAAGAAAGAAGAAAAAACGCACAGAAAGAAAAAAAGAAATGCAGAAAGAAGCAACAGAAGTCCTCAAAGACGAAGAAAAGTGCAGGAAGAAGGATAACGTGCAGAAAGAACAAACAGAAGAGCAGAAAGAAGCCTCAGTGGGGCTTACTGGAAGCACCTGGTGGGCTAGTTAGCCCCCAGGGGCCCTCAGGATTGAAGGGGAATTATTTCCCCAACTTAAAACGCGCCACAGGGCTTGTTTGCACACGTTAACTCAGGCCCCGTCCCCTTCCTTCACCTCTGTGTAAACAAGCCCTGTGGCCGTTTTTAGTTGGGAGATCAAGTTGATTTGAATCCTGAGGGTCCCTAGGGTCCAACTAGCCCACTAGGTACCTCCAGTATGCGCCACAGAGCTGCGTTGCAGATAGGTGTAAAAAGTGGCACGGCCTGGACTACCTCTCTGCAACGCAGCTCAGTGGCGCTTACTGGAAGCAACTTAAAACGCGCCACAGGGCGTGTTTGCACACGTCACCTCAGGCCCCGTCCCCTTCCTTCCCCACTGTGTAAACATGCCCTGTGGCCGTTTTTTAAGTTGGGAGATTAAGTCCCCTTGAATCTTGAGGATCCCTAGGGGCAAAATAGCCCACTAGGTACGTCCAGTAAGCGCCATTGCAGAGAGGTGTAAAGAGGGGCACAACCTGCACCACCTCTCTGCAACGCAGATCAGTGGCACTTACTGGAAGCACCTGGTGGGCTAGTTGGCCCCCAGGGTTCCTCAGGATTGAAAGGGAATTATTTCCCCAACTTAAAACGCGCCACAGGGCGTGTTTGCACACGTCACCTCAGGCCCCGTCCCCTCCCTTCACCACTGTGTAAACGCACCCTGTGGCCGTTCTAAGCTGAGAGATTGTGGGGCATATGTATCAACATCTCCATTTGCGATTCTCAAATAGCGATTTTTTGAGAATCGCTATTTGAGAATTGCAAAACGGGATGTATTTAAAAAATTGCAAAACGTTTGCGATTTCTTTAAATTCCTTAATTGCGATTAGCAAATTGCGAAATCGCAATTAAGGTATACCTTCCCATTCATTCCTATGAACCAGGAGGCCCATAGCAATGAATGGGAAGTCCTTCTCAATTTGCGATTCGCTATTTGCTAATCGCAAATTGAGAATAATTTCAAAGGTGCAAGGGTGTCATGATGACACCCTGATGCACCCCTGAAATCAGCATCTGTGCAGATATGGCGCACATACGTGCCTTAAGGGCATGTATGTGCACCACATGGCACTTTGAAATATGCAAAAAAGTGCTTATTTCCAAGAAATCGCAATTTACCACCAACTTGAAGTTGGTGGTAATTTGCGATTTCTTAAGGAGGAATCGCACAACTTGGGTGCGTGTTACATTGCATTTAAGAAATCGCAATTTGCGATTTCTTAAATGCTTACGCAAACTTAAGAAATCGCAAATTTAGCGATTCCTTACGATTGCGAGGCCGAAATGCCTCATACATCTCCTTTTGCGATTTTGTATTCGCAAATGCAGTTTTTTTGCGATTCGCAGCGTTTGCGAATACAAAATCGGTTGATACATATGCCCCTGTGTCCCCTTGAATCCTAAGGGTCCCTAGGGTCAAACTAGTCCACTAGGTACCTCCAGTAAGCGCCACAGAGCTGCGTTACATAGAGGTGTAAAAAGGGGCGTGGCCTCAGAACACCTGTCTGCAACGCAGCTCCCTGGCGCACACTGGAGATACCTGTTGGGCTAGTTGGCCCTCAGGGACCCTTAGTATTGAAGGGGAATTAATTCCCCAACTTACAACTGGCCTGGGGGTGCGTTTGCAGAGTGCTGCAAGGAGGGGGCGTGGCCTCCAGCGCGATGCCGGTCTTTTATTTATTTTATTTTTTTCAGAAGGAGGGCTGTGTGGCCCCACCTTCTTTTTCTAATTTACTGGCCCTGGGGACCCCATCCCCCAGGGCCTGCACCCTAATTTTTTTTGTTGAAAAAAATAAATTTGGCCCGCCCAAGGCCTTAAGGCCAGGACCCCAACCCCCGGGTCATGGCCTTTTTTTAATTTAAATTCTTTAGGAGGGGGCTGCGTTGCCCCCCTCCTCAGGCCACTTATGGCTCCGGGGACCACATCCCCCGGGGCCGGCCTTTGTTTTTTATTATTTTCAAAATATATATATTTATAGAAACACCTAGGACATGCTGGACAAACCGTATGTACCTATCACCATGACGATTTGCGTGATATTCATTAAAAGGCGACTATGCATAGAATGAATCCACATGGAATGTATTTACACCGCTAGTGAAGCTCTACCGTGCCTAATCCCGGCGCCCCCGCCGGTGGGTACTCTCCAAGTAGACACCCTTGTCGTTTATTTATACAAACATGGGTAGCTATTGACGGGCACATTTAATATACACGCACACCAAGCCATTCAAAGTGGATTCAACAAAAATTTGACCAAACTATGCAAGAAACCCCCCTCACGGTTAATAAAAAACACATCCACCGCCGGATGTGTAATACTTTTTATTTTACTCTCTGGAAAGGAGACGAACCTCACTTGAGAGTCACAGCGTGCTCCTGGCTGAGCCCAATGCTGTGTTACACCCACCAGTGCCCGCCGATTGCCTCACACCTCTGTGTTGTATTCCACCAGCTAGTGCGTATGCTATGACACTCTCTAGCCCATGTGCACTGTAACACCACCCCGTGAATATGTCATGCCACACTTGCCTTCGCACGGGTTATATTGCCCTATCTAACGTGCCTTCCTCGATGTGTATGTTATAACGCACAGCGCTATGCCATACATATTACAATCTGGGATCCATATCTTTGTCACAGTGCATATGCAACGTTACACTCCCCAGCACATATTTTATATTACAACTTTAGAGACTAGTTATGTTACACAACACTGCCCTGTGCATATTACACTCCAAGGCGCATATCGCATAGCACGCGCTAGTGCCTGTGCTATCTCGCGCTCTCCAATGAATCTGTCATTGCGCACAATGTATTGCATATTGTATTTCACACCCCGGTTCATCTTATATCACACTTTTTGGTGCATAGTTTATACCATATACTACATCTAGTTTTCATTTTCAATCGTGCTCTCAGGACTATGTTCTATATAACACTGCGTCCACTTACCCTTTTCACGGGCATTACATTTTGCGATGGGGGTAGAGGGTCAGGGGGTGTTTCTGCCAAGTGAGCCCGGAGTCACAGTCCCAAACGTCCTCTTGTTCCTGAATAAAATAGAGATTATGCTGCATACTTGTTCATATTTTGAGTAGTTCGCACAGACACACATTTTAAAAACAATAAAGTTCCTAATACCCACCTTCTCTGAACAGTTAGCTTGCTGCCCCATCCACCTCCTCCCTATCCTCTGTTGTCTGAATCCATGGACTAGCCACCTCCCTCCTGCCATGCATGGTCTGATGTGCTGCCACTGCCCTCCATTTAGCATGATGTACCAGTCCACTCCTCCTGCCCTCCATTGCCCAATTCTATGGCCCATCATTGACCTCCTGCTTAGCCTCTGTGCTTAGCTTGCTGCCCCTATTCTCCTTCCCCCTGCCCTCCGATGTCTTTGTGCATGCCCCTGCTCCATCCTTTTTGCCCACTATGTTCCATGGACCTGCCACTCCTATCTACTCTGAGTGTTCTGTTGAGCTGCCACTCCCCTCCCACCTGCCTAGCATTGTCAGATGACTGTAACCTGTCCCTGCCACCTCCACCCTGCCTGTCCACATGCCATGCCCCTATCCCCTTCCTCCTGCCCTCCATGGTACATTTTACTGCCACACCCTTCTGCCCTCCCTGATCTGTTGTGTTGCAACTGCTCCTCCTGCCTGCCCCGAGCGGTCTGTTGTGAGGCCCCTTCCCCTGAACTCTCTTGTCTGTGCCCAGGTCCTGACCCTCCCTTCTATCCTCCATGGTCCTTTGTGCATGCCCCTGCACCCTCCTTCTTGCCCATCATAGCCATTGTGCTGCCACTAACCCTCCCGCTTGCCATGCATGGTCTTCTGTGCTGCCATGGCCCCTCCCACCTTCCCTGTGTGGTCAGCTAGCTGCCCCTGACCCCCTCCCACCTTCCCTCCATGGTCTGTGTGTATGCCACCATAGTCTCACTGTTGCTCTCCATGGTGTATCTTGTTTCTAGTGCCCCTCCTGCCTGACCTCCATGGTCATCTTGCTGCTCCTGCCCTGCCACCTTGCCCCCAGCCCTCTGTTTCCATGTGCAGACCCCTATTCCCTCCCTCCTGGCTTGTCTGTTCCATTGTAATGCCCCTGATCCGTCCCTCCTGCCCTTTATGGTCTGTTATGCTGCAGCTTTCTCTCCTGTCTGTCCATTATGGTCAGTTAGCTACCATTGCCTCTTTCCCATCTGTTCTCTGTTGTCCATGTGCATGGTCCTGTCCCCTCCCTATTGCTTTCTATGGATTGGTGTGCTGCCATCCCGTCCCGCATGCGCTGTGTGGTGTATTGTGCTGCTGCAAACCCTGATGCCTGCCCTGTAGGGTCAGTTTGGTGCACCTCTCCATGTCCCTCCTGTCCTCTGATATCCGAGTCCATGTCCCTACCCCAATTCCTCCTGCCTACCATGATTCAATGTACCATACTTGCGAACATTTTGAACTTGGTAAGAGGGAGATTTTGAAAAAAAACTCAGGTATTGATTTTCCCCTTTGAGTTACATTGAAAAAGAGGAGATTGTGGACAGGAGACAGATAAAATAAAGCCCATTTGAGCTTAAAAACATTGGACGTTTCCTGGCTGAAACGGGTCTGTTGTAGGGGTGGGCGGAATTTGCGGAATTAACCTTCGCAAATTATCGCGAGAATGTTTAAAATTATCGCAAACAAGCAGAAATATCGCGAAGATGCGGAAGTTTTTTTCCGGCATGTTCGCGAGATTTTCTGCATGGTTGCGGGTCGCCAACTTACCCATGTGGTTGCTTGCGGGCGCGGCCATCTTGTTTTGAGTTGTTCTCGCGGTGCATGATCGCGAGAAGAAAGACGTGATCGCGCGACGCATGACGTCACTGCGGGCGCGAACTGTCGCGAGACAGCGCAAATGGCTAAAAACAATACAACATCTCATGGAGAACGCGACCGGATCAAGAAAACTTGTCGGCGAACGCAGGGATTCAGGTAAGGCGATCGCGCGCGCGCGAGAATGTATTATTTTACAGCGCGAGCAAGAAACAAATTATCGCCAAGCTGCGGAAACCGGAATTTTTGACATTTTCGCGCTCAAATTAGCGCGAAAATGTCAAATTATCGCAATTTCCGCGAACGGAACGAAATTTTTGCCCAGGCCTAGTCTGTTGGCATGTATGGTTGTACTACCACTGCCTCTTCCTTCTGCCCACAATGGTCTATTATATTGCCACAGCCTCTCTTGCCAGCCCTGTATTGTTGGTTTGTTGCCCCTGCCCCCCTTTCCACTGCCCTCCATAGTCTGTTGTGCTGCTACTGCCCTTCCTGCCTGCCCACTGTGGTCAAATTGTTGCCTCTGCACTCTCCTACCTGCCTTCAATTTTCAGAGTCCGTGCCCCTGGCCTCTGCCTCTCAACAGTATCCGAATGAACAACTAGATTGCTAACATTCTATATTTATTACAAAAGTGTGGAACGCCTGACGTCATCTTGATGTAATCAAAACTGTAATACCTAGAGTATTTCCTTTAGAAATTACATATATGAGAGGGTCTTATTTGCATCAAAATTATGGTTAGTGCTCTAAAAAACTAAAATGAGGACATATTTTCAGAGTTTTCAAATAGCGACAAAGAACTTTTAAATTATTTGTAATCTTTATGTTTTTTTATCCAGGTGACCACTTGATTAAATGTTGCACCTTGGCGAGAGGATGTGGTGTTACTTCCAGAGCTGCAGACTTTGCAACTGGGGAACCAGGTTGGAGTTTCTGCTTCAGCTCAACATTCTGTGATTGTGGTCAAATCACTTAATCTCCCCATGTCTACAACCAAAATGAATTTGATCTTGTGTGATGTAACCAATGCTCATGTAAAGCATTCCAATACCTGACAAGTCTGCACTATATAAAACTGCAAATACACAAAAAATAAGTGTTTTGCACACTTCTGTCATTGGGCTACATGTGGGCTACATCTGGGTGATATTTGTGCTGCATTTAGGCTCTTTTGTGTCTGGTGGCAATCTTGGGAGATTTATTTGTTATGAAGTTTCCTAATTTCCTAATTTACTGCAGTCTCCTCAGTAGGAATTGCTTTCAGTTTTTTACTTTGATTCCATCAAGACGGTATTCAGATATGTCACACATTTGCCATCAATTCTGAATGTTAGCACTCTAGTTGCTCACTAGATCACTGTAGTAAAGCTACTGCTCACCACAGAAGTCTGCTGCTGGTATTAAAAGTGCATGTTTCAGTCTGCATATCAGAAGTTTTTAATGAAATAGAAGATTATTTGAGAAGTCACTCAAAATTTGCCCTAATTTTTCTTTCTTCAGCACTAATCATAATTTCTATGGCAAAATGAACCCCCTCATTGTGTTCCTTTTTACATTAAATGTTTTAAGTGTTACCAGTTTATTCCAATCAAGATGGCTTCAGGTGTGCCATACTTTTGTCATAAGTAAGACAGTAAGCGCTCTAGTTGTTCTTAAGAACACTCTGGGACATTCTGTCATTAGGCTATACTTGGGCTACATCTGGGTGATATTTGGGCTACATTTGGGCTCTTTTGTCTCTGGTGGCCATCTTGGGAGATTTATTTGTTATGAAGTTTCCTAATTTCCTCATTTACTGCAGTCTCCTCAGTGGGAATACTTTCAGTTTTTTATTTTGGTTCCATCAAGAAGGCATTCAGATGTGTCATACATTTGCCAGAAATTCTGAATGTTAGCACTCTAGTTGCTCATTAGATCACTGTAGTAAAACTACTGCTCACCAGGGAAGTCTGCTGCTGGTATTCAAAGTGCATGTTTCAGTCTACATGTCAGAATTTGTTTATGAAATAGAAGAGGATTTGAGAAGTCAAAATGTGCCCTAATTTTTCTTTCTGCAGAACTAATCATAATTTCTATGGCAAAATGAACCCCCTCATTTTGTTCCTTTGTAAATTAAATGTTTTAAGTGTTACCACTTTATTCCAATCAAGATGGCTTCAGGTGTGCCATACTTTTGTCATAAGTAAGACTGTTAGCGCTCTAGTTGTTCGTTAGAACACTCTGGGACATTCTGTCATTGGGCTATACTTGGGCTACATCTGGGTGATATTTGTGCTACATTTGGGCTCTTTTGTTTCTGTTGGCCATCTTGGGAGATTTATTTGTTATGAAGTTTCCTAATTTCCTCATTTACTGCAGTCTCGTCAGTAGGAAATACTTTCAGTTTTTTACTTGGTTCCATCAAGAAAGCATTCAGATGTGTCACACATTTGCCATAAATTCTGAATGTTAGCACTCTAGTTGCTCATTAGATCACTGTAGTAAAGCTACTGCTCACCAGGGAAGTCTGCTGCTGGTATTCAAAGTGCATGTTTCAGTCTGCATGTCAGAATTTTTTTATGACATAGAAGAGGATTTGAGAAGTCAAAATGTGCCCTATTTTTTCTTTCTGCAGCACTAATCATAATTTCTATGGCAAAATGAATCCCCTCATTGTGTTCCTTTGTAAATTAAATGTTTTAAGTGTTACCACTTTATTCCATTCAAGATGGCTTCAGGTGTGCCATACTTTTGTCATAAGTAAGACTGTTAGCGCTCTAGTTGTTCGTTAGAACACTCTGGGACATTCTGTCATTGGGCTATACTTGGGCTACATCTGGGTGATATTTGGGCTACATTTGGGCTCTTTTGTCTCTGGTGGCCATTTTGGGAGACTTATTTGTTATGATGTTTCCTAATTTCCTCATTTACTACAGTCTCCTCAGTAGGAAATACTTTCAGTTTTTTACTTTGATTCCATCAAGAAAGCATTCAGATGTGTCACAAATTTGCCATAAATTCAGAATGTTAGCACTCTAGTTGCTTATTAGATCACTGTAGTAAAACTACTGCTCACCAGGGAAGTCTGCTGCTGGTATTGAAAGTGCATGTTTCAGTCTGCATGTCAGAATTTTTTAATAAAAAAGAAGAGAATTTGAGAAGTCACTCAAAATGTGCCCTATTTTTTCTTTATGCAGCACTAATCATACTTACTATGGCAAAATGAGCCCCCTAATTGTGTTCCTTTTTAAATTAAATGTTTTAAGAATTACCACTTTATTCCAACCAAGATGGCTTCAGGTGTGCCATACTTTTGTCATAAGTAGGACTGTTAGCGCTCTAGTTGTTCTTTAGAACACTCTGGGAAGCTGCAGTAGAACACAAAGGAATCAACTGACAGTCTCTGCCCTTGTTGGATGTACATGTTTTACTGAGAATGTCAGACTTCATTATCACATGACTGAGAAAGATAATGTGAATTTACAGAAAATATGCTCTCAGTTAGCTTATAGATCACCTTCAAAACCTCTATGGGAAAAGCATGAGAAAATAGTTTTCTCTCAAACATGATTCATGATATCACAGCAGAAGGCTTTTTCACATGGTAAAATCACCTTAGAACACACCACAATTCCTAAAATGAGTATGGTACCATCAACAAATGATTTATAATGTAACTAAAGTCTTAAAACCTTCTATTAACTGCAATGATTTTTAATGAGGTGCTATCATGTATATTGGTCCCAAGATGGCTGCCAACACTTCTTGGATGAAGTGCTGACAGCCAATCAGATCTCACGATGAGATGTGTGGTTAGGCTCCGCCCAGATATATATGTGATTTTACTTTTGATTTTCTCAGGAGCTACTGAACGGATTTACACCCTTTATGCAAAAGGCAGATGCCTGACCTGAGGACTACCTCTTTGCCAAATTTCAAGTAATTCTGTTCAGCCGTTCGGGCTGTACCTTCGACTAAAGGTCCTATGGGAAAATGCATGGGGAAACGCGTTTTGGGACCCCCCTTTTTTCTCAGCCCCCGCTTGACGAATCACCCCAAGACTTTCCGGGTAGGAGCTGAGTGGAGCGCCCCATTAGTTTTGAAAATTTCACGAAGATAAGTCAACCGGCGCCAAAGTTATTCAAAATAGAATTTTCAGATTTCCTATGAGAACTCGGTCCTAACTATAACTATCTACTGGCGACCGCCAGTAGATAATTACCTACTGGCGGTCGCCAGTAGGTAGTTATAGTTAGGACCACGTTTCCATAGGAAAACCTCAACATTCTATTTTGAATAACTTTGGCGCCGGTCGACGAATCCTCGCGAATTTAGGTGGGGCGCTACGCTCCGCTCCTACCCTGAAAGTCTCGGGGGGATCCGTCAAGCGGGGGCTGAGATAAAAGGGGGGTCCCAAAACGCGTTTTTCCCATGCATTTTTCCATAGGACCTTTAGAACGAGCTACAGCCCGAACGGCTGAACAGAATTACTCAAAATTTGGCAGAGAGGTAGTCCCTAGGTCAAGGAAGTGCCTTTTGTAGGTTTGGTGTAAATCTGTTCAGTAGATTCTGAGAAAATAGCCTTTAAATCAATATATATATCTGAGCCCGCTTACGGTACGCTTACCGTACGCTTACGGTAAGCGTACGGTGGCGTGCGCGAGCGCGATTCTGATTGGCTCTTAGATCTTAGTAAACATTCGAATCGGGCGAAACCAGGAAGCGGCGGCCGCCATTTTGTGTATTTCACTCTGAAAAAAAAGAGTGAAAACAAGGAAAGGGGGCAATGAGGAGAGTTACAGACCCCCTAACATTTGTAAGGGGGTCAAAGAAGGACAGAAAAGTACAAAGAAAACATTTATTGATTTTAAAAAAAATCACGGGGTACACGTACGGTAAGCTTACGGTAAGCGTACGGTAGGAAAAAAAAAAAAAAAAAAAATGAAAATCAGATTTAAGTGTTTAGATATTAGGGGGCTCTAAAAAGAGCCGTTGTGTTTATGAAATGATTTTTTAGTGGTACCTACAAGTAAGTACCGATGCAGAGTCTAAGGTTCAAGAGGAAGACTCTGTTCCCTTCATCATTGAAGTGCACACCATCTCCTCTATAAATGTCTTGCATGTCATAACGCAAGTTGTTGTGGTAAATGGCACCCATACCATAGTCACGGAGGAAAGCAGAAACAGATTTGTTGACGTGCTTTCTTGCTTTGTCATCGCACCGCGTGCCCACCGTGCGTGCACGGCACTAACTGCGTAAAGTGGGCGCGCGGTGCGACCGCAATCTTCTGCTGATGACATATGTGTCTTTATGAAAAAAAATATTTGTAATATATGTATAGCTAAAAATGTATGGAAGAAGACATGGGCAAATAAGTGTCTAAATACAGTATTAGCATCAGCAGAGGATTGCGGTCGCGTGAGTTATAGTTGCCTGCACTAACTATAACGGGGGAATTTCATTGGTTTTTTATCAGTAAAATTTCCGCTAACTATAACATGTGTGAAACCTATGGTTTTTTCAGTGAATTTGCAAGGTTTTTTAAATGCTAATTCCTAACTATAACGTGTGTGAAACCTATGGTTTTTTCAGTGAATATATATATATATATATATATATATATATATATATATATATGTATTCACAGAAAAAAACATAGGTTTCAGGCCTGATATAATTAGGAATTAGCATTTAAAAAACCTTAGAAATACACTTAAAAAACAATAGATTTTAGGGGTGTTATTGTTAGCTGGACATTTCACTCGAACAGAACCATTGAAATTCCTCCGATATAGTTAGTTGTACTAACTACATCTCGCGCACCCGCAATCCACTGCTGATGATGTCACATATTATATCATTCACGACATGGTCAGTGACATCACTGATGACATCTCAAATAACATCACTGATAATATTACTGATGACATCATCCAGTGAATGTGGTTTGGTTTGTTATTTAAATATGTATTATATATATATAGCAAATTGCATTGAAGAATGAGTGGATATATAAATATAAATATCTGGACGGAAGATTTAGTAGCAGTGTGATTGACTGTTTGCTTGACTAATTTATAGTGTCTCACTAAATATATTGGATAGTGACTAAACTGTGTGAATATCTGTATCACTTTGTCAGTTGTTGTGTAAACTGACTTCATAAGTGATTAGGATGTGTGCTTGTGTGTAATGTCGATATAGGTGTATAAGTATATTTGATAGTGTTCTATCGATCATTGACAGCATGTATGAGTGAATAGGTAAGTGATTAGATGTGTGTATAGATCTACGAATCACTGAGTGGGTGTTTAAAAACTTGTATTGGTGTGTCAATGGTTGTAAATGTGCCACTCTGTATTTTACAGTGAGTAATGAAAGGTTATACTAGTGTATGATGAGGTGTATCTGATTGTCACGTGGATGATGTCATCAGTGATGTCATTTGAGATTCATCAGTGATGTCACTGACCATGTCATGAATGATGTAATATGTGACATCATCAGCAGTGGATTGCGGGCGCGCGAGCTGTAGTTAGTACAACTAACTACATCGGAGGAATTTCAATAGTTTTTTTCGAGTGAAATGTCCAGGTAACTATAGCACCCCTAAAACCTATTGTTTTTTCAGTGAATTTCTAAGGTTTGTTAAATGCTAATTCCTAACTATATCAGGCCTGAAACCTATGGTTTTGTCTGTGAATTTCAAAGGTTTTTTAAATGCTAATTTCTAACTATATCAGGCCTGAAACCTATGGTTTTTTCAGTGAATTTCAAAGGTTTTGTAAATGACAATTTTTTTTTTTTTTTTTAAAACCTTTATTCATCAAAATCAGGGACACAGCTATTCAGCCGACAACCCGGAGGTTCGGCAGCTTCAAGAGAGCAATGCCAGTGAGCGTCCACAGTACGCAGAAAGGAGTAGCAAAAAGGTTCTATTTTAAATAAACACAAACACAAACCAAACCCAAGCAAGGCGAAAAACACTGAATACACCTGGTGATTGCCCCTCAGGGGAGATCGGACCCCCCTCGTCTATCAGTCACAGTGCTGTGATAAGAGGAAAAGTGGAAAAGCAGAGACTCAACATGTCAATTAACCATCAAAAACATGTACATAGCTGGAAAGAATGCTAAGGAGAGAGCTGCTCCTCGGGGGGGATCCAGATCAGGGGCCAGATATATGCCCCCCCTATATTGGTTCCACCGCCCCCAAACGGCATGCCACTTCCGAGGGCGCCCTCTAGCGCAGTATACTGTCTTTTCCCTAAACATACTCCAGTCCATGTTTTCCTTCCACGCAGCCAGTGTGGGGGGTCCCGCGGAGCCCCACAGGCGCGCGATGTCCCGCTTAGCCACCATGCTTCCCAGGGTCACCCACTGGGTCTGTGCCTCATCATGATCAGTAGGCCCCCAAACATTCAAGAGACAACACCGCGCCTCCGGCTGCATAACAATGCCCGTCACCTCCCCCATTACCTCATGGACTCGCCTCCAAAATTCCATGATGACGCCACATTCCCAAATGATATGCAGGAAGGTACCGACCATACCACAGCCCCTCCTACATAAGCCCTCCTCAGAAAAGCCCATACGAACCAGTCTGGGCCCCGTAACATAGACTCTGTGGAGTATTTTGAGCTGCACCAGCCGCAGACGCGACGGAATCGCGACCTCCCTAGGAGAGGAAACCGCAGACTGCCAGTCCTCGTCATACAGCTCAAGACCGTCCCTAGTCCATCGATCCCGCAACCCCAACAGCAAGTCAGCCCGAACATTAATCAATTTCTTATAAATAAGAGAGATCGTACTCTCTGGCATATGGATCCTCCAATGGAGAGGACTCAGGCATCTTCTCACCTTCTACGCGAACTGACCGCAGGGCATGACGCACCTGAACGTAGCGGAAAAACTCGGATTTCCCCAACTCATACTCCTTCTGCAGCTCGTCAAAGGACTTCACCCTACCCTTAATCAGCAAGTCTCCAACCCTGGAGATACCGATCAAGTCCCATTTCTCAAAGCCTTTCGTGTGCCAAAGCTTCCCCAGTTTTTCAGAGTCAAACAACGGAGTAGCAAGGGTGAGCTTATCCTTCCAGCCCAGCGAGTCAGTCGCCAACTTCCACACCCGCACCGCCACCCCAGTGGGCCCCGTAAGGGACGAGTCCAGCGACCTCGAGTACAACGCTCTGTGATAATTTCCGCCGCGCAACAACCATCGGTCCATGGCGTAGCCGGGGCTTAGCGCCGGACCATAGAAACCATGATTAATCGCGCTCAACTGGGTAGCCCAGTAATAACGTCGAATGTCCGGTAGCGCAATACCCCCGTCGTACCACGGAAGCATCAACTTAGCAATTGATATGCGCGGCCGCCCATCCCACAGCAGCGATCGTTGGAGGCTTTCGACCTCTCGAAAATAAGCGGCCGGGACCCAATCGAGAGTATTCTGCAAGGCGTAGAGGAAACGGGGAAGAGACATCATTTTGAACAAGGCGGCGCGCCCGAGGAGGGAGATCGGCATCCTCCGCCAGCCCGCAACATCTCGCCGCAAACGCGCCAAGGGAGGGAGCAGGTTCCTCTCGTATCTCAAAGTGGAATCAGTGGAGATGAAAATCCCCAGGTACAAGAAACCCTGCTGGGCGATCTGGATCGAACAATTTCGCGGGACAGGTGGAACATCGCCACTCAGAACATACAGATACGACTTACTCCAATTGATGACAAGACCAGAGTTCTTACCAAAAGATGTCAAAACGTCACAAACCACTATAATTACAATGGGCAACACAATTTCAAACACAATGCAACATTGAGCTCAATGTGAATTTCAAGTCAAATGCAATTAGTTACTTTATGGATTACTTTTCTAACCACAGGACTGGATCCTAGATCTAGTCATTGGACATCTCATGTAAACAGTTGAGTAAAAGCGTTTTGGTTACAGTAGTGATTTTTAAGGAATATTATTGTATTTTAAAAGGTGACTAATTTTTTCACTTAGAATCACCAATGATATCCTATGGCAGAAAATTCACTTAGCAGGTAAGTAGTGTTATAGTTACTTTTTCTTACTCAGTGGTGGATCCTGGATCCAGCACTGGTGAATCTCCTGTAAACAGTTGCAAGAATGTGTTTAAGTCATACAGGCGATATTTTAGGAATATTTTTAGTTTGTGAAAATAGACACTTAGAAAACCACACAATGGATTCCTATGGAAGGAAATACAAGTTACTGGTAAGTACGCTTAGAATTACTTTCCAGGGTCAGTGCTGGGCTAAAAGATGCAGCACTGGGTTCTCTCCTGATAACAGGTGAGTAAATCGGAATTCATAGTTCGGCTGATTTTAGAGGAATATTTGTACGTTTCAAAAATGGACACTTAGAAACTTTTCTGGTGAAAACCACCCAATGGATTCCTATGGAAGGAAATACAAGTTACTGCTAAGTTCGCTTAGAATTACTTTTCAGTGTCAGTGCTGGTCTAAAAGATGCAGCCCTGGGTTCTCTCCTGATAACAGGTGAGTAAATCGGAATTCATAGTTCGGCTGATTTTAGAGGAATATTTGTACAATGGTGAAGGAAGGGGGTGTGGCCTGAGGTGACGTGTGCAAACACGCCCTGTGCCGCGTTTTAAGTTGGGGAATTAATTCCTCTTCAATCCTGCGGTCCCCTGGGGGCCAACTAGCCCACCAGGTACCTCCAGTATGCGACAGGGAGCTGCATTGCAGAGAGGTGTTCAGAGGCCATGCCCCTTTTTACAACACTCTGCAACGCAGCTCCGTGGCGCTTCCTGGAGGTACCTGGTGGGCTAGTTGGCCCCTAGGGGACCTCTGGATTGAAGAGGAATTAATTCCCAAACTTAAAACGCTCCACGGGGCGTGTTTGCACAGATATCACCACATGCCCCGCCCCCTACCTTCACCACTGTGCAAACGCGCCCCGTGGCGCGTTTTAAGTTGGGGGATTAAGTCCCCTTGAATCCTGAGGCCCCCTGGCAGCCAACTAGGCCACCAGGTACCTCCAGTAAGTGCCACGGAGCTGTGTTGCAGAGAGGTGTAAAAAGGGGCGTGGCCTCATTACACCTCTCTGCAACGCAGCCTCCTGGCGCATACTGGAGGTTCCTGGTGGGCTAGTTGGCCCCCAGGGACCACCAGTATTCAAGGGGAATTAGTTCCCCCTCTGCAAACGTGCCGGGGGGGCGTTTACAGAGTGGTGTAAGGAGGGGTGTGGCCTCCGGCCCGATCCCGTCTTTTATCTATTTTTTTTTTTTAGAAGGGGTGCTATGCAACCCCCCTTCTTTTTCTAATTTATTGGCACTGGGGACCCCATCCCCCAGGGCCTGCCGACAATTTAAAAAAAAAAAAAAATTATCTGGAAGGGGGCTGCGTGGCCCCCCTCCCGAGGCCATATTTTGCCCCAGGGACCCCATCCCCCGGGGCATGGCCAACTTTTTTTAGCTTTTTATGGAGGGGGCTGCGTAGCCCCCCTCCTCTGGTCACTTTAAGGCCCCGGGAACCCATCCCCCGGGGCCGGCCATTGATTTTTAAACAATTAATTTTTTTTAATAAGTGGGGAGGGGGGCTGCATGGCCCCCTCCCGGGCCACTTATGGCCCCGGGGACCCCATCCCCCGGGGCCTGGCCACCTCGTTGGGGACCATGGGGGGGTCCCAATCCCCCCACGGTCCCAGCCGGCTCATCTCTTCCTGCGGGAGCCGGCATTGCTTTTCCACATTGGGAGCAGCTAACATGCTGCTCCCCATGTTGATAAGCAATCTGCTTTGCTTGATTGAAGCGAGAGCAGGTTTCCTTGCTTTTGCTTCAATGAAGCAAAGCAGTTTGCAATGGCAGGGTGGGAGCCGCGAGGCTCCCGCCCTGCCATTGCAAACAGCAGTGTCCCGGGGGTGGGCACCACGGGACACTGCACCTGGGGGGTGGCAGTCCCCAGGGCCTGTCCCAGGCTCCAAGAGGGGGGCCGCGTGGCCCCCCACACACATGTTAAAGTTGCCCTGGGGGTGGTGGTCCCTGGGGCTGGGGGGGCCTGAGAGCCCCCCCACCTATTTTGAAATTGCCCCATGGGTGGCGGTCCCCGGGGCTGGGGGGGCCTGAGAGCCCCCCACTCATTGTTAAGAAGCCCAGGGGGTGGTGGTCCCTGGGGCTGCGGAGGGGCCATGAGCCCCCGCCTATTTTATGTGCGTGCCCCGGGTGGTGGCGGTCCCAGGGGCTGCTGGGGGGCCTTGAGCCCCACGCCTATTTTATGTGCATGCCCCGGGGGGTGGCGGTCCTCAGGGCTGGGCCTTGTTCACAAAGCCCCAGGGGGTGGGGGTCCCAGGGGCTGCGGGGGGCCGTGAGCCACCCGCATATACAATTATACAATGTTCGAACCCCGGGGGGTGGCGGTCCCCGTGGCAGTGTGGGGGGGGATTGGGACCTCCCCCACACTTTTTTTTTACTCTGCCACCGGAATTTGGCCCCCGGGGGCAAATTAGCATATTCAGCGTGGGAGACCATGCTGAATGTTTTTTTTTTTCGGCCGAAATTCGCGCTGGGTGCGCGAATCTCGCCAATTTAAAAAAAAAAAAATCTTTTTTGGGACCCCCTGAGCAGGCCTAGAGGGTCAGGGTGTTTCTACCCTGCCCCCTTTTTGCGTTTTGCGCGTTTGTTTTTTAGGTTTCTTGTGCCTCGGTTCTACCGAGGCACAAGATGGCTGCCAACACTTCCTGATCTGGAGTGTTGACAGCCAATTAGCATACAGCTCGTGCTCAGGAGGGTGCGGGGAGGGTGCGCGGATCCTCCGAGGCCATAGATATATATGGTCTTTTAACTCTAATTTTCTCAGGAACTACTGAACAGATTTACACCATTTAAGCAAAAGGCATGAGTCTGAACTGAGGACTACCTCTTTGCCAAACTTGGTGTAATTCCATTCAGCAGTTCGGGCTGTAGCTGCGTCAAAATGTCCTATGGGAAAATGCATGGGGAAAACGTGTTTTGGGACCCCCCTTTTTTCTCGGCCCCCGCTTGACGAATCACCGTGAAATTTTTAGGATAGGGGCGGACCGGAGCTGGCCAAAAGTTTGGCATAGTTTGTGAAGATTCGTCAATCAGCGCCAACACTATTCCAAATAGAATGTTGCGGATTTCCTATGGAAAATAGGTCCTAACTATATCTACCTACTGGCGACAGCCAGTAGGTAAATATATATATATATATATATATATATATATATATATTACCTACTGGCGGTCGCCAGTAGGTAGTTATAGTTAGAACCTATTATCCATAGGAAATCTGCAAAATTCTATTTGGAATAACTTTGGCGCCGGTTGACAAATCTTCGTGGAATTTTCTAAACTTGTGGCCCGCTCCAGTCCGCTCCTATCCTGAAAGTCTCGTGGTGATTCGTCAAGCGGGGGCCGAGAAAAAAGGGGGGTCCCAAACGTGTTTTCCCCATGCCTTCTTGATGGAATCAAAGTAAAAAACTAAAAGTATTCCTACTGAGGAGACTGTAGTAAATGAGGAAATTAGGAAACTTCATAAAAAATAAGTCTCCCAAGATGGCCACCAGAGACAAAAGAGCCCAAATGTAGCACAAATATCACCCAGATGTAGCCCAAGTATAGCCCAATGACAGAATGTCCCAGAGTGTTCTAAAGAACAACTAGAGCGCTAACAGTCTTACTTATGACGAAAGTATGGCACACCTGAAGCCATCTTGATTGGATTAAAGGGGTAACACTTAAAACATTTAATTTGCAAAGGAACAACATGAGGGGGTTCATTTTGCCATAGAAAGTATGATTAGTGCTGCAGAAAGAAAAATTAGGGCACATTTTGATTTCTCAAATCCTCTTCTATTTCATTAAAATATTCTGACATGCAGACTGAAACATGCACTTTCAATACCAGCAGCAGACTTCCCTGGTGAGCAGTAGCTTTACTACAGTGATCTAATGAGCAACTAGAGTGCTTCCATTCAGAATTTATGGCAAATGTGTGACACATCTGTATGCCTTCTTGATGGTACCAAAGTAAACAAGCATTGAAAATGCAACATGTCTCGCCCTCGTTAAGTTAAAGCAATTCTGTTTGTAATTAGGTGGCTTTTTAGTTTTGCTTTTATTAGTGTTTTTCAAACTTTCATGTACATAACATGCATATGTATGCATATATGTATATGTATGCATGCATTTATATTTGTATTTATATAGATATGCAGATTATATATATGTTTATATATGTATGTATATATATACACATACATATATATAAATGCATATGCATATATATGCATATATATATATGTGCATATGTGTCCGTGTAGAGAGAGGTAGAGAGGTTGAGGTGTAGAGGTAGAGAGGTAGAGGTAGGGAGGTAGAGGTAGAGAGAGGTAGAGAGAGGTAGAGAGAGTAGAGGATGAGTAATAGAGAGTAGAGAGTGAGTAGTAGAGAGTAGTAGAGAGTAGTAAAGAGAGTAGCAGAGAGTGAGTAGTAGAGAGTAGTAGAGTGAGTAGTAGAGAGTGGGTAATAGAGAGTGAGTAGTAGAGAGTAGTAGAGAGTGAGTAGTAGAGTGAGTAGTAGAGTGTGAGTAGTAGTGGGTAGTAGAGAGTGAGTAGTAGAGAGTAGTAGAGAGTGAGTAGTAGAGTGTGAGTAGTAGTGAGTAGTAGAGAGTGAGTAGCAGAGAAAGAGTAGTAGAGAGTAGTAAAGAGTGAGTAGTAGAGAGTGAATAGTAGAGAGTGAATAGTAGACAGTAGTAGAGAGTGAGTAGTAGAGTAGTAGAGAGTGAGTAGTAGAGAGTAGTATAGAGTGAGTAGTAGAGAGTGAGTAGTAGAGAGTGAGTAGTAGAGAGTAGTAGAGTAGTAGAGAGTGAGTAGTAGAGAGTAGTAGAGAGTGAGTAGTAGAGAGACAGTAGTAGAGAGTAGTAGAGAGTGAATTGTAGAGTAGTAGTCAGTGTCAGTCAGCGTCAGTCAGTCAGTGTTAGTGTCAGTCAGTCATTGTCAGTCAGTGTCAGTCAATCTGTGTCAGTCAATCAGTGTCAGTCAGTGTCAGTCGGTCAGTGTCAGTCAATCAGTGTCAGTCAGTCAGTCAGTGTCAGTCAGTCAGTGTCAGTCAATCAGTGTCAGTCAATCAGTGTCAGTCATTGTCAGTCAGTCAGTGTCAGTCAATCAGTGTCAGTCAGTTTCAGTCAGTGTCAATCAGTCAGTCAGTGTCAGTCAGTCAGTGTCAGCTAGAGCCGCTCTGCTGACCTGGTTGAGTGGCTCTAAAGCAGCTCTGTTGACCTGGTTCTCTCCCTCTAAAGCAGCTCTGCTGACCTGGTTTCTCTGGCTCTACAGCAGGTCTGCTGACCTGGTTCTCTGGCTCTAGAGCAGCTCTGCTGACCTAGTTCTAAGGCTACAGAGCAGCTCTGCTGATCTGGTTCTCTGGCTCTACAACCGCTCTGCTGACCTGTTTCTCTGGCTCTAAAGCAGCTCTGCTGACCTGGTTCTATGGCGCTAGAGCAGTTCTGCTTACATGGTTCTCTGGCTCTAGAGCAGCTCTGCTGATCTGGTTCTCTCCCTCTAGAGCAGCTCTGCTGACCTGGTTCTCTCCCTCTAAAGCAGCTCTACTGACCTGGTTTCTCTGGGTCTACAGCAGCTCTGCTGACCTGCTTCTCTGGCTCTAGAGCAGCTCCGCTGACCTGGTTCTTAGGCTCTAGAGCAATTCTGCTGACCTGGTTCTCTGGCTCTAAAGCAGCTCTGCTGACCTGGTTCTGAGGCACTAAAGCAACTCTGCTGACTTGGTTCTCTGGCTCTAGAGCAGCTCTGCTGACCTAGTTCTCTGGCTCTAGAGCAGCTCTGCTGACCTGGTTCTCTGGCTCTAAAACAGTTTGCTAACCTGGTTCTCTACCTCTAAAGCAGCTCTGCTGACCTGGTTTCTCTGGCTCTACAGCAGCTCTGCTGACCTAGTTCTCAGCATCTAGAGCAGCTCTGCTGACCTGGGTCTCTGGCTCCAGAGCAGCTCTGCTGACCTGGGTCTCTGGTTCTAGAGCAGCTCTGCTGACCTGCTTCTTAGGCTCTAGAGCAGCTCTGCTGACCTGGTTCTCTGGCTCTACAATGGCTCTGCTGACCTGGTTTCTCTGGCTCTACAGCAGCTCTGCTGACCTGGTTCTCTGCACTCACGATGCACGCACCCGACTTCGCGAAAATATATTTAAAAATAATATAAGTTTATTATAAGTACAAATATATTATTTTTATGAATATGTTAGTTAATCTCTTGCCGTAATATGTATATTAAAGACACATACATATCATTTTGGAACATACATTTTTTTTTTTTGCGGGAGTCGCGCACCCAGCACGCCCCAGCACTTATATGACGTCATGCGGGTCCCGCCATCGCGCAAGCATCTCGTACCGTAATGCGCATGTGTCGCGAATGCGCGGGAGCAGGAGTCGCGGACTGGTCGCATACCAATCGCGCAAATCACGCAATATTAAATGTATTTGATGTAACTGAAAAACATGCAGCCGTCGCATACCGTACGCGGATCCTTCATGACTTTTCTAAAATGGCAGCTAGAATCTGCGCACCCACCATGATGTGTGTGCTTTGAGTGCGTTTTTGATCAAAAACAAAAAAAATTGTGCAATTTTCAGAAAAATATATTATGTTATTTAATTAATAAAATATTTATAAATAAACAGTTACAAAACTGTAGAAAATCAGTACAAAAAAATAGTAATAACTACTATCACACTTAGAAATTAGCATTTAAAAAACTTTTGAAATGCATTGAAAAAAAACATAGGTTTCAGAGACGTTATAGTTAGAAATTAGCATTTAAAAAAGCTTTGAAATTCACTGAAAAAACCATAGGTTTCAGAGACGTTATAGTTAGAAATTAGCATTTAAAAAACCTTAGAAATTCACAGAAAAAAACCATAGGTTTCAGGGGTGTTATAGTTAACTGGCCACTTCACTCATACAAAACCATAGAAATTCCTCAGTTATGGTTAATTCTGCTAACTATAACTCGCGCCCCCGCAATGCACTGCCTAAGATGTCACATATTGCATCATTCATGACATGGTCAGTGACATCACTGATGACATCACTGATGACATCACTGATGACATCATCCACGTGACAATCTGATACACCTCATCATACACTAATATAACCTTTCATCACTCACTGTAAAATACACAGTACCATATTTGAAACCATTGACACACCAATACCAGTTATTACATACCCACTCACTGATTCCTAAGTCTACACACACAACTACCCATTCAACAACAGAATCATTTATACATACAGTCACTAATTAACAGAACACTATCAAATGCACTTATACACATATATAGACATTGACACATCAGCAGTCATCTTAGTCGGTTATGCAGTCATCATACTCACTCATGAAAGAAATTAATCACACTTACATTTACTCACTTACACAATTATCCAACAACACCTCATTTATTCAAACACATAGTAACTCATAGTTAATATGTTAAAAAATCGCCATTACAATTATACACTCATTTATATAGTTACTCTCACAATCACTGACTCTTACACATAGTTATTTATATACACCAACTCTCACATACAATGCCTTTTATTTTTTTTACTTTGTTGAAGGTGTACAACTAAAACATATATTCGCTCACCAACACACAAATAAATACACTCAGTCACCCAAACAACTGTTTCCACATGCACTCTTAAACCTATACACCTAGTCAATCAACCATTCACACATCTATGCATAGAGTTACACACACCCCATCCAACCACACACACACTCAGTGTTCCATACAAATACTCACCCAACTAATCAATAACTAATATACATACTCATGTAGTTAGTGACCAACTGATGCAGCATGTTATACAACAACAGAGACAGTGATGCACACATTCACACAATTTAGTTACTAATCCATGTATTAAGTGAGACACTTTTAATTACTCACTTAAACAGACAGACAGCTACTAAATCCTCCATCCAGACAGTTATATATCCACTCAATCTTCAATACAGATTGGTATATATATAATACATATTTAAATTTCATGTGTACGGTGTTTTAAGGTGTCGACGATGTTTCGATCCCTATTTGAAAAATACTGGGATCATCATCAGGACAGTGATAATGTTGGTCTGAGCAATTAGAACAACTTAACGGCCGTATGGATGTGGTCTTCGGTAAGGGATAAGGGGCCACTTGGTTCACAGAAGAACGGGCACTATTGTTAGAAGTTCAAGATGGTGCTTGGTTCCTTCGCCCCGGTTTGGTGCGTGGCAGGGGGCACTTGTGGAGATGACCAGATACGGTCTTAGTAAGGACAGCAATCCACGAGAGTCCATGGATGTGTGTGGAGGCTCGATGTATGATCTTGGAAGACCGTATCTGGTCATCTCCACAAGTGCCACAGTGATCAAAACGTCGTCGACACCTTAAAACACCGTACACACTAACAATTTTATTATTATGTGTTACGGTTGTAGCCATTTATCGTGCTTGTCGCATCTTTTGTATTGAAGTACAAGCAACTCTTTCTGTTTCGCCTGTTTGCTTCATGTTCTCTGTTAAAAATATGTCTTTGTAAATTGTCAATTGTCACCCTTTTGTTCATTTATGTGAAATCAAATACAGGACTGTATCCCACTACTCATTCATTTTGATTCTTGACATTGTTTAATTCTTATTAAATCGCACTATCCGGCTGGATAGCATATATATATATAGAATTGATTTCTTTCTATATTCATTTCGTGGTTTCTTAATTATTCCTAACAAGGACCACTGTTTTTTAAAAAATTGATTCCCTAGGTCCTTGGTTACCTTTTAGGGTTCCCTTGTCGTTAACAAAAGTTGTAAGGGATATAGCATATGATATAGAAATCAAGAACGTGACAGGAAAGGATGAGATGGATGAGGAAGAAATAAACTCAGTGGGGAGTGAAATTAGAAGAGTTCTTGACCGTGAACACATGGTATTGTGGCAAGAGGCTTTGAATAGAAATGCTAAAATAAATAGATTAGAGGAACAAAGTGCCTTTAGAGAACAAACAAAAGGAGAACAGGTGTTTCCCAGAAGTATAAGAAGGTCTGGGCATCCATTTCGAGCAGAGGGTATGATACAGTTAGGACAAAGTTCCCCTCCGGCGTAACATCTCTTCATGTATGAAATATGCAAGGAATGACCCGTTTTATACAGAGAAAAGAAAGGAAAGGAAACAGTGACTTGGCACCCAATGAAATAAATGTGAAGGGAGAAAACAGTTGGTAATTGTTGTCCCATTTACTAATAACCTTGCAGGGTAGACAGAAGGTATGGTGCCACAGATGAAAGTGTGGCCAAGAGTAGGATCCTTTGACCCTGAATTGATAAATATGGCTGATGTATGTATTTTTCAAGGTTATGGGGACCCAGTGTGGGATTATGATTACATACAACAAAGCCTGTGTGTGTGGAAGAAATATGCTTTAAGGTCTGTGACACCGTATGAGAGACATGGTGGCAGGAATACCGCTGTAATGCAGATTTCACTGGTGTATAAGACATAGGGAGCACAGACTGTCTATGTTCCATGGCAACACATGGATAAAGAAAATAAAGAAAAGCCTTCCTCCATTACATGAAGGAGCAGGGAAATGGATAAAAGCATTTGAAAATGCAACAGTTGGGATACCTTTAGCTCTTGAGGATGTAAAGCGCCTGTTGAGCTCCATAGTAGGGGATGAGGTGGACAGTATAATGAGAAGTGCAGGGATACAAGGAGTAACTATTACTAAAGGAAAACATGATGGGTCTGCTTTTGGAGTAGTGCGCTCCAGGGTGTGGACTGAATTAAGTAATAGGTACCCAGACCGACCAGACATTGGGGCATTGATGACACAAACTATGTCTCCAGGACAGTCCTGTGCAGACTACATAACAATGATGACGAAAGATGGCTGCCAGACTTTCTAGAATCCGTGGGGCTGGTGGACGGATGGCGGACACACAACCCAGAAAGGGCGCAATACACCCACGTATCGGGTGCACATCGTAGTCGTAGGGCACACGCTATCCGGGAGATTCGTCATCTGGGGCGGGGCATCTCGGATCACTCTCCCGTCTGGATGAGAGTGGGGCTAGATCACGCGAGCGTCGGAAGTGTGGCCCCCATTAACCCATGGTATTTGAAAGACCCGGCCACCCGGAAGAATATTGCCAAGGCCACTGATAATTATTTTCAGGAAAATGTGGGCACGGTCGATTCCATCCAGACCCTATGGGAGGCATACAAAACAATCATCCGGGGAGAAACGCTCTCCCTGATTGCTGGGAAAAAGAAGGAAAGGCAGGCAGATCTTGTGAAGGCAGAGGAGGAAGTATTGAAGTCGGAAGAAGAATTAGCCCGAGCAGTAACCCCCGAAAAACGTCACCTCCTGAAGTTGAGGCAGGATGAGTTTAATAGCATCGCCAGGGATTCAGCCAGGGCACAGAGTAGAGATGTCCAGAGCAGGATATATGAACATGGGGATAAGTCAGGAAGACTGATAGCATGGCTAGATAGAAGAGACTGGGCATCGCGACTAGTGCCTGAATTACAGGGAAGTGACTCCAGCCCCATAACGGAGCCGCAGGCAATAGCGGATATGTTTGCAGACTATTACCGTACGGTGTATAGCACGGCTGGCGGGCTCTCTGAAGATGAGAACAGCAAGCTGCTTCAAGACATCAGGCTGCCCTCAGTCTCAGAAGAAAATAGGAAGTATCTGGAATCCCCACTAACTGACAATGAGGTGGCACAGGCAATTAGGGGAGTAAACTCAGGGAAGGAAACGGGGCCCAATGGCATCCCCATTGATCTATATAAGTTGAGGCCAGACAAGCTTGCCCCCTATATAAACTCTATGTTGGTGGAGAGTAGAGATAAGGGAATGCTCCCGTATGATCAACGAGTTGCCAAGATAGTTGTCATACATAAAGAAGGCAAACCCAGGACCAGCTGCGCATCCTACAGGCCAATATCGCTACTAAACGTGGAGCCTAAAGTCCTCGCGAAGTTGCTGGCAACACGTCTGATTAAAGTCAGGTGAAGTTTGACTTAGGGGCACGATCAAAAACCAATCTGGTTCACCCTGACCAATCGGGTTTTATGCCTCATAGTAACACTGCCCTTAACCTATGCTGACTACATGGAGTACTGAGCAGAGTACCCACCATACTGGAACCGGCTGCTCTAGTATCATTAGAGGCCTCCTCGACATACTGGCAATATTCGGGAAATATTCTGGATTCACCGTAAACTGGTCCAAGTCAGTAGTTTACGTCCTTCAAGGTGATCCACCCATCATGCCACGAAACTGTCCGGTCCAGATTGCGCCTGAAGGCTTCCGATACCTCGGCATCTATGTGATGCTAGATTTGAAAATCCGCTTTGCCCGTAATCTAGATCCGCCCATATAGAGGCTAAAAAGAGATGTGACACACTGGAGGTTCCCTTCCCAATTCCATGTTAGGCAGGGTGGTCCTTTTCAAAATGATGGCAATGCCTCATTTGTTGTATGTTCTTCAAAACACGATGGATCCTGTCCCAGCATCCTACTTTAAAGAAATAGAGAGTCTCCAAAGGGAACTTCTCTGGGAAGGCAGGCCTCGAATTGCGTTTGCTAAGTTAACTCTTAACTGGTACGATGGGGGCATTAGTCTTCCCGACCTAAAGAAATATTATTGGGCATCCCAGCTCGCAGCTATCAACCATGGGACCTATGGCCGCCCAGATGATCCCGGATACGCCATGGATAGATGGTTGCTTCCAGGGGGAGACTACAGCAGAGCATTATACGCCAAACCCCTTAGATTCTGGACCTACGGCGCACGCCATCCATGTATGGCATGCAGCCAACAAACACCTGAAATGGGACAATAAGCTCACTCTGGCTACTCCACTGTGGAGCTCCGAGAAGCTGGGGAGCCTTTGGAAATCCAAGGGCTTTGATAAATGGGACCTCATTGGGATCTCACAAATCGAAGATGTCTGGGGAGAGGGGACGGTTCTTCCTTTCACTTCGCTTAAAGAACAGTACAGCATGGCAGACACCAAGTATTATCGATATCTCCATATTCGACATGCATTGCTCACTCAGATACCAGGTAACACAACACTCCCGGAAGCCTCTCCCCTGGAGGATAGAGTGCTGGATGGGCAACTCCTGGAAAAGACCATTTCTCTCATCTATAGGAAACTAATCAATAACATGGCAGACCCACTACAGGCCCTCAAGGAGAAATGGAACAGTGATGGCTTAGAACTTGATGATGAGGACTGGCAAGAGGCGATCTCTTCCCTGTGGGAAGTTGCAATCCAGGCCAGGCTGAGATTAGTGCAGCTCAAAATATTACAAAGGATTTAGGTCACAGGGCCTTGCCTGGTCCGGATGGGAAAGGCAGAGAGTGGAGAGTGTAGAAGAGGGTGTGGGGAAATGGGGACGTTCATCCACATCTTGTGGAACTGCCGGCAGGTACAATCATATTGGAAGGACATACACCACACACTGCGGGAAGTACTTGGGGTAGATATGCAGCCAGAGGCTCGAAGGTGTATACTAAATGTCTGGGAGCCTACAGATCTCAACACGTGCACTACGCAATGGGCAACGTTAGCATACATGATAGCAAAAAGGAACATTGCACAGCAATGGGAAGCAAGCCAGCCGCCCCAATTGAGAAAGTGGGAAAAGGACCTAGACTGGTGCATGTATAGAGACAAGTCAGTCTACATGGCCAGAGGGTGCCCTGGAAAATAGAGAAGGGTGTGGGGAGCGTGGAATCAATACAGAGGTGATATCTGTCTCCCACCTTGTCAACAGATCAACACTGAAACTCTTGAAACCCCTTGTTTTAACTAATGTGATTACTGTGACCTATATTGAGATGCCAATGATGGTAATAAGGAACGATGAAGTCGCTTGCTTGTAATCAATTGATGTGATTTTTGTCGAAACTGTTTAATAAAAAGAAATATAAAAAAAAACAAAAAACAATGATGAAGAAAAAGTGGGAATCAGATGTAGGACCTGTAGACATGGGAGGTAGTTGTAGATTATTCTACAATGTTTTAAAACAGGGGCTACCAGGAGACATACATGACCATTTAGATTCGATTGCGGCCGTAGATGAGAAACCCTGGGAAGAAATACAAGCACATATTATACATTTTTATAGAAAAAAGAAAGAAAAGGAGAGGAAAAATAAAGACCAAAGTGACAGAGCCCAAGCCAAACTGGTGACACAAAAAATACAGAAAAATTAGAAGGAACAGACAGGAAAAGAAATTACTGTGCAGTTTCCTGTTGCAAACAGGAAGCAAGGAAGGGGACAAAGAGAGGGTAGACAGATGCAAGGAAGAAGACATTTTAAATGCCATTACTGCTGTAACATTGGACTTTTTATTGCTGAATGCCACTAAAAGAGGAGCGATGAAGTGCAGGGAACGATAGGAATAGGGAGCAGAAGGGGAAGATAAAATGTGAAGGGCCAGTGCCTCAATATGGTCCTTATCAGTATGTCCCCTATCCTCAACAACAAATAACTCCACTACCACAGGTTTATATTCCACAACAGCAATTTTCTAATGTACCTGTTCAAGGGGCACCAGCACCTGTTGTACAGACAGAAGGCCAGCATCAGGTGCAGACTACTGCATTTGTGAGCACAGGGAGTCAAGGACATGGGAGAGTGATTGTTCCAGGTGGAAACCCGTTTTATCATACATCCTGATGGGACGCACCACAGAATCCCAATTGTTCTGTGGTAGCTAGGACTCTAAACCTAGAGGAAGAACCAATGGTAGAAATGATTATAATGGGAAGGAGGTATGCTTTATTGGTTGATACAGAGGCAACAAAATATTGCCTCATCGAAGGAAATGTTCCATTGTCCTCTGCCACCATGGATACGCAGGGCTTCTCTGGTGAAGTACAGCGCATTCCATACACAACACATGTTCCCATAGAGGTGGCAGGAGTGCGAACGCAGGCGCATCTCTTTTATTCTCCAATTTCACCAGTAAATTCATCAGGAAAGGATATCATGTCTAAATTAAACATGACAATAACGTTTTCCTCTGATGGATCCATGACATGAGAAATACCAGGGCAAGCGAAATGTGAGATACATCTGCTAAGATAACCAGAGAAAAATGTGGTTGGAAGGGCAGAGCCAGTGCATTATAAATTACTAGCAGATGTAGCACTTACAGTTCTGAAAACAGAGTAAATACTTTTAGGGAAATGGATGGATTTGCCACTTGGACTAATTTTCAGGAGACAAGCTGGTGGTGATGAACTGGGACAGGTGAATACCCTTTACCTTGAGTGCATGGAAATATCCAGTAGGTGGGGCGCCCTGGTGGCATCAGATAATGATGCAGGAATTTGGAAGGTCCTGATTCTTCTTATGCCTGGTCTGAGACCACAGGACATTTCTGACTCAGAACTCTTTTCAGACAATCCCACCAGGATTCAGATAGTTTATACACATACTTCACCCTTGTTAGTGCGTGTTTACCGTGCAAAGATTACGTTACCAGTTGTGCCATCTCTCTCCCATGATTTTGAAGTGCTTGAAGCGGTCCCGCCTTGTCACTGGACATCAGCTCCAGACAAGGTAGGACTGATACTATCTGCAGAACCATTTAAGATAAAGTTGAAGCCAGGTGAACAATTTCCTCGTCTAAAACAGTATCCACTGTCCATAGAAGCAAAAGAAGGTATTAGAGGGACAATACAAAGACAGAAGGATCAGGGAGTCCTGTATTCCTGTCCATCACCTTGTAACACCACAATTTATCCTGTAAAAAACTACAGGAAATACTTGGAGGATGGTTCAAGATTTTTGCCTCTTAATGCCATAGTATTAGCAGAGTACCCCATAGTGCCAGACCCATCTGTGATATTGACTAATATACCAAGTGACAGCAGATGGTTTTCTGCAGTGGATCTAAAGAATGCTTTTTTTTAGCATACCTTAACATCCTGACAGTCATTGTTTGACAGCCTTCAGTTTTGATGGCGAACAAATCCAGTACTCTAGACTCCCACAAGGCTATTGTGAGTCTCCATCTGTGTTTAATAGAGTATTGAGAGATGATTTGTTAAATTTCCAGTCTGACAGTACGCTCATGCAATATGTAGATGATTCACTATTATGTAGTAAAACAGAATCCGAATGTGTTTTGGACACTGTCAATCTCTTAACGCTACTTGCTACTTAGGGATACAAAGTGGACAGGAAAAAATTACAGTTTGTGCAAAAAGAAGTGCTGTATTTGGGCCAAGTTATGTCTACAGAAGGCAAAAAGAAAGCAGGTTCTAGAACACAAACTATATGTGATCAGCCTCAGCCCAAGACTGTAAAAGGCATGCAGACATTTCTAGGCCTGTATAATATTGTACGTCAGTGGGTTTTTGGTTATGCTACCATCATACAACCACTATTATATGCAATGAAGCAAGCTAAAACTGAACACACAGGCATACAGTGGAGTGATGACAGTGTAAGTGCATTTCAGACATTGAAAGAAGGAATTGCTTAAGCCCTAGTGCTAGTAAATCCAGACTATACAAAGAGATTTCTTCTGTTTTCCGCTGCTACAGAGGATTCCATGATATCAGTCCTTACTCATAAATACCCAATGGGTCACATATGTTGCCTATTTTAGTGGACTATTAGATTCAGTAATGAAAGGTCACTTTCCTGGTGAGCGCGCACTTGCACCAGCAGCTTTTGCGGTAGAAAAGAGTAGTACTATTACGGCAGGATATCGTGCAACACTAGATGTTGAGCACTGGTGAGAGAGGTCATATCGAGGGGGTTCCTGCTGCAATATTTAGCGATAATGGCAAACACTTTGCTAACACAGTATTTCAGAAAATTACTAAACTATTAGGAGTAGAACACCAGTTTACCTCAGTTTACCACCCAGAGAGTAATTGAATTGTTGAGAGGATGAATGGCTTATTGAAATGTAAAGTGTCAAAAATTTGTGAGACACTGAAAAAGAATTGGCTTTACTGCCTTTCTCTTAGTCTCTATGCATTGAGAAATGCCTCTTCAAAGAATCATCATTTGACCCCTCACCAAGTCGTAAAAGGTAGGCATTCTAATTTTTCCTTTAAACAAAATCAAATGATTCGTTCTGATACTAAGTCTGCATCATAAAGTGTTTGGCAAGAAACGAATGCATACATGTCTGCCTTAACAAATGCTGTACAGGTTTATTCTAAACAGGTTCAGCTGCACCACCCCTGCCCTTGTCTACAGGCATCAGCATCGGTTCCTGGGTTTTCGTGCGCAACTTTGTGAGAACATGGAAAGACCCGAAGTTTTTAGGCCCCTACCAAGTAACACAGAGCACGCCAACAGCAGTAAAAGTGGAGGGGATGCGGAACTGAGTGCATGTAACAGACTTTATTCCATTTTTGGCCTCACTCTTGCAGAGAGGGTAGGAGACAATGGTCCAAGAATAAATGACACAATGAAGAGACAGTTAAATGATATTTTTCATATTATGATAATGAGTTCAGTGGTTAAGATTATTACTCAGATAATTTGCTATTGTATTATGTGTTATGTAGATACAAAAGACCCCACCCATAGGAAAGAAATATTACCCTTTCGTAGAACAGTTTTCCATGAAACAGAGATATATCGTTTGCACTATTCTTTACGAAAATCTGTGGTACAAAAGTATGTATAATATAGGTACCAATATACAAAATGATAGTTGTTATGTATGTTCTTTTATTCCCCATGCCATAGGCTGCTTTGGGTTCCTGTGGCCAAGATCTCTCTTGGCACCTCGCTTAGGACCGCGCTGGTCGCGCGCTTGTTTGCTCTGTATTTTTAAAAAAACCTTCGTTTTTGGATTTTGTTTCTTTTACTTTTTAGCCTGCTTCCCTGCCTCTAAACCATTTCTGGCCCTTACTTGCACTCTAACTTTGGTGAACTCCACCGCTGTTGGGCGGATCCGGGTTACCGGGAGGGTTTGGGCTGAGCGCCATCTTGGAGTGGGGAGTAGTGCGAGCGCCATCTTTGAGCGTCCAGGTCACCTGGGACGCCGAGACGACGCTATTTAGGGCGAGCCAGCTGCAAGGTGAGCCTGCTTTGGGTTCCTGTGGCCAAGATCTCTCTTGGCACCTCGCTTAGGACCGCGCTGGTCGCGCGCTTGTTTGCTCTGTATTTTTAAAAAAACCTTCGTTTTTGGATTTTGTTTCTTTTACTTTTTAGCCTGCTTCCCTGCCTCTAAACCATTTCTGGCCCTTACTTGCACTCTAACTTTGGTGAACTCCACCGCTGTTGGGCGGATCCGGGTTACCGGGAGGGTTTGGGCTGAGCGCCATCTTGGAGTGGGGAGTAGTGCGAGCGCCATCTTTGAGCGTCTAGGTCACCTGGGACGCCGAGACGACGCTATTTAGGGCGAGCCAGCTGCAAGGTGAGCCTGCTTTGGGTTCCTGTGGCCAAGATCTCTCTTGGCACCTCGCTTAGGACCGCGCTGGTCGCGCGCTTGTTTGCTCTGTATTTTTAAAAAAAACCTTCGTTTTTGGATTTTGTTTCTTTTACTTTTTAGCCTGCTTCCCTGCCTCTAAACCATTTCTGGCCCTTACTTGCACTCTAACTTTGGTGAACTCCACCGCTGTTGGGCGGATCCGGGTTACCGGGAGGGTTTGGGCTGAGCGCCATCTTGGAGTGGGGAGTAGTGCGAGCGCCATCTTTGAGCGTCCAGGTCACCTGGGACGCCGAGACGACGCTATTTAGGGCGAGCCAGCTGCAAGGTGAGCCTGCTTTGGGTTCCTGTGGCCAAGATCTCTCTTGGCACCTCGCTTAGGACCGCGCTGGTCGCGCGCTTGTTTGCTCTGTATTTTAAAAAAAAACCTTCGTTTTTGGATTTTGTTTCTTTTACTTTTTAGCCTGCTTCCCTGCCTCTAAACCATTTCTGGCCCTTACTTGCACTCTAACTTTGGTGAACTCCACCGCTGTTGGGCGGATCCGGGTTACCGGGAGGGTTTGGGCTGAGCGCCATCTTGGAGTGGGGAGTAGTGCGAGCGCCATCTTTGAGCGTCCAGGTCACCTGGGACGCCGAGACGACGCTATTTAAAGCTCGCCAGACTAGCGCAGCGGTGACGCGCAGCGGTTGCGCCATCCCTGCGCCTGAGTCGTGCCAGAGTCCTGCCCGTCTGCGCTCGTCAGCGTCTCGGAGGCGGCCGAGGCGGGACTCTGGCATCTTGGGTAGGTGTGTAGGATGATTAGGTATAGTGCGGCCGCTTTATGTGCGCTCCGTCCCCCCAAGAGCGGTTGTAATTGTCTTTTCCCTGGTGGTCGACACCTGGCTAAAGGGTGCCCTGGATGTTCTTGGCGTCCCATATCATCTCCATCTCGCGCTCCTCTCTCCCTCCCCTTGGAATGTCAGTGTGCCTTGTTAAATACCAGATCCTTGGCGCGTCATTCCATGGAAATTTGGGACCTCCTTACGCTCTCGAAAATCTCCTGTCTTTTTTTGACAGAGACTTGGTTGGGGGCTGGCTCGGAACCTGACATCGCTAGTGCCCTTCCCCCCAACTTCACCATCTTAAGGAGGGATAGAACTGGAGGCAGAGGTGGTGGGGTGGCCTTAGTTGTTGACAAGTCCCTTGTCTGCACCTCTTATCCTGTAGATAATATCGCTGGTTGTGAAGCTCTGGGCTTTAGTCTCCAGCTGTCGGCTTCACATACCTGCACAGGAATTTTGATCTATAGACCTCCAGGGCCTCTAGGCTCGTTTTTCGAGGATTTACAGGTGGCACTGTCAGTGCCCTGTGTGCGCTCGGCACACTGTGTACTGCTGGGCGACTTAAATCTGCACATGGACTCGACAACTGACGCCGATGCATCTAAATTACGGGACATTACCGAGATGCTCGGACTGACCTCTTTCATCGATAGTCCAACGCACGTGAAAGGGCATACGTTGGATTTAATCTTTTCCACTGTGCCAATTAAGGTGTCCTCCCCTTTGCCGGTTCTATGGTCCGACCATTATTTAATTAATTTCGTGTTGTTAGCTGAGCACCAGACGAGTCAAAGAGCTCATAAGGACGGGTCTCGTCAAGCTAGAGCCTTTCACCTGGTGTCAGCTGATATGCTCGCTGACGCACTCCATGCACATCCTTGCATTACGACTGGGAACTTAGAAGTCGACCTGCCGCTAGTCCAGGACTGGCTTCGGACAAGATTCGAGGAGCTTGCCCCTCGGAAACCGGTCAGGACAGCCCCCTGCCAGGATTCCGCTCCTTGGTTCACTGCTACTCTGCGAAAAGCGCGCCAGGACTGCAAAAGATCTGAAAGGCTCTGGCGGCGCAGATATGCGCCTGAGGAGAAACTGAAGTACAGGGGTGCGATAAAATCCTATCACAGACAGATTGCCGAAGCTAAAAAGATCTACTTCGAGCATAGAATAGACCAGGCTGATAACACGAGCCGGGAACTATTCCGAATAGTGAAGGAATTCGTAGAGCCGGTGGCGGCTGCTAGGGTTCACTCCCATACTGAGGAGTGGATCAAGCAGCTTGCTGACTTCTTTGTGGACAAGATCCGTAGGATTCAGGACTCTTTCGATCGGGTGGGGTCCCTGGAAGTGGCTGCAGCTGTGGAAAGTGATCTGAAGGTCCTTCCATCCGCTGCAGCCGAGCTGGCGCCCACTCTTTCGACGTTCCCCCCGCTATCCTGCGAGTCATCTCTGGAACTGCTTTCCCGGCTGAAATCTGGATCCCCCTTGGATGCGTGTCCGGCTAAATGCCTGAGCTCGGTGGCACCAGCTATTAACAACTTGCTGAACCCCTTGCTCAACATGTCTCTGAGTTCTGGAGTGGTCCCTAAAGAATGGAAGCATGCTCTTATTCTCCCGCTCATTAAGAAACCTCTGCTCGAACCTTTACAGTGGGCCAACTATAGACCAATCTCCCTCCTCCCTGCTCTGGCGAAGGTGGCGGAGAAACATGTTCAGCATACTCTTACCACCTTTATAGAGAATAACAAACTGCTGCATGACTCCCAATCTGGTTTCCGTGCCAATTACAGTACGGAGACAGCTCTTGTGGAGGTGACCGACGCCATCAGGGAAACGCTTGATCTTGGGGGAAAGGCTATGTTGGTCTTGCTGGACCTGTCGGCGGCATTCGACACCGTCCCACACGCTGGCCTCCTCCTAAGACTCAGGGAGGTAGGTCTGCGGGGGACGGTGTTGGACTGGTTTCAATCCTTCTTAACCGACCGTCGGCAGGTGATCTGGGCTCCTCCGTTCTCCGCGGAAATGCCTTCGCTAGAGGTGGGGGTGCCTCAAGGATCCATCCTGAGCCCCACCATATTTAACATTTATGTGGCCCCTTTGGCGAAGGTCGCTGAGGCATTTGGAGCCCGGGTCATCTCATACGCTGATGACACCCAGCTCCTGTTTACCTGCAGGAAGGGAGAGGTTTTTAATGGCGACAGAATCAGAGACTGCCTGAGTGCTGTTTTTGCATGGTTTCAGCACCAGAACCTGAAATGTAACTCGGATAAGTCCGAGTTGCTCTTTTTTGGCTGCGCTGAGGACCCTGGCTGGAAATCGTGGTGGCCTTCCGACATGTTCCCCCCTGAGAAACCATCTGCCCAAGTAAAAAATCTGGGTGTGGTATTTGACGACAGTCTTTCTTTTCGTCCCCACATCATGGGCCTGGCGGGGAAATGTTTCGGTATCTTGAAGATGGTGAGGAAATTTCTCCCACTGCTTTCCCTTCAATATCGCAAGAACATCGTGCAAGCACTTGTGGGCTCGCGTTTAGACTACGCTAACGCACTTTTCTCTGGTCTGCCTAAATATCTGGTATCCAGATTGCAAGTTGTCCAAAACTCGGCGGCCAGAGCCATCTTTGGCCTTCCACGGAGAGCCAGTGCCTCTCTACTGCGCGGTAGGCTGCATTGGCTGTCTATCCCTAGCAGAATTAGTTTCAAGGTCCTCACGTTGGCGTTTAAAGCCCTCCACTGCATTGGCCCAGCTTACCTCAGGAAGCGGATTGCTCTCTACGTTCCCCGGAGGAGTTTGAGATCTGCTGACCTGGCTAAAGTAGAGGTACCAGTGATCAAACGCGTGCGGATGGGAGGCCGGTCTTTCCAGTTTATGGCGGCCAGTTTGTGGAATGAGCTCCCTCTGTCACTCCGCAAGGCTAACAATCTTCTGGCCTTTAGAAAGGAGCTCAAGACGCTCCTCTTCTCCGCCTAACCAGTGGGCCTACAGTGTTTCTGCCGCTGGGTTTTTCTTGGTTGTGTTCAGGACTCTCTGCCAAAGCGCCGGGACACTCGTTCTGGGTAGCCGTGCGCTCAAGAAATATAGTTCTAACATAACATAACATAGAAACACCATCTTTAGTGTATCCTAAAGAAGTACCTGTTAATATAACAAAGTGTTTATTGCACCTTTTCTTGTTTAGGATAAAAGCACAGTTACGGCCAACTGATGTTACTCTGATGACTATTGATGTGCCTAGTATTTCAGGTTGTCTTAGCATGTTGCATGAGGGTTACAGCTAAAGTGGGAGGTATGTTTCCTATAATAAGAAATAAAGAGATGCAAAATACAGCATTGGGTGAAGAAGTAGTCGACACATCGACTAGAGAGGGGAATGAAAGGAAACAAACCCCTAATATAGATTTAGGCCCTACTCATTCTGTTCATTATTCAGTTTTACCTATCACTTGCCCTCCAACTGTGAAATATTATCAAGTAAAGAAAGACATTTTGTATAATGCGGTTTAAAAGTGCATGTTCAAGTTGCATATTTTATCTGGTAATAACTTAGAGCCTGCTTTAAAAAAAAGATCTAAATGTGGTCTGACTTAAGTGTTTTTTTTCTTCCATTGTTTTTTGCTGGGAAACTTCCTGACTTAAATATGTTACACTAAATTCGGAGCAGCAGTGAATGTTCCAATTGTAGTCTGTAAATGTAGTGTGACTTCTAGAAGTCGTGAACACAGGAAAAAGCTGCACTTTAAGGAAATATGTGCAATCTGGAAAAGCAGGAAGCTTTTTCTATTGTTAACATTGTATTGAAGTTATGGATGTTTGCCAATTTAGTATTATAAGACTCGATTCGCAATGTGTGTAATTTGAGACTGACTTGTGCTTCTCTCATAGTACGGTCGCTCTCCCAGCTGTTTTAGTCTGAGCATATGCAATAAACCTGTTTGTACTCCCTTTGTTTCAGACGTGGTGATTAAATGATTTTAGTTGCTTAAAGGATTTTTTCCAGACAAAGGAATCATGTGCTGATCATGGGAAATGTGCACAGTCGTTTGAGAAGTACAAATATGGTATGCAGACAACTTGCATGTTGATAGAATGGAAGTGCTTCCTATTATGGTAAACTTGTTCCCTGGCTTACGGTGGTACTAAGGCAATATGGGTGCCACCAGTGACTCCAACCACATGTGGGATGCGACTAAATCCATAGAAGTCAACCTTCACATTGGCTGGTCAACAATACCATAATGCGATATTATACAAAAAAGCACCTTCTGGCCGAGATGCATTACATTCCGTGCAAAGTGCAGAGTGCAATTTGCAAAGTTGAAAGACCTCTTTGCAGTTTTTGTCGGGTCAGTGACCAGTGCTTAAAGTGAAAAAAGTGCATGCAACACATGGAGTAAAACAAGACAAAAGGCAGCATATTAGTGTGCGGGTCAGACTAACAGATTGATATTGAATACACAAATGGCAAGTCTGTACAATACGATCTCCCCTTTTTAGGATTCGATGCACGTCGCTAATCAGTTAAGCAAGCAATGTTTTGCTGTAACCTGGATCCACTCAGGTCAATGGGAATTCGCATTCTTCCTTATGTTCGCTAGGGATTGACCTGAGAGAGCCATCTAATCAGGGGCTCCCATATGACGAGTCCCTTTTTTTGGCCCGCGCCCCCTTCTTGGCATAGATTGCCCTCTCCAAATTCCCTATTGACAATAACAGGGCCAACCAGTGTGAGAATCGTGGAGGGTTTGAGTCGATCCAGGCAGAGGTTATTCAAAACCAATACACATCCATGGATACAAAAATTAGAGCCCCGCCTTCCCTTCTGCTAATAGAGTCTTGTATCCTCAGTGTTAGACCTGGCACCTTGGCGTGGGTCTCCCTTCCATTTTTTGCTGTTGCCTCATGTGTTTTTGCTGGTGTTAGATGCTTTGGGCACTGTGCCACTGCTATCCAGTGCCACAGTGCAAGTGCCCCCTATTGTATATTGATGTATGGATTAGTGATTCCATGATTGGCTGATTTGGGTTGCTTGTCAGACCCTAGTACAGTGCACCAGGAGTGCCCAGGGCTGGTAATCCAAATGCTGCTAGTGGGCTTGCAGCACTGGTTGTGCCACCCACAGAAGAAGCCTGTCAAAGTGTGTCTAAGGCTTGCCATTGCAGAGCCTGTGTGCAGTCTGGTACTGCCATGTTGCCTGGGCAAGTGCACCAACTTGCCAGTCCCTAAACCTTCCCTTTTCTGCATATTAGTCACCCCTATGGTAGGCCCAAGGGCAGGGTGCACTGTAAGGATAAGGTAGGACATGCTCTGGTGTGTATGGAATGTCCTAATAGTGAATTACAGCCATTTTCGTTTTTCACTATTGCAAGGCTACTGTAGTAAGGACTCCCTTAATACGTACATACATTGCTAAGTTAGCATAACCACGTTAGATGTTAGAAAGCCATCTTGCTGCTTTTGCGCACGACACTGCGTTTACATGTTATTGCTTAAACAAACTGCTGACTCGAGGTTTGCCTCACACGAGAGCAATCTGTTGTTACCATCCCGAGCTCTGCGCAGCGACCTTGGTCTGTACACGATGTGACAAACAGTCTGGGTTGTTAGACAATGCATGTTTTCCACTCTAGGTTGATCGACCCTCTATTTAGCCATAACACACAGGCAGCTGCAAATACCTGAAAGTTGGTGCTTTTAATATTGCAGACATCATGTTTAATATTCAGACCGAAGACGAGCCTTCCTGCGAGAAGACTCCTGATGCTCCTGTGATGTGATTTCACTAAGCTGATCTTTGAGGTATGGGGTCCCCTATTCAAGCCTAAGAGACCTTCTATTAGCCTAATAATAATGTTAGCTTCTTAGTAAAGGGAAGGTGGTAGTATCCACTGTCATTATAACATGATCACCCCTTTTATATTCTATGGTATTGTAACGATGCTGATGGTTTTGATTTTAATCATTTGTCTAGTTGTATTAGCCAAAGTACTGCATCTTAGGACACGTGGTCTATAAAAATAAACTCTTTTTATTTTCACCGTGTCTCTGTTGATTCTTGTTGTGGACTGATGTGAGAATAATATACGAACAGGTATTTCCGATTCCCACCATTCCTGAGAGTACACTAAGTAGCTTGTTCTGGGTTGTCTTTTCATTGGGATCTCTGAGCCAAATCTCGGATAACGAATGGGACACTTATGCTAGCCGGATACTGGGTTCTGGGTTCTGAGGTGAGTTTCTGGTACACCACAATTCACTGAGGTCCTGGGGTTCTACGCATAGTTCTGTGTATAAGCAGAATCCCTGCAACATGGCGCACCTAACGTTTGGTCTATGAGTTGAAACGCCTAAGTAGTGCTTATATTAGTCCACAATACCCTCATTCTTGTTTCCGGATAACAAGTCTGACGGATTTTAAACCTACCTATTTCTATTGATATAGGTTCCTTAAAGCTTGATCATTAAAAAAGGTTATTGAACCCTTGTGCTACTACGTACTTTAAGTGTAGCTTGTCCTTATGGCAGTAGAGATTGCGGCGCATAGCCGTGCAGCTCTGAAACGTCATTTGACGCAGTATGGGGTGCCGGACACTGGCATGGACGTCATCTTTGTGGTGGGAGCCGATGCGGCATATCCATATGAGTTGTTCTACTCTTGGGTGACGATTCCGGCGGTGAGTGCGGTTGATAATACCTTTCATTCTTACACTGCAACTGCCGTGCCAGCGAACTATGTACCGTATAGAAACAATAGCTCATGCGGATTAATACTTAATAATATAGTATGTAATCTAAAATAATGATCAAAGAAAGAAAAAAGGGGATTTTAAAAGATGTCAGAAGAAAAGGCAAAGCCATACACGTTGGATCTTTTTTGTGAAGAATGTTCTTCGTTTATATTACTGGAATATTTACACAAGAAGTGCACATAAATTTACGATACCAATTGACATTAAACAAACAAATTACAAATTAGTGTCCCAATGAAAAAAACCTTACACAAAAAATTAACATAACATGCGACATACAGACAAGGTTTCCATTTATCTTTACAGAGGCAATCACAAACAATTAATAATTCAAATTAGCAACACTTAATTAATATAGGTGTTGATTTAGTGATTTGCCTATCGCGTCAACGGCGTTTCGACCCTATTCCAAGTTTAAAGGGTCTCGTCAGGACTGTCTAATATAGGGACACCTAAAAAGGGAATGACGAAAAATATGTGTCAGAAAAATATGTGTCAAAAAAAGGGCCAAAGAGTCTCAAGAAAAGAAATTAATATAGGTGATACGCCTCTCTACCTTAACGTCCAGGGCTGGTCTAGCGTGTAAATGTACAGTGACACCGTGTTCAAAGTGAAAGGATAAAATACTCACAGGTACCCAGCCGGGTGCTGTGTGAGGATAGAGAAAAACCTTTATTATCAACGCCATAATCCAATCATTTATTTATCTAATAAATACCTGAATTCCTACTTACCCCTGTGAGAGAGGACTCACACGGAGGCAGTTGCCCACTGTAATTCGATACGGTTTTGATTTTAACGTGATGTAAGGGTCCTTCAATATACAGAACCTACAGAAGCTCCAAGCTGCTGTATTAACGAGTCCGGTCAACTATACCAAAAATACAAACGGAAGACGATAATAATATTAAAAATACCTACAGGGGAAATTAGCCTCTTCGGTCTATCAATGACCTGTAATGAAAACCATTGGAGTAGAGACACAGCTCCTACCTCTTTCCCTCCTTCCGGGTTTCCGAATATCCCGTGAAGTGCTGCAGCAGGCGAGCAAGGTCCTGTCTGCTTGGTACGGTCACAGCGGTTGGTCGGGGAGTGTAATACTTAAGCCTGATTCGCTGAAGAATAGCCAATCAGGAGTGTCCAACAATAATGGCGCTGTGACGAGAGCGTAACGTTGCCTAGTAACCAGAAGCTGCAGTCATTCACTGTAGCGTAATTCCAAGGCTTGTAAATAAAGTTAGTTTTTTTTAAAACGTTAGAAGGAATGAATGCTGAGCTCCGATCTATACCGCTATGATATTAATAGTGTTTAAACTGAGAAAGAAACTGGACTGTCGGATTAAATATCCTAATTGCCAAGGTGATGGTAGACTTATAAGTGTACACAGTCACTAAACTTGTTGGAAGCAGTCCTGCATTCTATGTCGGTAGGGTCTACTTGATACGATCACAGCGGTTGGTCGGGGAGTGTAATACTTAAGCCTGATTCGCTAAAGATTAGCCAATCAGGAGTGTCCAACAATAATGTGGCTATGGCGAGAGCGTGACGTTGCCTAGTAACCAGAAGCTGCAGTCATTCACTGTAGCGTAATTTCAAGGCTTGTAAATAAAGTTAGTTTTTTTTTTAAAAACGTAAGAAGGAATGAATGCTGAGCTCCGATCTATAGCGCTGTGATATTGATAGTGTTTAAACTAAGAAAGAAACGGGACTGTCGGATTAAATATCCTAATTGCCAAGGTGATGGTAGACTTATAAGTGTACACAGTCACTAAACTTGTTGGAAGCAGTCCTGCATTCTATGTCGGTAAATGATCAGTTGGTTTTTGAAAGGGGTTGTGGTACAGAAACGATTATCGTAACAATTATATAATATCGTGAGGATTACAGAGGTTGCTAATATCAGGCTTTTTGGTTGTACATTGGTTATGGCATGTAGCAGTGGCAATTACTTCAATTATTTAAACAATATACAGTGAATGTTACGATTCAACGCCAACACAATTGTAAAAATAATCACTGATTTGAAACAATAAATAATAATACAGATGCATGGCATACACTACAAAAAGGCTTAAAATAATTATCTTATCCAAGACAATATGCCTCAATCAATAGTTAGCTATTCCATCAAAGACATTATAGTACTTTACATTCGCATTTACATAGTACATATGACAGTAGATCCCTAACCATATAGATTATACATCACTTATTGTCACACAAGTACGATTCAGGCTAATTATGGAAAAGCATGACGGAATCTCTTCGAAATTTCAGTTAAAGCTGTATTGAGAAAGGTGTGTTGAAAGACATGCTACGTAAGCAAGCAACACTGATTAGGAAAGTGTAGTAATAAACCCACGCCATTCCTCAGCTGTATTCAGCCCCTGTAGTATGGAGTTAGTACGCTCAATCCAACGACACTCTAGTCGTTGCAATATCTGCGATAAATCTCCGCCTCTTTTCGGAGCAATCACTTTATCTATTACCTGCCAGCGAATGTCATTTGCCGTGTGCCCTTTCTCTTCAAAGTGATTGACCAATGGGGCATTGGGAACAGAGTTCCTAATCCTACTGCGATGTTGTCCTATGCGTGCTTTAACAATTTGTTGGGTTTGTCCAATATATGGTAGCCCACAAGGACACAGTATGCAATATACTACATTTTTAGTATTGCAGTTGGCAAAGAAATTTAGTAGTTGATCAACTTTTCCATGAGTGAATTTTTTGGTATTTACTGTAAATTCACACGCGACACAGTTGCCACATTTGTAGTGACCTTTAACATCTGGTAAGCCCCAGGTTGATTCCAATGATCTCAGATTTTGGCATGGACTCTCCATTGATGATCTTACAAGGTGATCTTTAATATTTTTGCCTCTTTTAAAGGCAAACATTGGTATGTCAATACTGGAGTCTATATTTTGAATAATGTGCCAATGTTTTGTGACCAATTTTCGAATGGCATTCGTATGTATACCAAACGTGGTGACACAGATTAATTTGTCAACCTTGTTTTTTTCTTTAGGAATGAGTAATGTCTCTCTGGGGCAGAACCAGGCTCTTTTCAAAGAGTTCTTCACTAATTTTTTAGGATATCCCCTAGACAACAATTTGTCTTGCAGAATATACGCCTCTCTCATGTAGTCCTCTTTTTTGGTACAATTGCGACGTATTCGCAAAAATTGTCCATGAGGCAATCCATCTCTCAGGGCACGAGAATGATGACTGTTATAAGCGAGTAGTGTATTACGCTCGGTCGGTTTCCTGTGCAATGAAGTATAGAGTTTCCCCTCATCATGTGAGATGTTAAGATCTAAAAAGGCGATGCAGGAGTCATGTATGGTGGATGTGAACTTGAGGTGTGGTTGAACTGAATTTAAATAAGACACAAAATTATTAAACTCAGAAACTGTATCAGACCAAATCAAAAAAAATGTCAACAATATATCTTTTCCAACAATTGATTTTTGAGTGGTATATGTTTACATTATTGAGGACAAATTTGTGCTCTAGGTTATCCATAAAGATATTTGCCAGATTTGGCGCAAAAATTGCGCCCATACTGGTCCCGGAGCATTGTTGGTAGTACTTGCCTTCTGAAACAAAGTAATTGTGTGTCAATGCAATCTGTAAAAGTGTGACAATAAAAGAAGTAGGGACCTGATGGGGTTTTGGTCTAGTTTCAAGTAAGTCCTGGATCACCTGTATACATTCCCGTTGAGGTATATTAGTATATAATGAGGTGATGGATAGTGTCGCTAATCGGTCTTTAGTGATGTCATACGGTCGATCTTCCAATAAATTGATCATATGCATCGAATCTCTTACATAGGTCTCTTGAAGAGGAACATAGTCTTTTATAAAAAAAGTCTATAAATTGACCAATGGGTTCAAGAACTGAACCACATCCTGATAGTATAGGACGTCCTGGGGGATGGGTGATGCTCTTGTGTATTTTCGGGAGGGTGTACAGAACCGGAGTTCTAGGACAATCAATATTTAGGAATTCCTAAATATTGATTGTCCTAGAACTCCGGTTCTGTACAGGATGTGGTTCAGTTCTTGAACCCATTGGTCAATTTATAGACTTTTTTATAAAAGACTATGTTCCTCTTCAAGAGACCTATGTAAGAGATTCGATGCATATGATCAATTTATTGGAAGATCGACCGTATGACATCACTAAAGACCGATTAGCGACACTAGACATCACCTCATTATATACTAATATACCTCAACGGGAATGTATACAGGTGATCCAGGACTTACTTGAAACTAGACCAAAACCCCATCAGGTCCCTACTTCTTTTATTGTCACACTTTTACAGATTGCATTGACACACAATTACTTTGTTTCAGAAGGCAAGTACTACCAACAATGCTCCGGGACCAGTATGGGCGCAATTTTTGCGCCAAATCTGGCAAATATCTTTATGGATAACCTAGAGTACAAATTTGTCCTCAATAATGTAAACATATACCACTCAAAAATCAATTGTTGGAAAAGATATATTGATGACATTTTTTTGATTTGGTCTGATACAGTTTCTGAGTTTAATAATTTTGTGTCTTATTTAAATTCAGTTCAACCACACCTCAAGTTCACATCCACCATACATGACTCCTGCATCGCCTTTTTAGATCTTAACATCTCACATGATGAGGGGAAACTCTATACTTCATTGCACAGGAAACCGACCGAGCGTAATACACTACTCACTTATAACAGTCATCATTCTCGTGCCCTGAGAGATGGATTGCCTCATGGACAATTTTTGCGAATACGTCGCAATTGTACCAAAAAAGAGGACTACATGAGAGAGGCGTATATTCTGCAAGACAAATTGTTGTCTAGGGGATATCCTAAAAAATTAGTGAAGAACTCTTTGAAAAGAGCCTGGTTCTGCCCCAGAGAGACATTACTCATTCCTAAAGAAAAAAACAAGGTTGACAAATTAATCTGTGTCACCACGTTTGGTATACATACGAATGCCATTCGAAAATTGGTCACAAAACATTGGCACATTATTCAAAATATAGACTCCAGTATTGACATACCAATGTTTGCCTTTAAAAGAGGCAAAAATATTAAAGATCACCTTGTAAGATCATCAATGGAGAGTCCATGCCAAAATCTGAGATCATTGGAATCAACCTGGGGCTTACCAGATGTTAAAGGTCACTACAAATGTGGCAACTGTGTCGCGTGTGAATTTACAGTAAATACCAAAAAATCACTCATGGAAAAGTTGATCAACTACTAAATTTCTTTGCCAACTGCAATACTAAAAATGTAGTATATTGCATACTGTGTCCTTGTGGGCTACCATATATTGGACAAACCCAACACATTGTTAAAGCACGCATAGGACAACATCGCAGTAGGATTAGGAACTCTGTTCCCAATGCCCCATTGGTCAATCACTTTGAAGAGAAAGGGCACACGGCAAATGACATTCGCTGGCAGGTAATAGATAAAGTGATTGCTCCGAAAAGAGGCGGAGATTTATCGCAGATATTGCAACGACTAGAGTGTCGTTGGATTGAGCGTACTAACTCCATACTACAGGGGCTGAATACAGCTGAGGAATGGCGTGGGTTTATTACTACACTTTCCTAATCAGTGTTGCTTGCTTACGTAGCATGTCTTTCAACACACCTTTCTCAATACAGCTTTAACGGAAATTTCGAAGAGATTCCGTCATGCTTTTCCATAATTAGCCTGAATCGTACTTGTGTGACAATAAGTGATGTATAATCTATATGGTTAGGGATCTACTGTCATATGTACTATGTAAATGCGAATGTAAAGTACTATAATGTCTTTGATGGAATAGCTAACTATTGATTGAGGCATATTGTCTTGGATAAGATAATTATTTTAAGCCTTTTTGTAGTGTATGTCATGCATCTGTATTATTATTTATTGTTTCAAATCAGTGATTATTTTTACAATTGTGTTGGCGTTGAATCGTAACATTCACCGTATATTGTTTAAATAATTGAAGTAATTGCCACTGCTACATGCCATAACCAATGTACAACCAAAAAGCCTGATATTAGCAACCTCTGTAATCCTCACGATATTATATAATTGTTACGATAATCGTTTCTGTACCACAACCCCTTTCAAAAACCAACTGATCATTTACCGACATAGAATGCAGGACTGCTTCCAACAAGTTTAGTGACTGTGTACACTTATAAGTCTACCATCACCTTGGCAATTAGGATATTTAATCCGACAGTCCCGTTTCTTTCTTAGTTTAAACACTATCAATATCACAGCGCTATAGATCGGAGCTCAGCATTCATTCCTTCTTATGTTTTTTAAAAAAAACTAACTTTATTTACAAGCCTTGAAATTACGCTACAGTGAATGACTGCAGCTTCTGGTTACTAGGCAACGTCACGCTCTCGCCATAGCCACATTATTGTTGGACACTCCTGATTGGCTAATCTTTAGCGAATCAGGCTTAAGTATTACACTCCCCGACCAACCGCTGTGATCGTATCAAGTAGACCCTACCGACATAGAATGCAGGACTGCTTCCAACAAGTTTAGTGACTGTGTACACTTATAAGTCTACCATCACCTTGGCAATTAGGATATTTAATCCGACAGTCCCGTTTCTGTCTCAGTTTAAACACTATTAATATCATAGCGGTATAGATCGGAGCTCAGCATTCATTCCTTCTAACGTTTTTAAAAAAACTAACTTTATTTACAAGCCTTGGAATTACGCTACAGTGAATGACTGCAGCTTCTGGTTACTAGGCAACGTTACGCTCTCGTCACAGCGCCATTATTGTTGGACACTCCTGATTGGCTATTCTTCAGCGAATCAGGCTTAAGTATTACACTCCCCGACCAACCGCTGTGACCGTACCAAGCAGACAGGACCTTGCTCGCCTGCTGCAGCACTTCACGGGATATTCGGAAACCCGGAAGGAGGGAAAGAGGTAGGAGCTGTGTCTCTACTCCAATGGTTTTCATTACAGGTCATTGATAGACCGAAGAGGCTAATTTCCCCTGTAGGTATTTTTAATATTATTATCGTCTTCCGTTTGTATTTTTAGTATAGTTGACCGGACTCGTTAATACAGCAGCTTGGAGCTTCTGTAGGTTCTGTATATTGAAGGACCCTTACATCACGTTAAAATCAAAACCGTATCGAATTACAGTGGGCAACTGCCTCCGTGTGAGTCCTCTCTCACAGGGGTAAGTAGGAATTCAGGTATTTATTAGATAAATAAATGATTGGATTATGGCGTTGATAATAAAGGTTTTTCTCTATCCTCACACAGCACCCGGCTGGGTACCTGTGAGTATTTTATCCTTTCACTTTGAACACGGTGTCACTGTACATTTACACGCTAGACCGGCCCTGGACGTTAAGGTAGAGAGGCGTATCACCTATATTAATTTCTTTTCTTGAGACTTTTTGGCCCTTTTTTTGACACATATTTTTCTGACACATATTTTTCGTCATTCCCTTTTTAGGTGTCCCTATATTAGACAGTCCTGACGAGACCCTTTAAACTTGGAATAGGGTCGAAACGCCGTTGACGCGATAGGCAAATCACTAAATCAACACCTATATTAATTAAGTGTTGCTAATTTGAATTATTAATTGTTTGTGATTGCCTCTGTAAAGATAAATGGAAACCTTGTCTGTATGTCGCATGTTATGTTAATTTTTTGTGTAAGGTTTTTTTCATTGGGACACTAATTTGTAATTTGTTTGTTTAATGTCAATTGGTATCGTAAATTTATGTGCACTTCTTGTGTAAATATTCCAGTAATATAAACGAAGAACATTCTTCACAAAAAAGATCCAACGTGTATGGCTTTGCCTTTTCTTCTGACATCTTTTATAATCCCCTTTTTTCTTTCTTTGATCATTATTTTAGATTACATACTATATTATTAAGTATTAATCCGCATGAGCTATTGTTTCCTTACAGCACATAATACCCAGGCTCCTTGTGGGTAGGGTTTCCTTGTTTCCCAATCAAGTATGTACCGTATAGGACACAAGAAATACCAATATCTGCTAGGCAGCATCTTATTTGGTTTAATGGCGCCCTTCCCCATGTGGTTATACCGCCGAGAATGGGCCCTTTATCAATTGCCGGGGCCACTTGGCCGGTACTAGCCGGATTTACGCCTCATCCCCGTTACCTCACGGCGACGGTGGCTGAGTTGCGTGTACTGCACACTGCCCTAATTACGGTATATAGGGCGTTGGTGCAGTACGTATCGCGCAATATGCAGGCAGGGGCACCTGCTGTTGCGGGACAACCTACTGACCACCACGCGGTGGTCATTAGTCCTGTTATGGTTAATTCTGTTATGGGCAAGCGCCCCCAAACTAGGGATGATTTCCCCTTTTGGCTTGCTGAAAAATTTGACCAAATAGAAGCGGTATACCCGAATACATCTCCTGTGGAGAAACACAGGATCCTTACCATTAGTTTGCCTAAAGACTTGGTCCCCGACGTGGATGATTGTGTAAACTGGGGCAAGGTCTTTGCAGCGATGTACGCGCAGTGCTTTGGCACTCCGTCTATGATGATGCTGCCCTCCGTTATAAAACGTGTTCAAGACAACCACGGTGCGGAGTCTGCGATAGAATTAGGAATGCGGCTCCTCGGACAGTTTGACCTGGTGGCTACCATGATAATGGGTAACCTAAAGGGTGATGCGTTGCAGTTCCAAGTTCGTAATGAACTGAAGAAAGTTGCTGAGGAGGATAAGCCGCTGGAATTTGCGAAAATAATCTCGTGTGCGTACAGAGATTTGGTCGTAGCTCTTTAGGAGTTAAGCCTGTGGTCAAAATTCCCGATATTAAGCAGATGGGTAAGGCGGAAGCCTCTGGTAAGGATGACCGTCCAATCTTTCAGAAACAGAATTGGCGGTCAAAACAACAGGGAAAGCAGCAGCAGAAACGGGGCTCTCGGCCTGCCTCTCCCGTTCAGTCAAGTAGTGAACGCGCTTATGATCTGCGAGATCGTGCTACTATTAAGTCTCCTGATAGGTTTCAGGTTTCTGAACAACGTTCTCCTCGTTCTTCACAGGAAACATCGGCTTCACAGTCCGGTGGCGGAGGCGGTGGCAAAGGTCGGGGTGCTCCACAAACAAGTGAACAGCCCCGACAGACTGAAGGAAAAGGCAAGCAGGACGAATTTGCACGACAAAGACCCCCGTTTCAGAAGAAGAAAGTGGCTGCTCTGACGGCAAGATATGCCTCAGATAGTGCGGACACGGCTTCGGAACCGGACATGGGCGCTGACGCTACTGGACAGCGCGGCGGAAATTACCATAGTCCGTCAAGCTCTGCGTCCATTTCTGGCGGCGACAGCAACTGATATAATGGTTACTGTTGAAACAGCTGACACCAGAGTGGCTCCCCCTGATAGACTTTATGAAATAGTCTTATTAATTGAGGGTGACATACAACGTACAATAAAGGGGATTTTTTGGGATAATCTGACTACCACCTATGATATCCTCCTAGCGGAGGCAGATTGGCCCCCAGCCTTCATTTTGGAAGCTCCTAGAGGGGAGGAAGTAATCCTCCCGTCCTTTGCGCACACGGTGCCTAAGGACCAGGCTGAAGTGTACGCTGAGGAGTGGGCGCTGGCGCTTGCGCCGGCGGTGTATCGTACTCAGGTGGGATGGGACCGGTTGTCCCCCTGCCATGAGATTCCATTGCGGTCTATGCCCCAGCCTCAACCCCAATATCCCATGCGTCGTGAAGCTAGACCCCACGTCGCAGCGATCCTTGAACAATTGGAATATCAGGGTGTTATTGAAACTTGTGTGTCCCCTATGAATAACCCTTTATTCACTGTAACGAAGCCTGACGGCTCGTACCGTTTAGTTTTGGATTACCGGCACCTAAACTCCCATTGCCGGACCTGCGCGGTACAAAATACACACAGCTCGGCTCTTGTCGACAGTCTCGTGCGTAAAAGATTTAAAACGACACTTGACATTTCCAATGGCTTTTTTAGCCACAACCTGTCCACACTGAGTAGCCAGTGGACGGCGTTTACATCGGGCGGCAAACAAAAACAGTTTACGAGATTAGCCATGGGCTACAAAAATAGCCCTGGCGTCTTCTCCGCTCGCGTGGTTTCTCTCTTAGAAAGAATAGACCCCGACGCATACTCCTATGTTGACGATATCTACCTCACGGATGATGAGCTGATGCCACATCTGTCTCGAGTCGACAATATTATAGTGAGTTTTGCTGACTATGGCTACAAATTCAATTTTGCGAAGTCTCACATCGCGGAATATACTGTCTTGTTTTTGGGCTACGAGCTCAACAATGAGGGTAAGGGACTTGCTCCCCACTTTCTGGAGAAGTGCGCATGCTTGCGTGCCCCTACAACGCTGAAAAAATTACAATCTTTGCTGGGCTTTCTGAATTTCGGACGTACGTATATTCCTGATTATGCCCAGCGTATCAAGCCGTTATACGCCTTGGTACAACCTTCTTTTTCGAAGTCTAGCTGGCAGCTAGAACACTCTGCTATTTTACAGTCTTTACAGGCTGATCTTCTTGCTTCGCAGTACTTGCTGACGCGTGATAATCGCACTAACCTGGTAATAAGAATTGTACCAGGCGCCGTGGGTTTCACGTATTTGACGTTTAATGAGGGCGATACAGTTCCCATTGCGTATAAATCACACTTGTACACCTCTGCTGAATTACGTTTTTCCACAGTCGAGAAAGTTCTGACTGCTGTACAGATGGCGATCCTTAAGGAACGCGCACTGTCGCATGGGAAACAAATTCTGGTTGTAACACCGTATCCTGCCCTGGAGGCAGTGACTAAAGCAAGTGTACCTAATTCTAAAGCTTTGCATCCACGGTGGATACAATGGGCCACAACTCTGACGTCGCCTGATGTCACTTATATCTTTGACGCTTCATTACAGACTCAAGAGTACTTGCAGTATGAATTCGTTCATCCGGCTCCTCTGTCTTTGCGCCCGCTCGAAGATTACCATTGTGTCATATACACTGACGGCTCGGCGCAGCCCGCGATTGGATCAAAGCACGCTTATTCTGCGGCTTGCGCAATTGTCGTAGGTACATTCGTAAATGGTGAATTCCAATCTGATGCAGTGCATACGCAGTCATTGGGTGATTGTACCGCGCAATTGGCGGAGCTTCGGGCTCTGGTGCTTGCACTGGAGTTTGCTGATCCCCGAGTCACGACTCTTATAGTAAGTGACTCTTTTTATTGTGTCCAGTCCTACAATGACAACTTACACTTCTGGTCTCAAAATGATTATCGAGATACCAAAGGTAGCACAATTAAGCATAAACTGCTTTGGGTTCGAGTGGCAGACTTTAAAGAACGTCTCCCTCTCGTGAATGTTGTTCACACTCTTGGTCACCAACGACTTGGTGTCCATGCTGTCGGTAACAGCTTGGCTGACGAGGCAGCAAAAACCGCAGTGGCTACATACTTAGTGGCAGCAGTTACAAGATCCAAAAGTAAGATTGATGATGACATCTTGGCAGCTATTGCTGCTACAGAGAAGGGAAGTGATTACCCGAAGGGTTTTCCTTCTCGTTATTTTTATCATTTAAGTCCTGATAACGTCCCGTTAGTGAGGATTAACGACGTTGGTGACAGAATTATTCCCACCGCGGACTGCAGACCAGCTCTGATACTAGCAGCGCACGAGGGGTTGGCATCAGCCCCCGCCGGCGTGTCCGCTACTATATCTCTGTTACAACAACGTTACTGGTGGTTTGGTTTATATAAACAAGCGCGCGCTTATGTTCTTGATTGTGACATTTGCCAACAGATTAAACCTTCAACTGTTGCGCGCCCACCACAAACACAGTTGTACATATCAAATAAGCCATTTGGTTGTGTTTATTTAGATCACTGCGGTCCTTTTTCTTCTGATACTGCGTACAAGTATATCTTGGTTGCAGTGGATTCGTGCACACGTTTTCTTTGGGTATGGCCACAAAGGAGTGCTGATTCGCGGACTGTCATCAGGGATTTGCGTGTCTTTGTGGGAACTTTTGCGTGTGGTACCTTCCATTCTGATCAGGGCCCTGCGTTCGCCTCTAAGGCTTACAAGGAGGCTATGAGAAATTTGGGGTCCTAGTCAAATTTTCGTCCCCCTACCGACCTGAGGGTAATAGTGTGGTGGAGCGAATGAACCGTGACTTAAAGCAATCATTGACAGCACGTGTTTTAGGCACAGGCCGGAACTGGCTAGCCCATTTGTATAACGTCCAACGTGCACTTAATAATCTCCCTAGAAGGTCTCTGGGTGGGCGGACCCCATACATGATGCTCTTCGGAATCAGAATGTTTGTTCCAAACCTTGATGGTCTAGACATGGCGGCGTCGACCGCGCCCTTTGACGTAGATGATCACTGTGCTGTTTTGCAGAATCTACAAGAAGCCAGAGACACTCTTTCGAAGGAACACTTGCCCTCCTCGTCTGAAGCTGAAGTTCAGATTCCGGTAGTCGGCTGGCTACCCCGAGTTGGAGACCTGGTCCGTGAGAAGGTGGAGAACAAGAAGGAGTTCGGCCCCTCTTACCGTGCACCGGTTCCAGTGCTTGGAGTGCAGGGTACAAGAACAGTCATTTTACCTCCACTTCCTGGTCGAAAAGAAACAGGTACATCTCTATTGACAATGTCAAGCGAGTGGCCGATACTTCTTAGTCTGACTCCAGCAGTTTCATGCCAGACGATGCAAAGAAATTCAATGTTGGTTCCTGCTTCTAACACCTTGTCTGATGTTGCCATCGAGATGCAGTGAGTAACTGATCCCCTGTTAATACCACCGGCTGGTGGTCTGCCTGACGAGACTGAGTATGCTTATCCTACAAATGGTCACTCTCCTGTTTTGCAATCTACGGCGCTTGACCAGTCCAGTTTCTCCTTTGACACTAATTCATTGCCCACCACTCCCCCTTCGAACATTGCTGTTTTTGCTAGTTGGTTTAAAAGAAATTTTTTGGTTACCCCTTGGACATACATCTGGCTGTTGCTTTTCAGTATTTTTTTGTTTATGTCCATTGGATTCGTAATAGTGTTTTTCCGTCTCGTGGATGGCCACTATCTCAAAGAGAGATCAACAATTAGACTTATCAATGGAACTTTGGCCCCCCACTCCTCGTCCCACATCATGAAAAGAGACCAGACTTTTGTGAATATTACTGCCTGGCCCATCTTGGATGGAATCGCGTGGGATGCTGTTAAATTTCAAATTCATGGGCCTACAGATGTCATTAATGTACCTAATGTATTTCGTGTTTCTATGGGTGATGTGGTTAAGCAGAACATACGTTCTGATGATTGGGATGTTCACGCCATTGAAGCACTGTTTTCAGATTTGAAATATTATGCCGCTTTTGATGCTGAAGATTTATATGAAAATGCGGCTAACTATGCGGAACAGTATTGTTTTCAGCATTATGGAAATCACTTCCTGCATAAAGCGAATACGTTTAGGAATTTTGTAAATTTTACCCAATGGGAACACTGTCAAACCCCCTCTTTTGGCAGTTCACCTACATTAGTTGAGAAGTATACTTATTTTACTGATTTCAGTGTTTCCGACCCGGCATCCTTTTATTTTAAGGTTATGCCTGAGTCTGCCTCGAAGGTTAGACTGACACACACCAAATTACTTTATTCTAAATCCTTTATGGATGAGTTGTCAATCAAAGGTTATGATCTATGGAAGGCTACTATTGATCTTAAGTCGGTTTGGGGTTCCAAACCGTGGCAGGTTCAGGGAACTGAAGCTTTACACCGTGCCTGTCTCGTACCAAATCATATGTTGTTTTTGAATTCAACCATCTTCCAAACCACCTGTTTCGGATTGGCTACTTCTAAAAAACTAAATTCACCTTCTGTGCCGGATCTGGGCGCTTACCCCAATTGGGATAACCACACAGATCTGTCCCTTCCTGTTTTGCAGTCGTTGGTTGCTAATACATCTTTCAATATTTCGAAATTTAGTAGTGAGGGATGGTTAATTTGGCAAAGCAGTTCTGATACCTGTCAACGTCGTTTTCTAGGGCTGAAACCTGGGTATACTAAGGAACGCGTAGACCCTCGGTTTGAGTCGTCACATACAGTAACTACATACTCTGTAGGGAAATTATGTCAGTCCTGGCTGCGACATTCCACCTTGGCATCTTTCAAAGTTCATTTATCAAAATTACATGACAAAATAGATTTGAATGATTTTGTTAAAGGTCCTGTGGTTGGCAGATCCAAGAGGTGGGCGTATGCTATTTACAACGAAGTATGGAAATTGTCGCAAATTGAGGCGGCCTCCAGATTGAGAGCTATTGATCAGGCTAATATGGAAAAGGTATTAGCAGTTATTGACAACAGCATTAGCACTCTGTCTTCTCGAATTTATACATTAGATAATATTGTTTCTTCAATTGTTGATATTGTGCATGATGATATGTCTGTGTTGTATCATGGTCAGAACCAGTTGCGTTCAGTTATGCAGTTTGCATGGACATTACAAACGTTAAAGGCAGGGAAGGTCCCCTGGGACTATCTGAATACAACATCATTATTTCTTCCCTTTAACCTTACTGGCAAACAGCAGTTCATGTCCATGAAAGATGCTTCATATTCCTTGTTACATATTGAAAAATTGGAGCCGTTACCTTTCTCTGTGGCGGAATTGGATACTGCAGTGTGGTTATTACATGGGTTGATCACTCTCCCGTTCGCGCTTTTTAAGTTTACGTCCTGTATGAAACACTATGCTCTGGGTAGATATGAAAAACTGGGTACCGCTTTCATACATGAGGTTTGGTCCCTCCCTTTTACGTATCGATGTACAAGAGACGGTACTGAGGTTTATCTGAAAGGTGAGGAATGTACAACGACACCTGATCATTCTGTCGTGTGTAGGCACATTCAGCTACACGGTGCATGCAATGTACAAGCCCCGAATTTGGCCTGCGTCCTAAAAGGCATCCCTGTGCCCGTGATTACGCCATCCTTCACGCTGCTTGCAAACGGTAGCTATTTAATTTTGAATAATGAAGCTTGCTGCGGGATGTTAGTGGGAATCCCATATATAGTAACTGTATCGCAGAGGGTTGTCTGCTGCAATAATGTTCTATTTCCTCCCCCGCATGGGCGGCTGGATGTTTCCATCGGGCCTTCGATTCCGACCTTGAAAGCAGAGTTCAACAAGATGATCAGAATAAGGGCTCTATTGTCCCAAAAGGAGGTGCCATTGACTTCCTCCCGAGAAACATTTGTCCTTCATGCAGCAAATACGCGCACTGAGGTACAGGCGCTTTTGAATACTGATCTCCCCCTGCATTTTGGAGCTTTGATCCAAACAATTTTCAATGCCTCGTCCACAACCGGCCTGGCTCATTTTTTTAAACTTGTGGGCTCGGGCCTCGTGACCTCCTTCCAAACTATTTTTGGTGTGATTCCGGCATTTTTTCATTCTATTTTCTCGAGCATCTTTGGAGATGTCCCGCTGATTCTGGTGCTGGTGGCAGGTGTGCTGCTTTTGCTTTTCATATTACGAAATGGCTGCTCGTTCTGTGCCACACGACGACCTGTCCCGTCTGCATCTTCTTCGTGACAGGATGCTTGACTTTTATGGTACGCTGCCATTGGCGACTTTGAGCCTGGCGTATGGATTATCCTTCCGGTATTCCTACTTTACCTGCGTACAACCTGTTTTTCACTGCCTATATTGTCCCTTTGAATGGCCTATGGATTTGTGCTTAACCAACACGGTGTCTCCGGTGCCGGATTATGATCGACTGATGAGGCCCTTAGTGTCTCACGAGTTTGCCTGTTCTGGTGTTCGGATTATGGCCTGTGGTGCGGCGCATGGCATCCTGGGTAATTGGGACATCGCAAGGGCTGCTTGTGACTTCTTGACTATGAGCTATCTGGAAGAACACGTCGGATGCCCTCTGATCGTGCTAGAGGCTCCGCTCATTGAAGAACATGTATGTTCCTTTTCTTTGATCAATTGGATGGCTGAAACTTTTAGTGGCTCTGCAAACGATTTCTTGTTGGAAGCAGTTGCCACGTATGCTGCATATACGTTCATGGATTGAGTGAGCTGTCGTCCACTGTGTTTTGCTCCCATGTCATTACCTGTGCCTTTGGACTGATGCCCGGAGCAATGTTTTAAAAAAAAAAAATTCTCCCATTACACGTTTGAGGTTTTTTGATTTTTCTCCCCTTTTTGTTTTTCATTTTCTCGGCCTTTGCCTGAACTGAAACTTGTTTTTTAATTGAATACGCCTTGTTCTGCTCTGTCGAAACTGACCTCTGCGTTCTCTATTTTCTTGCCCACTAACTAGTGCTTCGATCAAGGGGGCATGTAGTAAGGACTCCCTTAATACGTACATACATTGCTAAGTTAGCATAACCACGTTAGATGTTAGAAAGCCATCTTGCTGCTTTTGCGCACGACACTGCGTTTACATGTTATTGCTTAAACAAACTGCTGACTCGAGGTTTGCCTCACACGAGAGCAATCTGTTGTTACCATCCCGAGCTCTGCGCAGCGACCTTGGTCTGTACACGATGTGACAAACAGTCTGGGTTGTTAGACAATGCATGTTTTCCACTCTAGGTTGATCGACCCTCTATTTAGACATAACACACAGGCAGCTGCAAATACCTGAAAGTTGGTGCTTTTAATATTGCAGACATCATGTTTAATATTCAGACCGAAGACGAGCCTTCCTGCGAGAAGACTCCTGATGCTCCTGTGATGTGATTTCACTAAGCTGATCTTTGAGGTATGGGGTCCCCTATTCAAGCCTAAGAGACCTTCTATTAGCCTAATAATAATATTAGCTTCTTAGTAAAGGGAAGGTGGTAGTATCTACTGTCATTATAATATGATCACCCCTTTTATATTCTATGGTATTGTAACAATGCTGATGGTTTTGATTTTAATCATTTGTCTGCTTGTATTAGCCAAAGTACTGCATCTTAGGACACGTGGTCTATAAAAATAAACTCTTTTTATTTTCACCGTGTCTCTGTTGATTCTTGTTGTGGACTGATGTGAGAATAATATACGAACAGGTATTTCCGATTCCCACCATTCCTGAGAGTACACTAAGTAGCTTGTTCTGGGTTGTCTTTTCATTGGGATCTCTGAGCCAAATCTCGGATAACGAATGGGACACTTATGCTAGCCGGATACTGGGTTCTGGGTTCTGAGGTGAGTTTCTGGTACACCACAATTCACTGAGGTCCTGGGGTTCTACGCATAGTTCTGTGTATAAGCAGAATCCCTGCAACACTACCTGTTCCCCATAGGCCACAATGGGCAGTTTGATTATTACATCCTATAATCATAACTGAGTCAGGGAACTAGGTAGAAATTCAAGTTTAGTATGCCTGAACTCAGACTGATAAAATACATATTTTAGTGAAGTTGGTTTAAACATTCTGTGTTTGAAAATACCACTTTTAGAAAGTGGGTATTTTCTTGTCTAACCATCCAAGCCTGCCTCTGCTAAGTTGTACATTCCTTGTCCGGAGTTTGAGTGACAGGGGCTAGGGGATTCCAGGAGACAGGGTGAGTCAGCACAGGGCTGAATAGAAAGATCAGCATGTAGATGGGTGGGAGGAGTTGCACCTTGGACCTGAATAGGGCTGTGCCTTCCCTCCACAATGCTGGCTCCACCTCCTGTGGCGCGTCTGATGTCTCTGCCCTGCACTGTGAAAGGAAAGAAGGAGTCATGTCAACAAAGTGCTCCAGGACTGACCAGAACTGGTTTGGACTAGGCAAAGGCCTCTCTGCCTTCGGAGAACAAAGAGAAACTGTGTATAAAAAGGGGGACCCAGACCACCAGAATGTTAGATCACTTTTGGGAAACAAGAAGAAACCTTTGCTGAGGAGAGGAGCCTGAGGGATTGGCTTGCAGTGGTTGCCTGACTGCCAAAGAGAGGAGAAAGGAACTTTGTGTGTACTTTATTCAACTTGTGAAGGATCTCCAAGGGCATGAGAAAGAGCTTGCCTCCTGCTGAAGTCTCAGGGACAGCAGATTTCAACCACCAGCTCCCCAAGAGTTCTTTGGAAGTGCCTGCAGTTGTGTTGGGCTTTCTGAGGGACTGCGTGTCACAAGGAGCTGGAATCGTGACTCATGAAGAAGAAGCGTGTCGCTGCCGCAGCCACTGTCGTCGCATCACTGAAGAAGGGTGTCGCCGCTGTAGCTGTCGCATTGCATCGCAGAAGCGTCTCGCATCACCGGAGAAGCGTGTCGCCGCCGCAGCCGCTGTCATCGCATCACTGAACAAGGGTGTCACCGTTGCAGCTGTCGCATCGCAGAAGCGTCTCGCATCACCGGAGAAGAGTGTCTCCGACGCAGCCGTTGTCGTCGCATCACTGAACAAGGGTGTCGCCGCTGCAGCTGTCGCATCGCATCGCCGAAGCGTCTCGCATCACGGGAGAAGCATGTCGCAGGGCCTGTCGCGGCTCAGAAGAATCGTTGAGTCGCCACACGGCCTTCGGGCGTGCACGCATCGTGTCGCATCAAGAAGAAGATGCCATCTGTGTCGCATTGTACCGGATCTTCATTGCATCACAACGTTGTGGGCCGCATCGCCACGGAAGCGCAGTAAGAAACCGACGCATCACCGTTCCTGCGTGTATGGAACCGGCACATCACCTTCCCTGCAACACTTTCGTTGTATAGCGTTACGCATCCAAAGGTACATTGAACTCAAAGTGTCGCATTTTAACATCTAAAGAGAACTAAGCTAATTCTACCATTTTAAGTACAGTATTGTGGATTTTTGTCGTTTTTGGTCTTGTGATAAGTCTATATAAAGAATACTTATTTTTTATATAAAACTTGTGTGGTGTCCATCTGTAGTGTTGTCATTGGATTACTGTATGTGTTCACAAATGCTTTACACACTGCCTCTGAGATAAGCCTGTCTGCTCATGCCAAGCTACCAAGGGGGTGAGCAGGGGTTATTTTAGGAGTGTACCCACGTACCCTGACTAGACACAGGGGTCCCTATTTGTCAAATGTGCCTACCTCTGCCAACTAGAGACCCCCAAAGCTAACACCCAGCAAGATGGTTGTAGGGGTAAGCAGAACGTCTCGTAATAGTACTTTCCCCAGGAAGGTTTGTATTTGGATTATCAATGGCCCTAGTTCTGTGCACGAGGCAAACATATGCACAGAATCCGCACTGTACTCTAAGCAGCGGGGACAATACGTGCCTTTGCCTGTACCCCACTTGGTGATTCTACTGGGTGTGAAATATAAGAAAAAGCAAGTTTTATAAAATTGTGCTTTTAAATTGGCTGAGAGTAGATCGCTCTGTGCATATTGAATGGCTGGGTAAAAGGCATTATCAGCAATTTCTAGGGTCTGCTGCCATTTGTTGGATGTTGTGGCCATATCATCAGGCAAAAGTCTGTTCAGCAAGGCAAAGATAGACCCTAATCGGGGAACAATGGGTGCAGATAATCTCTCTACGAGTTCATGTTTAGCAAAACCAGAGGGCCCCCCGGCCTTCCGTGATAGAAAGTCCCTAATTGCGAAGTACTTGATGAGTACAGGCCCCTAGTGTTTTTATCCCAGAGCTGAACCATTTTTGGAAATATGATCTCTCTAATATTTCGGACAAGTTGGTGTTATTATTGGTGGGGGTGCAATGATTTAATCTACCCAGCCCAAGGAGTTTGCGCGTGGCTGTAAATAGCTTGTCGGTTCCTATAAGAGTCTTGAATCTTACCCTCTTAAAGTACCCAAACTCTAGTTGGCGCCACAGGCACCCTTTAACCTCGGGCCCTAACAGTAGTTCGAATGGTGACGGCAGCCATGCGGTAGAGGTAGGGAGTTGCTCTTGGAGCAGTATGGGGCATCCTTGTAAAACCGTAGCCCAATAATATAATCGCAAATTTAGGAGAGCCAATACACCTCTATCAAGGGGAAGAGATAGATATTTAAATGACCTTCTTGGATGGGAATAAGCCCATATGAATTGGGAGAAAAAACAATCAAACTTCTGTAGAGCTTGATTAGTAAGCTCTGGAGGAATGGCTCTAAAGTAATAGAACATTTTAGGGAAGAACAGCATTTTGATGACGTTGCATTGGCCTACCATGGTCAGATGTAAATTGTTGAGCCGATTCAATGCCTTTTTGATGTCTGCAGCAAGGGGGTCCAAGTTTTCTCTAACTATTAGACCTGTATCTGCCAAGATATTTACCCCTAGGTATTTTGCCTTTTTCATTACTCTGCGATCAGCCCAATTGATCTGCCTATTCATGATAATCTGAGTTTATCCCTTGTTTAGCGCATACCCTGAGTGCCTTCCAAAACCTTGTGCGATGTATTCTATGGCTTTTATAGCTTTCTCAGGGTCGGGCGTGACGAAAGCTAGATCGTCTGTATAAGCCATGATTTTAGTATGCAGTCAATGTCGGCATATAGCCATAATTTCTAAGTTGTTGATGAGCTTTCTGATAAAAGGGTCTATATAAATAGCGAAGAACAGCGGGGAGCAGGGGCAGCCCTGACGAGTTCCCCGCGTGATCTCAAACTGCTCAGTTAATTGCCCATTTATTAATACCCTAGCAGTAGGGTTGAGATATAATCCTTTGATGGGTCCAAAATTCATCCTCTTCATGACACACCACAGAAACGGCCAGGAGACCCAATCAAATGCTTTTTCAGCGTCAAGAAGTATTAGCGCCATCGGGTCTCCTGAAATCTGTGCCGCGTTGAACAGGATGATGGTTCTCCGAATGTGATCGGTAGTGCCCCTTTCAGGAATGAACCCGTTTTGCCATATGGAGACCAAATGCTCAATTTTAGTGGATAGTCGGTAAGCAAAGATTTTGGCATACATTTTAGAATCTCCGTTAAAGAGTGTAATAGGGTGATACAAGCCCATTTCTAGAGGGGATTTGTCTTTTTTGAGGAAGATAATTATCTTGGCAGACGTCCAAGAGGCAGGAGGAGTGGCCCCATTAAATATCTGGCCCACCAAGGCCGCAAAAATTCCACTGATCTGGGTGGAGAAAACTTTATAGAACTCCACTGGAAGGCTGTCGGGACCAGCCGCCTTACTATCTGGTAAGTTTGCCATAGCACTGGCTATTTCATCCCAGGAAGGGGGGTCTTCTGATTGCCTGCGATCCTCAGTATCTAGGTGTGACAGTAATACCGAGTCCAGATATTTGTCTATCTCCTCCTGTCTGATATCTAGGGAGTTGTAACCTTCTTTTGTTTATAGGCGAGAATAAAAGCCCCGAAAGGCAGCCCTAATCTCACTAGGATCATTCGTGATATCCCCTGTTGAGGCCTGAATGGAGTGTATCACATTGGTAATGAGATGCTGCCTAGTTCTTACAGCTAGCTGGTGGACGACTTACTAGCTGCATTTGTGTATCTTTTCCCTTGCCGTGACCCATTTTGCAGCTGCTTTCTCTGCCAGAATTGAGTCAATTTCTGCTCTAATGATGGCTGTTTCTAACTGTGCAGGTTTGATGTCTGCCCCCGTCTGAACCGCATGATAAGTTTTTCTTCCGCTTTACCCAGCTTTTTATGGTGCTCCAAGATCTGCGCCTTCTCCTGTTCATTCTTCCTTAAGGAAAACTGCAGTGTCTCCCCTCGGATACCTGCCTTCAGTGCATCCCAGACAACCATGATTGGGGCTGAACCAGTATTTACTTCCAGAAAGTCCGGAATCCAGCCTTTCATGTGGTTTTGATACTTCTCATCGAGCAATAATGCTCTCTCAAAGCTCCAGGTTGAGACTGGCTTGCGGAACGCTGTTCCCCTTAAGCTTAAGATCAGTGATCTGACAGAATTTGTGGTAAAATATCAATCTTGCTTTCATGGAGCAAAGAAGATGATATCAGAAAATAATGAAATCTGGCAAAGGAATGATGTGGAGCTGAATAAAAGGTATAGCCGGGCTGGTTCGGTTTGAAGTTGGACCAGACGTCCACCAGCCCATGTGTATGTATAAAGTTCTTTAAGGCTTGAAAGACCTTCGGTTTCTGGCCTGTGTACCTCCAGTGACTATTTGTTCCCCAATTGCTAGCTAAGTTAATATTAATATCTCCACAAATAATGACTGGGAGAGGCCAATGGGCTAGCTCTTCAGAAACATAGTTGATTACCCCGGGATCATCAATGGTACTCCCATAAATTGAAGAGAGAGTAAAGGAGGATTCCGTGGTTAACCGGCATTCCGTTAGAACCCACCTCCTGTGAAGGTCAGATTTGATACGACAGGGCCGTAGTAGGCAATTGCGTTGAGCCAGAATGCCCACCACTTTTATCCGCGCCCCCTGCGAGTTCCCCCCCACTAGGCTGTATCCTAATGAGTTTAAGAGGTGTACTCGTGTGCACTCAATATGAGTTTCCTGAAGGAAGATTAAGTCTGCTCTCATGAGTCGTAGGCCTTGGGAGACTTTTTGTTGTTTTCGTGCATCATTCAAGGCACAGATATTTAGTGAAACGATTCTAAAATATGTTGTATTGGGCATGTTAATACAATATAATATTTAAAGTGTGTATAAAATTTACATGAATATACATACGATACATACTTCTCAAAGAAAACAGGTCTACCCAATCGGAAATTCTGCTAGCCCTGTCTACTTCTGCAATAAGTGATTTACATTTTTTAGTGCAAAATTAAAACTAAAATCCAACCCACAAAAAGACCCAACCCATCCTAAACCTCCTTGCCCTTCCATCAATCGTCACCCTTCCCTCCCACCGCCCTCTCCCCCACCCTCCCCCAAGAAAATGAGCAATCAGATATAACCTGAATGATGGTCGCCTGCAATAAAACCTAGCTACCCTGCCCGCCACCAAATTTCATACCCTGGTTTAAGCTAAGTTGCGCCAATGGTATGAAGTGATAAGAAGCGGTTACTAGGGGAAAACATGGCGGCCGCTAGTTAGAGCGGCTCGCACGCTCCTACCGGCCTTCCGCGTTCTCCACCGCTGCTATGCTTCGCTGACCAACACACGGCTTGGGTGAGAGAGTAAGGCATCACGGGCTTAGCAGGCTGCTACTACCGTCACCACTGCTGCCGTCCTGGTAAATGTGTAAACCGGCGATTCCACCTGCTTCTGCTCCGGCTCGCGTCCTTCTCCCGAGTTGGGGGAGAGCAGCCGTGCAGTTTAGGCGCGGCCGTGCGGCCGCTGCTCGCAGTGCACACACTGCGTCTTCTCTCGGCGGAAGAGCGGGAGGAGAGATCCCGACGCCGAGGGATACCGTGCTGTGAAGGTTTCGCCTTGTCACCGACTCATTGGAGCTGGAGACTGATCAAGTGGCAGCGGGCTTGGCTGACTTGGCAGACTCGGAGGCGTCAGGGGTCTGTGAAGCTTCTGCTCCAGGTGAAAGTAAGGCATCTGTTCTTACCAGGGGGCAGAATGAGATAGGTATTGATAAAAGCTACAGTAATACCTTTAACCCTAGTCTAGGTGCTACAAGAAGTAAGACTAAGAGTCGGGACAAGGAGCTTAGGCTGGAACACAGTAAACTACAACTCCCAGAGTGCATCTGGAGGGAGGCCGCAAAGTCAAGGCTGGAACATAAAAAAAGCTTGGGCGACTCTAAGGGGGGCCCTACCAAAGAAGTTATCAAACATACTAGACAGAACAAGGCAAAAGATAGGAATTTGAACGCTCCAGGGGTTATAGCTCCCTCATTGCGCTCATACTTTAAAGCACTACCCCAGGTATTGAAGATTACGCAGGAAATGGCCGCATCTAGGGGAGAAATTTCTCATAATGGGAAACAACAGCTCACACTAAACGCCACCCCAAGTCTAATCTCCTCTCCCAGTCTCCCCACTAATGAGACGACGTCTGAGGGCTCCTCAGAAACTACCTCCCCAGACTTGGGTGTGGTTACGACCGCGGTGACTGCAGAAACTGTTACCCTAAATGACCCCTCTATTCATCAAGTCAAGTCGCTAAATGGAGGGGTACTAAACCCAGCTGTGCTAGAAAAAGCGACGGTGGAGGAGTCTGAGGAGGTAATAGAGGCAGTAGATCCGGGTCAGGAAGCTCTGGGGGTGGGTAATACTCTTGAGGCCCTAGTTAGCTCTATTAATGCAATGAGGGTAGAGATCCGACATGACTTTGCAGTTTCTAAGTCAAATCAGAACGACATAAGAGCAACTTGTGAGCTATTAGGCCAAAAGGTGGAAGGGTTATGTGAAAGAACTGGCATACTGGAAAGCTCTGTAGGTCTTTTAACAACTGATCTGGAGGTTGCTAGGTCCAAAATAAATACTCTTCAAAGAGATGGGGAGTACATGAGAGAGAGGGTCGAGGTTTTGGAAAACCACTCCAGGCGCAACAATATTCGACTTCTAAAAATTCCTGAAGGTAAAGAAGGTTCGGACCTAAAAAACTTTATAATTCGGACATTGAAGGAATCCTTAAATCTTGTCGAAACAACCGAGGAACTAGATAAGGATATCCAGCGAGTTCACAGAGATCCATTTCGTCTGAATCCAGCAAGATCTAAACCCAGGAAGGTTTTAGTTAACTTTTTGACTTATGCAATTAAGGAAAAGATCCTAAACCTCGCTCTGAAAACTAGATCGTTGAAGTGTTCGGATTTTTCTTTTGAGATACGTTCTGACCTCTCTAAAACCACATTAGACAGACAGTGGGAGCTGGGGCAACGTATGGACAAATTCAGGTCCTTAGGAGCCACTGTACAGATGAGGTTTCCAGCATTCCTACGGATTATGCACAATAACAAAATGTATAATATTCGTTCTACTCAAGATGCTGATGACCTACTTGATTCTATTCGGAAACAGAACCAGACTACAAATAACTGAATGCGATCATCTTCGCAAGGTCTCTGAGTTCGCATATGCTCCGGGCAGTCGTCTGCCCTTGAACTTTGGCCTCTCTTCTCTGTGTAGCACAGGTTAGGTTAAGTTCATATAAGGATGACCCTGTCAACACATTGTCACTAAAAACTTTTGACATGTAGGAATCGTAAGTTCACTATAAAAAAAAAAGGGGATGGTAAAAAAAAAAAAAAAAAAAAATTGTTTTTTTTATACCTCCTTTTCTCCCCTTTTTACATTCTTTCCGGGTTATCCTTTTTACACCCATAACAGTACATACTACAGCAGCGGGGGGGTTGACGGGTAAAGCTGTGGGTGGGCGTAAAGCTGGCCAGAGATCAGGCTAGTATAGGTAGGGGAGGGTTTTCCAGGGGGGTGGTGGGGGGGTGGTGGTGGGTGGGTAAGCTATTGGATCAAAAAAACCTCATTTGTCTACCTTTTTTGCTTTTTCTTTTCCATGCTAATTTCTTCATAACCAGGATTTCCCATTGCGTTGGAGTTGAAATGTTACAATACGGGGGCCCAAATAAGGAGAGAGTCGTGATAGTTTATATAGCATGGCATTAATACACTATATCTCCTGGAACGTTAATGGTCTGCGAGTGAGAGGCAGACGAGACTGTATTTTACAGTATTTGAGGGACTCTCAGGCACAGGTCATTGTTCTTCAGGAGACGCATCTCCTTAATTCAGAGGCTACTGCCTTGTTAAAAAAACATAAGTGGATAGACAAATTCTGCTCAACAGACCATAACGCCAATATCAGGGGGGTTATATTCATTTTTAAAAAATCTGCTAAAGCACAAATTTTGGAATACAAAGAAGATCATTCGGGGAGATGGTTATTAGTGAGAGTCTCATTGGATGCCCAGATTTTTACCTTAGTCGGCTATTACGGCCCAAACTCTGATGACCCCTCACATCTGGACGCGATTAGGAACCACCTAGTTCTAGTTCAGGACCCAGTGATCTGGGTGGGGGACTTTAACATCATTCTCAATCCCAGTCTGGATAAATCTGTCAAATCTAGACTCTGCAGTTCCGTCAAATCTAGGCATACCCTCGTAACTATTATGACACAACTTGGTTTGGCAGACGTATGGCGAGAAAGAGCGGGTAATAAGTTAGGTGTTTCTTTTCGGAACAGTCGCTTCAAACATAAGTCTAGAATCGACTACGCGCTTTTTAGCTACTGTTTAAGGGACTCTCTACTTATGATAGAATATTTACCTTCGCATTTGTCTGATCACTCTGCTCTAGAATTTTCTTTTAAACTCGAAGATACCACTACTCATCCATCCTGGTCTTTTGATCGGACCCTCTTGCTTGAAGAGGACGAGGTAAAGTTCTTGGCAATAGAGTCCTCAGTATTTTTTGACGTCAACAAAGCTTCTGCAGGTTTGGCAGTGGTCTGTGAGACTTTTAAGGCCTTTCTAAGAGGTCAGATCACCAACAGAGCTTCTTTTAGGCGTAAGATATATAGAGAGAGGGTGGCTAGCCTTGAGCAAGACATGAAACTCCTCGAGTCAAAGATTGACTCACCTTCAGGAACACCACAGCTTCAGGATAAATTGGTCGAACTGAGATTACAACTGAATAATATCCTACAGGAGAGAATAAATAAAAGATGGGAAGCATTCAAAACTTCCCAATTTGAATCTGGTGAAGCTGCAGGGAAACTGCTAGCCTGGAAAATCAAATCCGATCAAGCTCTCAAATTCATTAAGGAAATTAGGATAGAAGGTGAGGCAGAGACAAGATCTACCAAACTAGACATAGGTAGAGCCTTCTTTGACTTTTTTGAAGATATATATAAGGAGGTTCTCCCTAACGACCAGCAGGCAAGAGACAATTGGCTGGAAACCATCACGCTTCCAACTTTGTCGTTAACACAAAGTAAGGCCTTGGAGTCTGAGATCACAGAGGCTGAGGTGATCAAAGCTATCAGACATCAAAAAAAAGGGAAGGCGGCTGGGCCCGATGGTCTCCCGGGAGAGATTTATAGATCTTTGGAAGCTGTCATAGCCCCTTTGTTGACGACCATATTTAATGCCATCTTAATAGAGGGTGAGTTGCCACCTAAATCTTGGGGGGAGGCGACAATCGTGCTTATTCCAAAGCCTGGAAAATCTCCCCTGGACTGTGGGTCATACAGACCAATATCATTTTTAAATAATGACTATAAAATCTTTGCAACAAACATGGCGGCTAGACTGGCCAGTGTTATGGGTGATATAATTCATCAAGATCAAAAAGGTTTTATCAAAGGCCGACAACTATCAGATTTAACACACCAACTGATAGGAGCCATAGACATCGCCTCTGCTTTCTCTCTACCTTTGGCCACTTTAACTTTAGATGCAACTAAGGCTTTTGATAGAGTCAACTGGCTCTATCTTTCTGATGCACTTAAAAAATTTAATTTTGGGACTGGCTTTTGCAGAATGATAAACCAGCTCTATGCTGCCCCTTCGGCCAGACTGCTGATTAATGGGGTCTTGACAGAGGCCTTTGATATAACCAGAGGTACGAGGCAGGGCTGCCCGCTCTCCCCCCTTCTTTTTAACTTATATATAGAACCATTTGCCCAGCTTTTGCGGGAGGAGGCTAATATTCCATCCTTTAGCTTTGGAGAATGGGAAAGGCGGGTAGCACTCTATGCGGATGATATTTTGATTCTTACTTCTGACCCAGTTAAGGCATTTCCTGTAGTTATCAAACGGGCAGAAGAGTTTGGTCTTATCTCCGGATATGATATTAACTCGAGTAAGAGCGAAATAATGGTCTGGAACCTCCCCGATATACAGCTGGGGGTCAACATATCCACATCCATGCGCTATCTCGGCATAAGAGTAACCCAAGAATTGGACAGCATGGGGCATTCCAACTTGAACAGAATTTGTACTGAGAGTAAAAAGCTTTTAAAATCTTGGACTCATTTGCCTCTCTCCATAATCGGAAGGGTAAACCTCGTAAAAATGTGTATTCTCCCTAAGTTTACTTTCATTTTTAACGCAATTCCCTTGGCATTTGATCCTAAACTAATTGAAAAATGTCAGCAAGATATAAATACTTTTATATGGAACAACAAACCGATCAGAATAGCATGGAAAAAGTTGAGGAGAAGAAGGGAGAAGGGTGGGCTTGTCTTGCCGGATTTACTGTATTATGCATGGGCATTCTTGTTGTCGCACTCCAGGATGCTTTTAAAAATGCCATCTATCCTTCATCCAGGCTCAATATATAAAGCAATGTTAATGGGGGCGGAACTTGTAGCAGACGGTTTTATGTTCAAATTCGGGAGTCAGAAATTTTTCAAAAAAATTAAATTAAAGATTTTGGAGTCATGGACCAAAACTTGGTCCAGCATTAGGAAGAGACTGGGGCTGTCCTACTATTCTAATTTCTCTCCAATCTGGGACTCGCCGGGTCTTCCTCCATGCCTAAACGATAGTTTGTCATCTATTATACAACAAGCTGGTATCATTAGATGGGGTCAGCTATTCAAGGATGGGGCATTAATAGCCTGGAATGAACTATATGACCATGTTGGGTCAGGGCTCTCCAGATTCAAATTTATCCAAATGGAAAGTTGGGCTAGATCCCAAAAACGTAGAGATCCCCACCTAGAGAGGGCTAGTATTTTGGAACAATGGTTAGTAGATCGTCCAGGGGGTGGAAAAGAAGTAGCCATATGGTACTGGCAGCTGTTGGAGGAAAGCGACGGGGAGTTTCTCCTTCCAGACCAGTTATGGGGGGGCGGGTGACCGGCCTTCAGTGTGAAGATCTTTGGTTAAACTCCTTCGGCCTACTCCACAGAATTGTGAAACCATCTTGGCTTAAACGAAATCATCTATTCTCAGTACACCGTGCATATATAACTCCGCTGAGACTTTCCAAATTTCTCCCAGATAAAAAGTGCAACAAATGTAACTGCATCGAAGCTTGTGACGTTCATATGTTTTTGGAATGTCCAGTCATCGCTGGTTTCTGGGAAGAAGTGAAGAATACCTTGAACTCCATCTTAAATGTATCCTTGTCAATAACTCTACCACTTGTCATCTTTGGGTTGGAGGATAACATCACTGGTAAAGCGAGGTCCTTCCTCTTCTATGCAATTTTGTTGGCTAGAAGGCAAATCTGTATTTATTGGACAGAGAAAACAGCCCCATCACACTCTGGGTGGCTTTCATCTTTATTTGCAACATCCAAAGTTGACCTAAATAGATCATGCAGTAAACACAATTTGGCTTTTTGGAATTTGCTGATTAACTGGCGATAGAATCCGGGGTTGTTTTTTTTTTTTTTTCCCCGGGTCCTATGATTATGCCTTCGAATACTCCCTGGACCCCCTGCCTAGGTTCACGTATAGTCCTCCAGGTTGAAAATATACCTAGATGGAGTCGGCAAAGCCCCTTTTGTGTTGGGTTAAATAGGCCACCATCATAATATACCGTGCTTATGTGTGGTGTAAGGTGGTTGGCTCTCCCAATATTGAGGGTAAGGCAAATGAGGACAAAAAAAACAAACAAAAAAAAAAGCGGTTACTAATCCTTTCAAGCGTAATAAATTTGGATACGCGAGGCCACCGCCGATCCCCGTAGTGTGGCAGAAATCAGGTTTTGCGAAAAATTTCACCCCCTCAAAGCTCTTCTGGGTATTCCGTCGAACTTGGTCATAGACCAGTTGCCGGAGCAAAAAGTTCCCAAAAATACAAGGAAGTCCCTGGACTTATCGTCACCACTGGATTGTTGTTTTCTCAGCGTGAGGGGTAAACGGTGGGCCCGTTGGATCTCGTGATCCCAGTTCCAGTCTAAATGGTCTGGGAAGGCCCCCTTCAAGAGTTTCACTATGAAGAGCCGGGGGTCTTCTCCCTCGGCCCCCTCAGGAATTCCAAGTAGGCGGAGATTGTTCCGGCGCTGTCTGTTCTCCTGTTCTTCTATTTTCCACATGACGTCCGTCATACACGCGCTTTGGGAAGAGCATAAATTGTTCAACGTCGCGACTTCTGATTCCAGGCTTTCTGTGCGCCCTTCAATCGTGGTGACCCTTTCTCCGATATCCGAGCAGGTTTCGTTCAATCTCCTAAGTCCTCCTCCACTTGAGCTGCTTTTTTCCACCTCTGGGAGCAATCATACCAGGTCAAGCAAGTGAGAGGGCCCCTGCCTTCTCTACAGAGAAGTTAGAGTAACTGGTATAAGAGGTCCTTCCCCTGTGTGGCCAGCTCAATGGCTCACCAAAGGAACAGGTAACTATCTCACATACATATTTTGCTCTATTCAACTCCAACCTTTCTATTCCCACATGCTACAATGTGCCTCTGGGCCCCAGAGTGAATTCAGATTACTGTTGTAACATTTTGTGGTCTCTCATAGAACAATCATGTAATGGATTGTGGAGCACTGTACTTTGTGTACTTAACATCACGATTGTGATGTGTGATAAGCCATATATTCTACTTGAGTTACATGCAAATATCTATGCATGTATACATTTCATGATACCTATGATATATTTGCTAGTCAGATCATGGTAAATGTGCAAATAAGTGTATAGGCTTTACAGCATGCGCTGTGTATTTATACTGTAAGAAGCAGTTAAGGATGATGTTAGGTATGTGTACAGTCCCACATATCACTCAGCCCACATCAGGCCTCATCAAACTGTTGTCTGGAAGCTAGCTATACCTGATAGACTCCTTCATAGTGCCACAGAACCTTGAGGTCACACATAATGGATGACCATAAGATGTACTTCTATGTATTGCATTGGTGGAAATGTGATGTTCATGTGGGATGAGTATGCGTGACAATGAGTTGTGCCCAGTCTGGGCCAAGACCCAGGCTGGGGCAAAGTTACTGTAGCAATACAACTGATGCACAGAGTAATCTCCCTGTTGATCTGCTGATCCTTGCATGTTCACAAAATTAGTTTTCTGAACTAATAGTAGCCCCAATTGAATTCACAGGGACAACATTTGGAATGGTGACCGAGGAACCCCCTGGACCTGATACTTCTTTCCATTGACACACATTGCCAATGCGTGAGAGGCTCCTTACTCCCACAGGTCTGTTGTCGCTTTCACTTTTCCATAAGTCATGCTTGCACTGTACAGGCCTATTGCACATTTGACACATTAACGGTGCAGATAGCTGGTTACTTCTGAAGTGATTTTGATATGTAAATCACCAGCTTTATTACATTCAACCAATCAAACAAGACATACAATGGTATGTAAAATGTCATCCCTGTAGCAGTACCACAGATTGCAAAAGGTGTATCCTGTGATGGTAGTACATACCACACAACTCAATCAGATGTAGTATGATACCCCATTAAGTAATCCACATGGCTTCACATCCCCAGCGAGAAAGCTTTCAGTGACACATACACCAGCCCTTTCTTTGTGACCGCAGTGTTAGAATCTATTCTATACTGTGGTACCAGCCTGTTTGGACTGGATGCATCAAGTCAATGGGCCTGGCTGTGAAGGTGTCTGTACAGTCATGCACAACTAGCTTATCGTTCAGAAGCTCACAATGGTGTGCTGTGTTTCATAGTTTCTCACATCACAGTACATGTAGGATGGCCCTTAGCTACATGATGTTCGTGGCCTGGCTTACTCAGTATAGGTCATATGATCATGGTTGAGTATAGTCATCAGATGACTCCAAAAGTGTGTTTGAATCATGTCTTTGTAGTGCATAGCATGTGATAATTACACATGTAGTGTGTTAACTATTGATTAATGCTTGTGCTAGGTGTATACAAAATGAAACCAAACAGATATCCTAAAACTTGGTGTGTTGTAGGCAGGCATTTACCCATCAATATTGGTGGTGGCCATGTGCGATGCACAAGAAGAGTTATTGGTACTGTAGGTCTGGTAGTAGGTGCATGCTAATGTGCTTTGCCTAATGTCTTTCTGACCAAGAACACAGCAGAGTCCAGTCCACTGGCAATTTACTGTCTTGAGCAGTCACATGGCTGAGTAAAGTGACTAATCAGCTCATGTTATTTGATGTTGTGGGTGAAAATTGTACCAAACAGGCCACTTGTCTTCGGTGTGTCAGGAGTGACACCCTCTCACTACTGTGTCTCATGTGATGGTGGCCCACGTATATGTGACATAGCATACAGTGCCCTTTGGATACGGTCACTAAGCAATACTTCTCATTGGTAAGTGGGGAATGTATAGTAACATGAGAGTGCAAACATCACTGGTGCCATCAGTATTAGTGCCTACATGTTGGCATGTGTACTTGTCCCTGTTGTAGTATCATCTGCACTACTGATTCATACATAATCTATGTGTCTTCATAGGTTGATGTCTGATTCGGTCACAAATGTGTTTGTAGGCCAATCTGTATTTGTAAATAGTTATTTGTGATGGGTATACATTTCATGTGTTGTCACAGACAGGGGTGTGTAGGCATTGGTAGGTGGGTCAAACATTTCAAACAAGGGATAATATGTGATAGTCTACACTCAGTAATACAATGGAATTTGTGTTTGTGAGAAAAAAAGGTACTGCGATGTGCCCTCCCATTAGGACACAGTTTAAACCACTTTTTCATGTAATGGAGATTCCCTGAGCCTCAACAACCTTCAATGGTCCTTTGGCTTTTAGGTATGGAATGTAATAATGGTGTTCTCAGTCTGGCCTGGGGATGTCCTAGGCCTAGCTGATTCATTATGCTGTGGATATTTGTAGACAAAGCTCCCAGATATTTGGGCCAGATTGTCTCTAGTCTACTTTTCTGTGCTACATGTGATACATAGCGAAGCTACTTAAGTGCAGCTTTCATGAGACTATTCTGACAGTGGACATATGAGGAGGTTTCTATTAGGAAGTGTCAACAGTGTGAAATGAGCCTTTCCATGTCACCCTTTTCCTGCTACTGTATGTACTGGTGCAACATAGCTGTATTAGTTGACCCTCATTTCATCATGATGTGCGATTAGATATATGACCATTTGCTGATTGTAGAGCCTTGTGTGGAATCTGTAGGAATGAATTTGTCATTGCCATATATATTTGATGACATTGGATTACTAATGTATACTACAACAGCCAACCTATACAAGGTGATAACGTATCCTACTAGATATATGAGGATGAAGATCAGACAATTTCACTCATGCAATTGGAGATATCTGTGGGTATGACTACACTGTGAGCTACAGTTTACAGGTCATGTAGCAGGCATGCATGTGCTCATGCTAATGTTGAATCCTATGTAGTAAACCATGTAGCTGGTGTGATCTGTGCATGTTATAAATGTTTTGTGTTGATACCCGATGGTCAGGTTTGGTAACGCAGTTGTAATAAACCAATTTTATATGTTATTTCAGATTAATCCAGGAAAGCAAAGGAGAAGGGACCAACAGCGTTAGGGACACAGCTGGTCACAGTGGTTCTGGTTGTAAGAGTACAGACACGGAGGTACCCAGTGACCGAGAGGGTGCGGGGAGTGCCACAGAGGACAGAAGCTCAACGTCTTCATTATCAGAGTCATGCTGCAGTGGACACTTCCGAGTGGCAGTGGACCCCACATGATTAGTTCCACCTTCATCCTTGTCCACCACCTCAAGGTCTATCACCACCCTCCCTGTTGCTCCCCTTCCAGATTTCCAGGGCCGCTCCTCTAAGAGGGGAGCTGTCTCCTTCACTCCAGGCACCTCAGCCCCTTCCCCTGTTACCCCAGCTGCCATAAGTGAGGAGGTTATTGACCTCCTGAGAATCATCTCAGTGAGTCAGATGGTACTACTGCATGCCATCCAGGGGCAAGGCAGACATCTGCAACAGATGGTGGCCTACCTGGAAGGCCTCCACAGTGCTATGTCTGGCCTACAGAGCTCTTTTCAGGCTCTGGCCTCCCCCCTCACGGCAGCCTGCCACCCATCCCAAACTTCCACTCCACCTTCTGCCTCTTCCCCAACCAAATTCCCTATTCCCATGCCTAGTTCAAGCAAGCTCACACATATACGCATGCACACACTTCAACAGCCCCAAGCAAACAGAAACACCAGGAAACATGCAAGCACGCAACCACTCACATGACATTCATCTCCTTACCATCAACCCAAGATACCCTCAGACACCACACCTGTACCCACAGTCCCATCACTAATACCCTGCATTCTCCAGACACCACACCCGCACACACAGACTCATCCACCATTCCAGCATTCCCCAGACACCACACTTGCACTCAAAGGCCTATCCAACACCCAGCATACCTGGCAAGTCCACATCACCCCCCAAAAAATGCAAATGCACACACTCACCCACACAACAGACACCAACAAAACACAAACAAGAAACATCAGACACATGCAACAGCAACACACTCACCCACATCTGACACTTACACTCACTCTACCTCCCAAACCCCTACTGCCTCCCAGACATCCTGCCCATTTCCCCTGTGAAAGTGTGTTATTTGCCCAGGCCTTTAGCCCTGTCAAACTTGACCACCCTCACAAACACAAAAGAAACTTATCCACACGCCAACACATCCCTTCCACATCCCAATCCACCCCTGAGTAACCTGATCCCCCACCACTAAACCCAGAAGTACCCCTAACAAGTCCAAAAAACCTCCCAAAACCAAAGACACCCCTCTCAAAGTCGGGACAACCCCTCACAAAATCAAACCCACTCCTCCCTTTACTGACCCCAACCCTCCCAAGTAACATCTTTCAGAAGCCTGCCATGCCCTATGGATGCCCTTTTCTGAGGAGGTTACCTGGCAGTGTCATGAAGGGCATGTTTAGTGGCACAGAGGTGTGCTGGAGCACACATTTTGTACAAGGACTGGCCATTGGCCTTTGGACTACTACATCTCGTTATTTTGGATTATTAATAATATTTGGTTGGTTTAGAACACATTTGTCCTGCCATTACTTTTCTAACTCTTTGATGTTATTGGATACTTTGGGATGTGGGACTCCAATTGTGTTTGTTTCACCCTGATTGCTCATCTATTTTAAGTGGTTAGTATGATCTGACTTTGGAACCAGTGCTGGAGTCATACAGGACAAGGGGAAATGTTTGATGTATGGATATGTGGGATGAATTCCAATTGGGGCTTACATTGCATTGGGTGGTATTTCATATGGTAAGTTTTTCGGTTTGGCTTGGGCAATGTCAACATCATTTAGCTTGCACTTCTCCCTCTGATGCAGGTTGGTTTTGTGTTTTATGTGTGCAAGTTAGATATTTGTTTATCCACACATGGAGGGTGTTAAATTGTCATACTTTTGTAGATATTTTATGGACTTGTCCATTTTTGTGTGTGTACCTTATACCGACTTTATCTAAATGTGTGACAAAAGCTGTTAATGCTGTGTTTGCTTTCCTGACTTGCCCTAACACATTTCCCACATATGCACGGCACTTGGCTGTGCTATTGGTTGACCCTGATATACTTCAATCCACAAGTCCTGTGCACATAGAGACTTTGAGGCATGTGCAAAGTGGACTGTGACACAGGGCCCCAGCCTTTCAGGGATCCCCCAGTAGAGCCATACCTTATCTGCAGAGCGTCTTTACATTATGCCCTTTGAAGGGGTCTCACACTTATTAATTGGAATATCATTTACCTGGCATTACCTTTTAATGTGGGTGGTGTGTGAGAATCCATTACAGTATTTCAGTTTCATAACACATCCATACAGATGCATCTTTGATATTACAACAGGACCTAGCATGTGAGCAATATGAGAGTGTTGCAGAGATTAATAGGTGTGATATTGAGGAAGAGGTGCTTATGTGTGACATAATTTAATGCACACATTACCAGTCGCGGCTCCTAGTGGGAGTGCTGCGGGGCGGTGGGGCAGGACGGGGAAGCGGCAGGGTGGGGGTAGTAAACTCTGGCATACAGCCGACCGTGATACGGCCGACCGGAGTTAAGTACATATATAAATAAATAAAACAAATTACATTGCGCGCGCTGCAACGCCATTTGCGTTGCAGTGCGCACAATGTAATTCATTTTATTTATTTATTTATGTACTTAACTCCGGTCGGCCGTATCCCGGAGTTTACTACCTCTCACCCTGCCCCTCCCCCACCCCACAGCTCTCCCACTAGGAGCCGCGACTGCACATCACTATTCCTGATTATGAGGTGCGAACACTTGTCGAATTTTGTAGAGTGTGCCTGTGCAGTGTCAGTGACCTGGCCAAAGAGGGCATCATAGAGCTGTAACTGGATCATACATTGAGAACAATTCTGAACAGGGGCCCACAAAATATATTTGGTCCAGAGACCCTAACCCCCTTGCCAGGACCATGGCATGGCATCTATTTGCTGAGGAGTCGATGCAAACTTACCGCCGGTTGCGTCCATGATCATGTTGGTTTTGGACATCATAAAGCATGAACAGCAGTGGCAGAATGTGCATGATCAGATCCATGGCGGCACAGGACATGTTTAGCTGAGTACAGGTGAGTTTCAGCCTTACATCCTTCCCTTCCCGCCAGCTCAGATGTGGTGGTTGGACCGCCATAGTCATGTCGACGGGAAGGCACATCGTAATTGGGCTGGCAGGAACACTAGCGGTCCACCCTTCAACAGACGCATTAGCCTATTCCGCCACCACGGTTTAGACTTCCTGGCAGCGGCAGAAGAACTATGGTAGTCTTTCGTCTATGAAACCTCATGCATCGTAATAGGGCAGTTGGACCGCCAATTTTGCAGCAGTGATTCCAGCGCCGTTTTGACGGCAGTACCATGACCACCATAGTCATAATCAGACCCTTTGGGTTTACTGTTGGGTGGGGGTAATATAGTGGGATGAAGTACAGCCAGTCCTATCACAAAGAACACTAAATTACTTCTGACCACTATTGTACATGTTGTATTTAATTGTAATGTGCATTAACATGCTTTTCTTCTTGAAAGTAAGGCACTGGGTTGGACAATCAGTTATTGCTCTACCGTGTGATTTTTATTTTCTGAGCTCAAACACCTCCACATTAACGCTCTGAAAAGCCTGTGACTCTTTGCCATCACTGCCACTGGGAGTCAAGTGCTGAAGGGGTTTTACTTGGTCCAGTTGCAGAGCCCTAGTGGGATGTACCCCAGGCATCAGTGGCAAACAGCCTCAACCACCACGGTTGAGGCCCGGTAGACACTGCATGCCCAGTGTGCTGTGATTATATCACAGGGAGCTCCAACATGCCTTAGATGTCTTACAAACAATTACAGTCACTAATTCATTAGTAATTGGCCATAAAAAGAGTTGAATAATGTTAGTAGATAGGGTCTATGTAGTGGTTTACAGCACAAAGGATGCCAACAATGAAAAGAAAACAGTGGAGCCTACAAGTATCTGGGTGTATATTCTGATTCCCATTGAAGTGGAAGGTTGACATTTAGTTTTAAGATGAAGCATTTTTCTGCACAGCACCTGCCATATGCTCCTTGAAATCCTGATGTGTATGTTTCTCCCTTCAACCTCTGGTTCAGGCTTTGCATGCAAAGACCATTGCTTCACTTGTTTATTGCGGCCCACTTTGCTACCTTGCCCATAACTCCTTTTTGACAGATATGAAGATCCACCCTGGCGAAACTTTTTAGGGCTTGAAAGCTCAACTCTGTTACAGCTAATACGATGGAAGTTGAGAGTTAAAGTCTATTTGAGTGAAAGTGTTTGAGTCTTACAATGCCAATGGTTTTTATGGCCACCAGTACTCCCAACATCTGTGTGGGTTTAAGAGACACTATAGAGCTTGCAGTTACAGCAATTATTTGAACTTCTGTATGAATTGGTTATTTTATTTGCAGCTCCCCACTATCTTCGCAGACCCTAAGTGTATCGAGATAGGTTTGTCATTCTTGAATACCAAGAATGCAAATGGGGTCTCTTGTGATATAAAAAAAACCTGTGAATTGAACCGCTGTAAATGTGAGCAAGAAGAGTAGCAGTTTTGTTTAGGGCATCTTCCATTGCATAGAATTACGAGGCTGTGCAAAGGCCGTGTCTCTAATCCTGCGGTCAGAACGTTAAACATTATACCAACATTAATTTAGCTGTCTTCCTTTAAAGTAGGAGTGTGTACTTTGCATAATTTGCAGTCGTGAAATTATCCCCAAAAAATCAAAAAAATGATTCAGTACACATAATTAGGCGGAATGCATCTACAGTGTCTAGCATGAAAAAAATATTCTGGTAATGCATTTTGTGTTAAAAACAGCACAAAAGAGCAAGCAGTTTGCCGCTATTTTTGTTAAAAAAATATTATTTTCCCTTTTCCTTCCTAATTTTTTATCCCCCGCTGAGGCAGAGGCAGGCAGCAGCACCGTGTACACCCAGACCCATTGTGGTTGACGACTGCGCGCGATTCAAATGCTTTGTCGCTTGTTTATTGAGGCGGGTGTGGCAACACAAATGTTTTTGGACAGCACCACTTTCCTCTCATGCTGACGACAGGCAGTATGCCTAAGAAGGGGTGCAGTCTACCAGAGTACACCCTGAGGGGGGGGGGGAAAGCATAGTGCACCATGCTCCGGCACACTGGTGTCTCCCACACCCAGCGGCTGGGCTGACATGATTGATAGGGATAAGAACCTGCTCAACCTGCTTGGTGCTGAGATGGTGGCACTAGGTAACTGATGATTTTTTTTTTTTACTGTAATATTTATTATTTTTCAGGAGACATTATTTACATCACAGGTTGGTCTACATGATCTACATTTTAATTTTTTTTTCTAGGTAATGGGTATGTATTTATATAAATATTATAGATATTGCAACCAAACAGAACTCCTCCATCAAGAAGTACAACGAGCCCTCCAGCCGGTATATAAGCTAAAATCTTCATTTATTTCAATCATGACACAGCCTCAAAGAAACCAATTTCATGTCCAGCATGGTAAACAAATGTCCTGCCACTTACGAAAGACGACACCTCTGCCTTCACGTTTGTTTTGAAAAAACCCGCCATAGTGCATACTGGAAGTTGCTTCCCGGTCTTCCCGGTCTGTGCTAGGTAAGAAAGCCTAGCAAACCCTAGCTGGTCCAAATAATCGTCAGAACATCAAATCAGGCCTCCTCAGCTTCCTCTTCCATTCTTTTATCGAAGCCGGCGGGCCTTCTCACAATCCATAATCCAGAAGAAGCATGACGCTAAAGGAATGCCTATCCTCTCGGGTTTTGGCTCGCAGGTGGGCGTCAACACCATATATTGCAACCGAACAGAACTCCTCCAGCGAACGAGCGCTCCAGCGGGTATATAAGCTAAAAACGTAATTTATTTTAATCATGACACAGTACTGCATAACGCGGTTTAATCCTCTTGGGTCTTATTCATATGCAAATACAGGGTACTTGATCATTCGTCTTTTAAGGCACACTGGATTCAAGCTAGCCTGGCTGATGAGGGCAGTTACCCCGAACCGGTCCCAGGATGTTTGCTTCCAGTTCAGGGAAGACTGGCTTGGCAGTTCGGGCTAGACTGTTCACATGAGGAATAGGTTCAAGACTGATTTGCATATGCTTGGGTCTGAACCCGGGTGGCAAAGCGAGCTAAAGAACAATGATGGATTCAACCCAGATCTGTGGCTGGGCGTGAAAGCCTGAAATTTTCACTGCTCCCTCCATCATCTCCTTGTGTTTGCTTTTTGCGCCTCTAAGATGGCAGGGTATGCCCAGACATGGGTCCCTTGCAGGATTCAAGTTAGCCTGGCTGATGGGGGTTGTTACCCCGAAACCGGCCCCACGATGCTTGTTTGCAGTCCAGGGAAGACCTGGCTTGGCAGTTCGGGCTGGACTGTTCCCATGAGGAATAGGGTCAAGACTGGTTTGCATATGGCTGGGTCTGAACTGGGGTGGCGAAGTGAGCTACAGAACGATGATGGATTCAACCCAGATCTGTGACTGGGGTAAGTTTCTGATAGGTTTCAGTGCTCTGTCCATCATCTCCTTGTGTTTGCTTTGTTTTCCTTAAGTTGGCAGGGTATGCCCAGACGTGGGTCCCTTGCTCACTTTGCCACTGGATTCAAGCTAGCCTGGCTGATGAGGGGTGTTACCCCAAACCCAATCCCATGATGCTTGTTTCCGGTCCAGGGAAGACCCGGCTTGGCAATTCGGGCTGGACTGTTCCCATGAGGAATAGGTTCAAGATTGATTTGCAAATGGCTGGGTCCGAACTGGGGTGGTGAAGTGAGCTAAAGAACGATGATGGATTCAACCTAGATCTGTGACTGGGGGTGAGTGTCTGAAAAGTTTCAGCGCTCCGTCCATCATCTCCTTGTGTTTGCATTTGTTCCGTTATTCCTTCTTTTTAAGCCTGGATACCAATCCTATTTCAGTTATCCACCTTCCTATGTTTCTATCCCAGCCCCTTTTCTATTCAAAGGAATCTGGAGAAGAAAAGGCACAGTACCTCGTGCCCACTCATAACTGCTACCTTCCCATTCTGTCCCAGCCAGCCCACACTCCCATCTTGGCATGTGCCAGATGTCTCTCACAGTTTCTTCCTAACTAGACGTAGGACATGACTCAAAAGAGAGTAGGAGGAGAGCAGGGCTTCTCGAATTATTATCAGGCTGAGCAGCACCCACCCTTCCATCACTAATAGTTTTTTACTTACTGCCGTTTTCCTACCCTTGGTAACTATTGATGACGAATGGTGTTTGACAACACACAGCCAAAACAACAATCCCTTCGTCCTATTCCTAGAGTGTCTTTTCTTACCTAAGTAGAAAACTTGAAGTCTGCTACCTCCCCTAGTTGGCCCAATACCTCAAGGCATGTTTTGTTCTCCAAAATGCCTTAATACTTGTGGTGGGAAAAGGGAAGACATCAAAGGAAAAACAAGGTTATTCTTATTCTAAATGATGCAGTTGAATCAGCCAAAATATTATCATTCTGCATCAGAGGCAGCTAGACTAAAAGGGCAACACAGAGTGAGTGAAACATCCATGACAGAGACCATCAGGATAGCCTAAACTGTCATAATATTTAATAGAACTATTTACTAAAGTAAGCATAATGAAGCCTTCAAGTTGCAGGACTCAGGAGAAGTTAATTCTAGTAGAATCCTATGGGCCTGCGATTCTAGAACAACGATCATGTTAGCTGTCCTTGGTAAACCATTGTTGTAATTCATTCTCTGTACTACAATGTCCCTTTCTTTTCTCGGTAGGAGGGGTAGCATGGGCAAATGGGCAATTTTAGGGTAAACTCAGCCTATAAATATTGGCATAGCTTTAACCACATCTGCCCAGATAAGTGTGAGTTCTGTTGATGGTGGAAATTAACTGCCCAACAGATCTCACAACTTGGGTAAATAGAGATAGGGATTTCATGAATGGATGGATATAGGGGATTAGGGACAGGTGAGAGATTTATTTATTTATTTATAAAGTTTTATATAGCGCGAAGAAGATCCCAAAGGATATCAGTGTGCTTTATATTAGGAAGGAAAGGCAGGACAATAATACAAAAACAACAACAGGTAGGGATAAAAACACGAATGATCATAGATTACACGACAAATGCCACATGGAATTTATATTAAACAATTGTACAAGGGTAGCGAAGGAGGGGCATAGTATGTCGTAAAGAAGTGTAGTAGTAAATGATGGTACCATGGAAGTAGGAACAATGTCATCGGGCAGGAGAGCCTAGCGCACTTACTGAAGGAATTTATTCATCAGGAATCTTTCGACTTCCAGTTTGAATACCGTTGTTAAGGAGATTCTGCGTACTTCCGGTGGAAGAGAGTTCCATATCTTTGGGGCTGCGCCAGAGAAGGCTCTGTGACAAGTTCTCTTTTTGGTAAGGATAAGTGGTTTCAAGAGGAAAGTAGTGGCGCTTCTTGAGGCTCTTACACCACAGGATAGTTCAAGTTTTTGTGCCAGGTCCCTAGGAGTATTGAAGTGGATGACTTTGTGCGTCATAACGGCAATCTTTAACTGAATTTGTGCTTTGTAGGGGAGACAGTTTAGAGATTTTAGTACTGGCAATATGTGCTCATTGCGTTTGGTGCCTGTAACCAGTCTAGCAGCAGCATTCAGTGATGCCCTTAGTGGAGCCAGGGTGTATTTGGGAAGGCCACAGAGGGTAGCGCTGCCGTAATCTAGCCTCGGTAGGACAAGCGCTTGGACCACCTGCTTGAAATCATTAAGTGGAAGGAAAGGTTTTATATTTCTGAGTGTCCTCATCAAGTGGTTTGCTCCCTTACATGTATTGCTGATATGATTTTTCATACTCAGGTGCTTGTCCATGGTGACTCCTAGAGATTTGGCTGAGTCTACGATGAGAGGAATGCAGTTGAAAGCAGTGAGGTGACTCAGCCAGAGGTCTAGCTTGGGGATGTGGTTCGGAGGGGAGCAGGAATTCCGTTTTTGAGGTGTTGAGCAGGAGATGGTTCTCAGTTAACCAGTTTTGAGTATACGTTAGGGTAGTGTTGAGTGAGATGATGTTTTCCGGGGATGAGATTTTCAAATAGAGTTGCGTGTCGTCGGCACACATGTCGAAAAGAATACCGGTGGAGTTTAGTGAGTTAGCTAATGGTTCCAGGAAAAGTTTGAAGAGGATAGGAGATAAGCCAGATCCTTGGGGGACCCCCATGAGAACTGGAGAGGGCTGAGAGAGAGAGTGATTTGGCTTGACTCTTTGAGATCTGTGGTGGAGCAAGGACGAGAACCATTGTAGCACCTGATCACCAAAACCCATCCTGTTTTGCAGAATGGATAGGAGGTTGTCATGATTAACCGTGTCGAAAGCGGAGGAAAGGTCAAGGAGGATAAGGAGGCAGGATTCGTTTTGATCGAGTATTTTTAAAATGTCATCCATAACATGAGTGAGAGCCGATTCGGTGCTGTGCCCCTTCCGAAATCCGGATTGATGCTGGTCTAGGAGTTGGTAGTTCTCTATGTGAGCACAGAGTTGGGATTGAATGCATTTTTCAAGGAGATTTGCTAGGGTGGGGATGTTGGAGATAGGTCGGAAATTATTGAGATCAGTCTTGTCATTGTTAGTTTTTTTTAGTATAGGAGATACATGAGCTGCTTTTAGGCAGTCGAGGATCGTGCCTTGTGATAGAGAAGCATTTACAATCCTTGTCCAGGTGGGGATGAGTGCATTCTTGATTTCCTTGAAAATGGCCGGGGGGAACGGGTCACTGAAGTGGTTGGATGGGTTGATATTCAGGAGGGTCCTTTTGATGTTGCTTCCGGATAACTTGAAATATACTATCATATTACTGATTAGTCTTTGTCTATGAAATGAGCATATAGTGCATCTTTTAGCTTAGGTCTGAGGGATCTCATGGGAACCTTCCCTCATATTACAATTCCGCTAGAAAACTGTATCAATCCTGACGACAAGACTGCAGACTGTGGGACTGAGACAGATGAAAGCAATATTAATGAAGTCCATTAGCACATCACATCTGCTGTGGAAGGAAGATGACAGTTCAGTTACCAAATTCAAACAATGTTTCCCTTTAGCACGCCCTCAGACTGCCAAGTTATCGGATCATTACCTAGGCTGGAAAAATGCAAAAAAGAGAGTACCCACACAGTTCAACAAAGATTTATCTTAAAAGAAATATGATACTGGGTACATATGGATGGTGAATCTGCATTCTTTTGCCATTTTATTGTCTTGGGTGCGGGGCTGCATCACAGAGCAGGAGCACCATAAAGGTTACCTGCGGAAGAGTCTGCCTGTAGAATGCAAAAATAGATAATGGCAGTATTGGAGAATTATGGTAAGCAAGGAGCATGATGAGTCAGCTGCAGAGCGTTCACACGCTTGTGCAGTAGATTACCTTTACCTAAGGACCAATTTCTTACCAATCCCAGACAACTAGCTGCATGTACCTGGCTGATCACCCAAACAATAAAGAAAACAATAACTGTACCTAATGTGTCACATGTCCAGACCACACCCATTAATTAGAGTTTGCCACTTGAGCTACTAGTCTATGTTATCCTGATCAATGCACCTTTCTCAAGTCAACAGGGATAGGACTCTTTGAGTCCTATTGTTTCCCATAGAAGTCGATAGGCATTGGTCCTTCCTCTGGTTGGTGTCAATAGTGCTTTCAGATTTTATTTAATCCAAAAAGAGATTGACATCTTGAACAAGAAAATGAGAAGAAACTGAGTCTTAGCCTAATGTAGATAAACTGAATGGTCTCAAAAGAACCTACAGATGATGGACTTAAGATAACGAAAGTACAATCAAGTAAAGGAGCAATCCAAGTGACAATGGAAGCACTGAGCCAGAATGAGCACCCAAACATTACATATAAAGTTTAGTTTACCTTAAAAGACCCTCCCAGCGATCATATGAATAATCATCATTTGGTATTCTTTGGTGCATGTTACCTGGTCAAAGTGTGGTTATCATTTACTCATGGCTCTCTTTTCTATAGAAGTGATATATGATACATATAAGCAGTGCAGTCTTTTGAATCTCCACTGGCAGCCCAGCATGAGAATTAAACAAAGGATAGGGATTGAAGGTGGGAAAAATGACCATATATTTAGAAAATCTACTTATTTACTATGCTAGAATTGCATTTTAGAACACGTTCAAATGCTATTGAAAAGCTCGCTTTACAAAATGTCTTACAAATAAAAATGTGAATGCACTTTGTAGGAATATTAATAAATAAACTGGAAATATATCTCATTATAACTTATGTAGAAGATGTCATTAGAAATGCTTCATTTATAAATGCATGTTTTTCAAAATGTTGCACCAAGGAACTTTAGCCTGTGCAGTGACTAGGCCCACGGCTTTCCATTCACCCTTTGCTCATAGTAAAGCATTCTGTGCAACTGCCTAGCATTGATTTAATCGTTAGAAATTTGCTGATTCTAATATCATGTTCATTTAGTTTCCTCACCCCATGTTAGATCATTTCACTAAAATATATTAGACTTACTAAAACCTTGAAGAATAAATGGTGACATAGACATTATAAATGTTGCTTCCGAATAACTTGATATATACTTTCATATTACTGATTACTCTTTGTCTATGAAATGAGCATATAGTGCATCTTTTAACAATAACAAAAGAACCAACAGCTGACTAAGGTCTAGCACTTGTTTTCCATGTATCATCCGTATGGGTATATGAGTGCCACAACTTCCAGTATCCGCTGTATAAAGATACTTGTAAGTCAAACAGTCCACAAAAGAAGGAAGGTGCACTCTATCACGAGTCATAAAAAGACCAACACCTGTAGTAGCAAAAATATCTTCTTTATTCGTAGTCTTGTTAAAAGACAGGCACACAGCCAACGCGTTTCGTTCCCCTGTGCCTTGGGAACTTCGTCAGGGCTCAATATAAATTACTAGAGTGTCCACTAGCGCGTCAAATGATAATGACCAATGAAAGCATAAACGTACAGGCACGACATCAGTGCGTACGGTTCTTGAAGTATATCCAAAGGAGCTCCCGTAGTTTATTGTTAAAATACAGCGGGGAGCAGGTTACGAGAAATTCCTCAAGGTGTATCTGCTAAGTTCGGCAGTCCGTCTGCAACACAGTTCGATGGCTGTTTGGTGCTCGTAAGGCTGAAGTGGTTGGATGGGTTGATATTCAGGAGGGTCCTTTTGATGTTGCTTCCGGATAACTTGATATATACTATCATATTACTGATTAGTCTTTGTCTATGAAATGAGCATATAGTGCATCTTTTAGCTTAGGTCAGTGGGTTCTCATGGAACCTTCCCTCATATAACAATTCCGCTAGAAAACTGTATCAATCCTGACGACAAGACTGTAGACTGTGGGACTGAGAAGAAGATGCATCGTAAAACAACAGCACCTTGCAAACTGCTCTGGTTGGGCATCAAGTGAAGACGCCTTCAGAAGTTACTTGTGTGAGAAACTATATTAATGAGTGTTTCTAGTTAGTTAGACACACCTCTCTATTTCCTTTACCCGTCCAGTGGTACTGCTGCTGGATTTTCCTTTGCCCCGAGACTCTTCTGTATGGAGAGCTGATTCATTTAGATACTTTTGAGGTGATTTGCCTTTATTAACTTGTGGTCGATGCTATTGCACAGATTGCTATCCTAAATACGGTTGGTTTTGCAACTGTAGAAAACTCAGCTGTGTTTTCCAGAACTGCTCTTTATGAGAAGTTCATTCCCCTTTGTTCGCTCTTTTCCAATGGGACTCTTCATGGGTTAATATTTAGAATAGGTCCCTAACTTATTTTATTGCGTTTCTTTATGGAGCACAAGCCTTTAATGCTGATTTCCAACTACTTCTTTTATTTCTGGAAATTATTAAACTGAATAAAGATAATCAGAAACTCTAACCTTATGATAAATAAAGGTTTTAAAACTAGCCCAACCTCTTGTCATTGACTCATCGCAAATTCTTCTAGTCCTCTCTTTATTATGACTTGAAGGCTTCTATTGAGACTCACCTGTTTCCAAATGTGCAACATTTGTCCTACTGGATGATAAAGATGTGTGGTATGAGAGGAGCTGAATAACGAGCAGGTGGCCGCAGCGGCATGGCCTGTGAATTTGTTGGACAATTAACAACAGAATGTCAATACTGATCTCTCTTTTAACCTTATTTTAAACACGTCACAAAGAGACAAAACAAAGTGACCAATAGAATTTTTTCTTCGCAGTTAAGGAATATTTCAATGTTTATTTGAACAACAAAATCAATTAATGGACTATTCAAAATCATTATAATCCTTTATATATCAAATAGCTCCCATATTTCACTAATAAACAGCTCTCTCATACTAGCAATCATACATTAAACTCATTACCTAATTAGATTCACACTCAATATTCAAACTTGTACACAAGGAGTCACGAGGAGTCAAAGAGTGCGACTTCCACCACCCCAGGCATTTTGCTAAATCGACGTTCATGCCTACGCCAAAGGCTTATGACGCAGCAGCGATTTGTGAATCTGAGCAAAACTTTTGAAGTTGGGCCCCCCAAGCTATATGCCAAGGATTTAAGTAGGGGGAAGGATGATCGCAGGGGGCGGGGATCATGAGATCATTTTAGGTGTGCTCTTCTGTTGCTCGTACTCCACACTAACTGTGGGACTTATAAAAAAAGAAACAGCATCAAACAAAAACAGAATAGACCACAAACACTACTACCCATAATTAGGATGCTGTGGGCCCCAATGTAACTTCACCTACTGTGCTAATGATGGCTGTAGCCGTGAGAAGCAGGCTCTCTCCTCCTCTTTCACTCCTTCCCCACCATGTCTGACCATCACTTGAAACAAGGTCGGTCTCTTACTAAAATCAATGTTGCCCCCTTTTTTGTGTCAAAAGCATCATCTGCTCTAATGGTAGCACAAAAAATGAGCCCATATGCCACTTTTATAGTAAAACATTCATAACTGTGATACAATGGGCCCCTGGGCAAAGAGTCACTGCACCTGCTTCACTAATGATAGCTACTGCCTTGCTGTCACCTCTGACCTTTTTTAACAACATGGGCTCCCATCTCACACCATCCCTCTTGCTCCCATCTCTCATCATCCCTCTAATCTCTGATACCCAAATCACGTTGTCTCCTCTGCTTCATTACGTTTTGCATGCATAGAGCTTGTGTTGTGCTTGCGAAATATACTGTATTTCAACATAAATCTTAAATGGGGCTGAGACCCTGCGTGTTACTTACCCCTCCTTACCATTGGCTGGCTCCCACATGAACCCATGTCACTTTTCTTATCATTGGCTGCTCCCACGTGGGTCTCACTTCCTTGCATCCTTTTGGTCAGATTCTCTTTACTTGCCATTGGCTGGCTCCCACGTGGTTCTCGGTTTCCTGCTTCCTTTGGTCAGCTGTCCTCCTGCATCCTCCTCTTTATTTTGGAGTTGTCGTCCATGACGCAGAGCTTGGACTAAGTACTGCTTCATGAAGCAGTATCCTTCCACCGACCACATGCTTCTCAGAGTACTTTATTTTACTTTCACAAATGCTCGCTCTAGGAATGCATGTGTCTACAGTCTGTCCACCCAAACCTGCTGTTTTTACTTTTCCTGACTTCCTTCTTCCACCCTTGTGTTTGCCCAAACCTCCCTTCCCCACCACCTTGTATTGCCTTCCTATCCTGCCCTACTCCCCCCTCCCAGTGTACATCACCCCCCATACCCCTCTCTGGCCCTCCCGTCCGTCAAACCTGCGCTGTAATGGAGAACAGATGTTGCTGCTGTAGAGATGTTTCTCTAATGTCCCCGCATGAAGTTCGGAGGCTTGTTGTAACCTGTGTTTTTCGTACTCTTCATGATCTCTTTCTGTTTCACGGACTTTTGTTGCGAGCGCCACTGTATTTCTTCCTTTCACCCAGCCAGCAGTGTTGGAATTTAGCCCTATTTTCATGAGTTAACGTGAGCAGGGAGCCCCGGTCTCGTTTTCATGGGCACATTACAGCTCCCCCCTCACAGCGCCCAGCTGCCAGGAGGTCAGACATGTTCGGGTGTTTTCAGACACCTTCTGATCTTACGTTTGGGATTTTTTTTTTTTTAAATTTCAAATACCTTTATTGAATTTTCAAAATAAACAAAAATAAGCAAGAATGACAAGAATGGAACAATATACGAGCGAAACATTCGAGGTAAAGTTACAAGCTACCAACGCATAGAATTTATAAGATACCAATAACTAAATTAACATTGGGGAAATTATGAGATGATGTCATTGAAAGTCAGTATCTACCATCTGCTAAGAAGCAAGAGAGCCGCAGTGTGTGGTGATGGGGTAAGCCGCAGTCTCTCTGCGTTAGGAAGAGCTCACTCTCAGTAGATGATGGATGTTGTGTCCTGAGGGAGTGAGCGCGTGTAGCGCTTGAGGAATGACCCCGGGGCCTACCCTTTGTAATAAGACACTGGGACGCAGTGATTAGAGTTCTGGTCCGCCGCCGCAGCCGTTCTGGCGTACGTGCGTGCGCGACCGGCTTTTATTGCAAACATCACGTGACCTGATGCGTACGCCTCAGCGTATCGCGTCAGTGTCACAACATCACATTCCTGCCCAACACACAAAACAAAACTTTCCTACACACTCCGGACTTAGAAATACTCCCGACCCCGATGACTACCCTTTATTATCTTACACAAATGCAGTGTGTTTAAAATCAAAACAGTCTTACGTGAGGTAGTCCTGAAGGCGACAGGAGGGCTCTGGATTATGCCGCAAGTTGTACCGGGACGCTCCCCGGGTCGGCGATTCACCTGGACCGCTACCCAATCGGTCATTGATAGCACTGATGTCACAGTCTGGGGGATCATCACTACCGCCCCGAAGTGGCGCCTCTGGTTGTTGGATTGGCCGCAGGGCCTCCGCTTCACCGGACCGTGGGGTGGCCCAACCCATCGCATTGTCCATGGACCCATCTGGCCCGACGAACTTTCCACGCCCCCAGGGCTGTCACAGGGGACCCCTTGATTCATGCCTCCAGTTCCTGGGGACGGCAGGATTCTCTTGAAATACAACACATTCCGGGTGACTCTTTCCCCTCTCCGACTGGCAGTGACACAGGTACCTTTGACATCTTCCACGGTCCATGGTTCCTTTTCGAACCTCAGCCGGAATTTGCTTCCGAGTGTTCTGTTCTTGATGAGAACAACGTCCCCTGGGACAATGTCAGGCACTGCAGCTCTCCGTCGGGTATCGGCATGCGCATACGCCCCCCTGCGTCAGGCATCAATGGCAGTGTCATCCAGGGCTTCCGGCCGCCATTCCGGGTGGTGTGGTATGGTGTCAGTGACCACCCTTCCCATCAGCAGGTGGGCGGGAGCAGCTCCCGTGGTGGAGTGAGGCGTCTGGCGGTAGCTTCGAAGGAAGGTAAAAATGGCGAGTTCCACCGACTGGTTCTTGTCGTGAGCAATACGGATTACCTTATTGAGGGTCCTCATGAACCGTTCTGCCTCCCCGTTCGCTTGAGGCCATCGGGGCGTGATTCGCCGGTGACGGATACCCAAAGTCTGCAGGTACGTGGCGAACTCTTGGCTCTGGAATGGGGACCCATTGTCCGTCCGGATCTCTCTCACTAGTCCATGGGTGGCCATTATTTTTTCTAGCTTGGGAACTACTTCGCTGGCGCTGAGTGCCGACAGATCTCTACCTCGGGATACTTCGAGTGGTCGTCAATAGCCACTAGAGTGTGGCGGCCGTCCGGCAAACTGCCAAAATCCACGCTTATTTGTGACCACGGGACTCTCGGCCGAGGTTCCATGACAATGGGAGCGGGCCTGGGTGCTTCCCCTGTGACCTGACAGGAGTGGCAGGCACGAGCGGTGGCTTCTACCAGGTCATCCATGAGGGGGAACCAGACCTTTGTGCGGAGTCTCGACTTAGTTTTCACCATGCCTTGATGGCCTACATGGGCTAGGTCTACCATCCTCTGAGTCAGCGATATCGGGATGACAAGTCTATGCCCCCTCAGCAGGCACCCAGTGTTGTCCTAGGTCAGTTCATCCCTCACATTGTATAGGCTGTCCATTATTCGTTGCGCCAGGGGCGTCAGGCTCTTCCACTCCTCTTTTGCTCTGTTCCAGCTGTTGTTCTGGACAGCTTGCCTGGCTCTCTGCAGACACTCGTCCTGGCTGGTGGCCAGTCGGAGGCTGGCCATGGAGACGGGTATGGGACACGATCGAGCGGTGACACATCTCACATACTCCTCGGTATCCGCTGCTTCTTCCATTTCTTGGGGAGTGGCTTTCCGAGGGTGGCGAGAGAGGTAGTCAGCCGGGTTCCGTGCCCCAGGCTGGTATTCTATTTTGCAGTTGTAGTTTTGTAACTGGAGCATCCACTTCTCGATTCTCGGTGGTGGTTTTGTAGAGGTACCCGAAAACAGTGATACTAGGGGCTTGTGGTCAGTTGCTACCACGAATGGCTTCCCATACACGTACAGATGAAAATGGTGACAGCCCCAGTGAATTGCAATGGCCTCTTTCTCTATCTGGGAGTACCTTTGCTCCGTCTCGGTAAATGACCTGCTGGCGAATGCCACCGCAGCCCATTCATCTTGGGGTGTCTTCCGCTGTAGGAGAACAGCACCCAGTCCAACTGGACCAGCATCCACGGCGATCAACGTGAACTTGGCCGGGTCAAAGAACGCGAGTGTCGTAGCTTCCGAGAGCGCCTCCTTGATTTCTTCGAACGCCTGAGCTTGCTCGCTGCCCCACGTCCACGGGATGGACTCTTTTGTCAGTTCTCTCAGGGGGGCTGTTAGGTTGGCCAAGTCTTTGATGAATCTTCCGCAGTAATTGACCATCCCTAGAAAGCTTCAAACTTCAGTGATGTTCGTGGGTGCAGCCTCCTCTTTAATGTCCTTCACTTTCTCGGGATCAGGGTTGACTCCTTCCGCAGAGAAACTGTACCCAAAGAATTGTAATTTGTTGCACAGGAACTCACACTTTTCTTGGTGCAGCGTGAGGCCGGCCTCACGAATCCGACGTAGCACTCGAAGTAGTCGCTCATTATGTTCTGGGACCGTCTTTGCATGGACCATAATGTCATCGCTGACATTGATTGCTCCCGGGATTCCCGCAATGAGTTCCTGGATTAAGTTTTGAAATACTTCTGCGGCACTCGATACTCCGAAACTCAAACGGGTGTGTCGCCTGAGACCTACGTGTGTTGAAAACGTGGTAATATTTCGGGAGGCTTCATCCAGTACCAGCTGGTGGTACCCCGACCGGAGATCCAATTTCGAGAACCACCTGGCACCCGCCATTTCCCTGATTAGGTCGTCAATGGTGGGAGTGATATGGCGCTCCATCTTGATCGCGACGTTGGGGAGCCGCATGTCAACACATATCCTGACTGCGCCTGGCTGCTTGGGCTTCCTCGCCACCACTATGGGAGACACCCACGGAGTAGGCCCTGACACCTTTTCGATTATCCCAGCCGCCTCAAGCTTCTTCAGCTCTTCCTCCACCAGCGGTCTGAGGTGGAACGCTATCTGCCGGTGTCGCAATGCTACTGGTTGGACGGTGGGGTCTATGTGAAGGTGGATCTCTTTGCCGCAGACTTGGAACACCTCTTCAAACTCTTCCAGGATGTGGTGCATGGACTCTTGGTGCACCCCGAACGCAAAAGTCACTACCCCTAGGTCTTCTGCTGCCCGGCATCCCAGGAGCATGCCTTGGCCATCCTCCGTGACGTAGATGTTGGACGTGATCGACCGGGTTCTGTGAGAGATGACTGTCTTGAACTGTCCCCGCACTTTCAGCGGTGCATCTTGACCGTACGCAAACACGGTTATCGTTGAAGGGTGTAGAACTGGTTTCGGGTGCATTGTGCTATACAGTGTGGCGGCCATGATGTTGATACTGGCCCCGGTATCCACAACTGCGGTGACCTCTTGCGATCCTACCCGGACGTTGCACTGCGGGACGCATCGCGTCTGGCACGTTGCGGTGCCGATCATGTGGATTTTGTGCACCACTCTCTCCTCTTCGCCATCGTCATCCATATCGCTGGTCGCCGGCTCTCCTTCAGCAACGGCGTTCACTGCTGGGCGGGGCTTGCAGTACCTTTCTGACCGACACACCTTCTCGAAGTGATTGAAGCGACCACACCCCGAGCATCGCTTCCCTCGTGCTGGACAATCCGCCGCGGCATGTGGCAGACCCCCACAGTACCCGCATGACTTCGGTTGTTCCGGAGCGGTAGCTCCCGCCCCTTTCTTGTCCCATCTCTGTTTGGGCCTGGCGACACCACATTGACAGGCTCAACCTTCACTGGCGCTTGAAGAGCGGCTTCCATGTGCGCAGCACGCGCTTTTGACAGCTCCTTGGTCCGACCCATCGTTAGTATTTCCGCCAACGGTTTGCCAGACTCCTCCAATATCCGCTCTCGCAACTTGGCCGACACGCACCCCTGAATTATTTGCCCTCTTATTTCTTCCGTTTCGTCTCGGAAGCCACAGGTGGCTGCTAAATTCTTGAGGCGGGCATGAAACTTATCCAATGACTCCTCCGGGAGTTAGCGCGCCTGTCGGAATATGAATCACTCATAGTCGCGGTTCGCCATTGGTTCGAAGTGTTCATTTAGCGCGGCTATCAGCGTAGTGTGAGTTTTAGGGGTAGCTTCTGCGAGCGTCTTGACGATATTATGAATGTCCTTCCCCCCTAGATGGATGATCATCGCACGTTTTTGGTCCCTGTTGACTTTGGTGGCCTCAAAAAATATGCGTAGCCTGTCTTCCCAATCTTTCCATCTGGCCGCCACTGCTGATGGTGACCCCTCCACTGTGAATGGTTCGATTGGAGGTATGTTCGTCATGGCGCGCGTGCTTTGCCTCCGCTAGGCGAGACCTGCTGGTGATGTGGGTGTGTCTCCCCTCCCCCTCGGCAGGCCGGTGAATTCTTGCCTATGGGTGTCCAAACCCCCTTTCAGGCTCTACAGACAGTGCAGCCGATGAGGTGATGGTCATGGGTTGTCACCCAGCTCCCTTCCAGGCAATACAGGCCGTATATCCCCTCCCAGGGCCTCAGGCACTTCAAGGCTTTTACTCACGGACTCTGCAGCTGGACAGGTGCGCAGGAATTCTCACGCGCGTTCACCAGCGCTCAGGGCTGCTTCCGCGAGGTGTGGGGCACGTTGCAGGCAGCTCCAGGCAGGCACCACGCGGGGGCCCACTCAGGCGCTCCGGTTCGTCGCCGGGCCAAGACCACGTGGGGCGCAGCAACAGCCGCCCGACCGCGACCGGGTGTGCGCTCAAGGCACGATGTGCCGATTCCGTCCCGCACTACACCGGGGGCTCGCGACGTCACGCAGGGGCACGAGCACCGCGAGCTACACGCAACTCGCGGCCGCCACTCCCGCTTGCAGCACGATGTCGAGGGCACGCCCACCCTCGTCGCCACTTTTGTTGTGTCCTGAGGGAGTGAGCGCGTGTAGCACTTGAGGAATGACCCCGGGGCCTACCCTTTGTAATAAGACACTGGGACGCAGTGATTAGAGTTCTGGTCTGCCGCCGCAGCCGTTCTGGCGTACGTGCGTGCGCGACCGGCTTTTATTGCAAACATCACGTGACCTGATGCGTACGTCTCAGCGTATCGCGTCAGTGTCACGACATCACAGATGGACTGCTTTTTAAGATCTCCAGAAAACTTGTTTTTTCCGAGATGTTACTGGTAACAGAGGGCTCCAATGAGAAGCAACAGCACAGGACACTGCACACAGCAAAGCAGACCATGAGTTGCAGAGTACAACATAAGGGTACACCTAACGGGACAGCATTTCCCCTCTTCTCTTTTGCTGCAGGTCGCTGCTAATCATGTTGAGTACATTTGCTCAGCCGTATTTTTGTCACCCAGAATGGCGCTTACTGTTCTAATGGTGATTTCTTTAATGTTCTAGTCCGGTTTCACCATGTCCATGTACCAGTATTCATCTGGCATCTTTGTCCACTGGACTTTGCATATTGTTATCACAGTTTTTAATGCAAACACTCACTAGCTATCGCGCCTGCAGCCTAAAAATGGGCAGGGATCTCTGTATAACCATATGGTCACGTTTTCCACAACTCCCTAAGTTAGGGTAGCGGTAAATATGGCTGCTGCAGAGATCTGTGTGTGAATGCAGGTCACTGGTTTCCAATGCAGTAAAACAGCTCAGGGGGTTAATGAGCTCTGGGTGTGTATTGGATTTGAGATATTGCTTAACTGCCTCTTTCGCATCACATTGTAATTTTGAGCTTGGGCTGTGCGAGGCAGCATGTGATGTTTGCGATATGCACGGTTTATCAAGATCTTAAAAAGAACAATAGCAAATTGTGCTGGTCACTTGATATTATAGTTTTAAAAATGCTATCAATACCAGAGGAGTGCTATATATAAATGATCCCACATAGGGCAGGCTTGCTCTCTGGTGGTACTGAAGGCATGGGTGTCTAATGCTGTATTCCGAGACTTACTTGATACTATAGGTGTCCAGAACCAGAGGAGCGCTCTGTACAAGCATTGGCAAAGCCAGTAGGTTTCGTCTATGCAAGCTATTGACTCTGCCAATGTTTTAGTCATGTTGCACAGCAGCATGGCTTGCTGACAGTTATAAAAAAAATCATTGACAAAGCCAGAGGGTTTCCCCCCACGTGATGTCTTTTGGCTTTGTCAATATTTTTTAGACAAGTTGCAAAGCAGCGCGGGTTGCTGTGCAATATGGCTGTAAGTAAAGAAAATTGTAGCTCTACGATGAGGTCAATGCTGGCACCTTCCTGGTTTTTTTCCCCTTTACTTTAAACCATGTTAGACAGCAGCTTATGCTGTCGTGCAACATGTCTAAAAAACGTTGACAAATCCAATAGAATTCGCATAGGTGAAACCTATTGGCTTTGCCAGTGCTTCTTTTCCCCCTTCCTTGGGCCGATTGCTCCAATGCTCAAAGAAACACTGGCACAGCAAGTATGCCCTGGACCTCTAATGCAGCCGCAGTACTAATGATACTTACAGCTCTGCACAATAGGCTGTCTAGTCTGTCCACTGAAGAGGGCCATCACTTCTAGGGCAGAAGCCCAATTCAGGCTTTCTGCCGCTTTGTGTACAGAAACAGCAACAAAAAAGCACATTTCGTGCCCAACCCACCCCCATCCTCCCTTGTTGCTTGGGCCCTGTTCCGTGCTCAGCAACGGTGACCTAGGCCCTAATGCTAACCCCCATGTTCTTTTTCATAGTAAGACTGAAATGACTGGGGTCCAATGGCTACTCACTGATGGTGGGGGGAGGAGTAGGGCTCATCTGCTTTGAAACTGAGAGGGATAGAGAACTACTTTAGAAAAACATGCCTTTTCACCAGGGTGCCCACTACCTCAATCAATCAATCAATCAGGGGTTGTTAAGCGCGCTACTTACCCGTGAAGGTCTCAAGGCGCTGAGGGGGCTGGTGGGGTCGCAAGACTACCTGAAAGAAATGTAAATGTGTACAACAGGTTAATCACCAAATATAAAGGCTGCTTTGGAGCCAGTGTAGGTTTTAATTAATGGAGTCACTTGAAGCTTCATGGTTGCAAATAGTTCTTCTTTTTGAGAGCTAATATACATGTGTATTAAAAGGAGTGCACCCTTTTAATGGACACATCAAAATATTTAAACTAGATATAGTCTGATTGCTAAATACAAAAAATGTTGACAGTAAACCCAGCAAAAGGCCAGCACCTGACCTGCTATCCCTAAGTAATATGTGTATGGTGGAGATCATTCACTAAATTTGTGTGCCCACTGTTAATGCACCCCCTGCCACGATGCAATCCAAAACAGGATTATAACAATTTTAAAACAGATACAAAGGTGCACCACTAAACATCCCAGAGACTAGACACTTATTAAATATTAAATACGTGACCAAAGTATTATTTCTTCAATTATCTTCTTTCATTCAAGTTGTATAAAAAAACACCTTTTGTGATAGAGAAAGAGAGCCGACGCGTTTCGTCCAGACAGAATATATATGTGTATCAATAGGAGTGCACCCTTTTAATGGATTCATCGAAATATTTAAACTAGATATAGTCTGAATGCTTTTCTCTAAAATGTATATTTTCATAGCACTTGTTTTTATCGTAAACAACATTTTGCTGCGGCCTATGTTATACTGTGTAATACAATTTTAAAATAATGACATTCCCAGTGCTTCCTGTCACAGACTGGGACCTCATAGCACAATAAATAAACAAGTCACTATTCCTCACTGCACCAATCAGGATTTAATTCTGTGACTCTCTGGTCAGACGTGAAGATATATGCAGTGATCATATTAGCTAACTGAGGTTTCATAAGGTAAAAGAGTATATTTCCCTTTGATTAGTTTAATTTGCATTTATTTTCATTTTGAGGTGTGTGGGTGTTTTTATATGCAGTTACCTGAAGTTGAAAAATAGAACAATAAAATGCAGAACTTTTTCTTCTATTTAGCCATATTTTTGACTCTGTCTTCACACTCACTGCCCCTCCCCCATGCCACTCAGTAGTACCGTCCTAACACTTTTTTATAATGGACTTTAACTGCTGCATGTATATGAAGACAGCCTGGAAACGCGCCGTTCGCACTTAGAGGCTATTTTCATTAACACGTAATTGCAGACTCATTTGATCCCCCTGGGGACCCATCCACAGACGCCCTGGTGTGTGCAACCCACAGTTTGAAGACCTCTGATCAATGAGTATAATGGTCATACAAACCCCGCCACTGGTCGTATGGACCTTTGCTCGACGACGTGAAGAGTTGACTAGGAGCCAGCATTTACATGTATACCATAAACAGTGAAACCATTAGAATCCACAGAAAACAACAAAGAGAGTTGAAGAGAGGTAAAAGGGATTATTGAACAATGTAGTCAAATAAAAGTCATTTGACAATAAGAATTTTAAAATCTAAAGTATAATTGTTTCAAATTAAACTTGTCCAAAAACTGATATTTTAGAATACAGAAAAACATTACAGCTACCAAATTACATAAAGAATATAGAACATCCAGAAAGTGTGTACCATAAATGAAAACCCCTTATCTAATTTAAGGAAGGGTAGGTCGAAAAAGGCATTTGGTTAGGCAAAAAGATAAAGTGTCAGCTTCAGAATACCAAACAAGAAGAGAAAGTTAGAATGCTCAAAATTGAAGATTTTGTACTCGAATTTTGGAGATCTCCAGAGATGAGAAAGTTCGATGTCAGTGAGCATCTCTCTGTTGCACAAAGTGTGAAAGAGGCAGTAAGCAGGGGAGTCCCACCCTCGTCTAAAGAACACACGCTAACAAAACTCTTACTGCAACCGCAACATTTGAGCTGGTTCCCATTCTCAGGAACCAATCATTCTCCTCCAATAAACTCCCTTAGTTCTCATGTTTTCACTATTGTTCATACATGGCTACGTCCTTGAGTTGCTACACTGGGCAGAATTTCTGATACAAACAGCTCTTCCCATGAGTCATGCTTCCTGGCATCTTCTCCTCCTCCCAGTAAGACCCTCACTATCAGTGTCTAATACATAACAAATGGCTATTCACTGGCTAACAGAAAGGTTCTGGAAAATTCCAGCATCTGTAGTGGAAGAGAAAAAAAGGAAAACATAACATGCAAAAAACCACGAAATTATGTGAACGGGCGTGTAAAGTTGTGGGAAACTGGGCCCACGCAATGAATGAACACTCGGCACACAGGGGGTCACTTTAGTGGGTAGCTAGGAACTAACTCCCGCCCAGAGCCCTGGGCTATTTATTAACCTGTCCATGTGGTCTCGACCTCCGTCGAGCCCACCTACATAACTTTTTAATCGAGGAGTGTTTGCCGACAAACCTTCCCCCTATCGTAGCGAGAGACGTGGGCTGCCCCATCTTCTCTCGCGATACTACATTCCTCCCCTACCAGAAAACAACAATGAAACAAACCGCAAAACATCATGAACATTTACTTCCAGTCCTGACCGTTTCTGACCGGTCGAGTTACAGTAAATTGGAACAGTCTTACTTGGAATTTGGTAGCGCCTGCTCACCCTGGCTGCGATCCGACCTCTTAACGCCGACTAGCCACTCGTCACATAGTCCTTGTACTTCTGGGAGAGCTTGGGGCAGGGCCGGAGGTGATACCGGCCTTGACTGCTCCGCAGCGGCGAGTTCGGATGCTGGTCAGCTGAGCTGCGGGCGGCAACTCCACGCTCTCCTTCCGATTCCCGGACTGGTTGTGGTGAAGACGGCAGGTCAGGTGAGTGAACGGTGGGGCCTGGGTGTCCCGGTTCAGCCCTTCTGCTCCTCGGACTTGTAGGTCACCCTTGGGGCATTTCGCTTGGACCAGGGTTATTCCCTGGGTCACCATCTCCTGTAAGTGGAACCTTTTTGAAGAATGACACGGGTCACAGTCTCGGAACCTCTCAGAGCCGTCACCATGGTACCTTTGACGGCAGTGACCGTCCACGGATTTCGTACGAACGTTGTCCGGAACTTTCCTCCGGGGTGTCGGTCCTGCACCAGTACCTGATCGCCCACGGCGATAGGGCTTTCTACTGCGCGTCTCTTCTGAGATGCTGCCTCGTTGGTCCTTGTTCGCCTGAGGTCTGAGAGATTCGGTGGGTTTGCAGCTCGCTCCCATGTAGAGTGATGGGGAATGGTGTCGGTGACTGTTCGGCCAAAGCACAGGCGGCTCGGGGATATGCCTGTGGTGCAGTGAGGAGTGAATCGGTACTCGCTGAGAAATTGATATATCGCTCGCTCCAGGTTAAGTCCCTCTGACAACGCGATCTGTATGGTTTTGTTCAATGTTCGCATCAGGCGTTCTACTTCGCCATTGGCCTGGGGCCACCGAGGCTTGATCTTGCGGTGTTTTATCCGATGGGATGCTAGGTATTCCGCGAGTTCCATGCTGGTGAACGGCGGTCCGTTGTCAGTTCGGATCTCCCCAAACAAACCGTGAGTGGCTATTACCTTCTCGAGTTTAGGGATGACTTCTGCTGCGGACGTGGAGGAGACGAACTCTACCTCAGGGTATGTAGAGAAGTCGTCCACAATTACTAGCATGTGTCACCCGCCTGGAAGGCTGTCGAAGTCTGCGCTGACTCTCTCCCATGGGCTGCTGGGACTTGCTTCGGTGACCACCGGTGCTGGTCTGCTTGGGAGGCTTGTGGCGAGGCATGCTGGGCATTGTTGTATGAGTGACTCAATTTGGTAGTCTAGGCCTGGAAACCACACTTTGCTCCGAAGTTGGTTCTTGGACTTGACGATCCCTTGGTGTGCTCCATGGGCAAGGAGTGCTGCTTGTTTGGTGAGGCTCGCTGGCAGGACTAATCGCGGGCCACGCAGGAGACATCCTTCAGCCGACACTGTCAACTCATGACGGACCTGGTGCAGCGACTTCAACGTGGCTTGGGCAGTTGCAGTGCACATGGGTGACGGGTTTTGGAGCAGCCGCCAGTCTCCAGAGCCGACCGCTTTTATCGCCAGTTGCAGGCAGTCATCGTCTTGGGTGGCCGTTATGACTTCCTGCAGTGACATTGGGAGGGGTCGCGATCGTACGACTACCATCCGTACATAATCTTCGGTGGCGGCTGCTTCTTCGGCTTCAGGTGGAGTGACTGGTCGGGCATGCCGCGATAGGAAGTCTGCAGGGTTTCGCGTGCCGGGACGATATTCTACATTCAGCTGGAATTCCTGTAACTGCAGTATCCATTTCTCTATTCGTGGAGGGGGTCGGGACGACGAGCCAAGGAACAGCGGAATTAGGGGCTTGTGGTCAGTTCTGACCGTGAACGGGTGTCCGTACAGATAGATGTTGAAGTGTCGGCACCCCCACAGGATAGCGATGGCCTCTCTTTCAATTTGTGAGTAGCGTTGTTCTGTAGGCGTTAGAGTTCTGCTTGCATAGGCCACTGGCGCCCAGTCTCCGCAAGTCTGACATTGCGCCAACACGGCTCCCAGACCAGTGGGGCTGGCATCTACAACCAGTTGGGAGTCAAGACGCGGGTCGAAGTATGCGAGAGTTGTGTCAGCGGATAGTGCAGCTTTGGTTAGCTGGAACGCCTGCTCTTGTGTGGGGCCCCAGATCCAGTGTGCAGTGGTTTTTGTGGGTTCTCGCAGCGGGCCCGTCAGGTTGGATAGGTTCTTGATGAACCAGCCTCAGTACGTGACCATTCCCACAAAGCTGCGGACTCCGGTCACCGATGTGGGGGCTGGCGCTTCTTGAACATCTTTGACTTTGGCGGGATCCGGCCCGATGCCTCTGTCTGAAAATTGATACCCAAAGAAGCTTATGTCTCTGCGTAGGAACTTGCATTTCTCCTTGTGGAGTGTGAGGCCGCGGTCTTTCAGGCGTGTGAACACTGCGTTGAGGCGGACCAAGTGCTCTTCTAGGGAGGGGGCGGGGACCAGAATGTCATCGCTCACATTGAGCACCCCTTCTAGCCCTTGCAGGACAGTTCTGATTATGTCCTGGAATACTTCGGCTGCGCTGGAGATTCCGAAGTTAAGGCGTTTGTAGCGCCACAGGCCGGCATGGGTGGAGAAGGTCGTGATCGGACGCGATTCTGGGTGGAGTGGGACCTGATGATACCTTGACCGCAGGTCCATCTTCGAGAACCACTTTGACTCCGCGAGCTCGCCTATAATGTCATCCACCGTGGGCGTCAAGTGGCATCCCCATTTGATGGCGAGGTTCGGGATTCGCATGTCAATGCAGATGCGGACAGCGTCCGGTTGCTTCAGTTTCTTCGCAACCACAATGGGAGACACCCATGGGGTGGTGCCGCTCACTCGCTCGATGATTCCGGCCGCTTCCAGCATTCGGAGCTCTGATTCCACTTTTGGTCGGAGGTGGAAAGCAATCCTCCTGTGCCTGAGAGCCACAGGGGCTACTGATTTGTCAATGTGTAGACTAACTGCTGGGCCTTTGAGGCATCCGATTCCTTCGAAAAGGGGTGCAAATTCTGACGTCAACCTGTCCAGATCATGCGCTTGTACCGCAAAAGCGAATTGGATGAGGTGCAGTTCTTGGGCTGTGCGACAGCCTAGAAGGAATCCTGACCCCTCCCTGGACACGTACATTTTGGCTGACTGGCGGAACTCGTTGTGCGAAATTTCCGCTTGAAACACTCCGCACATTCGGAGCGGGTTTGTGTCCCAAACGCGTACACCTGGACGTTTGTGTTGCGGAGTGCCGGCGGGTTGGTCTTCAGCTGATAGGCACCGACGGCCATGAGGTTGATGGTTGATTGTGGCGCCGGTGTCGATGAGCGTCGTCACTGGATGTCCTTGCACGTGCAGAGTGCACATGGGTGCGGCTTGTGGTGTTGCCAAGAGGGCATGCAGCATGTACACTACGTGCACCGTGGCGGCTTCATAATCGTCCATGTCTCCGCTCGAGGAATCACCCGGGGCGGGTTCCAGCTGGTCTAGTCGGGCCTTGCGACCGCCTTGAGGGCCTTGAGCGACAGACTTTGGAGAAGTGATTGACTTTCCCACAGGCACTGCATGTTTTCCCTTGAGCCGGGCATGCGCCGTCGTGTGGGAGCGGGCCTTCGCACCATCCACAGAGGCGGACTTTAGGACTCTGTCCGGGTCCTTGGGTTGAAGGTTTTCTGGGCCTCTGCCTTGAGCCTCGCGGATCGGATTGGATCGCACACACTGGTTCTTCTTTGATTGCTGCCGGGGCTTTCAGTTCCATATGGGCCGCTCTGGCTTTGGACAGTTCTTTGGAGCGTCCCAGGGTCAGTATGTCCTTCATCTGCATGTTGTGCTCCTCCAGGACGCGCTCACGCAGTTTTGAGGACGTGCAACCTTGAATGAACTGCGCCCGCACCTCATCGTCTTCATCAGGCAGGGTGCACGTGCGCGCTAACTCCCTGAGTCGAGCGTAGAATACGTCAACCGATTCTTCTGGGAGCTGTTTCGCCTGGCGGAGAAGGAACCGCTCGTAGTCTGGGTTTGCATACGGCTCAAAGTGCGCAGTGATGGCATCCTGCAGCGTGGCGTAGGTCTTCGGGGGTCCGGCCTCGTTGACGGTTTTCACGATTTTATGGATGTCCGCGCCACCCAGGTGAAGGAGCATGGAAAGCTGTCGTCGCTCTTTGATTTCTGCAGCTTCAAAGAATGTTTCTGGCCGTTACATCCATTCCTTCCATCTCGCGGCTTGGGAAGGCGGCGGGCCTGTGACGGCGAAAGCCTCCAGGGGTGGGACCGTGGTCATGGTGACACCGCTGTAGGCGATTCCTAGGGCGCAGAAAGGCGAAGCTGTAGTGTCAGTGCGGCACCAGGTCGTCGATGGCTGGAAGAAACGTTAAGCGAATGCCAGGCGGTGGCACCAAACACAGGGGGTGACCTGCAGGAGGTGGTGGCTGGTACTGCCTCGCGGCCGTGGCACGCCAACGTGAGGTATGCAGCAGTCTCTATGCCATAGAGGAGACGGGGGCTGCAAGATGAGGCGGCGTGGCCCTGTGTGGCACTGTGAGGCAGGAGTATATCGAGGGGTGAGCTCCCTTGATGTACTTAATACAGTGCCTCCTGTGCTTCCGGGTGGAGGCAGGTGGCTGGAGGTGCAGGGAGGGAGGCTCTGCCCAGGCGCATGCAGCGCACGCTCCCCAGGCCGGACACCGAAGGGTGAAAACCGGGCGAAAAGCCAATCGGGGGTGCAGTGATAACCAGTGGCCAGAGGGGGCAGCAGAGGGCACACAAACACTCACCGCGATCGGAATGCTTCGCGGGGCACCGGTATACGCGCCGTAACTTCCTGGCAGGCACGTCGCTGCAGGCGGCCTCCGATCGAGCAGCGGGCAGCCATGAGACTCCAGCAGTGGGCAGGGCTTCCGGCAGAGCTCCCGCGGAGTGCGCACCACCAGCGAGACGAACAGCACGACAGCACAGCAACAGGTGCGTGAAGAGCGGCAGCAGGGAGGCGGCACGGCGGGTCGGAGGTACACCACCTCGTCGCCAGTGCAAAGTTGTGGGGAACTGGGCCCACGCAATGAATGAACACTCGGCACACAGGGGGTCACTTTAGTGGGTAGCTAGGAACTAACTCCCGCCCAGAGCCCTGGGCTATTTATTAACCTGTCCACGTGGTCTCGACCTCCGTCGAGCCCACCTACATAACTTTTTAATCGAGGGGTGTTTGCCGACAAACCTTCCCCCTATCGTAGCGAGAGACGTGGGCTGCCCCATCGTCTCTCGCGATACTACAGGGCGTCTTAGCCTTAGAAGTATAAAGTCGACATTCAAAATATTATTAATATTACGCTATCCTATTTGTCACCACATGTTAACTCGAGCATTGTTTATAATAGTCAAGCGTGGTTACCTACTACATATGATAGGTAAAATAGGGCATATGCTTGTTAATGTTGTACATCGCACTTCGTTTGCAAAAGAAAATCACATTTTATCACTTCCATGCATTGGTTTTGCCAGATACTGATCTGCAAGAATGTTCTTCTAAATGATGAACAGTATCGATAAATTAAGAATTTTATGTATACTTGGAACCGTCGTTGTTTTGCTGTGACCGTGAATAGAACTGGTTGATTTAATTAAGTGCACATGACTGGCTTTTTTTTACCACAACTAAACTAACATATATCAGTAGACCTAGGGCAATGTAAATGCAAAGATTCAATTCTAAAAGAAAAATATGTGCAAAGAGCTCCCTCTAGTGGCAGATGACCAGCACTCAAATGATAAAAATCATTGTGAAGATTCTTGAAATCTCTACAGGAGACACATATGTAATAGGGACGTTTTGTTGCCAGTCCTGTAATAATCACAATTCTCTAATAAAATATGAGGCTGTACACACCCAAAAGCTGGAATGAATGTTAACTCAACATAAAACAGTTTTCCTTTCGCATAATTAAATGCCCATGTATGAGAACATATGTGCAACTCTGAGTAACAATGGGTAGCGTGTTACTTGTCCAGAAACGGAGGGGCATCCATGACAGTCTTCCTAACCCTAGAACTAACCAGTCTGCACATTTAACCAACCTACAGATTTGAGTGAAACTAATTACAGGAACGCTTCGAACACCTGAATAACCCAATCTGCTTATGTGATAAATAACTAACAGAGGGTGTACATGAGTAGGGTGCTATCGTCTGGAAAGCATTTCAACGCCTCTCTAGGGGCAGTGAGCACTATTTAAATAGCATTACGATGCACCTGGGCCCATATTTATCAAACTTTGACGCAGCGCTACACAGCAAGACACCTTGCTGCGCTGCATCAAATAGAGAGGGCAGGAATGTGCCATATCAAGCAAGACATGGCCCATTCCTGTTTTCTCTTTGTGCTGGAGCACTCAGTACAGGCTCGCTTGCATCATGGTGCAAGGGAGCCTGTGTTGCAGGCAGTATTGTGTTTATGTAGGAAGGAACACCTTTCTGCACAAAAACAATCCTCAGAGGTCATTTTCTCTTTCTAAGTGTGCTGACACAACAAAGAGAAATACAGATATTTCCCCTCATTGTGCCTCTAACGGGAAAGCGTAGGAATTTGACCCATTCCCAGCTCTGCCTGTCTTGGTAAATCTAGGAATGCACCAAAATCCATGTGTGGTAACACCCATGCCCCCCCCCCCCCATAGAATGCCTTCCCAGGGCAGGGCTACACAAGGAAGTGACTTGCACTGCCTTGTGTTACTCCAGATTTATCAATACACATAGGGGCATGCAAGGGGGCATAAAAAGTGGCCTTGTGTTACATGGCAAATCAATCAATCAATCATTGTATTTATAAAGCGCACTACTTACCCGTGAGGGTCTCAAGGTGCTCAGGGGTGGGGGTGCTGCTACTGCTCGAAGAGCCAGGTCTTGAGGAGTCTTCTGAAGGTGAGCAGGTCTTGGGTCTGCTGTAGGTGGGTGGGGAGGGTGTTCCAGGTCTTGGTGGCGAGGAAGGAGAAGGATCTGCCACCGGCGGTCGTTCGTTGGATGCGGGGGACAGCGGCGAGGGCGAGGCTGGCGGACCGGAGCTGGCGGGTGGGGGTGTAGAAGCTGAGTCGGCCGTTGAGGTAGGCTGGTCCTGTGTTGTGGAGGGATTTGTGTGCGTGGGTGAGTAGCTTGAAGGTGATCCTCTGTTCGACGAGGAGCCAGTGTAGGTCTCTCAGGTGGGGGTGATGTGGCTGCGGCGAGGGACATTGAGGATCTGTCGAGCGGAGGCGTTTTGGATGCGTTGCAGTCATCGCAGGTGTTTGGCCGGGATACCTGCATAGAGTGCGTTGCCGTGGTCCAGCCTGCTGCTGACGAGGGCCTGGGTCACAGTTCTTCTTGTTTCGGTGGGGATCCACTTGTAGATCCTGCGGAGCATGCTAAGGGTGTTGTAGTAGGAGGAGGAGACGGAGCTGACCTGCTTTGACATGGAGAGGGAGGAGTCGAGGATGATTCCCAGGTTGCGTGCGTGGTCGGTGGGTGTCGGTGCTGTTCCTAGCGTGGTTTGCCACCAGGAGTCATCCCAGGCTGAGGGGGTGGATCCGAGGATGAGGACCTTCGTCTTGTCTGAGTTCAGCTTCATTCGGCTGCTCCTCATCCATACGGCGACGGCCTTCATTCCCTCGTGGAGGTAGGTTTTGGCGGTGTGCGGGTCCTTGGTGAGGGAGAGGATCAGCTGGGTGTCGTCGGCGTAGGAGATGATGTTGAGATCATGTTGGCGGGCGACGTGGGCGAGGGGGGCCATGTAGACGTTGAACAGCGTCGGGCTGAGCGAAGAGCCCTGGGGTACGCCGCAGATGATGTCGGTGGCTTCTGAGCTGAAGGGGGAAGCCGGATGCTCTGGGTTCTCCCGGAGAGGAAGTATGTGGTCCAGTCCAGGGCCTTCTCTTGGATTCCAGCATCTTGGAGGCATGTTCTTAGTGTGCGGTGGCAGACCGTGTCGAAAGCGGCTGACAGGTCCAGGAGGATGAGGGCTGATGTCTCGCCGTTGTCTAGTTGAATCCTGATGTCGTCTGTGGCGGCGATGAGGGCTGTCTCGATGCTGTTGTTTCTTCGGAACCCGGACTGGGATGGGTCTAGGATGTTGTTGTTCTCGAGGTAGCGGGTCAGTTGCGTGTTGACGACTTCTCGATGACCTTCGCCGGGAACGGGAGCAGGGAGATGGGCCAGAAGTTCTTGAGGTCCTTGGGGTGTGCCTTGGGCTTCTTGAGAAGGGCGTTGATCTCTCCGTGCTTCCAGCTTTCCGGAAATGTGGCTGTCTCGAGGGAGATGTTGATTACTTTCCGAAGTTGGGGAGCGATGGCTGCGTCTGCTTTGTTGAATATGTGGTGGGGGCAAGGGTCTGACGGTGATCCTGAGTGGATGGAGTTCATGATCTTGTGTGTTTCGTCGTCATTGACGTTGGTCCAGGAGGTCAGGCGGTTGATGCGGGTGGTGTTCACCGGGGGGGTGGGGTCTGGCGCTGTCAGGGCGGTCGTGGTGTTGAAGCTGTCATGGATGTCAGCGATCTTGCGGTGGAAGAAGGTGGCCAGTGAGTCGCACAGTTCTTGTGAGGGCGGGATGTCGTTGGCGTTGGCGCTGGGGTTGGAGAGTTCCTTGACGATGCTGAAGAGTTCTTTGCTGTCGTGTGCGTTGTTGTCCAGGCGGGCTTTGAAGGACGATCTCTTGGCTGATCTGATGAGGTGGTGATGTCTGCGGGTGGCGTCCTTGTGAGCTGCGTAGCTGTCCGATGTTCGTTCGTGGAGCCATTTTTTCTCCAGTTTCCGGCATGTTCGTTTGGAGGTCTGGAGCTCTTCGGTGAACCAGGCGGCTTTCTTGCTGGTGCAGCTGTTGGATGGTTTCTTGAGCAGGGCGAGGGTATTGGCGCACTCGTCGATCCATTGTCTGAAGTTGCGGGCAGCGGTGTCTAGGTCGGTGGGGTCAGTGGGTGGGTTCTGGACGAGGGTGTTGGCCAGCTGGTCTTCGGTGACTTTGCTCCAGCAGCGGCGGGGCAGCTGTTGGGTGCGGTGGTGTGTGGTGGGCTTCTTGTAGGTGAAATGGATGCAGAGGTGATCAGTCCAGTGGAGTTCAGTGGTGTGGTCGAAGGAGACGTGGGTGCTTGTGGAGAAGATGGGGTCAAGCGTGTGGCCAGCAGCGTGAGTGGGTGCGGTGACCAGTTGTCTGAGGCCGAGGTTGGCGAGGTTGTCGATCAGGGTGGCGGAGTTGGCGTCATTGTTGTTCTCGAGGTGGAAGTTCAGGTCTCCGAGGAGGATGTAGACCGTGGAAGTGAGTGCGTGGGTGCTGACGAGGTTGGCGATGGAGTCGCTGAACTGTGGCCAGGGTCTGGGGGGTCTGTAGACGAGGGTTCCTCTGAGGGTGGTGTTGGGGTCGGTGTGGATCCGGAAGTGCAGGTGTTCGGCGGTGCTGAGGGTGTCCTCTGAGTGTGTGGAGACCTTGAGGGAGAACTTGTGGACAATGGCTATTCCTCCTCCTATTCTGTTGGTGCGGTCTCTGCGGGAGATTTTGTAGCCGTCCGGGATGGCTATGGCGATGTCGGGTGCCGAGGAGTCGTTTCACCAGGTCTCGGTCAGGAAGGCGACATCTGGGGCGAAGGTGTCGAGCAGGTCCCAGAGCTTGACGGCGTGTTTGTGTGCAAAGCAGGTGTTCAAGAGTATGCAGCGGAGGTGATTGAGTCCAGTCTTTGGTGGTTTGGCGGCTCTGTCGCAGGTGAATCTGCAGTTGCGGCAGGAGAAGGGTCCCTGGGTGGGTTTTGGGGCGGCCTGGATGCAAGTGTGGTGTCGCCCGGCGTTGAGTGCGTGGAGAGTGCTGGCGTCATACTAGAGTCTGGCGTCGTGGTGCTCATGGGGTCCAGGGGTTCTGACGCTGGGTGCGGTCCAGGTGCGGACGGCGTGCCAGCGGTGTGCCCGCTGCGCGCGGCCGCACAGCGGCCGCCATTTAAGGCGGCGAGGGTGGGAGGAGCAGCTGGGAGGCGGGAGCGGGGTGTCGAATGGACGGCGAGGGGGCGGGGCTGCAGGGGAGGAGCAGCGGGATCGGCAGAGGGTACAGAAGAGAAAAAAGGGGGGGAGACGAGCAGGGCGCAAGGGCAAGAAAGGCAAAACGAAGTACAAAACAGGAAAAAATGTACAAAAGAGCACAAAACAGTGGCAACAATAAACTCAGCTGCAGGGGCACAGCGGACAGACAGCAACGATCAGGAGGCACAGAAGGATCGAACTCACGCTCAGAGTGGCAGCGAGGGGGGAGAGGCACTGGCACACAGGTGGAGCTGTGCGGCAGGAGGGGTGCGACCTGGCCTGCGAGCAGGGTCAGGGGTCACTCTCACTGCCACGCAGCGGCTGCCATTTAAGGCGGGGAGGGAGGTAGGAGCAGCTGGGAGGCGGTAGCGAGGCGACGAATGGACGGTGAGGGGGCGGGCGGCAGGGGAGCAGCGGTGGGATCAGCAGAGGGTACAGAAGAGAAACAAGGGGGAGGGGGGAGACGAGCAGGACACAAGGGCAAGAAAGGCAAAATGAAGTACAAAACAGGACAAAATGCACAAAAGAGCACAAAACAGTGGCAACAATAAACTCAGAGAGGCACTGGCACACAGGTGGAGCTGTGCGGCAGGAGGGGAGCGACCTGGCCTGCGAGCATTGGGATAGTTTTCTATAAGAATTATATTATGCACAGTGGGACGAATTTGAGCACATTGATATACAATAACTACGAGTTTCACAATTCCTAGGGGCGTGACGGCCTTGTCCCATGATCTGTAAGCATTATCTTATTTGTTGGCATCAAGCTGTTCACCAGGGGGTGGAGCATAACAAACTAAGGGTCATATTTACAAGATAATGACGCAGCGTGGCACTGCAAGCCATCATGCTGTGTCAAGCTGCGACATTAGGAAAGTGCAGGGGGTCGTCGTATTTACAACAATACGATGCATCCCTGTGCTTTCCTCTGCGCTGGCGTATATTAGGCTGCCTTGCGCGAACACAGGCCTCCTTGCACCATGGTGCAAGGGTGCCTGCATTGCAGGGATGATTCTTTTTGTGCTAGAAGGTGCCCTTTCCTGTAAAAAAACAATATTTGAAGGCGTTTTCATAGCTGCCAAGTTTATCAGATTGCTTATTTGTGACATTCAACATGAGCAAGCAAAATCACGCAATGAAGATTGTTTCGTAATTGCATTTATATAGCGCTTACTACCCCTAACACCCACAAGCAAAAAAGGCCCCTTCCTTCCTTGACTCACTTTTGCAAGGATGAGACACCTAAGGCACTTAAAATACAAAAAAACGAGGCCTTCAAAGTATAAGCATAACGATTTACATCTTCAAATTTTGAGGTCTGTTTCTGCAGGCTGTCACTAACTGCTGATGTGCATTTATTGTTGACATGGTATCACTAATCATCAGTTGTGGTTCAAGAAATCCTTCATAAGCACCGGACCCAGATTTACACAGTGGAAAGAATATTTATGTAGCATAGGCCCCATGTGCCCTACGCCCAGTAAGGAAAGGGATACTTAGTGATCGCAAAACTTCTTGAGCATGACATCCATTTTAATGCGATTCAAGTTCATCACATTTTACAAAAAATGGCCCCTTACCTATATTACCTTATTTAATGTAAACAACTGCTTTCTTGACCACGCTTTAAAATGTTGCTCAAAGTGCACACATGAGGCAGAGGAATGTCAATCATAAACACACAAAAAGCCTGTAAATGTCACACATAAGCAAAGTGAAAATCTTGCAGATATGGTTCCCTTCCAAATACTGTATGCTGTAGTAGGTGGAAGCAAAATGTGAATTATACCAACAGGCCAATGGATGAAGAAAGTTGGCCAAGTCCCTTTAAAATAAACATATTGTACAGACATCATTTTTTTCAACTTAAGGTCTTGGTCAATGCCAGACCTAATAAATTGTATGACATACAGGCTATGAAAACCTAAAGCGCTGTGGTAGGTACTTCCTGTTGTGTACCAACCGTGTCTTTAAAAAAGCATACTGAACAAACCTGAATGAAACTCATGGTATACTATCACTGAGGGTTACTTGCCATGTAGAGCATATCGGCTGCTGTTGGAGTGACTTGCAAACAGTATTTGTTGTGCTCGTCAATTATTTGTTTCATGAAGGCAGGGTCGTTGTTATTTGGTGGAACCACTGGAAAACAAAGACCGAAAAGTTCCACCAGCATAACACACACCAATAGTTGTCTGGTCTCCATTGCATTCTAAAAATCACAACTTTCTCCATTGTCTCTGTCAGCATTAAAACGACTTCCAGCCCCACTAAACGATAGCGGTCTGGCAGTTGCGCAAGGCACCCAGGTACGCCACAGGAACTGCAGCTCAATGGCGGCCCGTGCCCCTGTCGGCATGAATTTACAGACTGAAAGCAATTTTAGAAAACAAAGCTGATACAAGCAACTAGTAAATTTGTTATAAGCAAAGATCTCATGCTCCAAAGCATAACTACGTTACGGCAGAGTGTAGTGCTCAGGGTTAACGATATTAGATATTCCTGCTGATTTATTCAACACCTCTTGCTCTTATGGAGTCTTAGGCAGAGCATAACTTTTCAGGTTCAATTTGCTGGTGGCATTCTTCTACTTGTGCTGTGGTCAGTGGTATGGATTTATGAATAGCACCCGCCCGTTAGCATGCGCCTGCCTATGGGTGTGTCTCTGTGTGACACATAAGTCTTTCCTTATTGTATCATTGGGGAATATCAGACTGACTCTTGTGACATCAGTGCTGATGTCACACTGGTGTATCGATGAATGGGTTACATTTAGGGCTCCCGGTTTTATGGTATTAATTTTTTTGACATTTCCGTCTGTATGTATCCATATATATTTTTTGCTAATTTTATCTGTATTTATCCATATTTATTTTGGGTTTTGTGGAGAAATGAAGCTGAACTTAGTATATTTCCACGTTTATTTAACCAATAAATATGCAGTCATGCTTGAATGCCTGCCAGATTCTAGTGATATGAACACCCGCAGAAGATAAATCAATGCACTTATATGAAAATATGCACATTTCAGTATCAACCTTGTGAATATCTACTGGTGTTAAAGCCTCTATACTAAAGTTCCTTTCTTTTTTAACCCCTTCACCTATCACCTATCAATTCGCACCACTATTGGCCTGGCAGTCTTGACAGAAAATATTTAGAATTACTCAAAAAGCAACCCAAATTCCATTTTTATCCACATTTAAAAATAAATACAGACAAGAAAATAAATGTTTTCTGTCTGTATTTATCTGTAAAAAACATTAAAAAAGGATAACTGGGAGCCTTAGTTACATTGTATCCTACGCCAGCGCATGCTCAGCTGAGCCCGCCCCGAGCCGGCAACAAGCAGAGTGGTCCACGCGCTGCCACCTGCTTGCTCAGTCACACAGTGGTAAGAATGCTCTGGACAGTTAAGGAGGGGCCATAAATGTGTGACTTTACATTTCAGTGTTGTGATGCGGACCACCCCACTGAAATGCATTAGTCTAACGATTGATGCATGATATTTGGCAGGGCTGTGCTTTCCTCCTTATGCAGTACGCACAGAAAGAGGAAACAATGAGTTGAAATAAAGGTATTTCTCCTTGTTGTGCCACTTTCATGCCTCTTCTGGGGAAGCGTTAGAATCTGAGGCCTTCCCAGGTTTATGAAGCCTTGTAAATCTGGGAATGCGTCTGAATCCATGGATGTTGTGTAGGAACATATACAGCAGAACCCATTGAACAACCCTTTCACTCAGAGTAATAGTTGATAGGGGGCCGTATTTACAAGCCATGAAAAGTCACACAAGGTGGCATTGCGTGGTCTTGTAAATATGGGCCAGAAAACTGCACCACGAATCATCAAAAAATGTGAGGCTCTGGTGGCACAAGAGGCTTGTAAATATGCGCCTTAATGATTTAAGATATTGAAGACTTGGAAGGAGAACACAGATGACATCAAAGGAAGAGGGTGATCACCAAGTTGTGTGGGAATATTGGATTTAGCCAGATTTTTGTGAGCAGTTGGGATTATTTTGTTTTTTGAAATTGACACCATTCTTAAGATAAAAATCAGACAGCAAAACAAGGACTGGCGCAGCAAATGTTCTAAGAGGAATTTAAATAATTGAAACAAATGTGATTTTTGTCTAGAAATATTTATAAATAATTGGATATAAATCAATAATTATAAAGATAAATGGTTAAGGTATTCTTTATTTTTTATTTAGGTTTGTGCTTCTGTCTATGAGGGAATGTGGTTTGTGATTGCGTTTTGTGGATGCAGTGGAGCCCTCACACCTATGAGCCTTTCAGGATGTATAGTTCTGTGTTACTGAGAGGCCATCAATTGCCTGGTAGACTTAAAAGCATATGTGGGCACGATGTGCTAGTACAGTGCCTGGGTTTAAATATTCAGAGAAACAGATGAACCATGTCACCTCCCTAGGGTACTTCAAACCAGTGGCAGCTGACCAATTTTCTAGTAGAAAAGCACCACCAGTTATGAGAACTGTCACTACTGTATTTAGGAGGTACCCTGAGCAATTAGAGACTGCCTTAAGATACTGTGCATATGAGGATGAATTTCATGTTACTCTATCACTCTTTGCTGCCATGCGTAGTCTACATGTAAGTGAAGAGAATCATGCTCGACAGTGTTGAGGATGAAGAATGTCCTTGCACTGTACACTGTCAAAGCCACATACAAGGCCCACATCTCCAGGTTGAGCATGCCAGGTAGGCTTTCACACTCAATCAATGAATGGAAGAGGTGGAGACCAAGAGGGACAGTTTGAAGCGTCACCTGCCACAATCTGTCTCTGCTGCTAAATCTCATATTCTACTATGCAACTTGTTATTCCTCAAAGCCTAGTTATGTCCGGGTCCTGATGCCAGGAAATTATACCTGTCTGGGACCTTTAGAGACAGAGAGGTGCTCTCTGTTCCTGAATCGCCAGGCATGTTTAGCATCATATGGCCCTGTCACCTGACCCTGGACTGAATAACCAAACACAGGAGCAGATGCCGCCTTCTAAGTTAGTGCAATGGATGAACCACCATCTTAGTATTTATAGGTCACATCATCAAAATAGTTTGCTTAATTCCTCTAAGGCGTTTACTGTCCACCTCAGAACTGGCGTCTTATAATACACAGCATATCATGATGCTTCCTGGAGTACCCTTGGTTACAATTACAGATCGGGGTTCTCAGTTTACCTCTCTTTTCTCGTCTGTTTTATGTACTGTCATGGGTGTGGAGGTACTTCTATCATCAAGTTCACACCTGCAGACAGATGGTCAGCTCTACTGCCTACATCAGCATTTAGAACAATATTTGCAATGTTTCACTAGGAAACAGGAGGAGTGATAGAGGGAGCCATTGTAGTTGGCCAAATTTATGTGCAAGCATGTAGATCATGGAGCATTTGGACAACCACCATTCTACTGTATTTATGGAACTCACCCGGAACCAATACCATTTGAAGCAAAACAGTTATTTTCCTTTGGTACGTGAAGGCTACACCTACCTTTAGCAGCTATGTGACAAGTGCATAGACATTTATACAATGATAAGTCCAGGTTTAAGGCTATGCTGACAAAAAAATGATCAACCAAACGATACAGAAAAGTGATGAATGGAATGCTTGAATTAATCTCACCCTTGAGTTGTGTTAGACCTGGCATCCTTGGAGTGGTTGTCCTCCTACCCTTTTGCCTTTAACCCACCTGTTTTGCTTACTCTGGTTTTGCCGGCTTTATGATCCTGCATACTGTGTGTGCTTGTACTCTCTCCTTAAAACATAGTAAAATTAGCTGGTACCAAATTGACATATATAATGTACTTGTGAGTCCCTAGTAAAGTGGAGCTACCTGTGCTCTGGGCCTGCAAAATAAATGCTGCTAGTGGGCCTGCAGCACTGATTGCGCCACCCACTTAAATAGCACTTTGAACATGTCTCATGCCTGTCATTGCAGCCTGTATATGCAGTTTTTAAACTGGCATTTCAACCTGGCAAAATAAGTCTTTTACCATTCCCAGACCTTTATTTTTTAATACATATAAGTCACTCCTAGGGTAGGGCATAGACGGCCCAGAGAGCAGGATGCAAATATTTGAAAATTCTGGACATGTATTTTTAAATCTTATATGTCCTGGTAGTGAAAAACTCTTACATTTTCACTACTGCAAGGCGTACCTCTCACATAGGATAACATTGGAGTTACCTTATTACACTTAATAAGCTTTAATTTCGAAATGGAAATAGGTACCCAGTTTGTTTGGTGTCTTTGGAATTGTAATGAAAAATCCTAACTTATGATGAAGTCAGATTTTAAATTACAACTTTGAAAATGCCACTTTTAGAAAATTAGACAAGAAATGTGCGGTTGCACTCCTTCCCTTAAATATGTGCTAACTGCAGAATATGAAACCCAAATAATTGCGTGCGAACAGATGCTGTGCACCATCCCCAGAAAACACTTTTAGAAAGTTGGCTTTTCTTGCCTAGCTATTTGGTGCCTGCAGCCTGTTTCTGGGTCACATGACTGGGTGTAGTTGACGGTTAAGCTTTGTGCATTCCTCCTAGATAGCCACACACAATTGGAAGCTTAGGTGTGCCTGAATGGGCTATCACTAGCATAATGTGAGGGAGGATGTGAGCTGATCACAAGGTAATTTAGGGTTGGCGTGTGCCTCACCCTGACAAGGATTATGGTTGCTGCTTGACCAGGGTTTGAACCCCATTCGATCAACAACCCAATTTTTTACAGGTTAAATTATAGGTTAAATCCCTGTCCATCGTTATTTTGTGCATTATTTGCACACCATGCCACTGCAGCTTGTACAGCCAGGTCCTTTCTGAACCAGAACACAATCGAGCCAAGACTGGGTTTGCCCTAGTTAGGGCTCATCCACCAGCTATAGCTTGGTTTTAGTGATACAATGTGCACTAGACCCACAGCTGGACTGCTCCTATTAGAACAGGGTCAAGACTGATTTACACATGGCTAGGCCTAATCTAAAGCATGACACCTAAGATTATGGCAAAAGAATGATGGGTTGGAATGCTACACTAAGTGATTACAAGTGGTTAGACTTAATGCAATCATCCTCCCATAGCCGTTTGTGTGTTTGATATACTGTCCTAAGTGGCCAAGGGTATGTCAAGATGTGGGTATTTTGCTTGTAACCAAGCTACACCCAAATAAAGAGCCCCAATCAGGGCGAAATTAGCCTTGGATTGCTTGTGTTCCAGTTTAGAGAGGACCTAGCTTTGCAGTATGGGCTGGACCATTGCTTTTGGATCAGGGTCCAGACTGATTTACATATAGCTCGGTCTAATCTGAGGTGGCATGGCAGGCAAAACAATGATGGGTTGGAATGCTACCCTGAGTGATTGCCAGTGGTTAGACCTTTTGCAACCATCTTCCCATCACCTTTTGTTTGTTGAATGTGCTGCCCTGAGGGGAAACAACCCTCACAACGCGGACATTACACCGCAATCGTTACAACGATCTCGTTGTTACAACGCAGGGCCATTACAATGCAAGTTGTTACAACGACTTGCTCTAGATGGCGCTCTAGACTAAGGAATAGTATGATTTACTGTTGCACACCCTGGAGTTGGAATAGTAAATCCTACTATTCCTAAATCCAGCGCGCCATTTAGAGCAAGTCGTTGTAACGACTTGCGTTGTAATGGTACTGCGTTGTAACAAGTTGGTCGTTGTAACAACCACATTGTGAAGGCAGGCGATGTAATGACTCGCGTAGTAATGAGTCATATTCGCCCTAAGTGGCCAAGAGTATGCCCAGACGTGCGTCCCTTGCTCACTCTGCTACAGGACCAAAGCTACACCCGACTGACAAGCTCCAATCAGAAAGAAATCCATCTTGGATGGCTTGTGTTCCATCATGGAGAGAACCTAGCTTGGCAGTTAGGGCTGGAACGTTCCTATTGGATCAGGGTCAAGACTGACTTGCATATGGCTGGGTTTAATCTGAGATGGCATGGCTGGCAAAAGAATGTTGGATTGGATTGCTACCCCGAGCAATAGCTAGTGGTTAGGCTTACTGCAAGCATCCTCTTATCACCTTTTGTGTGTTTGATGTACTGCCCCAAGTGTCCAAAAACATGCCCAGATGTGGGTCCCTTGCTCACTGTGCCACTGGAACCAAGCTACACCCGACAGAAGAGCCTCAATCAGGGTAAAACTGGTCTTGGGTTGCTTCTGTTTCAATTTAGAGAGAACCTGGCTTTGCAGTGCGGGCTGGACTGTTCCTATTGGATCAAGGTTAAGACTTATTTGCATATGGCTGAGTCTAACCTGAGGTGCAATTCTAGAGTCAAATAAAATATGTAATGTAGTGAATTACAAGAACAGTTTTAGTTCATAAGAGTTACCTTAGGAGCCAGCAACCGATCACCATGCTTGATCTGTCTGTTCCATGCCTGGAGACCCAAAAAATGAGAAGATACTCCTAGTAGACATCTTTTAAGGGGGGGGGGGAGTGCTGCCTGACTACATGGTTATTCATTCTGAGAGCGTAGTTATGAGTTGCAGTCTAAAGGGAAGAATCTGTGATGCAACAGATACAACCAAAATCAAATCGAAAGAGGAAAGAAAGCAGTCAATATAACAATATGTTTTTCTCGTTAGAAAGCAAGAAATGTAATCGTAATATAGGAAAGCACATCAGAATGTAATCGTTGAATCTTTCTGCCTCTACCCAAGTGTCCGTGTGACATTGAACACAGTATTGACCGTTCTGGAAGTAATTCGAATAATGAGGCTGATGTCAGTCGGCTAAACAAAAGTTACAGTCATACCTTTTTGATAATAGTATAGTATGTATTTGCAAGACAAATATTATATATATATATATATATATATATATATATATATATATATATATATATATATATATATATATATATATTATAAATGTTTTTATTGAGACATTTTTCCAATAAACAACAAAATGTAGGCAGATACATTGTGGCCAAGCATAACAATGTGGAGTACATCATCTGTTCTGATACATAACATAGGAGACATGAACAAGGAAAAACAAAAACCCACCTCGAGGCACCTTCACACAAAATAAAGACAGTTCAATGATGGTGTCAGCAATCCCTCAGTTCCATTGTTAGCCTTGTATGGGTACTGTCTCAGAACGTGTAGTTCACATATCCACTATGGCTCACAAAACCACCTCCTCCCAGGAACTCCCATGTTCAGTTGACATAGTGCCGACTAACACCTCCTTACCAGGTGATACAGCAGTGTCAGCACCATCTGTAACATTGGAATCTCTATTGGAGTCTTTACTGAGGAGATATGTCTAATAGGGCCCCCAACTCCTCTTGGGCCTGCTAGTAGGAAGGAGCAATTTGTTATACTCCTCCGACTGTGTATTACAGTAAAGCATATTAGAGTACCATTCTGTTATTGTTGGTAGGGGACCCCCCGCCCAACTGATTGCCACTCAGCGCTTAGCTAGGAGAAGCCCAATGGCTATCAAAGGGGGCACTGCTTTTTCAATGCAAAGATCCCAACCCAGCAGCACCATTCTAGAATTCGTTTCTAGGTCAGCGTTTATGATAACTCCCAGGTCATGGAACACTGCGGACCAGAACTAATTGATAACGGGGCATTGCCATGCGAGATGCCAGAGTCCTGCACCCTCACTGCCACATCTGTAGCATCTAGAGTTGTCTGATAACCCATAGCGAAACTGCTTTTGGGGGTGCAATAGGCCCTGCGCTAGAACTTGTAATGAATAAGCCTGTGCCTCCTGTTCAGAGAGACACCCTTAGTGCGGGCACAACAGTATTGCCATTCCTTGTCACTCAGGGGGGCACCCAGTTCCCGTTGCCCCTCTATTCTGATCTTTAATACTTCAGTTCGATGAGCTTCTTGCATACTGGTATACAATTTAGTGATCAATTTAGAGGGGTCCTCCACTTTAATGAGATTAGTGAGAGCAGCCATTGCCTGGGGTTCGATCATATCATCCCCCAACAGTGCGTGCCACATGTGTAGGGCCCTAATAAAATGAAACGATGCTGTACCAGATGGCTGTGTATCCGGACCCTGAAGACCTCCCCAGCTACACACTGACCCGTCTTTGAAAAAGTCGCCCAGTTTTCGAATGCCTACAGTCTGAAGTGACTGCCTTGTCCCACATTCTTGCCCCAAGGGAATCCACAAGCACCAATTCAATGGGATCTGAGGCGAGTACAGTAGGGCACACGCCTACATTTGTAATAACACTTGCCACGCCTGTATTGTGATGGCCAGGGAATCGAACACTTGGGGGTCCATTAGGATGTAGGGCGGTGGGACCACCGCGGCGCTGGCGGTGGGACCACCGCGGCGCTGGCGGTGCGGAAAAACGCCTTTTTTTGCCCGCCAGCAGCGGACATCACGCCCGCCATATTAGTATGGTCAAACATAGGCCAATTCCCGACCGCCGCGGTGCGAGGCGCACCGCCATCAAAGTGCGCCCGCCACTGCGGCGGTGGGAGCCAATGGAGACTCTCCGCCGTGCGGTATGACATCCGCCCCGCTCCACAAATTAGGATGACTCAAGCAAGCAGACGTACCGCAGTGGAGACACCGCCCAACCAGAGACGGCAGAAGCTCAACAGCGTAGCGTGAAACCAAAGTCCCAGTCACGACCGCCATGGACGCAGCTCTACAAGTCTTTCCGGTGCTGTACCTGCTACATCACCAGGAACTCATGGACCACCGAGTACACCGCCGCAGGTACGCAACAACACAACACACAACACACGGGCTGACACAGGGTCCAAATACACATCTGACACCCTAGGGGGGACAGGGACACATCCACAAGGGCACCCATACATCACCCACCTGCCACAAAGTCACCCTGCTGGATCCTGGACACACAGCTACCGCAACCATGCAGCAATGTCCCGGTCACGCCACCGCAGCGGCGAACACAAGCAAATACATTTCAAAAATGGTTGTCCCTAGGCACTCCAATAGTTAATATATTTGTAATTTTTTTAGAATTTTTAGAGAGCAGAGATAAGTATGTATGACAAGAAATGGCCTATTCAAAACACTTCTATATTAAAGATTTGTTTGTTTTGTCTAATAAGCAAAGATACATAGAGGAAATGCACTTCATTCTTTTGAAAAAGAGAACATCAAATAGAAGTATTTATATATGGGTTTAAATATTGTTTCACCCAAGTATTCTGTTTCTTTCTAGAAAGCACTATATGCCATTCACAATAAAATGTTGGTAAATTTCCATACAAAAAAGTAACATCCAGTAAGGTTTCTGAGAGGCAACAAAGTACAATGAGTAACTATAAAAACAGTGTTATAAAAACAGTGTACACGCCACGAAGGCAATCCTAATCCTAGGGCCTTCCAAATGTTGGCGGTTAAGAGTAATCAGAAACAATCCAGTAGGAAGTAGCCAAGAGCAGCTGGAATTCGCCAAGAACAGCCAAGAACAGCCGACACATGTTTCGTTACTGTATGTAACTTTATCAAGGATGTAAACAAAGTGGCCACAAAAAAAAAGACATTCAATATGTGTTTATGTTTGATATAAATATCCCAATAGGGAAATGTTACACCATTTTTGTGTGATTAGTAAGTGTTTCCAGAAGAAAGGATACTGTGATGTTCTCATTAGAAACCGGGTAATCCGTCATTGTTACAAAAGTTCTAAAAAAATTACAAATATATTAACTGTTGGAGTGCCGAGGGACAACCATTTTACCAACAGGTTTCTTATGAAATTTTTTGTTTATCTTTGCATTCTTGGTAGTGGGATGCTTATGTCACCTCGAGGGGCACCACATTTGAAAGATATAGCATAGTGAGGAATAACAAAAACCATACTGACCATAGAATGTGATGTGCAACTGTTCTTAACCATCACTACCTTAGCGTGATGTTGACAAGCAAATACATGCGCACAATGCAGAAGGCAGGGCCAGTGCCAGGCATGGGCAGGGCACAAAGACCAAAGGGCCAAAACCCCCTCCCACCACACACTAGCACACCCGATGAAGGCACATGTGCCCCTTCTGTGCACCCCATGCACAACAACAAGCCAGGGCAATACACAACCTGCACCGCACAACAAACAATCATGGAGACAAACAATGCAGGAGTGGCTACACAGGAACACACAACACACAGCACAGTAGTACAGGGCCAGGGAAACACACACAACACCACACTAAGGTAAATATCAATGAGGACAAGCAACAAATCAACACATACACAAGGAATTAACATCCAAATCGACACACAGCCTGCACAGTCACACATATATATCACAGACTGACACACACACACACATTCACACCCCACATGTCAACAGCAATGGAACACAACAAATAGGGAAACAAAAGTGGGCTGCACACAAAGGGAAGGCCATGGAGACACACAACAAGCATTTGTACATCACATCAACACAAGGAACAGAGCACAACACCCTCACACCATCAAAGCACACATGGCTAGCACAGTCAGTGAACTCAAACCACAGACAGCTCAGTGCAACAACACAGGGAGACAGCAAGGCAAACCACGTACAGGCACAAGGATGAAAGGATGAAAGGAAGGCCCTGAAGTCAAACAGGTAACAGCCACACATCCATGCAACTACCCCACAGGAGCACACCGGCAGCACTACACACAGGATCCATTTATACACCTCAGCACTGACAAACACCAGTAAGAATCTACACACATACCCCCCTCATACCAGCAGCACACAACACCAGTGCCAAACACACTGAAGGCTGGCAATACTTGACAGACAATACACACACAAACAACCACACACCCTGGGCTCAGCCACAAGCATCACACACACACACAGGGATGCCACCACAAATGTGGAAACAAAGACAACAGACAAACACATAGCCCAACAGAAACACACACAGAGCCACAACAACAGACATGCCCTGTGCAGCTAAACTGGGGAAAGGCAATGGGAGCATAGACACAACAGGAGGGCACAACCACATCACTCAGGAACAATGCACAGACAACATACCACAACACACACAAGAAGTGCACCATCACATAACAACACAGCCACATCAAACAAACAACAGATGCACAGGCAGAACAATCACATGGCAAACACAGCACGGCATCAGGGGATGCACACCAAGCAATTACAAGGCAACATACACATACAGCACTGCATGCACAACAAGCGGTGTGTGCACACAAACCATACCAGACACACACAGACATCAGTGACAGAACATCAACCCACACAACACCATACAGCACAGCACAAACACAACAGCACACCCAGGAAGTTAAGCAAAAACACAAACAACACACATACATACAACACAACACCCAATAGATGCACAAGTCTGGGACACAAAGGTGGAAACAACTTGACCACAGGACTGGGCAGCACACACAGGTGAACTGCCAAGGAGCAACCATGACTGACAAACAGCACCAGAACATCACACATGACCCATTGGGGAAATGCCCTGAGTGACACATTGACCCTGGACAAAGAACTGCACCACAAAGCACAGTGGCACAAATGAAGACATGGGGAGACACACACACAAACAAACCAAGGGGACAGCTCACACCAAAGTGAAGTGTACTGCATGTCAGTAGGGGACATGGCAGGAGTGTACCATACGTAAAGAGAGGGAGTGCAGATCCACAATGGGTATGCAGCTGAATGCACATATAGAGGAGGGCATGACAACACACACAACATGCCACACTGGAGGCAAGAAGGCACCATGTGACAGCAATGCATGAGAAAACACAACCACAATGGCAGTGTGGTTCAGCAGGTCTGCACAGACACAAACAGCAACAAGACACATGGATGTGCAACAAAACACAACACTGACTTGCCAGTAACACTCTCTGCATACTCACAAGTGTCAAAAACAACAAGTAGGAGTCAGACAGAACTGCAAGGACACACCAACACACCGCACAGTGCACAACATACAACTCACACATGGGCATGCAACCACATCCACAGGGATGAACAATCAAAACAACAGGCACACAACTCCTGGGTGACAGATGTGTGTAGTTGACATTGCAGAGGCATGCACACATCAACACTCCCCACAAACTCACCCCTTCACACTGCACACTACCTGGCCATCCAAGAGCACACATGGAAAGTAAGCCATGGGACTAGGATGACTGGCCATCACAAGATGACCACACACATACACCACTGGGCACACAGAAAGGAAGAACACACACACATGATGACCCTGGACAGCCTGCCTGCAATACTGTGTGCAGAAACCCACTCTGTGCTGGCAGTGAGCCCCTCCGACATGTGTACAATAGAGCCAACATGAACCAATGAAGTAAATGATTACTGCTAACCATTCGAAATTGCCACCATTGCCACCACAAGTATCTGGGTCAAACAGAAAGGAAGACCCTGTCACCCATAAACAAAAGAGAGTGAGTGAGCCCAAACATTGACCATGTTGAGGTGCCACACAGACCATGTGGCACAGTAAACCATTTACACACAGCAAAAGAACTTTATTCAGTAAGGACACTGACAAAATAGACAACAGGAGCAACTGTCTTTATTCACATATTGCACAGATAGGTACCAAGAGAAGAGCAAGGCACAAGATGCAGAGCATGTCCATGAGAAGCTGCACAGGTAGGGGGCACACAGCAGTGTACGACAAGGCCAGTGGGCAGGACAAAGTGCAGACTCAGTCCATGAGAAGCTGCACAGGCAGGGGGCACACAGCAGTGTATGACAAGGCCAGTGGGCAGGACAAAGTGCAGACTGAGTCCATGAGAAGCTGCACAGGCAGGGGGCACACAGCAGTGAACGACAAGGCCAGTGGGCAGGACAAAGTGCAGACTGAGTCCATGAGAAGCTGCACAGTGAAGGGTCCAACACAGCAAAGAGCAACACGGCCAGTGGCCAGTCCAGGGTGCAGACTGAGTCCATGAGAAGCTGCACAGGGAAGGGTCCAACACAGCAAAGAGCAACAAGGCCAGTGGCCAGTCAAGGGTGCAGGCTGAGTCCATGAGAAGCTGCTCAGGGAAGGGTCCAACACAGCAAAGAGCAACAAGGCCAGTGGCCAGTACAGGGTGCAGACTGAGTCCATGAGAAGCTGCACAGGGAAGGGTCCAACACAGCAAAGAGCAACAAGGCCAGTGGCCAGTCCAGGGTGCAGACTGAGTCCATGGAAATCTGCACAGGCAGGGGGCACACAGCAGTGAATGACCAGGCCAGTGGGCAGGACAAAGTGCAGGCTCAGTCCATGAGAAGCTGCACAGGCAGGGGGCACACAGCAGTGAACGACAACCCAGTAGGCAAGACAAAGTGCAGAATGAGTCCATGAGAAGCTGCACAGGCAGGGGGCACACAGCAGTGAATGACAAGGCCAGTGGGCAAGACAAAGTGCAGAATAAGTCCATGAGAAACTGCACAGGGAATGTGTGCGACTGTACCTTGCCATGGTCAGACATGGTGAGACACAGGTGTGTGAGGGTGACTAACACTCAGACTTGGCTGTCAGGCGGACTGGGAGCTGGCTGTGTCTCAGGGACTGTCGGGGCACTTGATGGGGGAGAGAGCGGAACAGCTGAGATAGAGCTATCAGTGGCTTGGTAAGCTGGAGGGCTGTTTGGACCAGTTGGTGTAGTGGCACGTGGAGGTGGAGTCATGCAGACGGGAGTCACGGTGTGGCTAGGAGATTGTGGAGGGGTGCCCTTCCACTTCTTGGGGATCCTAACTGGCTTGACTGACTGTGGATCAATGGGAATTGGTGTGGGCACAACAGGCACACTCACCACCACTGCTGTAGCAGGTGCAGGCACTGGCAGCCCCTCTGGTGATGTGCTGGACCCAGCGGAACACTTCGCCTTGCTTCGCCTCTGCCCCCCTTCCCCTGTTTACTAGGTGTTACCCATATAGTGCCCTCCTGCCTCTGCTTCACTGGGCTTGGAATGGGAGTTGAGGTGGTTGGTGATACTGCCTTGGAGCCCTTTCTAGGTGTACCCTTGGCATGCACCACCTCCTTGGTGGGCACAGACACTGTACGATTATCTTTGCGCGATGCTTTAGGGGCAGGAGAGTCCTTGGATGGGGATGCAACTGAGGCATGTGTGCCTGAGGCCTGCTGCTTTGCTAATTGTCCACTGGTGTTGCCTGACGGGCTTTTCTCCCTGCGCTCTGGGGTGCCTTTGGTCTTCTGTGGGGATGGTGTCTGCGCCCGGGACCGCTTGGGTTGCTGCTGCTGTGTGCTCCGTGTGCTGTATCGTGACTTTGATGTATGTGGACCGTGGTCACTATCGTCAGACGTGGCCACTGCCCGAGGGGTGGACAAAGGCTCTGGAGCATGTGCCTGTTGCAGGGCAGACATAACTGTTGATGACAAAGCCTGAACTGTCCGGTGCAGCCCATCCACGTCGGAATGTATGCCCTCCATGAAAGCAACCACCTGGGCCAATTTCTTGTCGTGGTCAGTGAAGGCATTGAGGAGAGCTGTCTGGCCTACACACAGCTGGCGCAAAAGCTCCACAGACTCAGCACTGATGGCAGCAGGGGGGACAGGGGCAGGGGCAGCGGAGCCAGGGGTGAAGGACACTCTTCCCCTCTTACTGAGGTGGACACGGGCAGCATCAGAAGAAGTGGCTGGGAGGGTGGGCAATGGCCGCTCTGTGGTGGAAGTCGATGCAGAGTCCCCGTTCCCTGTGCCCTCCAACATGGGTGCATCCCCGCTGGCATCGGATGTGGTGCTTTGCATCTTAGGCTGGGACTCCTCCAGCAGACTCCTGTCCCCCTCTGAGGCGCTGGTGACATCTGTGTCACTGGGCTCCTGGGCAGCTGTGGTGCTAGTTTCACCCCCACTGGTGTCCATCTCCTGTCCCTCCGTAACCACAGGTGATGCTGCATGGGAGAGAGAGATTTTCGTTTCATACAACAAGAATATACTTGAAAACACCTGAAATGATGTGACTTGGTCATTCTTTTAAAACTTATGGTGATCTTATAAGAATACTACGCTCTAATATAATCTCAGCATACATAAGAAACCGGGGAATTTTGCCACGGGTATTTCTGGTCTGGCACTGTGTCTATCCATGCAGAATAGAATTGAATAATTCGTGCACATTATTACATGCCCTGAAGAAGTCCGCTTCAAGGACGAAACGCGTCGGCTGTGTTGTCAAGAACAGACTGTACTCACAATTTTGTGTTTTAAAATGAGACAACTATTATAAACCTCTGAATAAAAATGAACTTTTTTGAATAATTTTGACGTGGGGAATGAATTATATTATTGTCCTTCCCGTTTTCTCAATGTGTGGTGCACCTTTGCTTATGTTTTGTAATTAATAGGTCCGTTTGGACTTGCATTGTATCAGTGGGTGCGATTCGGTGTGCACACTTACCCCTAGTAACTACATAGGGACATAAATATAGAAGGGATAGCAGCTTAGGTGCTGGTCAATAGAGGGTTCCACTGATCTGGGTATGCTTCATACCCTTTTTTTTTGCATATATGGGAGAGAGAGATGTAGAGTCAGGTCAGTGGCAGCAACAGAACAAACATATGCAAGCAATGCATTACAAAAGTTGACCAAATCTACATGTTGCACATCACATCGTGCCAACTCACTACATAGACTCAAGGCGGTACAAAAGGGGGTGGTGATGGACGGAGCATCAGAACCAATCAAACACTCACACCCAGTCAACAGATCTGGGTTTGATCCATCACCATTCTTTAGCCCACTCTGCCACCCCAGTTCAGACATGGCCATATGCAAATCAGTCTGACCCTGTGCCTCATGGGAACAGTCCAGCCCGAACTGCCAAGCCATGCCTTCCCTGGACCAGAAACAAGCTTCCTAGGACCGGTTTCTGGCATTTCAGCCGTCTTCAGCCAGGCTTGCTTGAATCCAGTGGCAAAGTGAGCAAGGGACTCACGTCTGAGCATACCCTGCCAACTTATGGCGAACAAAGCGGTACAAAAGGGGGTGGTGATGGACGGAGCATCAGAACCAATCAAACACTCACACCCAGTCAACAGATCTGGGTTTGATCCATCACCATTCTTTAGCCCACTCTGCCACCCCAGTTCAGACATGGCCATATGCAAATCAGTCTGACCCTGTGCCTCATGGGAACAGTCCAGCCCGAACTGCCAAGCCATGCCTTCCCTGGACCGGAAACAAGCTTCCTAGGACCGGTTTCTGGCATCTCAGCCGTCTTCAGCCAGGCTTGCTTGAATCCAGTGGCAAAGTGAGCAAGGGACTCACGTCTGAGCATACCCTGCCAACTTATGGCGAACAAAGCGGTACAAAAGGGGGTGGTGATGGACGGAGCATCAGAACCAATCAAACACTCACACCCAGTCAACAGATCTGGGTTTAATCCATCACCGTTCTTTAGCCCACTCTGCCACCCCAGTTCAGACATGGCCATATGCAAATCAGTCTGACCCTGTGCCTCATGGGAACAGTCCAACCCGAACTGCCAAGCCATGCCTTCCCTGGACCGGAAACAAGCTTCCTAGGACCGGTTTCTGGCATTTCAGCCGTCTTCAGCCAGGCTTGCTTGAATCCAGTGGCAAAGTGAGCAAGGGGCTCACGTCTGAGCATACCCTGCCAACTTATGGCCAACAAGGCCCCAGCCTGCAAACCAAGCCGTGGCCAGTGATGGGGACATTGGAGAGGCGGAAGGTGTTGACCTGCGTGAACAGCTCATCACCCGCTACTTCACTTGACGGTGAGTGTCAATGTGCAACATACCCATTGTCCGATTATATTGCTGTTGTCATGAAGGGGCATGTGAGAATTGTAGCATCAGCCAGTTGTAGACTCAGTGGTGGTTGGAAATGTTTCTGGGACATGTCACTCGGGGACATCTACAGGACGTGTATGTTGACACTTGTTGGCCATTGTGACATGTGCATGTTGGGTTATCCTGATGGTAGATGTTGTGTGATATCTATGATGCCACACCCAGACCAGTGACAGTTGTTCTGTTGTGTTTTCCTAGGTGCCTTCGACTTCTCCTTGCCTACATACAGCCCATGCTCCTGGTACATTGTGATCATGTTGAAGACTGTACATCCTGCAATAAAGACGGAGCGGACTCGCCAACATGTATGTGAGGATATTTTATTTACAATGGTGAGATGCGAGGGGGGTGTACATTTCCATTGGGGGGTGGGGTGGAGCAGTGAGTTGACAGTTGTGGTAGATGAGATAGTCGAGTAGTCACCACATTGCTGTGGTGACCCAGCCCAACAGACAGATGCTATTCACAAGGCAGTGTGGGGAAGGACAGTCCAAAAAGTCAATGCAGTGGTGGAGAGGGTTGCCATTATGGCTGGCTTCGTGACTGGAGTCTGGCAGGTGCTTGGCCTCCAGATACTCCCAGGGTCTTCTTAGGACGGCCCCTTCGTCGTTTGGCAGGGGGGGCCTGCTGCAGGGCCAGTGGGGTCTGAGGACTCACCCCTCTCTGTGGGCGTAGGGGAGGATGGTGAACTGTCATCGTGTGGCCCACCAGAGAGAGGTGGAGGTGTTGTCTGTGGTGCATGCCTGTCCCTCAGTACCGCCACTTGCTGGCCAGGATGAGCGCATGCAACAGTTGGTCCGACTGGCCCGTTTGTCCCTGGGCCTGTTCGTATGCACCCAGGACTCTTGTGATATGTTCCAGGGAGTGGGTCCCAGCCTCCTGGTGTCCCTGGGTGAACCTGCCCCTCCCACCTGCCCTGCTGCCACGGACCTGTTGTGTCACCACTGTGGGCACCCGCATCCTCTGCCTGCCCACTTCCATTGGTGGTGTGTGCTGGTCCTCCTCTGGGACAGGGAGGGTGTGGCAGTGGCGGTGGCAGTGGTCGCACAGGCCGTGACAGCAGGGGTCTGCTGTGGAGTTGTTGTTGGCGCAGATGTGGTGGGGGGACGATGGGGTCCTGGGACCTGTTGCTCCATGGCACATCAGATGGGCCGGCCTCGAGCTCATCGTCCATGGAATCCTGGGAGTCAACATCCGAGAGTCCTTGTACCGGGGGTGGACACTGGCTCTGCAGGTTGCTGGTGTTGTCCGCTGCAGTGAGTTCTTGGTCACCTGTGGGTCAGATGTGAAATGGTCATTGCAGTGCAACCGGGCAAGCTTTGTGATAGCTGTGTGTCATTCACTTTTTGTACACTGCACAATTGACATATCATCACATTGTTGACTATGTGCAGTACTGTGCTTCCTGACATGATTCAGTGGTACAGGCATTACTTGTCCATGGTGTGAAGCGTCAAGGCATACTATGCGACCCGTGCACAATTGAGGTTTACAGGGACTTGTTGCCATCTAGGGCCTGGAACAACATGTGTTTAATTGAGAACTCATTGTTTATTTGTCTGACCTGGCAGACATCACATCTGGCCATGGACTGGCCGTTGTCATCTCCTGCATCCCTTTGTCCTGTCATGTGCATATCTTGATTTCTACCACCACACATGCAGTCTTATTTTTCGAATGATCCTTGTTGCTCTGGCCCCATGGCGATGCACCTGTCAATAGGTGCTGTGCATGATTGTGCCCTGACTTTCTTCTAGTTGTGCATTGGTGTGCCACACTTTGGTAGCTGTGCCCATTTCCTTAGCTTACCTGTGTGCACACTGTGCTTGGCAATGGGGTAGGTATGCCTCTTTGTGCAATGAGAGGGCCGGTGTTGTCATATGGCACCATTATATGATTTTAAAGTGGGTGGGTGCACGCACTGGCTACCTACCTGTAAGTTTGTTTGGTGTACTGCAATGGCTTCCAAATGCTCCTGGGTGGGGGAGGGTTCCATCCTGCTCAGGTGTGGGACAGAGAGGATGTTGGGAGTAGTGGTGCAGACCCCCCACCCCAGACACCCTCATTGTAAAGATGGCTACCTACCTGTAAGTTTGTTTGCTGTACTGCAATCGCGTCCAACTGCTTCTGGGTGGGGTGGGGGAGGGCTCCATCCTGCTCAGGTGTGGGACAGAGGGGATGTTGGGAGTAGTGGTGCAGGTCTTCCACCCCCAGACACCCTCATTGTGAAGATGGCTACCTACCTGTAAGTTTGTTTGGTGTACTGCAATGGCTTCCAACTGCTTCTGGGTGGGGTGGGAGAGGGCTCCATCCTGCTCAGGTGTGGGACAGAGGGGATGTTGGGAGTAGTGGTGCAGGCCTCCCACCCCCAGAAACCCTCCCAGAGAAGATGGCTACCTGCCTGTGAGTTTGATGTGGGTTGTGTAATGGCTGACACATGCTTCTGGGTGGGGTGGTGGGAGGGATCTATCTTGCTAGGCTGTGGGACAGGGGGCATGGTGGGAGTAGTGGTGCAGGCCCCCCACCCCCAGACACCCTCCCTGAGAAGATGGCTATGTACCTGTAAGTTTGTTTGGTGTACTGCAATGGCTTCCAGCTGTTCCTGGGTGGGGTGGGGGAGGGCTCTATCCTGCTCAGGTGTGGGACAGAGGGAATGTTGGGAGTAGTAGTGCAGGCCTCCCACCCACAGACACCCTCACAGTGAAGATGGCTACCTACCTGTAAGTTTGATGAGGGTGATGTAATGGCTGACACATGCTTCTGGGTGAGGTGGTGGGAGTGATCCATCTTGCTAGGCTGTGGGACAGGGGTCATGGTGGGAGTAGTGTTGCAGGCCCCCCACCCCAGACACCCTCCCAGGGAAGATGGCTACCTACCTGTAAGTTTGTTTGGTGTACTGCAATGGCTTCCAACTGCTCCTGGGTGGGGTGGGGGAGGGCTCCATCCTGCTCAGGTGTGGGACAGAGGCAATGTTGGGAGTAGTAGTGCAGGCCTCCCACCCACAAACACCTTCACAGTGAAGATGGCTACCTACCTGTAAGTTTGATGAGGGTGATGTGATGGCTGACACATGCTTCTGGGTGGGGAGGTGGGAGGGATCCATCATGCTAGGCTGTGGGACAGGGGGCATGGTGGGAGTAGTGGTGCAGGCCCCCCCACCCCAGACACCCTCACTGTGAAGATGGCTACCTACCTGTGAGTTTGATGAGGGTTGTGTAATGGCTGACACATGCTTCTGGGTGGGGTGGTGGGAGGGATCCATCTTGCTAGGCTGTGGGACAGGGGGCCTGGTGGGTGTGGTAGTGCTGTCTGCCTGTACACATGCCCCCATGGTTATGTTGGTCGCTATGTTTGGGGTGATTGGGAGTGGGTGAATGTTGGATCTGGGAGCCATGTTTTGGTGAGTGTGTGGTGCAGATGGATGGTATGTGTCCTAGGTGGTATAGCTTTGTAGTTGTGCAAGCAAGTACATAGCAGAGTGGCGGTAGTCATTTGTTTGTACTTACCAGCCTCCACTCCCCCGGCTACTCCTGTGAGACTCTCTGGATGCAGTATGGCAAGCACCTTCTCCTCCCATTGTGTGAATGGTTTTTGTGGAATGGGAGGGCCACCACCAGTCCTCTGAGCCAGCTCACGGTTCTTGCTCCTCCTCTCCTTGACCACCCTCTTCAGATCATGCCAACGCTTCATGATCTCCTTTTTTGATCTTGGGGTGGTTCCTACTGCATTGACCCTTTGGACTATCCTTGCCCACATTTGTGTCCTTGTGGCTAATGGTGTCTGTTGGACCAGGCTACCAAAAAGCTGTGGTTCCACTCTGACTATCTCATCTACCATGACCTTCAACTCACTCTCAGTGAATTTGGGCATTTTCTGTGTGGCCATGGTGTGTGGTGTGCAAAGTGATTGCAGGTGCAGGAGTGTCTGTGGTGGTTGTGGTTGTGCTGTGCATGGTGTGTGTTGTGCAGGGGGATTAGTTGTACTGGTGTTGAGGTGGTGGTGGTTCTGTGTGTGGTGTGGCTAGTGATGTTGTGTCCTTTGCCTCTCCTGTCAGCTCGGGTATGTGTCCCTTCTCTCCTGGAGTTTTGCAAGGGATTGTGGTCAGGGAAGGGGCTGGTTTTATACTCAGCTATGTGGGTGTGTCCAATTCGGGTGTTGCTGACAGGTGTGTTTTCCTGGGATTTGTATTTTTCGTTTTGCCATGTGGTTGTGTCATTGGGGTGTGTTTTGTGTATTTGGGGGACATGGCTAGTTTTCTGTGTGCACTTTTTGGCCTTCTTGTGGGGTTTTGGCTTCGTCCGCCATATTTTTGACGGTTCGTCCGCCGCAGTGGCTGTGCGTCAGCTCTTCCGCTGGCTCTTCCATTCATCCCATTGTGCGACCGCGGCAGTCGGAGACAGCGGTACGTACCGCGGGACCATCGGGGCTATCCTAATTTCCGGTGCGGTGTCTCCGCTATACTTGCAGCGGGTTGGTGTTTTTCCGCCGCGATTCCGACCACCACGGATGGATTTTGGCCATCTCCGCCCGCTACGGGCGTTTTTTCTTAGCCTCGCACCGCCGCGGTCAGATTTGTTTGGGTGTTAATCCTAATTTGGCCACCGATTTTCCCATGGTGCAGGTGGGCGGTTGTTTTCCGCTTCCATGGCGGTCGGGGTGTTTTTCCACCTGTCATTCAAATGGACCTCTTTGTGTCTTCTACATGGTGGTTTAAATAAAGTCCGAGGCAGGGTGAGCGGATCTGCTGCATTTCTCACCAGATATAAGTATGGCAAATCATAGGACCATGTATCCAGTAATGTGCAAATACACTGTGTGCCACTCTATAGTACTTTTCGAGGTCGGGAGCACCCAGCTCACACATATCGTACGGTAATGTGAGGGAAACCCACCGGAATACGAGGCTGCTTCCCTGCACTAGCTAAATTAATCAGTTGGGAACATAATTGTTTAAAAAGAGTTCGCGTTAGGGGGATCGGTATATTTTGGAAGAGAAAAAGAAACCTTGGTAGAACCACCATCTTCATAATAGCGATTCGGCCTATCAGAGACAATGGGAGCCTGATCCACCTGTCCTAGTCCTCTGACAATTTCTGTGCCACTGTACCATAATTATCACGGATAACAACTGCTGGGTCTGTATGAACCCTGATTCCTAGATATCGTACGGAATCTGTGGTCCACTGCATGGGGGATTCCGAAGCTGTGGTGGATGGGGTAAGGGGAAATATGATGGGCTTGTCCCAATTAATCCATAGTCCAGAGTGCCCACCAAACTGGACCACTGCACACACCAGCGGCTCAGCCATTATTGCATACAGCAAGGGAGACAGAGGACACTTGTCTGGTACCTCTAGTAGTGGTAAGTGTATTCGAGACTGCATCCCCAATTCTCACCCTAGCCATTGGTGATGTGTATAAAATCGAGACCAGTCGTATGAATATATCCCCCACTCCGATCCTAAGCAGGTCGGCAAACATAACCCCCCACTCAACAAAGTCGAAGGCCTTTTCAACATCCAGAAACACCGCGGCAGCCTTGACCTCCGGATTAATTCCCTGCACAATGCCGAACAGTGTCATTAGATTTTGTGTCAGATTACGGCTCGGAACCAACCCTGCTTGATCCGGTCGAATAATACCTGGCAGTAAGTGGGCCAACCTATTAGCCAAGATCTTGGCATAGATCTTAGTATCCACATTAAGCAGAGACAGTGGTCTATATAATGAGCAGTGATTTGGCTGTTTGCCAGCTTTCAATAGTGTAACTATTACTGCCTCCTGCATCGAAGGGGGCATCATGCCCGCTTCTGCCATTTCTTCATATAAAGTCTTAAGATGGGGGATCAGGAGATCCTGAAATTCTTTATAGAATGCCACTGATAAACCGTCCAATCCTAGAGCCTTGTCAGATGCCATACCTCGCAGCGCCTTCCTAATTTTGTCTGATGTCAATGGAGCCATCAAATGTTCTCTATGTTCTGTCGCCAACCACGGCATTTTAATGTAGGTCAAGTGGTCATCTAGTGCATCATTATTAGCTGGTATTTGTGATTTGTTTAAGGTTTGATAATAGGAGCGAAAATGATCAACAATATCCTCAGAAGTATGTAAAGGCCGCCCACCGTCGTCTGTCATGCCTGTCATTCTGTCTATTTCTCTCTTGGGCCTCGAAGGTCCCGCTAATGTGGCACCCAGCCTCTCCCTTTCTCCATAACAACGTGCCATTGCGTACTTTCCCATATGTTTAAGTTCATTGTTTGCCATGTCTTGGAACTCAGCCAGTTTCTTTTTAAGTTCTGAGGCTACTTGGGGCCCCCCACCCTTGGCGAGAGCCCCCTCGATCTTCCCTATGTCCTTCTTGAGGGTCGCTAACCGATTACGTATAGACCGGAGGACTCCTGCATGTTTGGAGATCACTACCCCTCTGATATACACCTTAACGGTCTCCCAAATCATGGTGAATAGGGGAACTGAGACTAACTTAGTCGCGAAAAACTCTTCAATTGCATTCACCAGGTCTGCCTTCAAGAAAGTGTCCATCACTGAGTACGGAGGGAATCGCCAGGTGAACGCCTCTACCCTTGGCAATCTATATTCAAGTGTTAGTTGAACAGGGGAGTGATCGGAATCGGAATATATTCTGGGGAGATGTGTACACGCCACCACCCTGGCGCTTAACCCCCCAACATCAACCAATAATCTATGCGAGTGTGTGTATCATAGACTGAGGAGTAATGTGTATATCCTCTTCCCATGGGTGATCTGTACCTCCATATATCTATCAAGCCGTCCCTTTTCATGATATCCATTATGGCCAAGACTGCCGCCGCAGGGCTCCTGGGTTGACCCGCCGACCTGTCTATGGTTGGATCCAGGATGCAATTGAAATCACCCCTCCAAATCTGCTGGATCCCAGCCCACTGTACCAGTCTCGCTGCCAGAGAGTGATAGAACTGGGGGTCATCCTTATTCGGGGCGTACACTCCAATTAGCTGGAACCTAAGTTCAGCTTTAGTGCACAGAGCGGCTGCAAATCTGCCCTGAGGGTCTTTAAAGAGGCCTTTCATATCAACCCCGCCTTCTTATCAGCACACAGCAGAACTCCCCTGGCATGTGAGGTATTGTCAGATGTGTAGCACTGGCCCTGTAGCTTACGCTGAACAACTTAACTCCTCTCAGCAGTGAGATGTGTCTCTTGTAGGACCGCTACTCCTATCGAGTGCCTCTTCAAATATGCCAACATCTTACGGACTTTCCTGCTATTATTCAGCCCTCGAACGTTCCAGGTCAGTAGGTACAAGGACTGCAGTTTACTACTCTTAGAGGTCATCAAAACCGCCTATCACTGGACCCGGCTGCAGTCTTCTTTGTATGAAATACCTAGTGATGCCTGTGTTTCATGAATCTGAACCAAACCAAACTTACAAATGCAAACAGCCCACCCACGCCACGGATACCCACAACTGCCATGGCTACATATGTTCCAACCCCACCATCCTTTAATGTTTAACCCCCCTGTGAAAAACAGAAAGAATAGTGTGATACACTTGGGGGTTTATGTTGCCATTCCTCCCTATTCTTGCCACCACCCTTCATTGGTAAATGCGACTACAGTGTACAAATGATCCTGTACCTGTCGGATGTCCCACAGTGGCCTCCTTCCTTCATAAAAATATATTTTCAGTTCAAATTAACAGTTCCAGTCCTCTGAACAGTGTGCAGCCTACTTATGTGACAATCTCCAGAACAGCTGCCAGTGTGAGTAACTTACTGCACAGCGCAGCTGAGGACTAACCACGGAGCGCTACACTCATCAATGTTCCTCCTCTACTCTTCATACCTCATCACGTTGAAATGTCCATCCTTCCCTTATGCGTCTCAGTAAGTCAGTCTTGATGCCTCCGGGCACAAGGCCCGCGTCAATGCACCCTCACTCATCATGCGCATCGTCTGAGTCTGGTGCGGCCTCTGCATTCGGTCGAGAACCATTGGGCAAGCCATGTTTCTTCAGGAATTGCTCCTTTTCTTTCAAAAATCGCAATATAGCTTTAGGATCAGTAAAGAAAATAACCTTCCCGTCCGTTCGCACTCTTAACTTGGCTGGATATTGCATGCTGTACTTGAAGTTTAATTCTCGGAGCCGTTTCTTGGCAGGAATATGTTTGCTCCCTCATGTATCAACGACCCCAGTTCTCGTGCCTTTCTCAGGGTGGCATCACGGTCCCTGTAGTTTAACATTCTTGCTATTATGGGTCGGGGAGCTGCCCCTGGGATTGGGCGGGGAGCTAGGGAGAGATGAGCCCTCTCCACCATAAAAACTGCCGAAAAGGTGTCTCAGCCTAAAAGGGCAACAAGCAGAGTCTCCACATATTATTCCACGTTCCCTATATTTGATGATTCCGCCACACCAATAATTCAGATGTTATTTCGTCAAGACCTCCTTTCAAGGTCCTCTGCGTTGGCTTTGAGTGTTTGGAGGAGTTTGTCTCTCCCCTTGTCAGTCTCCGACTCCACTCTCACTATGTCCTCCACATCAGAGATTCTTTGCTCTGCTGGATTTAACCTGTCACCGTGCTCGTCGAGGCGTTCTGTGAGCCTGTCTATTCAGAATGATAAGGCATCAATTTTACTATTGATTTGGGAGAGGCTCTGATGCATTGTACGCAATATCGATTTCAGGTCTGCATGTGATGCCGTATCTTGATCATCAGAGGCAGCATCTTGGTCCGCTGGGGTGTGCTCCCGCGATCTTGAAGTTTTACGCAGTTTAAACTGCAGTTTTGACTGCACTTTATCAGTTTTGCATCTGTTTGGAAGGTGGGAATGCACTCCGCCAGCCGCCTCTGGGGCACACCCGCCAATGAGTGCAACACTTTTCAGGGGCATAACGGCTCCCCTCCTCATGGGCGCAATGTACCTAGGGAGGTGACTCCCAGCGGCCCTCTCAGAACACTAGCTCCCCCACTGGGCAAGGCTAAAGCCAACCCAGAGCACAATGCCGCCGACCTGTTGAATAGTTCCAATTCACAAATAAGCCTCCGGAACACACCGTCCACATGTGTTATGCAGGCAAATCCTATGCCGGGATGGTAGTGTCAATCACAGTGGAAGATCCCCCTGATGATGTCTAGGCTAAGTCTCCCGCCTTCCGCTGCCAACCCCCTGCATGCGTCGCTAATGATAGCCGCTGCAGCGCTATGGGCCCACAGTATCGCCACTGTGTCTCCCTCACTCTTTGGCAGAGTTCTTCCGGCATCTATTATGGGGCACACCTCATCCGCGATCGCTACAGCAGTCTCCTGCACCCCTGAGTCTATTCACGCTGCTGCACACTTACAGGGTCCCTGAGCAAGCGGATTCCGTACCGTGGGACGACCGCAACAGGGGCCGCGGGAGGCAACCAGCCAGGAAGATTTGTTGAGCTCACCACTGACAACAGGGCGCGTCCACAAGGCACTCCGGCGCCGCACTCCACTTGTCACTCCGCAACCCTGGGGCACTAATCATCTTCCGCTACAGGCTCAGCGCACAATTCAGCCCTTCAGGGCGCACTGCCCTGCTCTACGCCGATATGTGTAGTGCCCAAGCCTTCAAGCATCGCGCCACTCCGGTGATGCAGCAAGTCTGTTCTGTCATGAGGAAGCTCCAATTTCGGCGGAGTACGGCTCCCTGGATCGCTGCAAGCAATAATAGCACATAGACGCCTCAGGAGAGGTTGAGGCACATTACCAACACCAGGATAAATGCTGCATATCGGTGGCTATCGGCGGAGCCCTTTTAGCACACCACCATTTTTGAGCCAGGCAAGCGCCGCCCCGACAGATTTTATATTTAAGTGGTTGATACTCTAATTTAACTCATGAGACACTGGGGCCGATTCACAGAACTAATGAGATAAAATCCTAAACTTACTACTTTTGGTATTCACAGAAGGCATTTAGTAGTAGTAAAGTTAGGACTCCTAACTTTACGACTACTAAATGCCTTTCGTGAATACCGAATGTCGCAAAGTTAGGATTTTGTTTCAGTTTAGTAGTAGTAAAGTTAGGAGTCCCAACTTTACTACTACTAAATGCCTTCTGTGAATACCAAAAGTAGTAAGTTTAGGATTTTATCTCAGATTAGTTCTGTGAATCGGCCCCTTTGTGAGCAGAAGAGAGAGACTGAATTGATGCAGGTGACATTTTGCTTTCCCATTCCCCTTTGGCCTGAGCAGAAATCAACACTAGTTCAGTCTTTGAGGGGTTTTCTGTGCAGAAGTTTCTTCTCTTCTGAAGAATATGGATAAAAATGTTAGTGCATTTGACACCTGGAGCATAGCTTCTTAACCATCCTCTTGATCAAATGACGTGTACCCTTACTCTGCTTAGAAACAGAAAACTACTGTTTGTTTGCTGTTAGCACTCTATGGATCTGCATGTGTTTTCTTGCTCTCTCCCCTTGTGCTGTTTCCTTCCCACATCCCCTCTGATCTAAACATTACTTCCCCCGACCACATCCATTGTTTCCCTCTCCCTGACCCAAATGAATTTTTAATTTTGTATTTTCTTTCCCCCCACCAGCTCCTCCATTGCGCTACTGCACCTTTTTGTTCACATACCTTCAGGCTGCTCGGAGGTGTTTATTGCTTCCCCCGCTTCTCCGTTGCTCCCTCCAGCTCATTTATTTATTTGTTTTTTTTCACAGGGTGCAGAAGCTGTAATTTGCTACCAGGCTACTCCTTTCAAGATAATGCTTTTGTATGCACGTTTTCCTTTTTTTGTTTTGCTGCTTCTCTATCTGCAGTCTTGAAACAGTGAATTGAAGGCAAAATAAAATGACCTCCATCATGATGTAAATGTGCACTGGGGCTAGTCATTTTTGTTTTTTCCCTCTTGTAAGTGGTGTTCAGCGTCTGCAATAATGTTTTTTTTTTCATTTTCTGATGCAGTTCAGAATTGGCAACAATGACAAGGAAAGTCATGAAGTTGGCTGACACCTTTCGAAGGTGCCACCTATTTGCTTTGCCAATACTTGTTGAGCAGTTCTTTTCTAATCTAAAGCATCCAAAGTACAATACAATTTAAGCACATCAACGGTTTAACCATGTCTACGCTTGTGAAGGCTTTGACACTTCTGTCTCAGATTTATCAAATATTGTCTAATATTATCCATTTAAAGTTTTAGTTGGTGAGCGTCATGGTCGAATCCCCTGTGGATCATATACATACACCTCCAAGCTTTCACAGGGGCATATTATCAAGCACGGCGTTAAAAGTATCGCTGCTTTACCGGTAGAAAACTGCCGCTAAAGCGGCGATAATGGGATTGATAATATGCCGCAGAGAATTCCAATAGAAGCCTATGTTCACACCAGAACATGGGCTTCTATTGGAATTCTCACGGGCATATTATCAAGCCCCTTATCGCCGTTTTAGCGGCAGTTTTCTACCGGTAAAGCGGCGATGATTTTAACGCCGTGCTTGATAATATGCCCCATAGTCTTCAACCGGGGGTATTCATTTTGAGCTCATCTGCCTGGCAGTGATCCTTGTTTAATGGTACAGTCCTGCTGTCTGAATACAGGTTAGATGACGCTTGTTCAAGCTCCATTGCCTTTCCAATAATATTTAATTTACCGTTCTTTTTGATTCGCCGTAGCATCACTTAAACAACTTCCAACTAGTCCAGTTTTAAGTGTCAGGAAAGTAAATCAATTCAAACAATTCTCTGATGACCTGCACACAGGTCTTGGCAGTTGTACATCTTTCCATAAACCGTATTGGTCACCTGTATGTATTGCCTACCTTAGTATTTGCATATTCTGTTTTAGAGCTAATTGTGGATTGATCAGAAATTGATGCAGTCAAGGAGAGTATGTCCTTTACTGTTTGAGATTGATTACTGCATGAAACTAAATTGAGCCGAAGCGAAGAAATAGGCATCAGTATTGATGCTCAGTGTATTGAACTCCCACAAAGTTGAAAATCCAGCACAAAAAAAATGTAAAATCAGTTTTCTGTGAGGAATCCTGGGTAGGCAATGCTCCCTGTAGACTGGCTTAAGACTTCCTAACTACGGGGCATATTATCAAGCCAGGCGATAAAATTATGTCCTTCACATCTAACATGGGCTTCAATTGGAATTCCATAGAGCATATTATCAAGCCCATTATCGCCATTTTAGCGGCAGTTTTCTGCCACTAAAGCGGCGATAATTTTATCGCCTGGCTTGTTTATATGCCCCTACATTCCTCCCACTCCACCCATAACCCTTACTGGCGCTCTCCAAGACACTCCACCTGCTCAGAGCGGATGAAAATGTCAGAGTTCTTCTTCCAGGAATCATGGAAAACCACACAAAAATGGCGCAGTATCTCTGGGCAACATGTCTGTGCCAATCCAGGGAGAAACTTGTAATCACTATTTTTTCTGGGTCCGGAATACCAGCCGGAATCGGGGATTCCAGCCCTCTTGTATGTCTGCACCAAAAACTGACACATTCGTAACCAGGACCAGTACATACCCACTGCAAGATTATTGTGATGCCCTTGAGCACTGAGAGTTGGTATACAAAACAATGTGAAAAAGGAGCCTAGTGCACTCTTTTTTTTTATTGAGCATAGCATTAGATACATGATATACATTTTGCATTTAAAGAAAAAAAGAAATAATGATTGAAACCTTTTAAAAAATTGTATAACTTCTTCTTTCCATAACAAGATTAAAAACGATATAACTGTAGCAGTCAATGACATCATCAATAATTTAAGAAAAAAGACAATGTGCAAAAACCTGCAATAAAAAGTGAAATATTAAAAAGTGCAACAGCCGAGAAAAGTGCTTGTGCTTCTAAAGTGCAACCACAGAAGGAAAGTGCTAGTGCTCTTAGTCACAATATCTGCTACAATTTCAACATCGATATCAAGAGTTAATTTCCCCCCCTTTAACTTTTCAAAGTTACCAAAAAACTTCTAATTTTTTCGAATTTCTTAATGGCTCCCACCCGACTTGCATATGCTTTTTCGAAGTTTCGAGTCCTTTTCATTTAATTGAACCACTTCAATTGAGAGGGAACATCACTGTATTTCTAATTCTGAAGGATTAAGGAGCGGGCAACCGTACAAGAAATAAACAAAAAAACTTCCTCAGCCTTGGTTAACATCCTTCTATCTTTACATAAACCAAATAGAACCGCCTCAGCCTCGGTCTGAATTCTCTTCCCGATTACCAGCTCTATATCCGCAAAAATTGCCTCCCAAAAGGGCTCTAACCGCAGACAGGTAAAAAAAATATGGTGCCACCCGCCCTCACTATTGGCCTGGCATCTAAAACACTTATTTTCAACCTCCGGATATCTTTTCCCTAAGGCTTCCGGAGTCATGTAAGCGAGCCATCATGATAGAAATGCCATCCTTTTAAAATTGGCCACGCGCAGGGATTTACTTCCTAGGTGGCATAAGGTTTCCAGTCCTTAAAGGAGAAAATGCATTGTGTCTCCTGACATATTTTACCCAGATGATTTTCTATCAATGGTACTAGTCCCTGGCAATGTAACAGCCTATTCCAGTTTCCTATGCCACTGACTTTGGCCCCATAAAGGGATACCACTAGTTCATTTGGAGTATCAAAAAGGCCATTAATATTTTTTTTAAACTGAACAACTTGCAAATAATCAAAAAAGATAGGTCTCCTAGGGTTCTCAGCCCTTGCCATCACCTCTTGCCAGGAAACCTCCCTGTTTTGAATAACAAAGTGTCTTAACTTTCGTAGCCCACAATTTTCCCAATTTGTTAGATGGCTTTCTCTAAATTGGAGGCCAAGGCTGGTACACTCTCTCAATCTTAAATATTGCATACCTGAGGCGCCCATCTTTTTGAAAAAGGACTAAAGTCTAAAAGAATACTCCTTTAAGGTCTTATATCTAGGTTTTTTTGGAAATTTGGAGGATTTTAAAAACACTTGAGTTTGAGAACCAATTTCTTGTAACATTTTATCAAAGAAGCTATCTCAAATACATTTAGATCCCATCAATCCCGCCACTATAGCTAAAAAGCAGCCTCATAATACGTTCTCATATGAGGCAGAGCTAGGCCCCCCTGAGCGATAGATAATTGCACTACTGACAACTTGACCCTCGATACTTTCTTCCCCATACAAATCCTCTAAGCATCGTTTCCATTTCTTTAAAAAAGGACAAATTAATTTTTATAGGAACATTACTAAAAAGAAATATGAGCAGCAGTAATATCAACATTTTAATTAGTGAAACCCTGCTCACTAGTGAAAGGGGGAGTAAAAGCCACTGATCCAAGAGTCTCTTGATTTTATTTTTCATTCTTGTATAATTCAGATGGTATAACTGATGGTACTGGCTGGTTACAAATATCCCAAGGTATCTAATTGGGTCTTGATTAGCGGCTTGAACCCTCAAACAAGATGGAAGAAGATTTAAATCAGTGTTGAGGGCAAGGACTTCTGTTTTATACAGATTTATTTTATAGCCACCAATTCGCTCGAAATCCCTGAATTCTCTCAATACAATTTCCATATTTTCTTTATTGGGCATCAAATATAAAATGATGTCATCCGCAAAAAGTTTCAGCTTGGCCATTTGGGGGATAGGGGCTTGGATAGCAGCATTATTTCTAATTTTAATTACTAATGGTTCTATAAAAAACGTAAAAAGCAGTGGCGAGAGTGGACAACCCTGTCTAGTCCCTCGGTTTATTTTTATAGATCCTGCTCGTTTCGCGTTAATTGATACCTGGGCCGAGGCCCCCTGGTAAATATTACGTAGCATATCGATGACCAAATTGACTAAGGGCAAAAAACAGGGTTGTCCAATTGACCAGGTCAAATGCTTTCTCAGCATCGACCATTATGATACATGCCAGAGTAAAATTGGTGTTAAAATAATCCAAGGCTTGTATTAAAAACTCAGTATTGGCTGCCATAGATCTCCCTGCTATAAAACCAGACTGATCTTTATGAATTACCTCCTGGGCGGCAAATAAGAAACGTTCGGCCCATATTTTCATTAAAATCTTATAGTCCGAGTTCAAACGACTAATGGGCCTATAGGAGTTAACATCTTCAGGACTTTTATATTTTTTAACAAATGACACAATTATCGCTTCTTTAAAAGTTGCGGGAACCAAAACTCCCAGTTTGATATAATGAAACAATTTTTTCAAAGGTGGCGACAATTCTTTTGCAAAGGTTTTATAAATTTCGATGGGGAAGCCGTCCTGTCCACATGCTTTTGCCCCGGCTGTTACTTTAATAGAAGTCAATATTTCGGCGGAATTGATATCAGATCCTAATTGACTGATCCGGTTATCTGAGAGTTTAGGAATATCTACATTAAAAAAATAATCCTGGATCAGTTCTTCCCCCACTAAATACTCTGTAGAATAAATTCGGTGGTAATGTTCTAAAAAAATCTGTGGAATCTTATCGCCATTGACCTCTTCAAGACCAGTCTGGGGGTCCCGCACCTTCGATATTATTGCCGCTTCCTGTTATTTTCTTGTTGTATTAGCCAAAAGTTTCCCTATTAGCTGGCTATCTTCATAAACCTTTTGCTGGTACATTTTAGAACTGCAAATCTCTTCCAACACAAAAAAGTCCCTCAAAGCTGTTCTCGCCTGCTCAAGTTTGTTGGGATGCTGCTGAAGCTGAAGGGCATATTCTTTTTCGACTGCAGTTTGTAACTCAGCTATTTTTAGCCTCCTAATGTTTGCCTGGGCAGCCGTGTAGGCGATGATCTGACCACGAGCTGCCGCCTTAAACCCTCCCCACACAGAAAAAGGCTCCCCAGTATTTTCGTTAATCTTGAACTATTCAGAGATCCATTCTCTAAAGCCCGTCACCCAATCTTGATCTTGGAGCAGAGTGCGGTCCAGCTGCCTCCTAGACCGTTCTCTGTTTTCCCCACCAAGTACAAGTTCGAGTTCGAGTTTTGCATGATCTGAGAAGGGATTACACCCACTATCTACCTTAGAGACCTGGAGAGATCATGATATAAGAGAAAAATCAATTCGAGATGATGTTCAAAAACGATGCGAATAGCAGGTAATATTTGTTTAATCAGGATTGCTATTTCGCTAGGGATCTACTAATTGATATTCTAGCTTAACGGCCTCCACAATTCTTTTGGTGTTCGGTTTCAGTTTTTTTTAATTTTATTTGAGATGTCGTTTTTTAAATCCTGTAGGAAATTAAAATCCCCTCCTACGATAAGCTGCCCAGGAACTCCCCTGAAAAGCTCATTAATTTTGACCAGACTGGAAATGTCATCCGAGACCAGACCATAGTAATCTATAAAATTCATGATCTTCCCCTGTGACCTGGCCACTACCCATAACCATCTCCCGTGTGGATCTCTCTCAGCTTGTAAAAATTCCCAGGAGAATTTTCTAGAGAAATAGATGGCAACACCTCTCAGGGCAAGGCCAGCTGAGAATGCATGAGAAAAAAACCTGGGTAGAAATAGTTTAGGAGAATTTGATTTTAAATGTGTCTCCTGCAAGAACACCACTTGGGGATTAAAAGATATCAGCCATTTTATAAGGGCGCCGTATTTTTGTTTATTTAAAATTCCATTAGCGTTGACTGATAAGATCTTACATTTATTACTTTCTATCAAGGTTTCTAATTGTAAAATAAACTCGAACTTTCAATTGTGTAATATCTGTACCTTTTGCTCTTACTCTTTTTACTGCTGTAGACCCAGTCCCACCCTTCCCACCCCTAAAGAAACCCCCCCTCCGAAATGTGGAAAACCCCTTACCAACCACGCTAGCCACATTTTGCCCCTCCCATCTAGCCTGGGTGTCATGTAATTACACCCAAATGACCCAACTAGCCCCCGGGCCCCCAACAATGTCATCAATTAGCGTGCTGGCAGGCGCGTCTTGCATTAAAGTGAGGAAGACCCCTTTCGTTACCATTTAACCAATCAACATTTAGACTTTGCCTTTTAAGGACAGAAAGCCCAACCAGAAGCATTACCAACTCTCTCACCTTTCCATCCAATAAAATTACATTGAACCTTTCCTTTCTTTTTAGGCCCCAGAGCCTTGCAAGATCTCTTTCAATAATGCCTGGGCTTCTAGGTCAGAAAACATAAAAAACTTGCCCTTGACCAAAACTCTCAATTTTAATTGCTGAGCAATTGTTGCCTGAGCACCATTGGCTTTAAATAAATGAAGGATCTTAACAAATTATTTTCTCCTAAGTTCAGCGGCAGCAGTCATATCGGAGAATATACGACATTTAACAGTTTCATTTACAAAAAACTGTCTCTGTTGAATTGCTTTTGTCCGAATTCTCTCTTTTACCCGATAGTCTGCAAAATGTAACAATATTGTCCGCGGTATCGTGGAATTAGGGAAAGGCTGGGTTGGAACACGATAAGCCCTGGTAATAGTGAGATCATCTTCAAATTCCGGGAGAACCTTTTGCTTGATAAAAGAATTAACCCATTGCAGGGTTTGAGAGTCTTCGATGCCTTCAGGAACTCCGACTATCCGGAGATTGGATCTCCGAGAATGGTTTTCAAGAGCCTCAAGTTTGTTTTCCAAATAGCTCTTGTTCTTGACTGCCTCTTTTACGTCCCCAATTACTGTGATCATCTGGTCCTCTAGAACTGAGATTCTGGCTTCTGCCTCCTGGAGTTTGATAGGAAGGCATGACATTGTTTCTTTAATTTTCTCTAATCGTTGGTGCAAAGAAGCAATTTCAATTTTCTGCGATCTTTTCATCTCGCAAACTTCATCCAGTATTAAGTTCAGCATCTCTTTAATACGCAGTTGATTTTCGCCTATTGACTCCGTTCTTAGGCTGGGATCGTTATGAGGTGTATCCGTACCAGGAGACATAATTCTGACCATTGTTCCTTCAGGACGCACCTGGCCATTTGATGATGCCTGATCCTGCAATAGCTCGCAAGGTTGAGGCAGCATCTCAGCTTGGGGAGTCGTCATCACGATTGCTGACATATTTAAGGCGATCTGTTCATTTGTTTCTGATATTCCTTGTGGCCTGAATTGACTCATATGTTGAGTAGTTGGTTCCTTTAATGAAATTAAAGAGGTCATCCCACCATGACTTATATCTTGGCCCATACATGCCTCAGAGATTGTCAAGTGATCAGGTTCTAGATTACATTGAAATTCCTTGTGATTATTAGAAACCAGCTCTATTGCAGATGCAGGCGACGCTGATATTACTGAAGGCTCTTTGGATAGTTTCTGGACAGGACTAGAGCTTGGAGAAGGCGATTGTAAGGCAGCTTTCTTCAGGAATAAATCAAATTGTTTTGTCTCTTTCCCCTTTTTATAACCCTCTGCCACAGGGATATCCTGCTAGGGTGCGGCTGCAGTTATATTTGTAATTACTTCATCCACCTGTTCTGAAGATATTATGGAGGGCAGATCCTCCTCTGAACTCTCAAGAGTGCTGTCCAGTCCATATGAGTTGGAGGTGCTCTCCTTACCAGCTAGCCTGGCTACCTCTTTAGCCTCCTTGGCCTGGGCTCGACGTGTTTTAGCCTTAAGGTGGACCGCAGAGTCAAGTTTGTCAATAGCATTCCCATGTTTAAGAGGTTTGCCCATTTTTGACCTCTTCTTTTTTACTTCTATTGGCTATGGGCTATAACGGTGATATAACCTCTCCGTGTCTCTTTGCCACCTTACTTCGCCTTCGCCTTAGTCACCTTGATCGCCTTTGCTCTCTCTCTTACCCTTTTCTCCTATATCAGCTCCTGGGGGTCTCCCAACATCTGCTTCTTCCTTGAATCTTCCGTCTTTTGTCTTATTTACTCTCCCTTGCTGTATTTAAGAGGCTTTTACCCCCTCAGAAACCTCTCTTAGATTATGCGTCTTTTAAATTCCTGGCAAGAATCTAGCGGATACTTAGTTGCTCGCTCGTGGCCTCAGATCGCTCCGAATTCCCATTCGGGAACAGCGCCCATCTCCTCCTCACCTTCCTGAACGTGATCCACGATCCGTGGCCGCACTCGTCAGCTCTGCCGACAACCTTGCGGTCCCAAACGCTGAACCGGGGCGGACTCACTCACGGGAAACTCACTCCGCATATCGCCCGGAGCTGTCACCAGTAAGCCAGGAAACGAAAGCCTGCCTCGCGGAGAAACCGCTCTCAATTTCTTTTCCCTGGCAAGAATGATTAAAATCACCGGGAACGCCAGCCAGCAAGCCAGGTACAAACTGCCATTGTTGGGGGTGGGGCAGCGGTCACCTGTGGCTACCTGGAGGCGTGGTCCTCCGTAGCCATGCCCCTCCGATGCCAAGCCTAGTGCACTCTTGTTGTGCACTTGAGACCATAATATTTGTACTATGAAATATGTGTGCTTTCATACAGAGTGCTGCGTCAACAAATGATGGATGGAATGCTGAATAAATCAAACATTCACCCTCAGTAAAGAGATCTGGGTTAAATCCATCGTTATTTTGCTACCTATGCTACCCCAGTTTGAACCCTGCCAAATGCAAATCAGTCTTGACCCTGCTCCTCATGGGAAAAATCCAGCCCAAACTGCTAAGCCGGGTCCTCCCTGGACCGGAAATAAGCAACCTGGGACCGGTTTTGGGGTATCACCCCATATCAGCCAGGCTAGCTTGAATCCAGTGGCAGAGCAAACATGGGGCCCACGTCTGGGCATACCCATGCCACATAGGGCAAAAAGTGCTACAGCAACAAATGATGGACGGATTGCTGAATAAATCAAACATCATCACCAGTCAAGAGATCTGGGTTAAATCCATTGTTTTCTCGCTCACTACGCCACCCAGTTTGGACCCAGCCATATGCAAATCAGTCTTGACTCTGCTCCTTATGGGAACAGTCCAGCTCGAACTACCAAGCCGGGTCCTCCCTTGATTGGAAACAAGCATCCCGTGACCGGCATCAGGGTATCACCTCATATCAGCCAGTCTAGCTTGAATCCAGTGACTCAGCGAGTAAGAGACCCACGTCTGGGCATACCCATCCCACTTGGGTTGAAAAGTGCTGCAGCAACAAATGATGGTCGGAATGCTGAATAAATCAAACATTCATCCCGAGTCACGAGATCTAGGTTAAATCCATGGTTATTTTGCTCAATACGCAACCCCATTTTGGACCCAGCCACATGCAAATCAGTCTTGACCCTGCGCCTCATGGGAACAGTCCAGTCCAAACTGCCAAGCCGGATCCTCCGTGGACCGGAAACAAGCATCCTGTGGCCAGTTTTGGGGCATCACCACATATCAGCCAGGCTAGCTTGAATCCAGTGGTACAGCGGGTATGGAACCCACGTCTGGGCATGCTCATCCCACTTAGGGCGAAAAGTGCTGCAACAACAAATGATGGACAGAGTGCTGAATAAATCAAACATTCACCTAATTCATACAGAGTGGGAGCATAAACAATAACAGGCATCCACCTATTAAGTAGCTACAGACTGGAACAGGCTCTATTTCATATCAAATATTTTAGATGATGTGAACCCTACATCAGAAAGCTTTACATATCTATCACCCAAGGACCATATTCAAAAAGATCAATAAAAGTACATTAGGTTGTAAATATTTATCTAGAGGGTGTGAAAGGATCTTGTTGGGGCTGAGGGAGCTAGTGTTCTCTTCTCCAAAATGTTGGTAATCTTTTTTTTACTGCTTTACCCTTGTGTCCACAGGTTTTATTCCTGCCTTCCCTTCCTAATCCTTCTGCCTGGGGTCTTAAAAAAGCCCAACGGTTTGACTCGACTATCTACTGGGTCAGAGTCTGGAGACCACTAAGGTTGGTCCTAACATTAACAGCACCAAAACAACAATTACAGTAAAGAAAAACACCAGATAAAATCCTTAAACTAAATAAGTAAAATATAATACAACATAATGTTTATAATGACAAAAATCATTTAGGTAGATCAGAAGTAATTAAAGGAATTAAAAAAGAAATCTTGAAAAACTATGGGAAACCTAAAATGTTATCTTATACTATCGGTCAGTAGATCATGATCTAGGTACTTTGAATAGCACTCGTTACAACGCATGCGTTTTCTATGCATGCCATTACAACGTAAGTCATTGCAATGACTTACTGTAAGGGGGAGGCTGGAGTTTGGAATAGTTTAATTTACTATTCCAACTCCAGTGTGTGCAACTGGATGGAAGTTGTTGGATTAAAAATCCAACAAATCAAACACCTTCTGCCCCCTACAGCAAGTCGTTGTAACGACTTGCCTTGTAATGGCATTCGATGTAACAACGCGTCGTTGTAACGACTTGCGTTTTAATGGCATGCGCTGTATCGCATGCGTTGTAAACGATGTTTCCCAGGTACTTTATGTGGCAAGCCACAATGGAGCAAGTACCGGGTAAACACGGGGTTTTCCCTTTACCTTCCTCTTGTGGCTGGGCCGAGCCACAGCAGCATTTTTCAGTTCAGGTTCCAATCACTGGCAGCCTTCTTTGGCTGGCTCATTACTGCGGACTCCCACCCGCACAAATGCTTTCCCAAAGCCCGAGCCACCGTGCTTTCCGCAGTGGCCATCTTGTGTTCCCTGCTGTATCTGGGCTCAATCAAACCAATGCAGGGAATTATGGGATGGCTTTCACCTGCATGTTGGTTTCTCCCTTACACCACGTGGGAGAATATTAAATTGAACGACATTCTTCTTAGCACAGAACTAATGAACTTGCCTCAAGTGTTATATCTTTTTTGCAATTAAAAAGACACATTATTGAAGTAGTCTGTTGCCAATCCAATGTAATGAACTTATCCCCAAAAAACCTCGCATCCTGTTTTTCACAATAAAAGAGGTACCCATTTTGAGTGGCGTTACGTCATAATTGTTTCTATTCATTCTTACATGACCATCTTTGTTTGGGATGAAAAACGCAGGCAGAACCACTGGAAAACTAGAATGTCGTATGAAACAATTTTCTAAGTATTCGCTCGGATTTCAGTGGAAAATAGAGTGTAGGACACCATTTCGGCACTTTGAATACTGAGTGATGCCCTTTGGTCTCTGTGATGTCTCTACTGTTTTCCAGTGTTTTATGAACACAGTCTTTTCAGATTTACTTCTCCAAATTATGGTCACGTAAGTAAATTGCATCCTTGTTTTTTCTAAGGAAGCAAGCCCTGCAGCATTTGAGAGAAGATACATTGCTGGCCATACCTGAGAAGTGCCTGTTTAGAAATGTCCTGCAGATTACATGCATTCTATTCTTTACACCGATGGAATAGCCATGGATAATCTAAAGGTTCAAGCCATTCTAGATTGGCTCACTCCTACTTCAAGAAAAGAAACACAGAGCTTTGTAAATCTAGCAAATTATTATCAGAAGCTATTTAAGAATTTTTCTAAACTTGTCTCTCCGATTACTGACCTGCTAAAAAAACACAAGATCTTTCAGTGGACTCCTGCTGTCACCCTTGCCTTCTAAAGGCTTAAGAAAGAGTTAATTCAAGCACTAATACCACAATTGCTAACACATTCAAACCCTTTATTCTTGAGACTAATGCCTAAACTCTACCCATGGAAGCAATTTTAATTCAGGGCAGTCAAGATGGAGAAGACCATCCAATTGCATATTTCTCCCCAAAATTTTCCTCTGCAGAAAAAATGATTCCATTTTGGAGAAAGAACTTCTGGTGATAAAGTCAACCTTTGTCGAATGGAGACACTTTCTGCTTGGACCTCAATGCCGAGTAACTATCCGCTCTGACCACAAAATCTTCAAGTCCTCGTGCAGGCAGAACTGATATGCATTTCTACACCGACTCCATCTTTCAAAAGCACTTAGCATTAGCCTGATTCTAGTTATTACCGTGGTCAGACTTAAATGTGTTTCTTTCATGTTATAGTGACACAGGAGCACATTCAGCACATTCAGTTTAAGCAACAACATCTTCCTGTTAAGTTATCAATAGTATTTGAGAGATGGCACTGGTGGAGGGAGGTGCCCTAGAATGTCTATGTTACAGGGTCACCTGGTTCACATAGGAGATCTAACAGTGATATGTGCACAAAGGCAACGATGTTAGAGTGATTGGTTCTGGCTCTAATTTTCCATCGCTTTATTGTTCTGCTTGTCTCCCACAATCCGTTAGATTAGGTAGCGGTGATTTTGTTATATAACCTCTAGAATTGGATCATTTAAGTTAGAGTGGCCTTCAACCCGAGTTGTTCAGAGAGATGTCAGGTTCCGGAATACCGGCCACTGTGCTTCTTGGACCTAAGTTGGACTCATGGAGCTAGAACCAAGTACGGCTAATCTCTGATCACAGAAGGCTTCCTCCGTCTGTTTCATATATTCTGTGATCCTGGCACATGTACTAATTTGTAAATTATTGAAATAAATGCTTTAAAACACATATTTATCCATTATTAGTACAGATGCTTGAGTGTGATATTCTAAGTACCAAAGGCGTGTTTCCTGACTACCACAGCGTCCCTGAGAGAGACTGTTTAGTATACCAGAGTGCATACCTTTCCTCATAAAGCAGAGCAGGCTGCATGTCTTTGGTGAACCCCAGATCCTCCTTTCTCATAAATAGCACATTGAACTCAGTGCTTGTGCTATTGGCCTAAGGGGACTAAACCCATAGACTTATGGTATATCCCTAAGATATGTAATAGAATATCAGAATAATAGACAAGCCTGATGGGCATTCTTTTTTCAGCAATTTTACTTTTTTCTTACTTATATTTCTGGATCTGAAAATGGTATTGCCGATTCGTTGTCTAAATGATAACCAGTATCAGAGTATTCCAGATCCATTGAGAATAGTATTGCTCACCAGGTCGTAATTTTCTCAACAACTTCCACATTTTTTGAGGCTATCCATCGAGAAACTAAAAACATTAACATACAAGACTCGGAAAAACATTTTCCACAATTCCACACAAAGAATACAAGTGGTCTGTGTTTTGTTAAAAACTAACTCTTCTTCAGAGTCACTGAAGATTTAATCAGAAGAAGGTTCTGGTGGCCTTTTCTTCACCACGATGTCACGAGTTTTGTTTGTTCTTGTGAGATCTGGCCCAAACATAATGTGAAACATGAAGAAAAGTGGGAATATTTTTAATATCTGAAATCCCTACCAAATCCTGGAAGTTATTCCAACTGTCTTTACAGTAGATCTGCTCCATTTAAGTAGTGTATCACAATAAAGGTTACAGTAGATTTATTTACTAACATGGCTCGCTTTTCTACTCTTCCCAAATTACAAAATGTGTCTAAAATGGCTGGCATTTTCTACTCTCATGTATTCCAACTCCATGGATTACCCTTGAAAATCATTTATGATCATTGCCTCAATATATCTCAAAATTTGCATATCCCTGTATCATAAACTTGGCATCCGTAGAGCATTAACCTCTGGACTCCACCCTCTAACTAAAGACAAGACTCAAATGTTAAATAGAGTACTTGAAGAATTCTTAAGGTGTTACATCTCTACTACTCAAGACAACTGGAAATCTCTCTTACCTGCAGCTGAAATTGCTTACAAAGACTCGATTCAGGCTTCACAATCTTCGCACCGTGCTGTGCAATAACTAAATTCCATTCTCAAACCTTTCCCAATTCCTTAGAGAAAGATGCCCCAGTACCTGCATTTAAAAATTCATTCAAAACTTTATATAATGTTTAAGAAAAATCAATCCTGAATTTGCCGATTGCAAAATCTCAACAGAAATTACATGCCAATTACCATAGGCGATCACCTCCTACTTATAAAATAGGAGACATAGTATGGCCATCCTTCATCTATTTACCTCATTCTATCTGTCCATCAAAGTTCTCTTTTTGAGCCTCTTTAAATTTTAAAGCTCATTAACCCTGCCACAGTACTACTCAAGCTTCCGCTTTCTTAAAGGATTCCTGCTTCTTTTCACGTTTCCTATTTAAAATCTTATCCCTGTCGTAGAGGTCCTCAGGCTAAAAAGAGACCAGTTCCTATGCTTGTTGATGGACAACCTGAGTATGAAGTTCAGGACATCTGTGACGCTCAATACTTCAAAGGGAAGCTTCAATACCTAACTGATTGGAAAGGTTATAATCCATGTGATCGTTCCTGGGAACCAACAGAACAGGTTGACAATCCCATTTCTGATCAGACAATTTTATTTAAATTTCCTCATAAACAAGGAGCTCCTAAAAGGAGGCAGAGTATAAGGGTTTTCTCTTACCTTCCACTTTGTGGCTCAGTCATGCCTCAATGAAGTCTCTCCCTGTGGATTCCAATGGAAATAGAGATTAAAAGGCCCACTGTGAGTAATCATACCGTGCTTACCACCAACCCTTTGACTGAATCATATCTTGTTTGGATTCCACATAGTTATCATGGTTATTTGATGACACGTTTGAGGTTCAACACTGTGCACTTTTTGGTTTCCTTTCCTATTCCAATTTTATATTATGTGACCATACCTAATTGTCCATGTGATCACTGTTCTCAATAATCAACGTTGAATTTTCAGTTTTTTTGCAAATCTTATGTATTTTTTAGACACCATTTCTTGATTCCTATTTTGAGACATGAGAACCTTAGGCAATGTAAGGAAACCTTTTTTCTATTTACAAACCTTACCGTCTTTAAATATCTGCTGAGTGGGAGTGGCATTTCTCCAGTATGCCATTAATTTAAGAAAAGTATTGAGATAATATTTTGATCATAGATATTTTGCTCGAATCATCAAGAATGAAATGTTTGTTAAAAAGATTTTTATGATGAAATTGTTGATTCTTGTAATTGTATTCACCTGAAATCTGACTTTTTAACAAATTTGTTATTATATGATTGTTGTAATGGATGAATATGTTTCTTTGCGTACTTTTATGGTTTTTGTTTTAAACCAAATAAAGCTAATACTGAAAACAGAATGAAGCTAATACTGATTGACTGAATGACAACTGCGTGGCAGTCTTCTTTGTCCAACTCTCTACAGTGGGCTCCCGCCCTCACCGATTCTTTCCCTGAGCCTGAGCCACCGTGCTGCCCGTGGTGACCATCTTGTGTGCTCTCAAGTGTCTCAGCTCAATTGAGCAAGTGCAGGGAATTGTTGGGCAATTTCCTCCTGCATGCAGGAGAATAATAAACTGAACAGCACTCTTCATCTCACAGGACTAATGAATTTGCTATAAGTGTTATCTTTATTGCAATAAAAAAAGGCAGTTATGATTCTGTTGACAATTGAGGGTTTAACCATATTCTACTCCCAATCCAAGATGGATAAACTTATCCCAAGAATACCTTACATCCTGTTTTGCACTTTAAAATTTGCATTCATTTTGGGTCCAGATACATTGTAATTGTTTCTGCTTGATTGCTCACGCACTGGACTGCTTGGATTCCCCATCTTCTCCAGTTCCTGCTTGTTACCTCATGCGCTTCATCGCGCTGCTTGGCCTGGTCAGCTAGAAGGTTTTTCTGGTCTCCAGTTTTTCCCTTCCTGATGGGTATTATTTTCTGGAGCAATGCTAGATTCCCGAAGCATCATCAAAAAGGCCTGCTCTTGACACAGTCAACAATTTTGCCATCAGATTTCGTAAACTTTTTTAGAGCTTAAAGTTTTTCTGAGGGGCACGGTTGAAAGCTGTTGCTGAACAGGGCTCCACAATTTTCAATAATTTATTTTTGTTGGCCCCATGATAGCCTTGAACTTCACCCTTAAAAGCTCCAAGTAGGACAAACCTGGAAAAAAGAGACCTCAAAAGTCATATTCTAGGGTTATTGTGATCTCCACCCAGATATGGCTCATACTACCCTAGCAAGGTGCCCGTCCTTTAGACCCGTGATGGCCAAGATGACTAGAGAGCTTATAAAATACAAGTGGATTGTCTTTGAATGGCAGAATCAACCTCATCATTTTTCTGATGTCCCTACAGCTGCATGTCTGTGACATAATCATCTGCCAGACGGTGTTAGAATCTAAGATGTCCATTATCAACAGGAAACCACATCCATGGACCTTGAGCATTGGAGAAGATGAGGGATTCCGCGTTCACAATGATGGACAGAATAGGCTCCTGTCTTGACAACGGAAAGAATTGCTACCATAGTTTTAGGTTTCTTATGCTTACTTGTCATTCATATGGGATAATGGGATATATGCCAGTCTTTCATAATTAGAAGATTGTTTCTCTTTCTCTGCCCTCCTCTCATTGGCCGCATTGACCTGCACATTTTAATTTTTGACATACGCTCAATACATAAGAGTCTGCCCTGCTTGCTGACATAAGGCAATTGCTCTCTTTCAAGAAGGGCTCTTCTGAATGAGGTTTCTATTTTTGGTATGACAATATGATTGTAGTTTGTGATTGCAATCCTGTTAAGGGTGGAGAAGTTAATATAGGTAGAAGGCGCAGTCTTGTGTTCAAGTCACATCTAACTTTTGCTTTAGTGTATGCTATTTTTAATTTTATGTTGTTTTTGCAAGATCAAAAACGGAGTATGCAGTTCCTAAGGAGACTAAAAGTGACTGGGGAAGAAGTGCAATTGACTGACTACCAGGAAGGAGGATGGGGAATTCCTCCTTTCGGATTTAGGGCCCTCACACACCCAGCCACCTCGTCAGGTCGGCGCTGCATTACCTGACAGGCAACCTCAGTGGGGGCTCTTTGGCGGAGATCTTTTAATCCTTGCCGTTTAGGTGAGTCCGTGTAAGAGGCCCTAAAGTGTAGAAGTGTAGTGTAATGGTAAAAAAGGTGGGTTAAAACAAGAAGAGGGAGGATCAGGGCAACTAATTTAATAATCCTGTCTCCCACCCTGGTTAAAAGGGGAGTGATGGCGACTGTCTATTATAATGTTATAGGCAGCTGCTCAAAGGGTCATGCGGTCAACATATTTCTTGCCTAGTTTGTCCCCTAGAGGGTCAGGCGGCAATTCTTCAGGACCTATAAATAAGAGTTGTAATCTACACTACGTGGCTGATAGTGAGGTCTTGTAACCTATATATTACCAGTCCGGTGGCGAGCGGTGTCCGTGGGTGCAGTAGTCAATCTATATACAGTATAAGACTGGCCCCTTCGGAATAAGGGCATCAAGTGGACATGTTCCCGGAACCGGTATTCAAGGTTAGGTCTTCCGGCGAGTGGGCGCGAGTTGCTGACACATGTTGGATGCATGAGGGTGCCCAACAGGTATTGCAGCGCTGACCTGACGAAGAGCATGCCCAATGATGAAGCATGACACCCAGCTGGCTGGGTGTGTGAGGGCCCTAAATCCGAAAGGAGGAATTCCCCATCCTCCTTCCTGGTAGTCAGTCAATTGCACTTCTTCCCCAGTCACTTTTAGTCTCCTTAGGAACTGCATACTCTTTTGATCTTGTTACTTGGGCACGTATGCTGGACCTCCAAAAATCTCCTCTTATTGTCTCCCCCTTTTGATAGCATGTTGTTTTTGCACTCTATGTTGGTTTGTTTTTAATTGTTTGACACAGGAGGGGCATGGGTTTGCAGCGATGGGAGCTGATTTACTTTGTAAACTATCATTATGTGCTCTTTGATGAGAATGATGGTCAGTTGGAGGTTCCTTTGAGTTATCTACTAAAATATTTTGAAGATTACCATATACTCCCTTGATGTAAGATGTTTTAATTCACCTAATAAACGCACAAAGTTCAACCACAAGATATGGGAAGGAGTGATATTGTCGCTCTGCAAGATAAACACAATACTAAAAAAAGATGAGCACCGTTTTAGACACAAACAAATTATTCATGTGCCTTTTGCTTATTCTCTGGCAAAAAACATAATGGGATAGCGCTATTTTTTAACAATTTCCTGGGATTACAACCTTGTCTTGACAAGATAAAGATATATCCTGGTGAAGGGCTCATCACAGAATAGGCCTATCACACTTGCAGCGATTTATGCCACCACTACTGGTCAGGACATGTTCTTATTCTCTTTCTTCAATAGGATGGGGGACTTCCCTACAGGAAATATTATTCTAACAGGGGATATCAATGTGGTGTGGGACCCACCCTTAGATAGAATGTCACATTCTGGATCATACCAGGGTGCCTTTTCGGAGGCCGCTATATCCTCCTTGAAATCATTTGTCCTCAAGGACCAATAGAGAGAACAACATTGGGACACTGGAGACTCCATTTTTTTCGCATGTACACCGGTCCGACTCCAGGATCGATTCTGTCCTACTTAGCAATGGTCAGGCGCGTGTAAAGCATGTTACACCTGGGGGAATATTTATCAAAGGTTTTGCATCACACTTGCATCACACAAGGGGACGCAGGGTGACGCAAGACCTAAAATGAGATTTACTAAGCCATGCAAGGCCACTTGCGTGACCCTGCATGGCTTGGTAAATCTGGAGTAATTCAATGCAGCGCAAGTTTCTTCCTTGCGTTACTCTGCCCCAAGGAGGTGTTCCATGGGTGGAGCGTAGGTGTTCCCCATGCTCCACCCATTTTGATGCCTTCCAAGATTTACCATGAGCGGTAGACCTGGAAATGTGTCAAAGTACTACATTTTCCCAGGGAGGCACAACAAGGAGAAATATGTTTATTTCGCCCCGTTTTTTCCACTTTCTATTCTGCAGCACACATAGAAAGAGGAAACCCCATAAGAGAATTGTCTTTTGTGCAGGAAGGTGGCCCTTCCTGCACAAAAACAATCCTGCCTGCAATGCACCATAGTGCAAGGGTACCTGCATTGGTGCTAGACAGCTAAAAGTGCACCAGCGCAAGGAGAGAGCAGGAATGCGCAATATCTTGGTGGATTTGGTGCATTCCTGCCTTCTCCCCTTCACACAGCGCAGTGTAGCAAGGTGTCTTGCTGCGCTGCGTGGAAAAAAGGTTAAATATGGCCCCCAAAATCTTTTTGGGTCAACACACTAGTAGAGGTCCAGCTGTCTTGTGGGATTGCACTACGATCCAGGGGAAATGGATTTTCCATTTAGCTGCACTAAGGGATCCAGGGTCTCATTTACCAGATTTTGATGCAGGGCAGCACAGTAAGTCACTTTGCTGCACTGCCCTGCATCAAATGAAAATGGCAGGAATGCACCGTATCTATGAGATACAGCAAATTCCTGTCCTTTTTCACTGCACTGGTGCACAAATGGCTGCCTTGCGCCAACGCAGGCACACATGCATCATGGTGTAATGGTGTCCGCGTTGTTGGAACAATTGTTTTCGTGAAGGAAGGGACAGCATCCTGTACAAAAACAATCAATGGAGGTGATTTCTTCTTTCTCTGTGTGCTGCAGAATGCAGGACACATAGAAAGAGGAAAAAACTAGGAGAAATAAAGTTATTTCTCCTCGTAACGTCACCCTTGGTTAGGCGCATGAGTTTGATGCATTCCCAGATTCACGCTATGTTGTAGATCTGGTAATGTATCAAAATCCATGGACGTTGTGTGGGAACACCCACTGCAACGCCCATGACATGCCTCTCAGACGCTCTGTGAGGTAACCCAGCAACTTGCTCTGCTTTGTCTTACACCATATCAACGAGGCCATGAAAAGTCAAGCAGGGTTGCTTTGTGTGTCCTCGTAGATATGATTGAGCATCATTAAAAGTCACACTCCGGCAGTGCAGGCCTCTTGTAAATGAGGCCCTATGTTCATAATCCTCCATAAGACACAGACTTGACATGCATCTGAGACACTTTTAAAGAGGTTGTGCGAGTCCTTCTATTGCTGGTATGACATATTTGCATGAGATCAAATAAGCTGAGGTGTTGCTTTTAGTTGACCAACATGGTGCAGCAGAGTCAGAACACATAAATTATCCTTCAGAGCCCTCCAAAGAAGAGTTATGTCACTCAGGGGTAAATTAAAGCACTGGATCCAAATAAAGCAGAGTTGACTCAACTTAGATTGAAGAGAACCTCACCTGAGCAAGGAAACAGGGCTTATTACGACCACTGCTACCACTGTTGGCCTGCCTGCAGTACTCTGAGTGTGGCAGTCGGGCCGCCACAGAATCACAGCGTTTGGCAGGATCCAGGATCCCGCGACACTGGCACAGCAGTCAGGACCACGAATATGCTGGTGGTACCACTGCGGCACCGCTGAACATATTCTGAGTTGCTTGTCCACCACCCATTTCATGGACCCCTGCCACTCTTGGGCTAGGGGGTGCATGCAGGGGGGCACATGTTGTGCTGCCTGGAATTGTAACCCTGTTCCTGCACGGTGTGGTATGCACGACATGGTGCATGCCACACCATGCAGGAATGTGCTGTCGACACTCTCACGGCGGCGGTGCATGTTATACTGTCCTATGAGCGTAACAGACCACACATATGCTGGAGTAGATGTAGGACATTTCAGGGCTAATAGCATTGGGGAAAAGGAGGTGCCCCTTGCCTTGAATGATTACCACTCCTATATGATTGTGTACTACTGTGTACCACTCCGGATTGGCTCCGGATTGGGTGGAGGGTAGATCAGACGCTACTTGCTACTCGCACAACCGACACATAAATTGGACGCGATGCCAGTGAGCGCCCCCGCATACCGGAGTGTTTGGCTCAGTTTCTCTGCTTATTTCAGGTCCTTACCCTGAGGGACCCCATTAAGGTTGGTGTAATTTGGTGAGGGTATGGTTACTTATTTCTACATACAGATATGATCTGCCCCTCAGTGAGTAGATATTAGGGTTTTTAGGTCCTGAAGAAATGCCATGAACTTAAAGACACTAGAGGGCATGAAACATGTCGACCCACATCCTTACTTAATATATGCTTGATAAGATTATTGGATCCTCCTCTCGCAAATATTGTAGGTTTTTAATCATGGCATGGAACCCGCTACTTAAAGTTGGTTCAGCTGGTTCTAATAGGTATTTTTAACTCACATCCTTCCCACATTCTACTCACCTTTGCATATACACCTCAAATACCACACACACAGGCTTCATCATCGGCCAAGATCACAAGTAAAAGATCTCCAGCAAAGAGCCCCCTTGCGGGCCCCTTAGGGCATTGCAGCTGCCTGCCCAACGAGGAGCTGCCCGATGATAAAGCATGACTTCCCTTGGGATGTGTGAGGGCTCTTGCTCCTTATAGGAGCACTCCCCGCGGGTCCCTCACGGACAGGACCATACCTCCTCTTCCTCTATTGGAACAGCATACCTCTTGTTTTCAGTCTATACCTTGGGGCGTGTGTGCTGGACCTTTTTTGCCCCCGTCCCCACCTTTTTTTTTGTGTACTACTAGGGCGGGAGTGGGAGGACAAATGCAGCTGTTTATTTGTTTCCAAGTAACATTTTATACTGCTGAGACCGTAGTTTATAAATAAATCCCCAAAGTATGACACACAGCCAATATTGTACTTATTTTTTTGGTAAAATACACAACCAAAGATTTCCTGGACCAAACACAAGGGTGGAATCAACATAAGAAGTGTTTTGTCCATATAGTACACCTCACATGTGGACCAGGATGTGTGTCTACTCTTATCGTGCACCCAGAGAGTATGGGGTACATATCTTCTTTGAGAGCTGCCAGTGACTGCTACTGACACTTTATAGGAATTGGTTCATCCAAATGCAGCTCCTGACTTGGCTTTGAGAGCTCCATCAACCCATGTCACCAATAATGCTGGGTCGAAAACAACATCACTCCAGTGCTAGAGCCATGTTCAAGAAAACAGCTGATTAATAAGATGTATCTCTGGAAGGTAAGTGCTCAAAATATCTGCATACTGAGTCTACTACATTATTATTCCCCAGTAAACATTAAACTGACTGCTAACAACGAGTAGTTGTAACCACTACCCTTTGTTTTTGCCTACCCCCAGCGAGACGTTGATAAACAGCTACCTGTGCTAGATAATTTGCTGGTGTGAAATTCCCATAGGATATAGGTTCTGTGCTAGGCAGTAGAAGAATTAATTATGTTGTAATACCTTTGAGAAGCAGGCAATGGGACGAGTTGTAAAAATATGCAGTAGGGTAGAAGGAGTGATTCAATCTATTTTCACAACAATGTTCTTGACTGTTCATGGAAAAATTCACAAAAAGTGTTTGACAGTCACTATGACACCCACTACAACATTTACTTTTACTTAGGTGAGAAAAGCATTTACGATTGAGACCTTCATGTGAAACTTCCCAGTAATGCTCTGAAGTGGAAGCAATCCTGGTAACTGAGTTGCCAGACATTGTTTAATCTTCTGACCCTTGTAAACATTTGTTGATTTTTTTGTGAGGCATGACAGTAACGCTGCTCACCTTCCAGTAATTTCTGGAAATGTCTTTTGTGCCTCTATCAGTCTTGCTACTGGAGAAGACATTCAGAACTGACGAAAAGACAGGTTATTCCCTAATTTCTCTATCTTTAAAACATGAGTGCTAGAAATTCTGGTTGGCAGAGGTATGCACCCTACCCAAGCAGAAACCACAACCCTCGTCAGGGAAAGTTTAGTGCACACTAAAGGTTTACCTGTGCTCACCCTCTGATAGCTTGGCACTGGACAGTCTGGCTAAACTACAGAGGAGATGTGCAAAGTATTTGCGCACACACACACACACACGTTTAGAAAATAGCCAATATTTATCTGAGTAAAACAAGAACAAAATGACACAAATCCAACGTACAAAAGTCAAGTTATGAATTTTGCAAGATTAAATCAAAATGCAGTGCTTAGAAATCCAGTTTAGCTCCAACTGTGGCTATCTGGTCACGATTGACTGGGGAAATCCAAAAGTCCAGCCTGACCTTGATGGACCACAGGCCGGATTTAGGAGTCACACAGACCCACTGACAGTACCTTGGATACGTCAAAGCTTGGGGATGATGCGTTGAGTCAAGAAGAGGATGTGTTGCTGTCGAAGGCAATGCGTTGTTTCCAAAGTCAGGCAATGTCGTTGATGTGTCTATGTCAAGAGCAGTATGTGTCTGGCCAATACATTGATGTCGAACTGCTGGTCCGTAGGCGATGCATTGGCGCTGATCCACACAGGCCCAGGAATGCATCATGGATGGTGATTAATAGACGTCAGCGATGTGGTGTCCGAGACTCGTGAAGCAACGGTGATGCGGAGGCGCTGGGTCAGCAAAGTCGGGGCTGCGTTGTAAGTCGAGGTCTTTTCGCCACGCAGTCAGCGAGCAATGCCCACAGCTTCCGTGCAGGCATCACCAATGCGTTGATATTGCAGAAAAATGTGCCGGTTACGATATACGCTTCGGTGTTGATTCGTTGGTTTCTTGGAATGCAGCACCAAACACTCACTTTCAAGAGTCCTGGACTTGATTTGGCACAACTTGGCAGAGCAGGAGTCACAGCAGAGGAGCCCAGGTGCTGGTAGCATGATGCAGGTGAGTCTTTGATATCCCTGAGACTTCAGAAACAGGAGGCACTCTCAAACAAGCCCTTGGAGAAGCTTTAGAGATGTAGGATGTAGAGAGTCAAGCCCAGTCCTCTCACTCACAAGCAAGAAGCAGCAGGCAGGAGGCCAACGCAGCAAAGCATGCAGCAAAGTGGTAGTCCCTCCTGGCAGCACAACAGCTCTTCTTCCTGGTAGATTGTCCTCAGTTCCAGAAGTGTTCTGAGCATACAGCATCAGAGGTCCAGTACTTATATCCATTTTATCCTTTGAAGTCGGGAGACTTCAAAAATGGTCTTTGTAGTGCACAAGACCCTGCCTTTCTCTGCCCTGACTCCAGACTCACTTCAGAGGAATTTGAAACCCTTAGTGTGGGGACAGGCACAGCCTTATTCAGGTGCAAGTGTCAGCTCCTTCCTCTCACTCTAGCTCAGGAAGACCCATCAGCCTGGTGATGGGCCATCAGGATGGGAGTGGCACACTTCCGCTCCCTGTGTGTGTGACTGTCTAGAGTGAATGTACAAGCCCAGCTGTCACCCAATCCGGACGTGTATTCCAGAGACAGGCAGAAGGCACAGAATGGTTAAAGTAAGAAAATGCCAACTTTCTAAAAGTGCTAAGTGAAACAAATGGTTCTGTCGGGAATCTCAATTGCTTTTGAATGTTCACGACACATATATTTTACATGTAACATATATCAATGATTCTAGGAAAGAAAAGGATATAACACACACCAATTTGAAATTTCAAATGATATATTTAAAGAATATCAAATATTCGCAATACATAAATCAGATTGAAAAACGGGAATTTAAGTGACTTGTGGTGAGGAAGTGACATGTAGTGATTAGTGATATAGACAGTACACTATATACAGGACAAACATGAACATGCAATCGATAGGGAAGGGTGAAATTTCTATTTTGTCCTTATGATTTATGCACATATGCTTCAGGATTCTTTACAAGTTAAGCTGTGATCAAAAGCGTTGTGCAGACATATAGGATGCGTCGACGTTTCGACCCCGTGTGTTGCGCAAATTGTAATGAGCGTCAGGGCAGGTCTTCTTCAGGACAGTAGGGATGGATATACAGCCACAATGCAGATTCTCAGGGATATCTGCGTGTATGAAGGGCATCTGAGTCAAGTGAGGGTCCTTATTATTCTGCTGGTGGTAGCCTCAAATATTTATTTAGCAATTCGATCAAATAGATGCTTCCACCTATCGGTTGGAGTCTAAAGTTTTTGTCCAGTCGGGTGATTTATGTGATCTGGTATCATGCGTCTCTCCGGCTCTCGCTCGGTTGGAATTCGCATTTTTAGACCTGCAATTTAAAAACCAACTTCCTCAAAAGATATGTTTTTAAATTGCTAGTCCAGAGACATCAGACTTACATTCCCTATATTTTCACAATTGGAAGTTAAACTTGTAAAATGTTACAAGGCAGCTCCAAAGACAGACTTTGCTGAAGTAAAATATAAATTTAAGATTATTCCACTTCGAAAAATGTAAAACTGAAAGCTACCTATTCTACCTTTTAAGTACACTGCAGCCTGTCCATGGGCTGCTCAGGGCCTACACTATGGGTGACCTATGTGTCATGAAAAGGAAGGTCAAGGCCTGACAAATAGGTGAACTTGTTATGTCCAAATGGCAGTTTGAAACTGCACACAGTGTTGGACTTGGCCCTTTTTGCAGGGTCATCTCAAACGTTTTTCCCTTCCTCCTGTATTTTTGCTGCCCTGTTGTTGGTGGTTTTAGGACTCTGGGCACTTTATCGCTGCTGATCAGTGCTAAAGTGCATGTGCTCTCTATGATAAACTTTGTAAGACTGGTCTACACCTGTTTGGCATATTTAATTTACCTGTTAGTCCCTTGTGCAGCGGTTTCTCATATACCCAGGACCAGTAAATGAAATGCTACTGGTGGGCTTGCAGCACTGCTTGCGCCACCCACTAAAGTAGCCTTTTAAATCTGTCTCAGGCCTCTGCCACTGCAGCTTCCCCTTTTGGAATTTCCTGGACCAGCAACTGCACCGCACGTTCGTGGGCTTCTGCCCTTCGTCCAGCCTTGCCTATGCAGGAGACCGAGTAAAGTCTCCTGCCCTTCCAGCACTGCGTGAGCCCACATCGCAGTGGTGACTTACCTGGGGTGAGTGCATACAGGCCGCATTTCTTTTGCCGCTGGGCCGGTCCCGAGGACCGTAAGTGGAAACGGCTGCCAAGAACTACCCTAATTCCACTGGATGGAGCACAGAGGCTCCTGTGTCTTAAGGACAAACCTTAAGGTATGGCGCTACCTATAATAACGCTGATGTTAGAATGGATGTCATTCATGCCTTGTGGTAATGGGTATTATTGCCGGACCTGCCAAGTATACACAGTGGATGTCGTTGGTTATTACTAGGATGCACTATGGATTGCGGGCATGTCTAATGTGTTATGCCCGGATATAATTGAGCTGGGGATTGCATTCCCATTGAGGGGGAGTTCCTAATGTGTGCACTGCTGCAAGTGTCTTAGGGTGAACTGATGATTATGATGTATGCATAATAGGTGAGACTAGGAACAGTCCCTGCCAGTAGTGACTGGGTTCTGTTAATTGTGATGATTATGACAAAAGCCCGATTGGCCAAGTGATTTATATAATCCCTGTAAAGTCTTGACCAGTGCCTAGTGGCACAGTGTAATATATGCTGATGACGGAGCTGTCCTTACGAGCTCATGGATTGGTTAGACGGAGACCTTTCCTGAATGAAGAACCGATTTTAACGCAGAAAACAAATATTTTACCCATTGTGGGTTGGAATTATCACCACATAAGAAAGGAATATACCAAAGATTGTAGAGCCTGGAGAAAGTCGGGGATGATTTCCCAGTGTATGCGACGAAACACGTGTCGGCTGAAGAGAAACTATAAGAATAAAGAAAGAAAAACAAGAAACTCAAAATACTGTGTTAATATTTATGCATACAATCTGCAGATAAATGTTTAGATACACTATAGACGTGTGCTGAGGATTTCCATTGTGTACTCAGTGGCCTCGGCCGCAATTTTGGGGGAGGTTGGTGGTTCTCCTGACCTTACAGCACTGTCCAGAATTCAGGATCTATTGAAACTAATACATGTGCGATTTTCCTGAGTGGCGCCGTTTCACCTAGCTCAATACCACTGTCCGTTCAAAGGGCTATTTTTATATAACCTTGTGTGGAGTTTCTTTTGTGGTGTGCCTAGTGTGTCGCTGCTGTGGGAGTGTGTTGCGCAAACGTTTTACACATTGCCTCTGGGATAAGCTTGACTGCTCTGCCAAGCTACCAAGGGGGTGAACAGGGGTTATCTTCAGTGTGTAACTCCCTTGCCCTGACTAGAGTGGTGGTTTCTGCCTGGTTTAGGCACATGTCCTCACCAATCAGAAACCCCAGTTCTAACACACAGGCTCTGCAGTGGCAGGCCTGAGACTTGTTGGAAGGTCTACTCATGTGGGTGGTACATTCAGTGCTGTGGGCCCATTAGTAGCTTTTGGTTTACAGGCCCTGGGCACACGTAGTGAATTGTTCTAGGGACTTGTCAGTAAATCAAATATGCCAATCATGGAGAAACCAAATGCCATTACATTTTATACACTGAGCACATGCACTTTAGCACTGTTCACAGAGTCCTAAAGCCAGCAAAACAAAGTTCAGCACGCAGTCAAAACAGGAGTTCAGAAAGCAAAAATTCAGGGGAAACCACACCAAAAAATGGCAGGTCTAACAATGGTCACAATGATTTTAATTCTAAATGCATTTACACATACATTTAAATACATCTGCAGCACACAATGCATATATACTGTGTGATATTCACTTTAAGTTGACAGCCGTTTATATAGGCCGCTATTTACACTGGCTCACATTCAAGGTGACATGTTTCTCTCTCTAACGTGTGTTTGTTTGTTTTCTTGTAGCAGGATGCAAGCTGTACCAGCAAAAGTTAATTCAAATGCATTTCTTGTTTAGTGTTCATGTGAAAATGTATCTGTGTAGGTTCCTTGAAGAGCCCTGCACCTGTAAAAGGGGAACGTCCTGACAAAATTGTCTAATCTCGCTACGGATATCCAGCTGAAGGACATGCAGCAAAGACTGTATTGTGTGGTTACTGGAAAGAGGATTGAAACCTTTGTTATTGCAAAATGTTTGATACTGATTGGTTCTCTTCATGGGAATCATAGGGAGATGAAACTCTCATAGTAGACATGATTGAAGTAAGCTTTGCTGAGTTAGTTAATTCAGATGCCATTTCCACTCTTTTTAGAGTAGACGCTTTACTTGATTTTGCCTGAAAGAGTTAGACTTTTGGGCAAATTCCTTTCCCACTTACTTGATTGAATCTTTCTTTGAATCTGCCTTTAGAGGCTTTACTTGATAACACCTTCTGCCTGACTTCTCTCCAACTTCCCCTGCTTCTCTAGTATAGCAAATTAAGACATTTTCCTTAATGGGAAACTGTGCCTGCTTTGATTTACTTTATAACAAATTTGAACAGTTTATGTTTGTATTTACAATTTTGAATTAGTTTGAATCATATTGACTAATGCATTCATGTTTTGGTTACTGACTTATGACTAATTGGAATGATTTGAGCTTGTAAATAAAGTGAACTGAGGTGCACCAGGTAATGCAGTCCAGCCTGTCTTGTTATTTCAAAACCTTTATTTGTACTTTTTTTCCATTGAACATATATTCTTAATAACACATACTGCTCAGCCAACGCGTTTCGTTCCAAAGAGTGGGAACTTCATCAGGGCTGAAAACCAATTGACACAGAAACCAAATCAAAACCAGAAGAAAGAACAAACTCAAAATATGACAGAAATGACACAGAACATGCATAAGAAAGATCATATATACAACACAAAATGAAGGATTGACTATGTCCCCATCCTGGGCCATTTGTGGCCCTTAGTGGAGCTCAGTCGAAAAGTGATGATGGCAACGACTGGTCTAACTAATCGGCCATGCCGAGACCAGCATATGTAAAATAACAGAGGGTTTTAGAGAGACACGGATAACAGTCAGTCACTTTAAGATGGAGGCTGAAGTAGTGAACAATAGGGGCCGCAATTGGCCCTAAGTTGGCAGGGTAAGTCCAGACGTGGGTCACTTGCTCACTTTGCCACTGGATTCAAGCTTGCCTGGCTGAAGAGGGGTGTTACCCTGAAACCGGTCCCAGGATGCTTGTTTCCAGTTCAAGGAAGACTTGGCTTGGCAGTTCGGGCTGGACTGTTCCCATGAGGCACAGGGTCAAGAATGATTTGCATATAGCTGGGTCTGAACTTAGGTGGCAAAGTGAGCTAAAGAACGATGATGTATTCAACCCAGATCTGTGACTGGGGGTGAGTGTCTGAAAACTTTCAGCACTCCGCCCATCATTTCCTTGTGTTTGCTTTGTTTGCCCTAAGTTGGCAGGGAATTCCCAGACGTGGGCCCCTTGCTCACTTTGCCACTGGATTCAAGCTATTCTGGCTGAAGAGGGGTGTTAGCCCGAAAGCGGTCCCAGGATGCTTGTTTCCAGTTCAGGGAAGTCCTGGCTTGGCAGTTCGGGCTGGACTGTTCCCAGGAGGCACAGGGTCAAGAATGATTCGCATATAGCTGGATCTGAACTGAGGTGGCAAAGTGAGCTAAAGAATGATGATGGATTCAACCCAGACCTGTGACTGGGTGTGAGTGTTTGAAAAGTTTCAGCGCTCTGTCCATCATCTCCTTGTGTTTGCTTTGCCTCCATATGTGAGCCAACTGAAGTCAACCTTTCATCCATAGTTCAGTCATGAGCATCAGGACCATTGTATCAATATTGTTTCGCGTGGCAGGATGTGATTCTTGGACATCCTCACTGTAGTGTCCTGCTGGACATGTTCTAGTGTTCAACCTTCTATTGCACCTACACTGTACACCCCCCCATCACAGGCGTCACCGGTCAGGTGACCCTGCTAATAAAAGGGGCCGGCACACATGCCCTGGGCCAGTTCCGGTACTACACCCACTGTGTCTGTGTCCTTTATTCCAGAGCATGTGGGCCTAGGACCCAAGACCCTACAATGGCGACGAGGCAGCCCCTGCAGAACTAGACAAGCTGCTCCGGCACTTGCTCCCCGATGTAAAGGAGAGAAGAAATCATCAGTGATGCGTTAGCTTGGGTACGGATTTGTGCAGGATATCAAGCCGGGGCTAGGGAGCTGCCATAGAGCCTGTCTCTACAGCCAGGTGGCAAAGCCACGCCCCCTCTTAAAAATGACTACTTGGCATCCTACTTAGGAGCAGCTAAAGAGGCTTAGTTCTCTTCTAAAGTCTGTTATAAACCTGGCCTGTCTCTTTGAGTCTCATCAGAATCGTGTTGAGTGGTATTAAATTTTACGTGGAATTATGACGCCACATGATTATGAGTTTTACTGAGTTGTGGAACACCCCTGGTAATAAAAAAAATACTTTGGGCAATCATTTTAAATGTATGTGCCATAAAGGGCCTTGAACAGAGGACTCTCACAGGCAATGGCCCTCGTAGCACTGAGAGTCTAGTGTTATTCCGAGCACAAACAAAATTCTGAAAGCCAGTAATTGGGGTGCTGATGTAGCTGTAATGGGTAACACAAGGCCTGGTATCACCCTTATAGATGCCGACCATATTGTAATAAGACTGGAGCCGTGGTAGTGAGATTACCGAGTCCCAGGCCCTGTGCTGCACACACTTTCACCTGATTTGTACAGGTCTGTGCGGACAAACATTTGGTTTTGCAAGTCCGCACCCAACAGAATCTGTAATTGTGCAGGATGGGAACTCAGCAAAAGGCATGCAGAAGCAACACTACAATGAGAGGCCTTGGTGTTTAATATGTTCTTTCTGACAGGCACTCTTTCGGTTTTCAGTGTCGGACTCATAACGTTAGAAATTATTTTATTTCACCTCTTAGCTGCAGAGGAAAACTATAAGGAGCGTTATGCATTACTTGAGTGTCAATGATTTTAATAAAATAAGGATTTCCTTTCACATCTATGAGGACAACTTGAGGACGGGTCTGGGCTAAATAAGACAGCAAAATAAATACATGAATAAAAATAACTCACTTAACCTATCTGAGTCTTCCCAAAATGTATTAAATCCACTACGCGAGGATGTTTTCTTGAATACATGTGGAGTCTCCACTTTTTTAATGCTAAATTGGATCACATGATGCCAAACAGCATTCCACTAACTAACGAAAAACAATTTTTCGCTTGGTTTATTTTCCCATTAGTTCGCATCAATTTCTGCGAAGAACAACAAAATATATAAATACATTTGCTAAACGCATCACAGATGTTACGAAACACAGAAACAACATTGCACGATTAATGCCAAGACAATGTTGTTCCTAATTTATCCACCAGAGAGCAGCAATGCACAACAGCATAGAAGATACATTCATCAAAGCAGATTACATTCTTTCCAAAGGAAGCGCGTCTCTTCTGCCGTCACTGTGTTATATTGAGTTTTAAACGGTACTGAAGAGGGAAATTAGTTACAACAGAGCATTGGTTTTGCAAGATTTAGTAAGATGAATATATCAGTTGAATACTAAAAAGGAGTTGGAGAAGTATTATTCAAAACAAATTCTTAAAATAAGAATACACCTGCCTAATTCACTGGACTCCAAGGGGAAGTGAAGTTAGAAAGATAAAGAAATAAGGGGCATATTAACAAGGAATAGGGAAAATTAACGCTAAGGGCACTTAGTGTTAATTTTTTTAATCGCCCGCTATCGCTGGATAATATCGCCTGGTTATCATGTTATTAACAACGCTAACCGCCTAGGCGATAAAAAATCCATCGATAGTGGCATTTTGGGAGGTTATCGCTGGTAATGCAGCGATAAAACTGCAAGGATAGGGATATCCTTGTTGATAGCCCATGGTGGATTTAGCCATGTAATCCACCTCCCATTGGACATTGGATTACATGGCTAAGTCTGAAAATTAGCAGTTGTAAAAAAGCAGCGTTAACCGTGGTTAGCGCTGCCTTTTTTGTCTCTAACAGGGTTAGCGTGAAGCTTGATAATAGGAGAAATGTCGCTCAGCGACATTTCTCCTATTATTTTGCTCTGGAACGCCCACTTTGCATCTCATTAGAGATGGAAAGGGAAGCGTAGTGAAAAAGGGTGCTAACATGCGATTTTGCATGTTAGCACCCTGTTGTTGATAGGGCGATATTTTTATCTCCGCTTCTTTGGCTTTTAATGCCAAAAAAGCGGAGATAAAGCCCTTGTTAATATGCCCCTAAGAAAGTTTTTAAATAAATGATAATTTCGTAGTAGAAATACTTGATCGGTGTTGTACTTATTTAGACCTCGCAACCTTTGGCGTAAGCTTAGCGGGAGAGATTCTAATTTTTTCCTTTCAGCAGTGTATTTGAATCCTGGGCCGATTACACTTAGGGTGCACTGACCCTATTTGTGTAGGTGCACGCCTCTAACAAGGTGTGTAGGCTGAAAACATGTGCACTGCGCTTGATGTAGAGGAGGAGGAGGAGGAGGGCGGGGGAAGCGAGGAGGGGGTTGAGGGGGGTGGGAGGGAAGGAGTGTGGTTGCAGCTCACCAAAATAACTATGCTGGAGTTCAGAAGGTGAAAGATTGAAAGATGCCTTTATTTTAAAAAATGTTTTTATCACTGGGGCCAAATATTAGGCTCTGCCTTCTGACATACTGTTGCTTATTCTTTTACCATGAAGGCTGGTGTTTCTTTTTGTTTCTCTGACTTTAAGTGAGAGAATTCTGCAACTTTAACAATATGACAATCTTGCTGAGTGTGAAAGGAAAGGATGTATGATATTATTGTTTTTGCTAACACACAACAAACTTGAACTATACAAATATTTCAAAATATATCAGAAGTTAGGAAAGCACAAATGAAGCACTTTCCTTTTTAATTCTGAAGTGTGATGGAAAGAAGCATTTTAATATGATCAAAACAAACAAAGAGCTTTACTTGGTGATGTGCAAATTATAATTAGATCATTGGAATGTGGAGCACTCCATTGAATACATTGGAGTGCTCTGTACTTCTATGGGCAGGTAAAGGCCCGCAAAGCAACATTCCAATGTTTTACAAAGGCCTCTCGGAGCCCGAGGGGATTTAAACCCCCTTGGGCTCCGAGAGACCTTTGTTCTATTTGTTAAAACATTCTGCCCTCTAGTGGCAGAATGTTCTAATAGCCTTATAGCCCTTCGTAGCTGGGCTATACCGGCTATTAAAGTTCTGCTCCCTTGTTAAAGGCCCTCACTTTTGGCTCTGCCCTTTAACGCTGGAGCGTGCCTTTAATAGCCGGTATAGCCCGCTACGGCAGGCTATAAGGCTATAATATTCACTGAAACTCAACTTACACAATGTATCATTAGTGAACTGTATATTTTTAACAGTAAAACTACATGTCTGGCAAATTAAGTGGCCATTTCAATGGGAAATGCTCTGTCTATAAATACCAGTGCATTACCACCCCAGAAGTGTGCTCCAAAATGCACCACGGACTATATATCACACTCTAAGCCCTCTCCTGCTGAATTAATGTGGTTCATTTAAAAAAAAAAAATATTTGTTCTTTGTGCAATGCTTATATACATACATATGACATCAGTGACGTAACACCCACATTCTGAGAATTGATCCAGCACTGACCGCGCCCTCTTACATGTAATGCCCCGAGGGCAGCACTTTAGTGAAAGACAGAGCTTCATCTGTTACAGTGCATGCATTCCAGAGGGGGGACCTGGAACCCCCTCAGGCGCGTGTAGTAAACGGCTGCTCCCGCCTTCAGGGGGATATATGGTGGCCTTTCATAGGGTTCCCTCTGGGGGCATATTGAATGTGTGCCACCTTTTTTGTGGTGCACAGTCAATGCACCTCTTGACAGCCTTTTTACGTCTGTTCAGGTGTCCAAATGTGTCTTTTGCAAACTACAGTGCGGGAACAGAGGAAAAGTGTTTCCCTCATTTGCAAATCAGGGAACGTCCCATTAAGATAGCGCCTATCCTATATGTGCTCTGACACTTTCCGTATTACAGAAGTGGCTGCACAAGTATCTGCAGCACTCCTGTAATACTGCAGTGCCTTGGGGCTGCAGAAAACAGGCACTGACGCCCATTGTGCCAGTTGTCAGGGAGTACCCGAATAATCCTATTAAAACCTGGGTACATACACAGTGCGATTATACAGTGGGTTTCCACAGGGATAAATTATTATACTTCATATGCAAATAGCACTAAATAGTCATTATTTGAAATACCAATTTATGTATAAAGTATACTCAATAAAGACTTTTCTCACTGTTGCTTTTGCATTCTTACTAATCTGTGGGACCATCAAATATACTCTTCAGTACTCATTACTCATTTCATGTATTTATTTACAATAAAAAATGTCAAAAATAATGAGCAATCCTTGTATTTCACTGTTTTGGGAAATAGTAGGGGTCCAATTATATACAACGTCGAGGTACCCCTGTGGGTCTCTCCACCGGTTACTTTCAAAAGGACTTTTATTACTTTGTTGTCCTATTTCTTGTTGTGGTGGATTTCTGGCGGGTCCACTCAGCCTTTCATCCTATTGCGGTCGATAAAATGAGTACCATTGAGTTGGTTAACAATAAACATCTGTTATTTAGCACCAAGATACCCTTCTGGGTGAACATACGCTTTACAAATGCATGTTACGTATATTTAATCCTTTGTGTGACACTCTTTTTGAGAAATGTCTTTCTTGAGAAGTGTGCTTTATATGTAAATCTTGATTTCAAAAAGTGACTATTTCGTGCTATTTGCATGTGAAGTACAAAAATATATCCCTATGTAAAACCACTTTATAATATGATTGTGTGCATGGGCGACTTAATGTAATACCGTGCCCTCTGTTTAAAGTGCAGCGGTTAAACACTGATTGAAGTGCGATGGTGTATTTAGGTAGTGGCTCTATTATGTGTGGCTCGTGCTGCTGCTCTCTTCTCACAGCTGTGAAACCATCTTTCCTCCTGCTGGAGGCATAGCTCAATGAGCTGAATGTTCATTTCCTCAAGATTATGCGTTTGCATCTTCTGTAATACTACAGTGCCCTGGGGACGCAGAAAACAGGCACACATGCCCATGGGCCCTGAATGTGACAGCCCCTTGCTGTCTCACATGCAGTGGATAAACACTGATTGAAGTGCGACGGCGTATTGACGCAGTGCAATAGTTTCTAGGGGTGGCTCGTGCTGCTTCTCTCTTCTTCTAGCTGTGAAACTCTCTTCCATTATGCTGGAGGATAGGTCAATGAGCTGAACGGTCATTATTTCAGCAAAGTGGAAGGAGAAGATTACAAGTTTTAAATCAATCTATCAACATTTTTATTGTTTTAGACCTCCTCTGAGATCAACAATATAAAAACTTACAAAACATGTGCAATAGATATAATTATTCATAAACTTAATGGGCCCGATTCACAGAACAAACTTAAGACAAAATCCTAAACTTAGTACCATTTTGGTATTCACAGAATGCACTTACTACTTCTGGTATTCACAGAATGAACTTACTACTTTTGCGATTCACAGAATAAACTTACTACTTTTGCTATTCACAGAATGGATTTAAGACTACTAACTTTACGTCCGCACTCGGGCTGGAAATTCTGGCCCGGAGGCGGAGCTTCCGGCCCGGAGGCGGGGCTTCCGGGCCCGAGGCGGGGCTTCCGGGCCCGAGGCAGAGCTTCCGGCCCAGAGGTGGAGATTTTAAATCTCCGCCACTGGCTGGAATCCCCACCTCCGGCCCGGAAGCTCCGCCTCCGGCCCGGAAGCTCCGCCTCCGGGCCGGAAGCTCCGCCTCCGGGCCGGAATTTCCAGCCCGAGTGCGGACGTAAAGTTAGTAGTCTTAAATCCATTCTGTGAATAGCAAAAGTAGTAAGTTTATTCTGTGAATCGCAAAAGTAGTAAGTTCATTCTGTGAATACCAGAAGTAGTAAGTGCATTCTGTGAATACCAAAATGGTACTAAGTTTAGGATTTTGTCTTAAGTTTGTTCTGTGAATCGGGCCCAAGATCTTTACAACAGTGGTAAAAGGTGTTAACATATGTAAACAGATTGTAGCATACAAATTCATTTTGTGGTATTCTTATTAAGTCGATCAGATCATTAATTCTAGAAATATTGTATCTAAAACATATGGGTTTTATAAAACGGTGCCGAACTTCAACCAAGAGTTTATTTGGGCAGACGAATAAAACGTGTGCAATGTCTTGGAGTTTGAATCTCCTATAATCCAAAGGTCAGTAAATTTGCCAATAATAACAATGTATTATTCACAGTGCAGTAAGAAGAGCTAAATATAAGACTGCCAGCTATATGCTTTTTGTTCAGAGAGACAGCTGGTGGATGAAGATGTGAGGTTAGAAGCCCTCTGTTTAAAAATAAAAAATAAAAGTTATTTGCTGCTTGTTCAGAGTGCCTTGGCAGGAAGGTGGGTGAAGAAGGGAGGTTGGTGATGGTGCGGGTGAGGGACCCCACCAGGGCAGGTGGGACCAAAGACAGGATACATTGTTGCTTGTCCCCTTTATAATGTTAACAGCTAGGGCCTGGTGTACTGTTTGATGGTAATGGAACATTCTTGCACACACGTGTAGAATCTATCTGCTTACTATCCTTAACCGTAGTGTTCATATGACAGAGAAAACCCAGGTATTGAATTATATTCTGTATTTAGAGTTTCCTTCAGAAACTGGAGGATTTTCATTTACCACAAACTCTAAGTCAAGCCATTTCATCTCCTATAGATTAAAAAACAGAAATCTCTGGGGTGAAGGCAATTTTGTATTTGGAAACCTGGCTGTACACAGTGGAAGTGACACTAAGGGTCGGGCTTTCTGCCAGGACAAGGGAGTATAATACACCCTTGCCCTGGTGGAGGTCCTGACCGCCAAAATTAAAAATGTCCATTAGGCAGACGGCCATTTCTACCATTCACATGAACCGCTTTCAAGGCGGTTCCTGTGAAGGCATTGGAACTTTGGCCCACCGCTCCATCAAACATGAAAGAGCCATAAGACAAAGTTTCTAAAATAAAAAAAAGAACAATGCCCCCCTCGCCATGGAGTCATCTTCCTTGGTGAGGGGGGCATTTTTTGTCTTTTACTGCCGCTTACCATCGGGGTTTGCCTAGCGCTGACAGGCGTTAAGAAAAGGCTATACGTCCACCCATCCTCATTGGATGGACGGACATAAAGGCACTTCTCCGATGGCTCTTAATCTGTCAGGCCGACTGCGAAATTTGGCCACGGTGGAGATGCAGTAGTCTACCATGGTCAAACAGTGGTTTCAAACAGCCACTCTGCCTTTCACTAATCCATTGCAGGTGCGAGTTCAAAAGAGTATGCTCACCTTTATAGATTGGTGTTACTAGTTAAGGAATATAAGCTTGTTATGTTATGTTATGTTATGTTACAACAATTTATTATGTGCACTACTGCCCGAAGGTGTCTAGGCGCTCACGGTCTCCAAAACTATGTCCAAAAATATGATAGGAAAACTAATATCTGAAGAGCCATGTTTTGAGTACTTTTCTGAACTCAAACAGGGACGACGATTTCCTAAGAGGTAACGGAAGGGTATTCCACTCCTTAATAGTGTTGTAACTGAAACTCCTTCCCCCCCAATTAGTCTTTTTAATTCTGGGGGTGGGCATAAGGAAGGCATTGGCTGAGTGAAGCACTCTGTTAGGAGAGTACCAATAGAAAAGGTCCTTCAAAAAACGTGGGCCTTCTCCATGCAGGGCCTTAAAGGCCATGCAAAGAGGTTTAAATTTGATCCTCTGGCCAACTGGTAGCCAGTGCAGTTCCCGAATGCCTGCACTAATAGACTGATATTTAGGGGCATCTAGGACCAGTCTAGCTGCAGTGTTTTGTACTGCCTGCAACCTTCTAAGTAAATTGGATTGTAGATTGATATACAGTCCATTACAATAGTCCAATTTAGACAATACAAGAGAGGTCATCACAATTGTTCTAGTATTAATTGGAATGAAAGGCAGGATTTTCCGTAGCATTTTCATAGTGAGAAAAGCGGAGGAAACCACCCTTGAGACTTGAGACTTCATGTTGATTTTATCATCTATAATAACCCCCAAATTCTTGGCCTTTGCCACTGGAATAGGAGTCATGCCCAATGTGTCTGGCCACCATGCTGGTGACCATTGAGGGGAGAGGTTCCCAAATAGCACCACCTCAGTTTTTCCTGAGTTCAGCATGAGGCAGTGCCTGCCCATCCAATCACTCAGAGAAACCATACAGTCATGTAGTTTGGTTGAATAGTTGATGTCCTTATCCACTGCTGAGATGACCAACTGACTGTCGTCGGCGTAGAAGGTTGGTCATAAGTTGAAACTTCTAATCAGAGAGGCCAATTCAGAAACATAAATGTTAAAAAGTGTGGGGCTCAAAGAGGACCCCTGCGGCACTCCACATGGCAGGATGAAGGGTGCTGATTTATATTTGCCCAGTTGCACAGTTTGTGTTCGGTCCAAAAGAAATGATTTTAAGAGGGAAAGGGCCCTTCCTCCTATCCCGATGGTTTTTAATCATTTGACCAAGGTCGAATGGTCCACGGTGTCAAACGCCGCGGACAGGTTGAGGAGAACAAGGGCTGCCGACCCCCCGCTGTCTAATGTTTTTCGGATCTCCACAGTGGTTTTTATTAACGCCGTCTCTGTGTTGTGTCCCGTTCTAAAACCAAACTGACTCTGATCCAAGATATCGTTTTCAGTGATTAAAGTGGAGAGTTCAGTATTTAGTAGTTTCTCAAAAATGTTAGCAGGAACGGGGAATCTAGCAATAGGACGGTAGTTAAGTGGATCAGTTATATCCAAATTAACTTTTTTTAACAGAGGCAGAACACAAGCCTGTTTTCATATTAAAGGAAAGTGCCCTTGAGATAGCATCTGATTAAACACGTCAGTTAGCAATGGACTGATAATGTGAGTAATGCTTTTGAGAATCCTGGGGGGACAAGGATCCTCCGGGGAACCTGATTTTGTAGAAGAGAGATAGTTGGTCGGAGCAGGCCGGGGAAAAATCTAAAAAAGTCAAATTGCCTGAAAGTGCAAGTGGAGCGTTCTTGGTGACTGATCTGTGCGTGGTGAACTGGTTATATATTTGGTCCACCTTAGAATTAAAAAAGTGAGCAAGAGTGTTACAAAAATCTTGGGTCGAGTTGGCAGAGTCGTCCTTGGGTGCTGAGATTAGGTTTTTTAGAGTCTTAAAGAGTTCCTTACTGGATGTGCCAGCACCTTCAATTAGCGTCGTAAAGTACTGACATTTTTCCGCGATTAACTTTTTCTTATGAGCTTGATTTGCATCCGCGGAATCTAATGTTGAATGCATGATTGCTGCAACTTCTAAAGACTTCTTTGTGGCAGCCCCATTCACTGTACAGGAAACCCTAGCTGGTGGCACTATTCTATAGTTTTTTACTGACCAGAAGGGAGAGGCCTACTGGCCTCCTTGGTTTAAATGAATATGTTAATCTGTGGCCAATAAGGCCCTTTCAGTTTATTCATTTTTAATAAATGCATTTAACTGTGAACAATAGTATCACAGTTTTGCAAAAATGTTCTTGAACGTTGCAATGAGCGCAGACACAAGATTGAACCCAGTGACCTTCTGTGCACCTGTACACCCTTGTTAATTGGAAGCCTGTTATAATTGTGCTAACACTTTGGTTGCCCCCATGCATTGGGCTTATGTCTGACTCACCCTTTCAGGCCCAAGGTATGTTCCCTGGATGTGGAGCTATTAACCTGGAGTTGCTAAGAAGCCCAGATCTCGAGAAATTCACTTTTCCGTGTACTCCTAAACTGTGACCCCCCTAACCAGGGTGTATGCAGGATTTCAAGTTCCTGATCTCTTGATCACATCCACCAGTGTATTTCTGGCCAGATTTACTTAGCAGTGCATCCACCAAAGTTGCTGTGCTGTTTTGTGGGAAAAGAAGCCAACAGCAGGGGAGTTTATGTACAAGGATATGGCGCGGCTGCTATCATCCCCTGTGCTGGCACAGTTAACGCTGCCTTGCGCCAAACACACACCGTTGCACCATAGGGCATGGGCTTAGGGCTTTGTGTGTAAAGTCTAGCATAGGTCCTGTACTTGAAGGTTACTCTTCCAGTCCAAAAGTCATTCCTTTAAACCTTTAGTAACTTTGTATGTGCTCTGTAAATTTGAGCATGCGTGCAAAGATAGAAACGTTTTCAGAAAAGAAAACCTTTCTCAAATGTTGCACCTGCCTTGATAAGGTGTACATTTTTGGCAAAAAACCCTTTCTATTTTTTTTATTAGATAGGGCTTTGCATCAAAATCCATGGATGGTAGCAGGAAAAACACCCAGGTCCCACCCATGGGACTCCCCCATGACTTAAAGTAGCACAAGGTAGTGCAACATTCTACCCTGCTTTACTTTAGGGCTACTTTCAGCATAAATCAAGATTTGCAAGGAAAGTAAATCCTAGTTCAAGTTTTTGAAAGGTTTGTGTCATTTGTTTGTGACACTGCACTAGCACAAAGCTTTGATAAATACCATCCTTCATTCCACTGTGTTCGAGTCTTGTTTTCCTCTCCTCTTGGTTGAAAATGTGATATTCAGTAGGTTGTCTGTTGTTCAGGGTCGGTTACTGATTACAAAACTTGTTTTAAGACTTAACATTGTTTGGAGACTGGATTGCAATCTCCCGTTTTCTCTTTTGTTTATTTACTGTCCTGCGCTTATGATCATTTAGTGATTGAGAAGAGTAAATATGTTTTGTGGATCATGGGTGCCCTGTGTTACAGCTGCACTTTATTGTGCAATATTGTCTCTTCATTGATTTGTTTGGATACTATTTTTGCTTTACATAAATTGATATAATTGAGACTTTATGAAAGTATTGTCCTTTAATATTAAAATAACAATTGTCGTTAGACATTCCATCTTTATTCCAATTGTAATTATTGTGTTGTACTGTACCTTACTGACAGGATTGAGAAGTCAATCTTCCTTCACAGACTGAGGGGCATATCTACCAATATATTGCATTGACCATGCACCACACAAAGGGGGTGCAAGGGCAACGCAACACTAAAGTAAGATTTATCAGGCCATGCAAGACCACCTTGCATGGCCCTGCATGGCTTGATAAATCTGGAGTAATGCAGCTCAAATTGCTCCGTTGCGTTATTCTGCTCCAGGGAGGCGTTCCATGGGTGAGTCGAGGGTGTTCCCACGCATCCTCTCATGGATTTTGGTGCATTGCCAGATTTACCAACTCTGCTAAACCTGGGCATTCATCAAAATGCTACGAGTTTCTGGGGGTTGCGCCACAAGGGGAAATATCTTTATTTCTTTATGCTGTTTTCTCTTTATAAGTTTGCTGCATTCTGCCATTTTTGTCCCATTTAGACCCCGGGACCCTATCCACCAGGACATGCACCTTTAAAAAAAAAAATGTATTTAAGAAAGATAAAAGGGGAGGGGGTTGCACTGCACCCCTCCAAGACCGATTTCAGCCACAGGGACCCAAGCCCCCTGCCCCCAGCGCGCGGCCTCTGTTTTGGGAGCCCTGGTCCCAGCCAGGGCACCCACTTGCAGTAAAGCTCCCGTCAAGCCATAGCAAACAGCCATGTCCCAGGAGTGGGCACCCTGGGACATAGCTGGAGCCGGCCCTGGGGGGTGGTGGTCCACAGGGCCTTAAATGGCTCCAGGAGAGAGGACGTGGGGCCCCCTCCTTTGTTCTAATTTGCCCCAAGGAGGTGGTGCCCCCCCATATCAGTTTCTATTAATGTACAGGGGAGGTGGCTGTCCCCCAGTCTGCGGGCCCCCCACATCAATTACAATTAAAGCCCTGTGGAAGTGGTGGCCCCAAGGGGTGTCTGCGCACCACCAGCATTTTGTAAAGTTTATGCCCTGGGGAGGTGACGGTTGCCGAGGCTGGGGGGTCCGAGAGTCCCTCCCATGGTCAAAATAAAGAAGCCCCAGGGAGGTCGTGGTCTCCGGGGTAGCAGGGGAGAACATACGGGCCTCCCCCACATTTTTTCACAAAGCAGCCCTGAGGATGTGGGAGTTCCTGGGGCATATTAAGCCCAGGAGGGGGGCCCGTGCACCCCCCTCCTTTATATGCATAATTCCCCCAGTACATGGCCCACCCGGGGGCCAATAATTAATGACACTGCTCCAACACTGGTCCAATAGTAAGTTCCATTCTCCAGTCACTCTCAGTTTGGTTTCAAAGTTGAATCTCACCTCAAACTAAGACTATAGGACTACTACAGGGATCCAGCTACTAAATTCACATTCTTGTCGTGTTACTTTTAAACAAGTCATCTGTACTTCAGATAGAAGCTAATATTCTGCCAATTAATTCAGGCAGTAATTCAGTGACTGTGAGAAAGTGGAAGGGGTTGCGGGGAGGCGAGGGGCGATCATGATTACACAGATATGGGCATATTCATCAAATAATAAAGCAGCACAGCAAGCCACCTTGCTGCGCTGCACGAAAGGGAAAGTGCCGAAATGCGCCGTATTTAACATTATAAAGCACATTGTTGCCATTTCCCAGGGCTGGTGCACAATGTGCTGCCTAGCGCCAATGCAGGCACGTTTGCACCATGGTGCAAGGGTGCCTGTGTTCTAAGCAGGATTGTTTTAGTGCCGCACAAAAACAACCCCCTGAGACATTTTCCTCTGTCTATGTCTGCTGCACAATGCAGCACACATAGAGAGAGGAAAAACGGGGATAAATAAAGATATTTCTCCTTGTTGCGCCTCTGCTCAGGATGCATAGCATTTTGACGCAAACCCAGGGTTACTAGTAATGGTAAGTCTGGAAATGCGCCAAAGTCTATAGGTGGTGCATGGGAACACCTATGCTTCACCCATGGAACACCTCACTGGGGCAGAGTAACGCAATGCAGCGATTTACGCTGCGTTACTCTAGATTTATCAAGCCATGCAAGGCTAGCATGATAGCCTTGTGTGGCTTGATAAATCTAGATTAAGACTTGCGTCGGTCTTGCGTCCTGTTACTTTATGCCAGGGCGACGCAGCCCTTTGATAAAAAGGCCCCTAGGAGCCTTCAAGAAAAGATTCACTGCCCCAGTGAATACCATCATCTAAGGGAAAGCAGACTTCCATCAAAAATGGAGTGACCATTGCGCTCTAACCTCTTGTTTAAGTTAATGAGATAATATATGATCTTCTATGTCTTTGTGTTTGGTATTTCTGTGTGCCTTTTTGCTAAATAGGATATTATCTTACGCAACTCTGGAACAGGGGACCGGTTTTGTCTTTACAGACCTGCAGGAGACCATATCTCACTATGGCAACTTGAAAGAGTACCGCTCAAATTATACGATGTCACATCACTTTTCTAAAACCAGTATTTTAAGATGAAATTCGTGCTTAATGGGAAAAAATGGGAGATTGAAGAGAGCAGAGCTTTTATACTCCTATATTGTGCAGCAGACTAACATGTTTTATGCATTTATTTAAGGTAAAATACTGACACATCATCAAGATTTGATTTAGAGAAAGGCTGATTTTGTTTTATAGAAATTGAGCTCATAAGTTGTAGCATTTGTAAACTGAGTAATTTGTTTGTTCTAGAAAGAGCTGCTGGCTAAGCCTTTTCAGTACTGGAATGAATGCAGTGTTGAGGCATACATGGGAGCTACACACAAGATACATTGGGGCATATTTACACTAAAGTGGCGAAGCGTGTCGTTAAGCCAAGAACGCTAACAACATGCTTCGTTACTTTAGAAACACAGGGCTGCATCATATGTACTAGAATATGGTGCAGCCTTACATTTCCCCCTGCACTGGCGCAAACTTTAGCTGCCTAGCGCCAACGCAGGCACCCTTGCACGATAGTCTCCCTTCCTGCACATAAACAATCTTAAAATGCCGTTTTGTAACTTCCATGTGTGCTACTTAATGCAGCACACAGAGAAGTTGCAAAATGGGATTTTTTAAAAATTATCGTTTATGTGCAGGAAGGTGGACCTTCCTACGCATAAACAATCATAGGCAATTTGCTGTTTCTATGTGTGCTGCACAAGTCGGCACACATGGGAAGAGCAAAACTGAGGCGAAATAAAGCATTTCTCCTCGTTTGGCTGTTTAAGACCAGGTTTTCCCTGATCTTAATTTTAGTGCTGCCTCCTATTTACACTGCCCTTGTAAATAGGATGCAGCGTCAATATCAATGGGTGTTACGGTGGAACGCCCACCGCAACACCCATTGCCCTACCCCTTCACGCTAAATACAGCATGAAAGGGTGCCTTATGTACAAGGTAGCGTTAAGCCATGTTAAGTGGCTTAATGCTGCCTTGTAAATAAGGCGAGGCCGCTATCACCATCACAATGTCACTGAAAGTGACGTTGTGGCGGCGATATGGACTTGTAAATATGCCCCAAAGTCATTGTAGTGGTAAATACCTTACATGCTCTGTTCTCATTGGCTGATCTAGGCAACATAATATATAACACAGTGAAAACATTTCCTGTACTTCAGAAAAGCAAGGGAATGAATGTTGTACTTTCCCCAAGGTTGCCTGGTTCGGGGTTGTTGTACTTTCATTGAGGTTGCTTTGCATATGCATGTTCAGGTGGTGAGTCAAATCGACTGTCATTGGTGACGGCTGGAGACAATAGCACGCTACAGGGAGGAAGATTGATCAGGAGTTATGGGCATACTTTGGCTGGACTGTGGCGCTGACCGCTTCACTGACAGTATCTGTTCCAATACCGCAAGGGCTTGGATAACGATTGCTGAAGTGGGGGGAGGGGTGACCTCCATAGCAGGGTCTATGCTGGCATCTTGTTTCCCCTGCAACACCCCCTCATTATTTTATTTTTTATATACGGCGCCTGACATGCGGAGCCCCGACCACCCTGACAACAACTAGACTGCTAAACCTCCCTATTACTAGCCACTCAATCTTGGTGACAGCCATTTTGAAGTAACACGGTCACCCGTCTATCTTTTTTTCTTTCGTTTTCTGCTTTGTCAATCATCGCATTTCTACATTGCAAAAGACTATAACTTTAAGTAAGTATTGTTCATGTGCGACGTCTGTTTGAGCTTCCATAACTGTGCTAACTGTCCTTGTGTAAAGAAAGCTTTGTAACTGTTATTTTGTAAACTGCTTGTATGAGGTAGTAACTGTTCCTATGTCAAGTGCTTGGATATTTGTTGTAATCAAAAGAAGATCTGGACTTCTAGCGTAGATTAGTTAAGTTCTTTTATTTAGATGTTACAAGGAGAAACCTCACCATGAGCAACCTCCCTGCTGCTCAGCCCATACCCAACTGACACTCACAGACATCCAACATTCCATACACACCAACATTCCACATCACACTCATACTGGCTGAGCAGCAGGTACAACACATCTCCCTTCTTTAGGGGAACAAATGCATAGTGAAACAAATTAAATGAAACAATTAAAAGTACGATGATATGGCAAATGAAACATAGACATATCGGCAAGAAATTGAATGCAATACATTAATACATACGAAACTATGCATAAATAGGTACACCAAAGACCACACTCATAATCACACTGAATAATAAAAGAAACGTTTAACCACATCTTGCATTGAACCATACTAGAGACATCAACATCAAAGAGACATCACAACATCTCGCACTGTACCACATCTCATCTAGCACTGAGCTGTGAAAAAGAGACGTCACACCACATCTCGCTCAGAACAATAACAAAAACGTCACCACATCTCACAGTGAACTAAAAAAGATACATCACATCACATCTCTTTCCTATTTAAACTACCATCCCACATCACAAACCAAACCCCACATGACACAGATCATGCCAGTTGGCCAGACTGGCACGAAGAGCAACACACGGGGAACAAACCTAAAAGCAACACGTTAGGGAACAACAAAATGTGGAGGCGCACAACACATCAGCAAACCAACACACACTCATTACACGGCTACACGCACTCAACAACAAAATTGTAATAGCGCATCAGACATTCGCTAACTACCACACCATCAAAACAATGCTAAACTCACTTTCCCATAAAAGGGGAACTCAAACACAAATACAATGAGACAATGGGTGACTTGTTCATGCACCGTCATTCCAACGACAAATATCTAGTAATGAGAGACTTAACACTACACAGCCATCTCATACACAATGAGTGTGATGTGGAATGTTGGTGTGTATGGAATGTTGGATGTCTGTGAGTGTCAGTTGGGTATGGGCTGAGCAGCAGGGAGGTTGCTCATGGTGAGGTTTCTCCTTGTAACATCTAAATAAAAGAACTTAACTAATCTACGCTAGAAGTCCAGATCTTCTTTTGATTACAACAAATATCCAAGCACTTGACATAGGAACAGTTACTACCTCATACAAGCAGTTTACAAAATAACAGTTACAAAGCTTTCTTTACACAAGGACAGTTAGCACAGTTATGGAAGCTCAAACAGACGTCGCACATGAACAATACTTACTTAAAGTTATAGTCTTTTGCAATGTAGAAATGCGATGATTGACAAAGCAGAAAACGAAAGAAAAAAAGATAGACGGGTGACCGTGTTACTTCAAAATGGCTGTCACCAAGATTGAGTGGCCAGTAATAGGGAGGTTTAGCAGTCTAGTTGTTGTCAGGGTGGTCGGGGCTCCGCATGTCAGGCGCCGTATATAAAAAATAAAATAATGAGGGGGTGTTGCAGGGGAAACAAGATGCCAGCATAGACCCTGCTATGGAGGTCACCCCTCCCCCCACTTCAGCAATCGTTATCCAAGCCCTTGCGGTATTGGAACAGATACTGTCAGTGAAGCGGTCAGCGCCACAGTCCAGCCAAAGTATGCCCATAACTCCTGATCAATCTTCCTCCCTGTAGCGTGCTATTGTCTCCAGCCGTCACCAATGACAGTCGATTTGACTCACCACCTGAACATGCATATGCAAAGCAACCTCAATGAAAGTACAACAACCCCGAACCAGGCAACCTTGGGGAAAGTACAACATTCATTCCCTTGCTTTTCTGAAGTACAGGAAATGTTTTCACTGTGTTATATATTATGTTGCCTAGATCAGCCAATGAGAACAGAGCATGTAAGGTATTTACCACTACAATGACTTTGGGGCATATTTACAAGTCCATATCGCCGCCACAACGTCACTTTCAGTGACATTGTGATGGTGATAGCGGCCTCGCCTTATTTACAAGGCAGCATTAAGCCACTTAACATGGCTTAACGCTACCTTGTACATAAGGCACCCTTTCATGCTGTATTTAGCGTGAAGGGGTAGGGCAATGGGTGTTGCGGTGGGCGTTCCACCGTAACACCCATTGATATTGACGCTGCATCCTATTTACAAGGGCAGTGTAAATAGGAGGCAGCACTAAAATTAAGATCAGGGAAAACCTGGTCTTAAACAGCCAAACGAGGAGAAATGCTTTATTTCGCCTCAGTTTTGCTCTTCCCATGTGTGCCGACATCAAAACAATGAGTGGCCTAACACTTCATCACCATCTCATACATAACAACCCTCCAACCTGGTTCCAGTTGCGGAACCTTGTCCCCTCCATTCTGGGTGCCATGAGCCGGTTCTAGTTCTGGGACCCCTGTCCTTGTTTTGGACCTTTGTCCTGTTTTGGGCTATATGTTGTGGTTCAAGATCTGGGACATTTGTCCCCTCTCAATTCTGGTTATGGGACTGGGCTCTCTGTCGTGGTTCAAGTTCTGGGACATTTGTCCCCAACATAGGCTCTCAGACCCGCTTCCCATACTGGGACCTTTGTCCCGTTTCAGCTTTTCTGTCCAAGTTCTGGGTTCACTCTGGACTCTCTGACCAGCTTCTGGAATCGATGTACCGTTTCCGGTCTCACTCTGGACTCTAGCTTTTAGGATCGTTGTCTCAGTGCTTGGCTCTCTGCCCCTTTTCTCTCTCTTAGACAGGCTCTCTGTCGCCATTCTGGTTTATAGGGCACGCTGCCGATATTCACACAGTGATTTACTAGGTAATCTTCAGCACTTAATAAACACTATTGCACATACCAGTAATGTGGTTGATGGATGTCGGCAGGAAGGTTAACTGTTCTAAACATAGCTACACATCTCTCTGACCCACTGCCGATCCTCGCGCAGCGAGGTTCCCAGTAATCAGAAACTTTCAATTAACTTTATTGTCCATACCTGGTCCTCTAAACTGTGTGCGCCGTGGTTAGTCACATAAAAAAAAGAAAAAAAATGGAGGCACGCATATCAACGTAGAACCGGGTAGTTCTCGGCATGAACTTGCACCCATTATTGCCACGCAGGAATACTGACGGGGATCGAGTGAGGAGTCGTCACAGAAGAGATGGTGGCACGATGACGCTGAAGGAGGTAAACCGGCCCGTGCGTTGTCCATCTCCTGCGAGATTATTTTTTTTTTAAACTGTAACAGTTAAGCCGTCACTGAGGACACAACTGCACATATATGGCACACCTTGATAAAATGGTGAAAACCCCACATGCTACACACACTTCGATAAAACGGTGAAAACACATTGAATCAAGTTGTGATTCACTCGACATCAGTACATCTTTACTTCAGAAAACGCTTGCTGCCAAAATAATAGAAGCGTTGCATGATGTTTGGCTAGCGTCAGAACCATCTGCCAATCATTGCCCTCACTCGACATTTCCAAAGTATAAATATACGGTGAATTTCATCCCTGCCAAACACCAACAGACAACACCGGGGCTCGATCCTTGCCCCCGATCAACACATTTAAGGTGCAAGTCCACAGAGTGCTTAACCACTTTAGACCTTGACTCGGTCTTTGCCCCCGATTAACATATTTCAACAGTTAGCACCGGGGCCCAATCTTTGCCTCGATCATGTCTCTTCAAAGTTACTTCACACTGGGACTTAATACTTGCCCCCGATTTAAGGGGTGAATCTTCACAATGCTTAACCACTTCACAGCGGGGTCCGATCTTTGTCCCCGATTAACATATTACAACAGTTAACACTGGGGCCCGATCTTTGCCCCCAAACATATTTAAATAACAATGGGGCTCGTACTTTGCCCTTGATCAATACTGAATCTGGCACACTTGGGTTATAGAGCGACCGATGTCAGGGTCACTGGTGGGGTTCAGGGGTGCCCGATACATGCTTTTAATTTCGCTGAAAAGTCCTTTACCTTGTGATTTCCTTGGGTTTCAATTTTCTGTTTCTGTCAAGTTTTCTGTAAGGTAATTTTCAGTTTCCAATAGATGGCACTCGTGGATTCTTCTTCAGGATCGTCGCCAAATGTTGTAAACAAAAGAAGATCTGGACTTCTGGCGTAGATTAGTTAAGTTCTTTTATTTAGTTGTTACAAGGAGAAACCCCACCAGGAGCAACCTCCCTGCTGCTCAGCCCATACCCAACTGACACTCACAGACATCCAACATTCCAGCCACACAAACATTCCACATCACACTCATACTGGCTGAGCAGCAGGTACATTAATATTCTTATTTGCTGTGTTTGCGCTATATAAAATTGCACAAATAAAAGTTGATCATTTAGCTTCTGCAGTTTGCCTGGTACCGAAGCGATTTTTAGTTGTGTGAATCCTACCTTGGTAAATGACATGACCCTGCCAACTCGAACAAAGTGGTGGAATGGGGGCCGCTAGTAGGCTGGCTATTGGTTGGCTGTAGTCCACTTTGTGTACTCATCCTATGTTCCTCTCATCATGTTGTCCTGTGCCCAGATGGTTTAGCCCCGAAAAATGTTTTTATCATATAGTTTACTTGGATACCCGCGGGAAGAGGGGGTCTGTAACGTAGTAGTTATCAAGCAAAACTCAGGTTGAACTACACCTTTGTCTTCAGTCATTCTAACAAATTATTAAGTACTCTACTGTCCTTGCCAATGGAGCCCCCCAGCTTGGATGGGAAGAAAGGAGAATGTTCATTACATTCAGTAATGATCCCTAAATCAGCAGGGAACCAGCCCTGCAGGCTACGGTGCAGCCAGCAGGTCAGGCATTAGTCCAATTAGATCGAGTGCCATCCACTCCTGACAAAGCACAACAAGCATTGGCATAGCCAAAAGGTCTCTTCGGTGGCTTTGCCAATATGTTTTAGCCATGTTGTAGTGTGTTTGCTATTCAGTACGGCTAAACCTTATTAGTGTAAAGGGGAGTGGAGTGAAGTGTTCTAAATTTGAGTAGAGCGTAGTGTTATGGAGTGGCATGGAGTAGAGGGGTGTAGAGTTGAGTTGAGTGGCATGTTGTGTTATGGACTGGCCTGTAGTGTTGTGAAGTTCAATGTTGGTATATGTTGATTTTTTGATATACAACCATATTTGCTCTGCAGTGTAATGTAAGGAGCATATTGTCATATAGTGAAAGGTTGTGGAGTGGTGTTGCGTTGTGTGGCACTGCATGGAGTGGCATTGCATTGATTGGCATTGCATGGAGTGGCGTTGCATGGAGTGGCGTGACGTGGCGTATAGTGGAGTGGTGTAGAGTGGCGTGGCGTAGAGTGGAGTGGTGTAGAGTGGAGTGGAGTGACATGGCTTAGAGTGGAGTGCGATTGCTTCGAGTACAGCTGTGTAGAGTGGAGTGGCGGTGCATTTTCTGATTGGAAAATTGCGGCCTTGTAGGAGAAGTTTCACAAGACCCATCCCTCTGCCGCATGGTTCTTCTAACCTACTTCAGGTGAACCAGTTGCATACAGTATGAAATCACCAGCGTCGTGGCTTAATATACAAGAAATGGAAGAAGGGCCACAAAAATGTAACATTTATGTCTTTGGCAGGACTGGTCACATCTTTCACAGGAAAGCAGCGAGATGCTGGGACATCAATGTGTGTACCAATGTTTGGCCTACAGTGACCTTAGGACACAATTCTTTGGCTAGTCCTACTGCCTTTCAGTAAATTGTTTTGTTGCACGTTTAACAAATGATGTTAGATGAAAATGCATTCATTTACTGGAGTTGGCATTAGCATGCAAGGCCTCTCGCTGTGTAAACAGTCCAGTCTTAGTTGCAGGATTATGGACTTACATAAGCTACCACAAGGCAGATATATTTAGTTTTTTGCAACAAGTAAAAATGCTCAGGCGTCTTCTGCTCAATTTGAGGATTAATCTCTTGCTCAATTTAAGGATTAAACATGATTCGAGGCACCTTGGCTCTGGTCAAGCAGTGCTTTTGGGAGATGTTGTCTTAGTTCGGTCCAAATAAACCAACTGGACTAAGGCACCTGAAAATAATGATGTGTAAAAGCGAAAACCTAGTTTGCATAATTGTGTCATGGTGACATGAGGTCATATGCTGACCCTACTGGAACCTACCTATAGAGTTCTAGTTCCATGGTGACTGAAATCCACCATCACGTTTGAAGAAAGGCATTGAATAATAATTATTTGTGTTAATAATTTTTCAGTAATGCATTTTCCTCTATTTTGTCTGCTGTTTTGTGCTTTGATGGTTTTAAATTTTAACCGAATAAAGCAAACTTTGACTTTGACTTTGACTATCTATCACCAAAGCTTTCAAAAAAGTAGGCAAAATATTGTGTTAGCTGAAAAGTGCAGTAAAAAAACTTTGAATACAGTCAAGAAAGCACCTCACAATAAACGGCGGTGGAAAAAACTGAGAGGACAAGCAGCAAAATAGAGACAGCATCGAGTGTGCAGACAGATGGCTTGCAGCTCACAACAGCAGCATGTTTCCATGTCTCAAGGATCGGGCAGGTTCAAGCCCTACTGCCATCACGGGACCGATAATCAGGACCTGAGATGCTGCAGGAGTTTGCAGATGTTCGGCAAGGTAAGGTGGGTCAAAAGGGGCTCTACTTTGTTAGTGGGTAGCTTCCCTCGTCACACAGCTCCACCTGGTAGCTGTTGCCCCCTGACTCCTCCAGGTCCAAAGTTCGAGGCCCTCCTCCACCCGCAGGCACCCGCCTGCATCTTATCCCTGGTGGTCCAGTGGGGACCATCACTGCTCTGCTGCTGCTCTGTCCTCTGTCTCTCTGCTTTCTGCCTTTGCTCCTCTGATCTCTTTTTTCCTCCTTTTATCTTATCTGCTTTTCTGTCACTTTCTTTCACTTTCTGCACTTTTCTGCCTTTCTGTCACTTTCTTTCACTTTCTGCACTTTTCCACTTTTGCACCTTTTCATTGCTGTGTCCCCGCTGCTGCTCGTCCCCTGATGCCCCCCTCCATCGCCGCTTTCCTACTTCCCACTTTTCCCGCCTCCCAGCTGTCCAGCCCTCCTCCTCACGCTACCTAATGGCGGCCCCTGCGCAGTGAAGGAGCGACCTTTTTGACCTTGGCAGTTGGTAGCTTCCCTCGCCACACATCTCCACCTGGTAGCTGTGGCCCCCCGACTCTTCCCGGTCTTGAGTTTGAGGCTCTCCTCCACCCGCTGGCACACACCTATGCTCCATCCCTGGTGGTCCTGTGGGGTGCATCTCTGCTCTGCTGCTGCTGCTGCTCTGCCCTCTGTCTCTCTACTTTCTGCCTTTTCTCCACTGATCTCCTTTTTCTTCTTTCATCTTTTCTGCTTTTCTGTCACTTTCTTACACTTTCTGCACTTTTTCACTTTTCCACTTTTTCCATTTTGGCACCTTTTCTGTGGTGTGTCCCAGCTGCTGCTAGTCCCCTGTGGCCCGCCCTCTCCAGCACCGCTTTCCCACTTCCCACTTTTCCCACCTCCCAACTATCCAGCCCTCCCCCTCACTCTACTTTAATGGTGGCCATGCCAAAGGCAAGCTCACCTGCGTCCGTCTGTGCCTGGACCGCGCGCAGCGCCACGAACCATGGTTCTTGGGTCATCAACCGCTACAAGACCAACTTTCTCCATGCCGTCCACACTGGACGCCACTCCACCTGCCACCTCATGTCACTGAAGAACACCCAAGGTCCATTCACCTGCCACACCTGCAACTGCACCTTTCGACGGACTCTGCCCACCAGACCTACCGATTGCACAGTCCTCAAGAACCAGACCTGACCACCTACTTAACAAATGCTCTCTCGAGGGACACACTGTGGAGATCTGGGACCTGATCAACTCCACATCCCCTGAAATTGTCTTCTTCACAGAACCCTGAATGAACTCCAGCTTTAGCCCTGAAGATAGCAACCGCCATCCCGACGGATACAAAATCATCCACAAGGACCACGTCAACCAACCGGGAGGATGCATCACTATCGTACACAAAGACACCCTCCGCCTCACAACCAGCTCACCTGACATGGAGCACCTCCACTTCCAGATCCAGACCAACACGAAAGCCACCCTCCAAGGCACCCTCATCTTCAGACCTCCCAGACCCCGCCCTCCATTCAGCCACACCATAGCCGACTTCATCGTTGACCACGCTCTTGCCTCAATGGACTATATCCTCCTCTGCGACCTCAATTTCCACCTGGGTAACCTTGAAGGCCACAAGAGTCACAATGCCAATCCACTCAGTTGAGTAAATGCTCAACCCCATGTTCTCTGTAAGCAACAACATCTCCAACAGCCACACATCAGAGCAACATCAGACCGACCACCACTGCATCCACTTCTCCTTCACCAAACCCTCAGTACCCCTACCGTGACCCTCGCAGAAGCTGGAACAAGATCACTGAAGACCAGCTCACCACCTCCCTCAGCAAGACCCCCCCCCACAGACATCCAGAGACACCAACTTCACAGCACGCAACCTCCACTGCTGGATCTCGACTGCACCAACACACTGGCTCCACTCAAGAAACCCTCAGGCAAACAGCCCTCCAAAAAGGCCAGCTGGTTCTCCTCTGCCCTCCAAGAGTCCAGGCACACCTGCAGATGGCCCTAGAAAAGATGGAGGAGCAGGAAGATCATGGCAGACCATGCAGCCTTCAAATCCACCATCACTGCACACCACCACCTCATCAGAACAACAAAGAAGGCAGCCATCGAAGAACACATCAACGCCAATGCACACAACAGCAAAGAACTCTTTGCCTTAGTCAAAGAATTCATCAAACCCAGCACAGAGAAAGCAGACATCCCTCTGTCCCAAGACCTTTGTGACAACCTCAACACCTTCTTCTACCACAAGATCAAGGAGATCTGCGACAGCTTCACAACCCAAGACCCACCCACCCCAACCACAACCAATGGATCCAGCCCACAGCAGACCCTGACAAACTGGAGTACCCTCACCTCTGATGACACCCTCTGGATCATGCAGAGCATCCACTCCGGAGTGCCCTCAGATCCCTGTCCTCACCACATCTTTAACAGAGCCAGCACCTCCATCGCTCCCGAACTCTGCCACACCATCAACTGCTCCATTGAGTCTGCAACTTTCCTGGAAGACTGGAAGCACGTAGAGATCAACCCCCTGCTGCAGAAACCTTCTGCCGACCTGACGGACCTCAAGAGCTAGAGACCCATCTCTCTGCTTCCCTTACCAGCCAAAGTCATTGAGAAAGCCATCAACGGCCAAGTCTCTGAGGTTGCCGAAATGAACAACATCAAGGACCTCTCTCAATTGGTCTGCAGAAGCAACCACAGCACTTAGACCGCTCTCATCACTTCCACAGATGACATCTGCACCCTCATTGACCGAGGCGAGACTGCACCCCCATCCTTCTGGACCTCTCGGCCGCCTTCAACACCTTCTCCCACCACACTCTCTGCGCAAGACTCAACAACACCGGCATCCGTGACAAAGCCCTTGAATGGATCCGCTCCTTCCTCACCGGCCGAACGCAGGGAGTCAGACTTCCACTGTTCAAATCAGAACCCACAGAGATCAGCTACGGAGTGCCTCAGGGATCCTCCCTGAGCCCCACCCTCTTCAACAAATACAGGGTCCCGCTTGCAGCCATCGTCAGAAGTCACAGACTCAACATTGTCTCCTACGCCGGCAACACCCAGCTGATTCTCTCGCTCACAGGCAAACCCACAGACACCAAGAGCAACTTCCACACAGGATGAAGGCAGTCGCCACCTGAATGAAGGACAGCTGCCTCAAGCGTAACTCAGACAAGACCAAAGTCCTCATCCTGGCCTCCTTCCTCTCCGCCTGGGACAACTCTTGGTGGCCCGCAGCGCTCGGAATCCCCCTCACACACACTGACCACACATGAAACCTCAGCATCATCCTGAACTCCTGGCTCTCAATAAAACCCCAAATCAACGCTGTCACGCCTGTCTGCATCCACACTCTCCGCCTCCTTTAGAAGAGCTTCAAGTGGATCCCCACCGAGTCCAGAAAAACAGTCACCCATGAGCTTGTCAGCAGCAGACTCGACTACGGCAACACACTCTACGCCTGCACCACCCAGAAACTCCAAAAGAAACAGCAGAGCATCCAGACGCCTCTGCAGACTCATCCTGAACATCCCACACCACAACCACATCACCGGCCACCTGAGACACATTCACTGGCTGCCTGTCAATGAGAGAATAACCTTGAAGCTTCTCACACACACCTACAAAGCCCTCCACAATGCTGGTCCTGAATACCCCACCCACGCCTCTCTTATATATACCCCTACCAGAGAACTCCGCTGTGCCCAACTGGCCCTGGTCACCGTCCCACGGATCCACAAGACAATGGCTGGAGGAAAATCCTTCTTCTACCTTGCTGTGAAGACCTGGAACTCCCCGCCTCTGCACCTCAGGCAATCGCCATCGCTGCTGCAATTCAGGAAGTTCTTCAAGACCTGGCTCTTCGACTGAACCGCAGACCCAGCTACTCCTCCCCCAGTGCCTAGACACCCTCAAAGGTGAGTAGTTGCTCATTATAAGTCCCTGATTAATTGATTGATTGATCCATTGATCCACCACTGTTACCAAAACGAAACATTATTTGGTTAGGAAAAAGCAAACACAAAAGTGTTATCTTATTCCTCATTAAGCTTTTAAATTGAAAAAGGAACAAGCATTCTCTCAACAGCAAATATAAAACAATCCGACTAGAAAATCAATCAACCAAAAATGTGGTCTTTTTGATTCTCTTCTGTCACTAAAAGCAATTTCATATATCCCCATGATGATCGTACCCGAATAGGGGAAAAGAAGAGATTGTGCCAAAATCGGGATTGTAATTTACTACACAAAATTTAACAGATAAAACACAATAATAATGTATGCAGAGAAATTCTTTAATGTTCCGAGTTTCACACTTATTTTGCCTGGCCGCTTCTCCCTCCAATCTATGCCTGCTCAGTACTTTTCATGTAAAGAGCAGACCGACTGCAATTCAACTTATGTGGCAATCATTCCTGGAAAGATGAGGCCATTACACATATAAAACAGCTTGAAGCAGAAATATTTGATGATATGGAAAGATACACTAGCCGCCTCCGTTTCTGAAGATCTCCACCTTGGTGTATGCCCGGAGACGAGCTCTCTAAAAACAAACTGCTCAGATAAACAAGTGTGGAGGGTGGGAGGGGAACGGTGGTCTGCAACATGAAGAAATGGTGGGTTGGAGGTGATTTGAAAAGCAGCAGTACGTAGAAGGAGAGAGCATGTGGCGTAATGGCCAGAGCTGCCGGCTTTGAGTCTGAAGAACAGAGTTTGAGTCTCTGCAGTGACTCAACATCCTGTGATTCTGGGCCAGTCACTTGATTTCCCTGTGATCAAAATCCAACAAGAATTGCAACCCTGTTTACAGAAGTGGGAATTCGGAGCAACTGAAGTCATTGAGCGCTCGTTTGGAGTGCTTTTAGACACAGGAAAAAGTAGTCCCTTTTACAGTTGTTCAAATGGGACAAGTGGAAGGCTACAAGCAATGTGGTGCTGCTCTGTGGTAGTTAAAAACCAACAAAATGGAGGGACAAATAGGAAAGATTAATCACTTGAACGCAAGGAGTTTAAACGACGCTGAAAGAAAGAAATGAAAAATAATGGGTGAACTGTAAGCCCACCATGTATATACAACATGTCTCGAAGAGACAGCGTCAGCGTTGCTTAGGCTCGACCTAAAAAAACACCCTACATTTGTGTCAATGGAAAGCATCTGTCTTAAAGTTTAGCAAATGCGCATGAGTGATTTTCTCAAAGTGTGTAAAAGCAAAGGGGAAATGAGAGCTGATGAAAATCTTAAAATTCCATGAAGAGAACTGCTTCCTTCCCAGTGGATTCTTGCAGTTCGTGTTTTACAACAAGCTACCATTATATGTGCTGCAGCTATTAGTATGAGTGAATTGTGTTGAGTCCACAACCGGTGCATCTTCTGGCCGTGCAGGTAGTTTCACAGACAGCACCGCTGTGGTTAATGCCTGCTCCTTCTATTTTTTGTCAACATCAAAATTGGTTTCACCGCAGCACCAACTCTCCCAATATAGTGAATATCTGGACTCAAGCACCAAGATAGGCCAACTGTGAACCTTCAGAGGAATTTTACAGTTCTCTGCATTGCTGACCTTACCTGTGAAACCAAAAAAGCTAAAGTATTTAAAAAAAAGGACACATAAGTCTCTTCACCTTCCTTTTTTGTGGAAGATTTACTTTGTCACCTTGGCGTGGGTCTCCCTTCCACTTTTTGCTGTTGCCTCATGTGTTTTTGCTGGTGTTAGATGCTCAGGGTACTGTGCCACTGCTGTACAGTGCCACAGTGCAAGTGCTCCCTATTGTAAATTAATGTATGAATTTGTGATTCCATGATTGGTTGGTTTGGGTTACCTGTCAGACCCTAGTACAGTACACCAGGAGTGCCCAGGGCTGGTAATCCAAATACTGCTGGTGGGCTTGCGGCACTGGTTGTGCCACCCACAGACAGCGGCATCACTAAGGGGGTGCGGGGGGTGCGGACCGCACCGGGTGACACCCTCACATGGGGTGACACCAAAGGGCCGGTGTGTGTGCAGTAGTGCAGAGCAACGCAACCTAACCTGCTTTCAGGAGGAGGAGGTGCCTGTGCGCAGTGCGCACTGTCTCCTCCTCCACCGCGTCTGCACGCATCGGCAGTGGCGTCGTCACTAGAGGGGTGCAGTGATGTAATTTTGAATCCGGGCCGGGAATCCCGCATGCGCATTGGGCCCTAAGTGCGCGTGACTCGGCATCACAAGGGTCGAGGAGGAGGTCTCAGCCGGTTTGACCACCCGCGGGCCGCCATAATTTAATTTTATTCTAAGGAGCCAGGCTTAAGGCTAGCCACCGACCGACATAGTGCCCCCCCCTGTCTGCCACCATTGCCAACTCAGCAGGTGAGTGTGCTTCTCCGGCACTGCAGACCGGCGGCACCAATTGATTAAGCCATGTGGGTCAGGTGGCGGTGGGTGGTGGTCAAGCCGCGGTTATGCGGATCTCCGCTCGTGTCTGTACCTCGAGAAGGGTGTTATACTGTGTGTATCTGTTCTTGTAAATAACTTCAGGCCTCAGTCTCGCCTGCTACCGTGGCAGTTCTTCTCTGAGTCTGACTCTTACTGAAAACAGTGGCTGCTTGCAAGACGGGGTTCTCACTCTCTTTCTTCTCCTTTCTTTTATTTGCACCCCTGTGAAATGGATCCAAAAAAGAAAATCACTTTTGCTGGAAATCAATGTCGTATTTTTCTGACATTTAATTCCAAAGGGCAGCATCATGAATAAAAGTTTAAAAATATGAAAAATGAATAACTAAATACTGTAAGACAGAGTGGTAGCAAACTGGCCAGATTTATTGTATTCACACCCAAACACATTAGCGCCACTTTTACAGAGTTTGCCAGTGAAGCGCTATTTTTGTTGTCTTGGCTTTGTTTTCCCTGGGCTTGGAACTAGTGCACCAATCCTGAAGGTACTGCAATGTGAGGATTGAAAAACAAAATTTGTACTGCTGCTCTGCATCTAGGGATGTTGTCTTTTTTTACCATACTGCTTACGTTTTGTAAGGATATAAGCAATGGCCATTGAAATAGGTCCATTCAGGGCCCTGTAGTCATGTCCTTAACTTTTCAGACAAAAGCACTGATTTCTGAACAGTGAGTGTAAAAGCGTTAAGGTAACCATGTTGTTCCTGCTTACATTTCACATGGTTTGTGAAATTTTGCATCCCCTTTGATTGTTTGCTTTTTCCAGGATGCTGTCACTTTTTTTTGTTGTAAATGTAGGCCACATATTGCTCTTGCCCAGTGTGTAATTTCAATTGAGCCGCATCCAGGTGTTTATAGCTGGCAACAATTGGGTTGTAGTTGAAGGCAGTCTGAGTTTTTCTCAGTGGGGCAGAATGGTGTTCAGTGTGGGGGAGAGGATGTGGCACTATAGCCAGAGCTGCTGAATTTGGAACTGGGGAACCAGGTTCAGCCTTCATGACCAGTCCATCAGACCACTCTACTGAGAGAGCACTATCTCATGCTAGACCTTATATTAGAAGCCCCGGTGTCGTAGCACCAGCAGGGGGACCGTAGCATGACAAGTGTAGGTAAACTTTCAAGGCTTGTCCACCACTATTCATACTAAAGTTCACCTCCAGTCTTGAGGGCAGGCCTATGAAGCAGCACACCCTAGAACAACAGTGACCCTGTCACTGAGATCACAGGACCCTTGAGAAGGGCCAGCTCTAGGGTGGTGCAACCACTGTGACCGCACCAGGTGCTGTCTTTAGGTGGAGGCATCATTTTTGCAAGTATATTATGGTTTTAAAAGCGCTTGCTGCCTCCTTCCTGGCCTCCAGTAATTTTCGGTAACAATAAAAATGTCACGATGACTCTGGTGATTAATGTTCTACGTAGAGAGAGATCGGAATTTTGTCTAATGGAGAATTTGACTCATGGAAAGGTAGCTCAGAGGGTTAATGTATCTGCTGCAAAGAACATGTACCATGCAGATCACAAAGTGCACATAATGTAAATAGGCCAGTGGGCTACTGCTTTTGTCAGAGAGATCCTTTTGTTACTTGCAGTTTATAAGTTAAAATCCTAACCTAGAACAGTGAGCTATTAACTGTCATCTACTCCGCAGCAACACAAGTCACATTTTTTATTAACTTTTGATACGTTTGAGCTACAAACAATTTATTCGTTTAAATGGTCAGATCATGCTGCAGATCTTGCATTATGAGGCAAATATGGCAGAGCCATTATTATTTAGAAAACATTTGCAAACTAGGATTTTTAGCCATTCATGTTTGAACTGCTGTTGTGGAAAAGGGAGAAGTGCTGATGACAGAAACTTCATGGCTCGGAGACAAATGGCTTGTGCTTTTTATCGTATTTGGGGACATTCTGTGATTAGAAGTATATCCCACTTTGTGAATACATTTTACTGTCAATAACTCATTATAACCTTAAATAATCATGTGTATCCATTGGTTGATTAAACTGGGCAGTCAAACCAAATACAAAAAATAGGGATGTTTGCGCGTTCTGGCCACACCTCTGGCTCCGCCCACTGATCCAATCCTTGGGTTATTCCCGCCCTCTGATTCTCCACCCACAGTTCCCCTACTCTTTTTCCCCCACTTCGACCACTGATATATCATGTTGCCGGATAGTGGGAACACCACACCAGTATAAAGTACCATACCTATGATATTATAAATTCCAATAAACTGTTGACTAGCAGGTAGCCCACTGTACAACCTGATTAATGAGTCATTATCACACTGTTGTTAACAGGCATAGGGGTCTCTGTCTGCAGAGGCAAGGCTGGGCGCTCACTGTCTACACAGATTTGGGTGGTAGAAGAATAAATTGGTTATATTTAAATTCATGTTTCATGCTCGACATTTCATTTTTTAGTGTTCTCTGTAGGAATGTCTGTGATTTATGACTGGATATCCTGGTGCTCTATAAGGTAATCATTTACTATGCTTTAAAAGTTAATACAATCTAATATGTAATGATCAATGTGTTGAAAAATGCTTTGTTTTGGCCTTTGTCTCCCAAATTTTCTTGGGGTGGAGAAGTTCAACCCCCCAAACTCCCCCTAGTAGTGGTTGCTCACTGCGCTTGTTCGCTACACACCTTGTGGGGGCTGGTCTCACTTTTACTTTGTTCCCTCTGATTCACTACTTGTGTCTATTTTTGGTGCTCTCTGAAAGAATGTCTATGGGTACATATGACTGGGTGCGTAACCTGATGTTCTTTAAGGTCATCATCTACTATTTACTGTGCTTTGAAAGTTGATACAATTTGAATATGTAATGAAAAATGTGCTGTAAAATTCACTTTCATGTGACCTGGCAGCCATCTGTAATTTGAAATGTGACGACGACACAAGGGGTGAATCTGTGGCGCTATCATTTTTCAGACCGACCATTTACTTCTGTCACTCCCATAAGAGTACAGGAAGGGGGGCGGGGGCTATATTTGGCTGCCCTTTATTGGGCATTTATGTGCTATTGAACTGAGACCTTTATTTGGAATAGCTTGTAGGAGCACCTCCCCCCGATGTCCATGCCTGGGTGGGAGGCTCAACTACGGTGTCATTGTCACTCGACTCCACCATGATGGAGAGCTGCCTGGCAGAAACGCATCCACCTGTTAAATCTGGTTAAACCGCCAGGCACACCCTGAAATGAGGGGGAAGCCGGACTCGGAGCGGAGGAGGTCCATGCGGTAAGTCGTGAGGGGGTGACACCATGAGTTACCCGCACCGGGTGACACCAACCCTAGTGACGCCACTGCCCACAGAAGCAGCCTTTAAAAGTGTGTCTAAGGCCTGCCATTGCAGAGCCTGCATGCAGTCTGGTACTGTCATGCTGACTGGGCAAGTGCACTCACTTGCCAGTCCCTAAACCTTCCCTTTTCTTCATGTCATACACGCCTATGGTAGGCCCAAGGGCTGGGTGCATTGTAAGTACAAGGTAGAACATGCCCTGGTGTGTGTGGCATGTTCTAAAAGTGAATTACAGCCATTTTCGTTTTTCACTATTGCAAGGCTACCTGTACTCCATAGGCCAGAATGGGCAGTTTGGTCATCTTATAATCCTAACTGACTCAGGGAACATGGTAGAAATTCGAATTTAGTATGCCTGAACTCAGAATGATAAAATACATCTTTTAGTGAAGTTGGTTTTAACATACTGTGTTTGAAAATACCACTTTTAGAAAGTAGGTATTTTCTTGTCTAACCATTCAAACCTGCCTCTGCTAGGCTGTGTATTCCTTGTCTGGAGTTTGAGTGACAGGGCTGGGGAATTTCAGGAGACAGGGTGAGGTAGCCCAGTGGTGAATAGAGAGATCTGCATCTAGATGGGAGGGAGGAGTTGCACCTGGGACCTGAATAGGTCTGTGCCTTCCCTCCACAATGCTGGCTTGGATGCCGCCACTGTAGCTGTCTCGTTGCACTGCATCAAGAAAAGCACCTCGCATCCACGGAGAAGCGTGCCGCCGTCGGAACTGCTGCAGTTATCACATCGAGCGGAAGTGTCTCGCAACGTCGGAGAAGAGTGTCACTGCCATAGCCGCTGTCGTCGCATCACTGAAGAAGGGTGCCGACGCTGCAGCTGACGCATCGAGTCGAGTCTTCTCGCACCATCGGAGAAGCGAGCCGCATCAGGAAGATCTTCACGTCTTTATTTCTTTGCACCAAACTTTCATCGCATCAACATCGTTGCAACACTTTCGTTGCCCTGCGTGTCGCATCTACGGGTACATTGACTTAAAGTGTCGCATTTAAGAACTAAAGAGACTTAAGCTAACTACTACCATTTTTAAGTAACAGTATTGTGGATTTTTGTCATTTATGGCCTTGTGGTAAATCTATATCAAGAATACTTATTTTTGATATAAAACCTGTGTGGTGTCCATCTGTAGTGCAGTCACTTGATTACTTTATATGTTCACAAATGCTTTACACACTGCCTCTGAGATAAGCCTGTCTGCTCGTGCCAAGCTACCAAGGGGGTGAGCAGGGGTTGTTTTAGGAGTGTACCCCTTTACCCTGACTAGAGGAGAGGACCCCTATTTGTCACCAGTGCCTACCTGTGCCAACTAGAGACCCCCAAGTCTAACATCAACCACATATTAATGAGCAACTGCAGGGAAGATATGTTCTGACCAATATATTGTGCCTCTAATTTGAGATTTCTGTCAAAAGACAAGATGAACCATTTTAGTTCTCACAGTATTGTCTTTCCCAGTGGAAATATGAAAACTCATATACTCTCTGTTCCAGAGTACTTGTTTGCTGAAGAAAAGTGCTGGCACTTTCCATTTAAAAGAATTTCTATCATTCTCGCACGTGATGGCACTCTTCCTTTCAAATTAGAGAAGTGCGGGTAATCAATACCTTAGATTATTGCCCATTTAACCTCTTGAGTGCCCATGACGAGATGGTCACGTCATGGGCCGCGGTTGCGCTGTGACCATGACGAGACTATCTCGTCATGAGCCCCGCCCGCTAATGAAACGCCCGGCACAGGGCGTGGAAAGGGCGGGGCACTCAAGGGGTTAAAGCAATGATCCAGCCCACAAATGTCACCAGAGACAACACTGAAAGCTCCTAATTCAGTGGGTGGGGAAGCTTGTAATAGGGGAACAGGGCCAGTGTGAGCTGGTTCCATAGATTGCAAATTAGGAACAGCGAGGCTCGTTTTGTCCCATCGAGTACTGTTCAGACAATATTTTTACAGCTTCACACAAGAATGCTTATATACCTTCTTTAAATATTTCCCAGTATGCACTGGAACCGTATGAGTCAGTAAACAGCTGAAAGATATTAATGTAAAGGAAGCCGCTTTGTCAGGGACATTTTGCTTTCCTTTTATAGAAATGCACCAAAAATGATTAATTGAAAATAAATTGAAATGAATTAATGAGATGACTAGTTGATTAAGGCATTAGCTTTTAATAGTCCGCGTGAGTTGTGAACTATGAACATATTTTCTGTGGTTGCTTGGGTAAAAATCTTATCTCAGGAGCACCGGAACAATGTGAACAGAGAGAAGATAAGCTGCTCTTGTTCACAGCATTTGTATTGTTTGAGCTGTTATATTTAGCCAGAGATGCATCCTTGCATCCCAAATTTTTTTTTTTTTTTTTGTTTTGTTTTTTTGAAACCGTTTATTGCATTTTGAAATAGTTACAAGTATGGGCCTACAACCATCTGGCCGGCCGCTAGAGTGGCAGAAGCATATGACATACATACAGTAAGAATCTCTTGGCGGTTCGGATTGGTAAATCAGGAGATAGCAATAGCGCAGGCCACATAGCTCCAAGCCCACAGTACGGTTCCCTTTTATCAAAACTGGACAACACCAAAAACCACACCCGCAAGGCAACCCGCAATCCAAGACGTCGGCACGTGCTCCTTAAGTGGGGGATCCCAACCCGCAGCCTAACTCTGAAGAGGGGGAATGGGAGCAGATCCGGGACTGGGGGCCCACATGCCCACGGCTGGGGGAGGGGGTCGGCTAGGGGGACGGAGCTGGTGAGGCAGCCGGTAGCAGTGGCGGCTCACAAATACCCCCGCGATAGGCGTTCCAGGGGCCCCAGATTTTCACCCACGCCCCAGGCTTACCCCTCGCCACATACACCACCTTTTCACGAAACATACACCAATCCATGTGTTCTTTCCAGGCCAACACCGCCGGGGGCCTCTGGGATCCCCACAATTGAGCAATGTCACGCTTAGCGATCATGTATCCCAGAGTCACCCACCGCGTCTGCGGGACCGAATAGTCATTTGGTTCCCACACATTCAGCAAGCATCTCCTCGCTTCAGGCAACAGCGCGACACGCGTAACCACACGCAGGACCTCATGCACACCACGCCAGAATCGCTCCACCTTTGGGCACTCCCACAGAATATGCATGAAAGTTGCCAAAGCACCACAGCCACGCTTACACAATCCATCCCCAGCAAAGCCCATACGTAGAAGCCTTGGCCCCGTCACGTAAACCCGGTGGAGGATCTTAAGCTGGACGAAGCGAAGGCGAGCCGGGATGGCCACCTCCTTCGGAGAGGCCACCGCGGAAATCCAGTCCTCGTCGTCCAGTTCCAGCCCGTCGGCAACCCAGGCCTCGCGGAGACTAGTCAGCAGGCACGATCTGTCGTTGATCAGTTTTTTATATATAAGGGAGATCGTGCTGTCTGGAACATGGCCATCCAGCACTCTGTCCTCCAGGGGGGAAGACTCCGGAATGGACGCGACATCCGGGAAGACGGAGCCCAGCGTGTGGCGGACTTGTAAGTACCGAAAGTACTCACTGCCTTGCAGCTGAAACTCCGTCTGCAGCGTCTCAAAAGTTTTGAATCCCCCCCTCGTCCAGAGATCTCCCACTGTGCTGATTCCGATCGTGTCCCACTTCTCGAAGCCCTTCGATGTCCACAGGGAGCCCAACCTCTCAGACGCATATAGCGGTGACGCCCGGGTCAAACGGTCCTTCCACCCCATAGCTGCATTAGCCGCGTGCCATACACGCACCATGACGCGCGTCGGCCCCGTCAGACGGGAGTCGGGCGCGCCAGAGTAGAGCGCTCGATTGTAATCGCCACCGGGCAGGAGCATCTTGTCCATTTCAAATGCCGGGTTCAAGGCGGGCCCGTAGAGGCCATGATTAATTGCAGCTAGCTGGGAGGCCCAGTAATACCGTTTAATATCCGGGAGGGCAACCCCCCCATTGTACCACGGGAGCGTCAATTTAGCCAGAGCAATACGCGGCCTCCCGTCCCAGAACAGGCGCCGCTGCAGGCTCTCCACCTCACGGAAGTAGCGCGCCGGAACCAAGTCCATCGTGTTCTGGAGCGCGTACAGAAAGCGCGGCAAAGACATCATCTTAAACAAGGCCGCTCGGCCAAGCGGCGAAAGCGGAAGACGCCGCCAACGCGCCACGTCCTCCTTCAAGCGCTGGAGGGGGGGTAGCAAGTTCCGCTCGTAGCGGGCCTCCGGGTCCAGAGTAATATATATACCCAGGTACCGGAACCCCTGGGAGGCGATCTGGATCGGGCAGTCCCGTGGTAGGGCCGGAGCCTCCCCGGAAAGCACATATACGCAGGATTTCGCCCAGTTGATGACAAGGCCTGAGTTCCGACCGAAGGAGCGCAAAACATCAACCAGGACAATCAGCGATTTACGCGGGGAGGCGAGATACAAAAGGATATCATCGGCGTAGAGGGACACGCGGTCCTCATGCTCGGGGGTCCAGCGGAGACCACGGATAGAAGGGTGCCACCGCAGCCACTCCGCCAAGGGCTCCAAGGCCAGTGCAAACAGGAGCGGCGACAAGGGGCAACCCTGACGCGTGCCCCGTCCCAGCGCGAATGGGGCCGAGACTCGCCCATTCACCACCACCTGCGCCAATGGGCCCGAATACAACAATTTGACCCAGCTAATGAATCCCGGTCCAAATCCAAATTTCGCCAGCATCGCCCAGATGTATGGCCACTCAAGCGTGTCAAACGCCATGGTGGCGTCTAAGGACGCCAAGATGGCCGGCTCCCGCACAAACGGGACACGCGCGAGCACCCCGTGCAAGCGTCGCAGATTAAGAGCCGTGTTGCGATGGGGTATAAAGCCAGATTGGTCTTGGTGGACCAAATCGCCCACCACGCCGACCAGCCGGTTGGCCAACACCTTGGCGAGGATTTTGGGCTCCGCGTTCAAGAGCGAGATAGGCCTATAGGATGTGACCCGCTCACGGGGTCTCCCCTCCTTGTGGATCACCACGATTGTGGCCAGACGCTGGTCCGGCGGGAGGGAACCCTGCGAGTGGGCCGCCACGAACATCGCGCGCAGGTGGGGCGCCAGTACATCCGGTCGCAGCTTGTACAGCTCGATGGGGATACCATTGGGGCCCATGGCCTTGCCGGATGCGACCGAGCGAATAGCAAGGGCAATTTCATCCGAGGTGGGAGGAGCGTCCAACGAATCCCTGTCCTCCACCGAAAGGGAGGGCAGCGCGATGTCCCGAAGCAGGGCATGGGAATCTTCCTCCGAGCAAGGAGAAACCGGGGAGTACACCTCGCGGAAATAATCCGCGAAGCAGGAGACAATGGCTTCCGGCTCGGTGACACGCACACCATCCATCCCCTCAATCAAAGGAACCACACGACTCGCTCTCTCCTTCTTGTCCAACCACGCAATCAATTTACCAGCCTTATCCCCCACATCATACAATCGCCCCTGTTGCTCTCTACTGAGGCCCCTGGCCGCCTCCGTGACGAGGGCCCTATAGGCCGCCCGCTTGAGGTGTAGATCATGCAACTTGGCATCCGTCACCCCGCTCCCCAGGTCACCCTCTAGTTCCGCAATTTCGGCCTCCACCCGGGTTACTTCCTCCCGCTCGCGCCTCCGGGCATGGGAGATAAAGGAGAGGGCCTCCCCTCTGAGGACTACCTTAAAAGCCTCCCACAGGGAGATGGCCGAAGGGACAGACCCCACATTCTCATCAAAGTATCGCTGCAGGGATTTGATCAAGTCAGCACGAATAGTGGGGTCGCGCAAGTACCAAGCATTGATCGGGGCCACCCTGCCCTCCCCCCTCGGGAAGACATCGAAATGTAACAGTAATGGGGAGTGATCTGAAATACCCCGCGCCAGATGGCACACCTCTCCCACCCTCCCGGCATAGGCCGCAGGGACAAGGATGTAATCAAGCCGCGAGAGGCTACCATGGGCACCCGAGTGGAAGGTGTATTGCAGCTGCGCGGGATGCTTTAGTCGCCAGCAATCCACCAGTCCCAATGTATCTAAAAGGCCGGACAGCCACGCCTGTGCCCGGGGGAGGTCCCTCGGGGGATGACGATCCATAGACCCAGAAGCTACCGCATTAAAGTTCCCCCCAACCACCAGCAGACCACCCGGAAGGTCTAGGAGAAGGCGCCCCAGGTCCGCAAATGTAGTAGATTGTAACCCAGGCGGAACGTACACTGATATAAAAACAAACACTCTACCCTCCATTCTACCCACCAGGACAGTGTATCGTCCCCTCTCGTCATGGCGCACCTCATCAATCTCCAACGGGAGCGAGTTCTTGATCATGATACCCACCCCCCGCGAGCCCGAGGTGAAGCCCGAGTGGGCCACCAAACGATAGCCCCGCCGATTCATGGCATGAAAGGAGTTACCTATAAGGTGTGTCTCCTGCAGGAAGACAACATCTGGTGAAATACGTTTCAGATACTGCAGGACCACACCACGCTTAAACCTGTCCCCCAGGCCGTTAACATTCCATGACAACACAGTCAAATCCCTACCCCCCATCATACGTAGAAGCAATCAGTCGTCCCCCACAGAGCATCTCGAGAGCAACAATACAGTAAAGGGTTTGCCTTGCGGTGCAAACAAACAACACACCCCCCCCACCCCCCCATCCCAACAGAACTCCCCCCTCCCTGCACCCCTGCATGAGCCCAGACAGCCCCCCCAAAGTGCAGTGTGCCTGTCGCCCCATAGCTGAAAAACTAACTAGTCCCCCAGAGGAGGAGGGAAGCCCCCAACAGACCCCGTACGACCTCCATAGGAGGGGAACATACACGATCAGTAAATGGTAAAGGAATGTTGTCCAGAGCAAGGCCTATTATTCACCCCTCAGTTCTGATCCGGTGGGCCCTCCCCGCCAACCGCACCCCCCCCACCCCCTCGGCCCCGATCCCCAGGCAGAGTGTCCAACCAGTCCCCAGCCGCCTCGGGTCGGTCAAAAAAGTGCGTGCGACCATCCACCTCCACCCTTAGCTTAGCTGGAAAAAGCATTGAGTACTTAAGGTTCAGGTCCCGTAGGCGACGTTTAACTCCGAGAAAACTCAGTCTCTGCTTTTGGACCGCCGGAGTAAAGTCAGGGTAGAAATGCACGTCCATGTTATCAAGCTTGACCGGTCCCTGTTGCCTGGAGGTCTGCAGGATAGCGTCTCTGTCCCGAAAGTTAAAAATCCGGGCAATGAGAGGCCGCGGCGGGGCACCGGCCTTAGGTCTGCCCCCAGGGACCCGGTGGGCACGTTCCACCGCAAAAAGCTTACTCAGCCCCCGGGGCTGGAGATGGGTAAGGATCAATTCTTCCACAAAAAGATCTGCCGCCTCCGCCTCTCGTCCCTCCGGCACCCCCACAATGCGAACGTTATTCCTCCGGGCCCGACCCTCAGAATCCTCCAATCGACGGTCCATCAGGGCGCTCGCCTGGCCAAGACGGCGCACCTCCTTTTGGAGGGCCACCACATCTGTCGTGAGGCTCGTTGTGGTGTGGGCCAGGGAATCGACCCGGTCGTTTGTTTTGGACAAGTCAGCCCTCACAAGGCTCACATCCACAAGGACCGAGTCTATCTTTTGCGCTAGGGTGTCGAAGCGCTGGTCCACCGAGGCCTTCATCTCGGCGATGGCGCCCATGACGTCCCGGAGGGTCAGATCCACTGGCTGAGCAGACGCCTCAGTCGGGCCCGCCGGGGATGTGCGCGATGCCTCCGGAGATCCCTTCTGGAGGGTGTAGCGGTCCATACTGTTGGATTGATGCGCCGGGCCACGGCGGGTCGTCTTCATCTTCGCCCGGTCGCCATCTTGTTTGGTGGACATGCCTGCTCTCCCACCGTCGTGCCAATCTCCTCGAAAGGGCCGCTAAACCAGTTCACGGGTTCCGGGGAAGAGGGCGACCACTGGACCACAGGATGACTCACAGCCGGCGGGCCAGCCGGGCACCCGGACAAGGCCACACCACCGCACCCCGCTCCGCAACCCTACCTCGCTTGAGGGCAAGGGGGGCGCAAAAGCGAAAGTGAAAGCGCGGGGTACGCGAGTCGCCCAGCCCTGACCGCCGGTGTTGTTCGCTTTGTCCCCGGGTCGCCCCACTACTCCAATACGGGGGGCCGGCAAGGAGAAGGCCGCAACCTTCGATCGGTGCTCCCACCGGTGTCCGGGGTCCGATTCGAAAACGGAACACGGGTGTCGCCTCAGCTCGGGATCACAGACACAGTCCCCTCAACAAGGACAGGATATAGCCAGGATTAATTCAGGAGGTCGCGGAGGTCCTCGGGAGCCTCGCACCTACGCGGCCATCTTGGTTGCGCGCTAGGCTCCTCCCCCTTGCATCCAAAATTGACGTGAGGATGCATATTGTATTGAAAGACAGCACATAATTCCAGATTTGCATTTTGCTTGATTTCACATAATTTTCCTGAAATTTTGCACAATTACGCTAAAGAAAATGACGTGAATATCGCTCATCCCTAGTTCGTATGTATGCTGCTGAGTTTATTTTTCCTAGTGTAATTTCTGCTTCTGGTGTGCTGTAGGGCAGTCAGTGAATGTTTTCTGCAGCCCTAAAACAACCATCAAAACGTATGAGTCTCCTCACTCCTAAAGATGCTACTCGTAATTTCTTTGTGAATAGCAAACAATCGTAAACTTACACAAAACTGTAAGTTTACCTTAGTGAATCAGGCCCTCAGTTTAGTAAAGAATTGAAGACACCTCTTTAAACACTCAGGGGCATATTCACAAGAAACTATCATCGAACTAACGTCACATTATCGCAGCCAACGTCATGATAAAAATACCTCCCCATTCACAAGCCTGTGTAAACAGCCCACAGGACCAGTTTAACCGCGATAGCAGCCGCAAAAAACATTGCCACAGAGGCCCACCACAACTATTGCTAATGAGATGCAGAGTGGGCGTTCCCGTGCCAAAATCCGTGACAACATCACACCTCAACATTCTCAACGACCAGACAGAACTGCGATAAAAACACAAAACAGGCGATAAGGCGCATTCGCACCAGGAAATCTACACCTGCTCTGACCTGGTGTAAAGTGGCAGCCTGCACCACAAAAGGGAGACCAGCCCAGGGCCACACTCAAAGGGCAACAGAAGCCACGGAGCCATCCATCAAGAGGCCCGGACACCCAAGACGGCCACAACACCCTCCGACACCACACCCAGGCCCGCAACACACCCCCCCGGACCACCCCCAACCCTGGACCAAGAAACTGCACACCAACACAAAACATATTGCCTGATGTCGCACAAGCAGGAAAATCAACAGACATGCGTTGCCAGGAAATGGAGACTCAGTCAAACAGCAATGCAATCACCAACACAAAACACCATACAATCAAAAGCCCAGACAACCTGTAGGATGAGTCTTAGCGGCTCTTCACTGGACAATCCGTAGCACACAGCCTGGAACACCAGAAGAAGGTGTGCCATGCGCCCAACAAAGGAAAGAGAGGGAGAGAGCGAGGGAGAGAGACGGAGTGAGATTGCACAAGCAGTGCAAAGCCCCTCGGGCATCTGCCTCCACATGCCAACATGCATGTGTGTATCGCCATCCATACACCATGAGCCCAAGGCCCTGTCCCATCTCAGCGCCAAAGCCACATCACATTCTGAAAACGCAAGTAGTAGCCAGACAAACATCAGAGATGAAAGCTCCTTTGTTCCAATGCAGAAGGCGGGAGGACACCTGCACCTCTGACCTTGGTCCAGAACGTGCCTGGAACACCCTGAGAGTGATGCCATGGCAGACAGGGACGATTCCCACATCACGCATTCCCCAAATGAACTATCCGACTCATCCACATCCCACACACAGAAGCCCCTGCCTGTGGTACCCCTGCACGGCATGCCCTTGACACTCTTGGAAACCGCAACCCACTCTCCCCAACTTTGCACACACAATCAAATCATTGCTCATATCCTCCACACAACTGCCGCAGTTCAGAAGAGTGCCCATTCCACGAGATGCACCAACGCAATGGCAGGCCATACCGGGCACATGCACAACCCCAGTCACGTGGAACAGTACCGTGCACGTATGCTGCATTTACTGGGCGCAGTGCCACTGGCAGTGCTGCGGATCAGTTACCGGCTCAGCTTCCGCGTTGCCTACGTCACATGCGTCCAGCCCTGATACCACTGCCGAACATGCACATTTGAGTGTCCCATGGATGTCTGCCTATCCAACACAAATGTTGATGAATTGGACTATGACTTGTGTCTGCGCCCCCTGTTGGATCACGAACCGGAGTGTAACCGAGAGAGCCGTGCATGGGATGCCTTGACATACTGCGTATGTATTGGTAGTTGTGCATGGGAGATTGCACATTTCCTCGTGTGCAGTGACCACATCGAGGCGCTCCCCTATTGGGCTTTGTTGCGGATTGGTTAAACAGCGTGGGCTGAGCACACCTGCTCGGACCACTTAATGGATTGGCAACACAGCGTCGTTTGGCAACTTTGCCAATTCAGACCCACTGCTGGGGGAGAGCACACACATGTCAATGTAGAACGACATGTGAACCTGTCGGACCCTCACACCTGATCACTGACAGCAGAGCAGACAATCGGCGCACTCCGGAGACAGAGCACTATGCAGATCCCATGGGCAGTGAGTCGTGCCCCCTCACACGGAGAAATGGGCAGACGCCAAACAACACATAACTCATCCAGCAAGGCAAGTTGGGCTGAGAGCGTTGCCATCCGTGATGAATGTTGCCCATTTTAGCCACAACATTTTCTGAACTTTGACATGTACCCATGCTGCGTGTTAGTGTCTTAAGCATGTCCCTGCCTGTTGTGGCCCTTGCCTCAGCCGTACTGACACGCACATGCCAATAAAGTCTATGCAACTCCACTGGTGTCTAACTGTGAGGTGTGTAGTTTGGATTGTCCATTCTTGCGCCACAATGAGCATCGTCCCTACACAGGGAGGAACTGACTGACGCATGTACAATGGGGGGGGGAGTGTCCCTTTGGCAAGCTCCACCTCTGTGAGCCAGACCTTGTTATTGGATGGGTGCTGGATGCCATGTGCACTTGCAGGACTTCAGCAATGTGAGTATGGTGTCCAACCCCTGACCATGTGGCGCAATGTCATATATCACAACAGAATGTGTCCACACAGATGTGTGTGAGTAGATATGCGACGTGAACTTCTGGTGTCACATGTGCTGCAGGATGCCACTCCTGGCCTGCTTTCGTTTGGGTCAGTCCTATACACAGCCCTATTCAATACATGGACGTGTGCCTACATTGGGGGTTGTGAGATTGTTGTTGATGTGCAATGGGGACACAGCTAGTACTCACCTTCACAGTCATCTAATTGGCCATGTGTCTCAGGGATACACATGTGCATAGATGTCAGTTACCAGGGTGTACCTTCATGTGCAATCATTGTACCTACATCCAGCCATACCTCCACACGTGAGTGAACATAGTGATGACACATCTGTGTGATTTAGAATGTTTTATTCACATTCAGATGATTGCGGGAGCTGGGGCTGTACATGGCCATCCAAGCCCACATCACATGGAAGCCCAGTGGCGTGCCAACCAGAGTCCTTTGGGCAGTGCACAGTGATTGGGAAGAGGGAGAGTGCAGTCCGCAGCAGGATAGCTGTGTAATTGGCCAGCGGTGAAGAAATAGCTGTCCGTGTAGGGGTCCGGGTGAAAGTCGCAGAGTGTTCCGGCGGTCAATATAAGGTGTTTCCCAGGCCATGATGCATAGGTCATGACCAGGCAGGGACAGGCCATACGGTGGTGATGGCTGCTACTGCCTCCTTCCCCACACAGTAATTCACATCCCCTTCTTACTCCCCTGATACGGGTTCTGTGTCCGGTGTGTCCGGTGTGTGTGGCAGGGTGATGGCTGCATCACTGTGTGCCACTGACACATCAGCCTGCGAAGGTGATGGGGCAGCATCACTGTGTGCCACGGACACATCAGGGGTCGGAGCTGTGTGTGTTGATGTTCCCGCTTCAGTCATCTGGGAACTGCTCAGTGGCAGCAATGGCAGGATGAAGAACTGCAGGGCATTGAAGTCCCCAGCTACTACGCTGGTGTCCATCCGTGTCAGACATCCTTCCAGCCTGCATCTGCTCCATGGTCTCCATTGACCTCGCCTTCCATCTGTCCCAACTCTGTGCTGTCATGGCTGGTGCCTGTCTGCCCACACAGTTCTTGTGTCCGATTCATGGCACCAGCGAGGTCAGCCAAGGTCTGTGGCGGAGCATGGCGCGACAGGGGGTGTCCGATAGGGACTGTACGTGTTCCATGATGGGACTCAGACACCCACGTATGGCATCAAGTTTGGCTGCCATGAGCTTGAAACCCACCCGCAGCTGTTCAGCCAACTCCACTGGGAATACCACACATGTTGTATGTGCTCCATGTATTAGTCGGGGGTCCTGGGAGACAGTCGTGGTGGTGTGTGTTTCCTACTGTGTGGTCTGTGCAGGTGGTGGGGTCACCTCGAGGCAGCTGGCCTGCCCTGCTCCTGGGGGTGGGGTGCAGAGGCTGTCCAGTATCCGTTGGAGGGTATCTTGACATATGTGCAGGTTGTCCTCTTCATCATCAATGATGGGGTTTGTGTTCTGCTCTGCAGTAAGTGTTGATTGTCCCTCTGCAATGTTAAGGGGAGATGCAGGTTAACAGGGTTTCACATGTATGTTGTTGACTTGCATATGTTTACATTAAGACTGCATGCCAATGTACATTATGAATGTTTTGGGGGAGCTGGCTATTCAATGCCAGTCAGTGTGTTTTCCCAATACATGACGGATGTGTGGTGGTACCGGTTCATTATCATCACACTGTGTCAGGCAATGCCAGATGTGAGTGGACTGTTACTATGCACCAGCGGAACCTGTTGTGGGCTCTGTGCTGTGGTGTTGCACATTGTACCACATTGCCGTCGTTGCTGATGTCCTGTGATTGCTATGTGTGTGTGCTGCATTGTGGGGGAGTTGCCCCTGCAGCTCTGATTTCGTGTGGCCTTCTCCCTTTGAGGCGGAGTGCCTTTGAATTGTGTGTTTTTGGGGGGCCTGATTTGCTTTTGACTTGGGTCATATGTGCTCTCGGACAGATTTTGTGGCCTGGTGCATTGTTCGTCTACTGCGTGTTTTGCAAGGCATGGGTTGTGGGTGCACGTGGACATGTCAGGGTGTGACCTGCTCCTTTACGGATGTGATCCGCACTGGGCTATCTCCATGTCGATTCGTGGGCCATGTAATTTTTTTGGGCTGCTGCCATACTATCGGACATGCAGTGTTCCTTGCATAGTCAGTGTGGGACACAGAGCCGCTGCTTTGCTGGATTCGGCACATGTGCATGGGTCGCTGGTGATATTGGAGATAGGGGGGGACCCTCTGTGCACATTGTGGACGGGGGCCTACTTGGCATTTCTATGTGTGCTGCAGTGTGCCAAGGCAATCAGGGACATGTTCCATAGACATTTTGGGTGTGCAGTGTGCTACGCATACTTGTGCATGTGTGCCATTGTGCCCATCTCCCCCCGTCCCTGGTCGTTACTCACCCTGTTGCTGTTGTGTCAGGTCGTATCGTGCTGTGTCCAGGCACACCAATCCTGCCACCGTCTCCTCACTGCTGACTGTGGCCAACATTTGATCCAGCTCATCCAGCTCCTCTTGTGTCCCTGGAGGCCCACTTCCAGTCGCAGTTGCTGCCTCCCTGTTGGCGGCGAGCTTATGTTTGGTCAGCCTTTTCATATCATGTCAGCACCTCTTGACCTCCTCCGGTGACCTCCTGGACACTCCGACTGCATTGACGTTGGTTACGATGGCCTGACATATTTCGGTTTGGGTTACCAGTGCGGCAGTGGAGGTGCCGAACAGTTGTTGATGGTGTTCAGTCATCTCCGTGACGAGCATCCGGTCTTCCTGCGGACTGAACCCAGTCTTTCTCTTCCTCTTGTCCTTGCCCTTCCACGAATGCGGGCTTCCTGGCTGGTCCTCCGTGGGGCTTGTGGTGTTCAGCTTGTCCTCTGCACTCAGTCCGGGTGCATCCATGTTGCTACGGAGTTTGAAATGTCTTTTTGACTTTTTTTTTTCTTGCTTTTATGTTGCCATCTGGATTAGGATTTGTTCCAACCGCACGCCTTGACAAATTCCGACTCCACTGTGAGCTGTCTGATTTCTTCAGGAGATTAAAGCTAAAGGCCTTCTTTGAAAAAGCAGAAAAAACTGAATTAACTGACGTTCCTTATACCACTGGAGAAACTGGCCTGAGATCGAAATCCACGTTCTGCCCCCCAGTGGAGATCCAAACATTTGAACAAGCCGTGTTCAATGACTTGGAGAAATTTGAAGAACCAAATGTATTTAAGAATCTGAGCACAAATTAGTTCCTCAGTCTCCAAAACCTACAGAAGAATGACACCATCGTAATTAAGCTGGCAGATAAAGGGGGCGGTCTGGTAATCATGGACAAAACAGATTATGACGCAGAATGCCGACGCCTCCTTAATGACGAGAGAAACTACACCCCTCTAGCCACAGACCCTACACCAGCACTCAAATTAGAGATTGCTAATCTTGTGAACTGTGCCGAAGCCAACGGCTCTATCTCGAAACATGAGGCGGATTTCCTCACCATGGGTGACAGCGGCATCCCATACTTCTACACTCTACCAAAGCAGCACAAAAACAGAACCCCTCCTCCCGGACGTCCTATAGTGTACGGAATAGGCTCTTTGTTGGAACCATTGTACAAATTCTGTGACTTTTTCTTAAAACCATTAATACAAAAAACCTCTACCTACCTCAAAGATACCAAATCCTTGCTAACAATCTTGCAAGACATGTCTGTACAAGATGACTCAACTATACTGGTGTCGCTGGATATTGAAAGTCTGTACAGGAGTATCTCACAAGATGCGACTATAAGTGTACTAGAGAAGGCTTTAGCTGAGACACCATAGAAGTATGATACCCCACGGCAGTTCATCATCGAATGCACTACTTTAGCTCTAAAAAAGAATTTTTTTGAGTATGAGGACAAACTGTTCCAACAAACCACGGGCACTTTAATGGGCAGCACTTTTGCCCCAAGCGTGGCAGGCTTGTACGTGTATGGTTTTGAACAGAAATATATCTGGAATGAAGGAAACCTTTTCAGGCCTCATATTTTGTGTGGAAGAGAAATATTGACGATGTCCTTGTCATCTGGCAAGGACCAGAGGACACCTTGAGAGAATTCTTTGAATGGATCAACACATGTGATCAGAATCTTATATTCACACATGCCCACGACACAAAGGAGATGGTCTTCCTGGATGTAACCATCAAAAGGGAGGGAGGCAGACTAACAACTAAAACTTACTACAAGCCCACAGCTAAGAGCAATCTCCTATCGTTTACCAGCTTCCACCCGAGATCTCTTCGTGAGAACCTCCACTATGGACAATACCTGAGGATAAGGAGAAACTGCAGTAACACTGACGACTACCGCGCCCAAGCTGCAAACCTATCTAGGAAACTACGAAATCGTGGTTACCCAGGACGCATCTTCAACAAAAGGTATAAACGGGCAGAAACCAGCCCCTTGAAGCACTTTTGGAAGATAACACAAGGACTGAAGAGAGAACACCTCTGACATGCGTGACCACATAAGGCACTGCCTCGAATGCAATCACTAAGTCCATCAATAGAAACTGGAAAATCCTCAAAACCGGAAACAAGAGATGGGATAAAACACTCTTTTCCTTCAAAAGAGCAAGAAGCATTAGAGATTCTCTGGTAAACACTTGCCCAAAGAGACCTGAAAGTAACAGCAGTCCCTCAGTACTGAACTCCTGGGGGTTACCAAACATAGTGGGCCATTTCCCGTGTGGCAATTGTAGTGTCTGCCACCTAACCTCTGCCTCAAAGACAATTGCACTAGAACCTAACAAAAACTGGACCCAGAGAGCCCATACTAACTGTAATTCAAGCAACGTGATATACCATATCAAGTGTCCATGTGGCTTAAGGTATCTTGGTATGACCACCAGGAAGATCAAGCAACGGATATGTGAACATCGGAAGAAATATCCGCTGCAAAAGGAACACAACTAAAATGACAGACCACTTTATCCAGCTGCACCATACCACTAATGATATTCACTGGACCGTGATTGAACAATTGAAACAAGCAAAAAAACACAAAGTGTCCTTTTTGAAAAAGAACAGCGCTGGGTGTATCGTCTAGGTACCCACAAACAGGATCTGAACGACAACATTCCGTGGGGCACAGTATTGAAGAGATGAAGCAGACAATCACAACCTACATGGGCATCTATTGTTTGGTTGTGTCTACCGCCTTGATTCAAAATAGAAATGTGGCTACTGCGCCTCATACTTAGGGTGCTCCGGAACTTTGTATGAGCACAATTACACAGCGCACCAGTTTATAGGGCCGTTCTTTAGGGCGCACACTGATCCCTATGCTCTATCATTAATTACCGTGCCTGGTAAATGTTACATACTTAACTCGCAAATTCAAGCGTCACTTCAGAGCCTGTCATGACAACACCTCTATTTGTAACGATGTATTGTCTTAGAGAAAATACCAACAAACATATGTAGTGTCGTTATCGGTGCTATACTTGTAATAACAACTCTTGCTGAAGCACCCCCTTTTTTGTCTCAGAGTTAAATACCAGTAGGCACACAAATTGCACTTTTTTTCTTTCGCTCTTGAGGTTAGCAGTGCGCTCACCATTATGCTCACGTAAGCGCTCGACAACGTCATTACAACTGACGTTGCTTTGAGAGCGCTTGCTCCTTTGAGGTTAGCAGTGCGCTCACCATTAAGCATACGGAAGCGCCCGACTACGCCATTACAACTGACATTGATGTGTGAGCGCATGCACGACCTGGCCCTCCGCATACCCACACGCTCATGAAGTTAGCAGAGCACTCACGCAGATGCATGCATAGGCCGCATCACGCTGTCACGCGATAACGTCATCCCCACTACCGGCGCCAGTTACTAATAGTATCTGTAAACGGCCCGGCATTACCATCTGGGTCCCAGACATGGGCACTATCTAGGCACAATGCAGGTGGTGTACTACGGATAAGTAAGTCTACCTACAATTAATAGGACGATACAAGGTAATTGAGGGCCATGTTGTGTGGTAGTGATTCTTTACTTTTTCCCCTTGTACCCACTAGCATGTGGCTAATAGTCACCGCCTCCTGCCGAGACCCATGCAGTAACACCACGCCACGACCAATGTAAACCTTTTTATCCATTGTTTTATATGACGGCCGCACAGACTGCTTGTCCAGCAATGCAGCAACACAGCGTTTCTCTCGTAAGACTATTTTCTTTCACATAGGCGCTTTTATAATTCATTGGCACCACAACGAGTGTATTTCACTCACTTGATCACGATCACGGATAAGTCTTATCATGATCTGGTTTGCCGTACTAGGCACAACATGCATGAGTGCCACGATATAATAATAATAATAATAATACTGGATTTTATACAGCGCGAACAGCTACCTCACAAGGAGGTGTCCCGGCGCTAGTAGAACACAAATGACCTGGGCTAAAGAATAGGAAAGCTAGCGTGGCTGGGTGAATAGCCAGGTCTTAAGTAATTTCTTAAAGCAGAGTTCAGATGGGGCCTGTTGGATTGTTTGAGGCAGTGAGTTCCACAGAGCGGGGACGTTTGCTGAAAAGGTCCGACCGCCTAGTCGGGCCTTTTTTGCGCGCGGGACGGCCAGCTGGACACGGTCGTTGGACCGTAGTGCGCGACTTTGAAGGTATCTTGGGAGGCGATTTTTCAGGTATTGTGGGCAGGAGCCATACAGAGATCTGAACGCCAGCGTCAGAGCTTTGAATTCAATTCTGTTGGTTACTGGCAGCCAGTGCAGGGTTCGGAGATGCGGAGAGACAGACTGCTTGAACGGGATTCGCAGTAGTAGTCTCGCAGCCGCATTTTGAACTACCTGAAGCTTGTGAGTCAGGCATTTTGGAAGGCCAAGGTATAAAACATTGGCATAGTCCAGCCGGGAGGTGACAGTCGCGTGGACAACCGTTTTTCTACAGCTCACAGGTAGGAGTCTTAGAAGTTTTCGGAGGTTTCTCAGCTTACTCAGGCAGCATCCGGCGACTTGTTGGATATGGGATGAGAAGGCCATGTTATCATCCCATCTCACACCAAGATTTTTTGCCGAGTGACTGGGTGAAGGGGGCGGGCCCATCTCCGTTGGCCACCAGAATTCTGGGGGGGGGGGAGGGACCCTTGCCGAAGAAGATGACTTCGGTTTTATTGGCATTAAGTTTTAATTTATTAGTGTTCATCCAGTGTGCTATATCCTGGAGACAGCCTTTGAAATTAGAGAAAGACTCCTGCGTCATCTCAGAGTAAGGAAATACCAACTGGGTGTCGTCGGCATATGAGATTGCCTTGACGCCCCAGTTGGCAATTAGCGTAAAGAGAGGAGCCAGGTAGATGTTGAACAAAAGGGGGCTGAGGGCCGACCCCTGCGGGACTCCACATCTGAGGGTTTTACGTGTAGAAGAAATCGTTCCAAGTGCCACCTTTTGCGTTCTCTGAGATAGATAGGACTTTATCCACCCCAGCGCTCTATCCTGAATGCCTATCTCAGCCAGCCGGCTGAGTAGTCTGGCATGGTCCACCGTGTCGAAGGCGGCCGACAGATCCAGGAGTACCAGCATTGCTGAGTTTCCTGCATCCATCGACCACCTCACAGACTCGGCGACTTCAATGAGCGCTGTCTCTGTGCTAAAGCCGGGGCGGAAGCCAGATTGAGTTTCATGCAAAATGTTGTTGGTTTCTACAAATTTACTCAGTTGGCGCTGTATAACTTTTTCCAGCATTTTTCCCGGGGCAGCTAGTAGGGATATAGGGCGGAGATTCGCAAGGTCATCTGGGTCCCCATTAGGTTTTTTCTTTAGGGGTAGGAGGGTAGCGTGCTTCCAGATGTCCAGGAATATGCCCGACATGATGGAGGAGTTCCAGATACCTTGAAGTGTGGGGGCGACCGAGTCCGCTATGGCACTCCATAGTTTAGCTGGGCAGGGGTCGTCAGGGGAGCCGGATTTGCAGCGGATGAGTTCCTGCCTTACCTCAATCAGGGGGATGTGCATGAACTGGGTGAGGATCTCGTCTGGCCCACCATTATTCGCTTGGTCCTGCTTCACAGTTTTTATTATTGGACCAAAGGAGTCATATACTTTCTTAATTTTTTGGTCAAAAAACTCTGAAATTTGCTCGCATAGCGTAGCTGTGGGTACAACCTCTCTTTCGATGCATTTTGGTTTGAAAAACGATTGTACCACTTTGAAGACCTGTTTGCTAGACTGTTCTGCCTGAAGAATCGAGTCCGCATAGAAACGCTTTTTACTTATTCTGATAGCTTTCCGGAGTTTTTTAGAAGCTTCTTTATACCTAGCTTTTTCTTCCAGACCATAGCTAGCTCTCCAGAGTCTCTCCAGTTTTTTACAGGCTGCTTTCTCATTCCTGAGTTCTTGTGAGAACCAGGGAGCTGAGGGGGAGTCTCTTTTTGATAGAGCCCGAGAGGCTGGAGCAATGGAGGAAACCATCTTTCTGATCCATTCATTAAGTAGTTGAGCATCCGTGTTGGCATTATTTGTCAAGGATGGGGAGGTTTGCGCTAAGACAGGGCACATAGTATCGGGGGTCAGTTTTTTCCATTGCCTCTTCAAGTAGTAGCTTTTACTCGCAGCAGGGATGTTATTCACAATATTCAGTAAAAAAGGGACGAGTAAGTGGTCTGACCATGTCAGAGGGAGAGGAGTCTCCGAGAACACATTCTTGATATTAGAAAAGATGAGATCAATAGTGTGGCCCCCCGTGTGTGTAGGGCCCTCATTGATCAATCTGAGACTGGCCGTATTTAACGTGGTTTTCAGCAGTTCTGCCAGGGCACAGTCAGGTTTATCCATATGGATATTGAAATCACCTACCACAATAAAAAGGGGGTGAAGAAGCGAGCTCTGGACAATCGTGTCCAATAAGGTGGTTAGGGAGGGGTCTGATCCGACCGGAGGGCGATATATCACTAGTCCTGCTAGTGATAGCTGAGGGCTCACTTGAAAGCAAAAGTGAAGGCCTTCAATTCCTTGAATAGCAATGGGGGCTGAGGATGTTAATACTAAATGCTCTTTAAAAATAATGGCTACACCACCGCCTCTTTTTGTCCCAGGGCGGTTGGCGAGGCATATTTTAAATCCCGGAGGGACTGCCAGTGCAATGGAAGTCAAGTTGTCCTCCTTGATCCATGTTTTTGTTAAAACGAGGATATCCCATTCTTGTTCTTCTAATAAAAGCCAGACATCATCTGCATGTTTGGCTAGGGATCTGCAGTTAAGTAGACCTGCCCTAAGGTTTGTTTGAGGTGGAGGTTTGTATTTAGGGGATATCATGGAGGCCTCCCTGCCAATAGCTATCCCACAGTTGTTACAGATCTGGGGGGGTTCGAAGGTCACAGGGTCTGTAAAGTGAGGGCAGCATTTGGATGGGGGATCGAGCGCTTTAAGGTCCTCACCTGACCACGCTGTCCTTCCACCATGTGTTCCGCTACCGGCAGCATATCTGGCCCCGGCCGCGGTCTGGTCGCGGACGGGCGCAGACGGGCTTGCCTTAGGCGTGCCTTCGGCGCGCAAACGGCGCCCCCGCTGCGCCCGTCCGCTGCGCTTCCGGTGAAAACACATGATAAATAGTGGCGGAGATAGGGGCGTGGCCTGTCAGGTGGTGGGCGTGGCCTGCGTGTCCCCGGGCAGGGCGTTCAACTCGAGAAAGTATCCCGTGGCCGAGGGGGATCGAGGTATGAAAGTAGTAAATCACCTTGCATACACACTTAAAGTAGTTAAAATAAAGTCTAAAATCACTTTATTTCACAATAATACAATTTTTTAAAATAAACGCTAGCTAGACTCTCCCGGCTTCCGCCTCAGGAGGTCAAAGTGTTCTGCCTCGCGCTAGGAGTGGCGCGCTATTTCAGCGTTCGTTCGTCTGAAGGGGGGTGGCCTGTCAGGTGGTGGGCGTGGCCTGCGTGTCCCCGGGCAGGGCGTTCAACTAGAGAAAGTATCCCGTGGCCGAGGGGGATCGAGGTATGAAAGTAGTAAATCACCTTGCATACACACTTAAAGTAGTTAAAATAAAGTCTAAAATCACTTTATTTCACAATAATACAATTTTTTAATATGGCCGCAGGCACTGATTCGCATTGAAAAAATGTTTAATCTCCCACCATGACCCACTAAAATTCATGATTTGGATCGCTCAGCTTGAGGGCAGATAACCAGACCTAATTGTTTGTGTATTGTCACGTCTTATGTCTGTGTTTTTTCTATGTTTCCCTCCCCTTTTCTCTCCTTACAGGTTCGTAAGAGGCGTCCAATACTCTGGATGGTAATAAACGTGGAACCGTGAGTAATTCGGTCCCATTTGCAGACCATAGATTAGTGTGCGCCTTAGCGTGTGCACACCACCATGGTCTCCTGTCCTGACGAAAGCCTGGCAACTAGCATTCTAAGGCTGAAACATGTAGACCTGACTTCTTAATCTTGGATGCACTTGAGCAATTTACTCAATCACATTATCCACCACAACGTTTTAACCTGGCCTTACTCTCCACCTAATTAAAATTTTCTTTGGGAGGCAGTAAGCCCATTTTAATCTCACCTTATGCACCAGCACTTGTCACCCAAAAAAACCCACTCTGCTGTAATCAGGCGTCGTAGCACACCGGAGAGGCACTCGGCCTCTCTGGTGGGGGCCCAATGATGAAGCATGTCACCAACTAGGTTGATGAGTGAGGGCCCTGCTAACAAATATGAATGATCCCATTTGAAAGCTCCTCTGCCTTTCTAGCTTCACTCCTCCATTGTTTATTTGATATTTACCCGGGGAATAAGAGTGGAAGCAGCGACTTCTTTCTCTATTTTTGTTTATACATATTTACCTACTTATACACTACTGTAGGACCTCCTCAGATGTGTCTAAAAATGTACATTGTGTCCCAAATTTCTGTCCTGAACTTTGACCTTCTGCCCTGAATTTTTGTCCTGAATTTTGACCCTTTGTCCTGAATTTTTACACTCAGTGTCCTGATATCGCACCTATGCCAGTTGGTCACCCTACCTGTAGGGCTGGAGCACGGTCAGCACCCTGGTCTTCTGGGCGCATGCTGGGATCAAACCCCCTCTGCAAGAACCAGGGGGATTGCTGACCAGAAACACTGCTGAAACAAAAAGAGGCCATACTGCGGCCCCATCCCCTCAATCAATGAAGTCGCGACCACACTCCAGTCCAGCTTGCAAACAAGCTTTGTGTATTATTGTCTTGGTTCTAATGTTTCCTTTTCGACGAGCCACTTTATAAGCAAGGGGGAGCAGGCGAACGTTGGGGAGGTGGGTTGAAAGCGAGAAGCAATGATTTCAGGAAACGTGTTGAAAATTTAAAGGATGTCAAACGTGGGAAATATTTAAAGAAAGTCTAGAATGAAGCAGCAGGAAAACCCAAATAAAGTTGTATAATTTTGTCACAATTTCTGGTCAAACTAAAACTGGAGGGTTTCGTTGATGTGTGGAGAAATCCATCTGCTAACGTGTCTTTTGCCTCCACTGTTGGAAGGCAGAATCGCAATTTCTGTCAGGAGGAACACGTTATAGAAAAGAAAAAAGAAAACACATGACAAATTCAAGTTGCATGCTGCCTTCCATCCTGCCAACCCCTCCACTCCCCCCAAACCAACAACCCCTCACGCTCGCTCAAAACAAATCTCGCTATTCACAAATGAACACCATCTTCAGTCCTGACCAGTCAGGCTTTCGGAAGAGGAAGTTTGTCCCAGCTGTCCGGATAGCTCGGGGGGGGCTAATGCACCTGCTGCTTCCAATTTGTGTGTGACACCGTACCTATGCCAAGGAGGACTCACTTATTTGCTGTTCCTTCTGAGTACGACACAACTGTCGTACTTTTTTTTTTATGGCAGCAGTAGCCCAGTTTATATGTGTTGCCCGGTAGGTTTGAGGCAGCAGTTTGCATTCTCTCTCTGCTCCGACAGACACTTCGGGGCATATTATCAAGCCAGGCGATAAAATTATCGCCGCTTTGGCGGCAAAAAACAGCCGCTAAAACGGCAATAATGGGCTTGATAATATGCTCTATAGAATTCCGATTGAAACCCATGTTAAATGTGAAGGGCGTCTAACATGGGCTTCAATTGGCTTCAAAATGTTTTTGGGAAATATCCCCCTAAGTTGCTTAACTACACATTAAAATTTTGAGAACCAGTGTTAGCCCTCCAATGCCCTGATAGAAACGTTAGTGCTTACCATCCTTTTACCCTAGACATCTACATTGTATGCCTGAGTCTGAGGCTGAGTCTAATCGCCACAAACTCAGAAAGGTGTGAACATCATCCTGCAATTTATGGCTTTTGAGGTATCATATTCTTATGGTCTGGTATTCTCAAGCCTGAAACTAGGGTGTCCAGTTGTCCTCGGTGGGTACCAACCACTCCTTTGGGTACCCTAGAACATCATGACTACAATCCACTGTTAACGTCCATTGACTGAGGTGTAGTTGATACTTCTGCTAATATGACACAGAGCAACATGAAAACAGTAGGATGACCTGCTCAAAGACTTTACTGATATCAATAAATGTACAAAATAATATTAGTGCAGCTGTTAACCTAGCACTTTTCAATTCAATCTTTGAAGCTCTAGAATAACAGAGATTAATAGAGAATTTGAGTACAGACAGCATTAATATTTATTAGAAGAGACATACACAGATTGCAGACTGCTGGATTTAATGCCATTTAGGGATTTGCTGCTAATCTTCCCCAGAGTAGGCCCTGCCTAAATATGACAAAGTATCCTACACCATCCTGCTAAACATGAAACATCCGTCAGTGCCAGAAACTGTTTGTAACCTGCTCAAACTCTTAATTGGGCCACTTTTCCTTTTAAATGTTACTAACTATAACCAGACCATGAATTATTTGTGTGATTACAGTGTCATAATCTAACCTCCACACCTTACATCATCTACCAGAATATACTTAGTTAGACCATTAGTCCAACAGTTCACAGTCAGGATTATAAAGAATTTAGGGCCTCATTAGGCACCCGACCTCCATCATTTCGGAACAGGAACCGTCCAACAATGAGTCAGCGGTTCTGCACGGTCTATTAGGATACGACCGCCTGCATGTTCGTATCCTAATAGCAATATGCATTTTTCTAGTGGGGCTAGTGCTGCGGCCCTGGAAAAGGGTCGCAGCACAAGCTGCACTAAAAAATGTAATTTGTGCACCTCCATGCACCATGTGGTGCCTGGCACACGGTGCATGGATGTGTGGGGGGGCACTACATGTGCCGCCCAGGCAACTAAGCAGTGTCCCTGCTTGGGGTCCCCAAAGTCCTTTTACGTCTGCCTGTTCATGGATTTAGGCCCAGATCTCTGCACTGGGGTGAATGTATGACATTGTTCTGCATTCTGTCCATCAACTGTTGTTTTTGCATTTGTCACCCTGAGTGGGACGGGTATGCTCAGACGTGAGTCCCATGCTCTCCATGCCACTGGAATCAAGCTATCCTGGCTGAAGAGGGGTGAAACCCCGAAACCGGTCCTAGGAGGCTTGTTTCCAGTGCAGGGAGGACCTGGCTTGGCAGTTCGGGCTGGACTGTTCCCATGAGGCACAGGGTCATGACTGATTTGCATATGGCTGGGTTCAAACTGGGATGGCAATGTGAGCAAAAAAACGATGGATTTAGGCCCAGATCTCTGCACTGGGGTGAATGTATGACATTGTTCTCTATTCTGTCCATCAACTGTTGTTTTTGCATTTGTCACACCGAGTGGGACGGTTATGCTCAGATGTGAGTCCCATGATCTCCATGCCACTGGAATCAAGCTATCCGGGCTGAAGAGGGGTGAGACCCCGAAACCGGTCCTAGGATGCTTGTTTCCAGTCCAGGGAGGACCTGGCTTGGCAGTTCGGGCTGGACTGTTCCCATGAGGCACAGGGTCAAGACTGATTGCATATGGCTGGGTTCAAACTGGAATGGCATGGTGAGCAAAAAAACAATGGATTTAGGCCCAGATCTCTGCACTGGGGTGAATGTATGACATTGTTCTGCATTCTGTCCATCAACTGTTGTTTTTGCATTTGTCACCCCGAGTGGGACGGGTATGCTCAGACGTGAGTTCCATGATCTCCATGCCACTGGAATCAAGCTATCCTGGCTGAAGAGGGGTGAAACCCCGAAACCGGTCCTAGGTTGCTTGTTTCCAGTCCAGGGAGGACATGGCTTGGCAGTTCGGGCTGGACTGTTCCCATGAGGCACAGGGTCAAGACTGATTTGCATATGGCTGGGTTCAAACTGGAATGGCATGGTGAGCAAACAAACAATGGAATTAGGCCCAGATCTCTGCACTGGGGTGAATGTATGACATTGTTCTGCATTCTGTCCATCAACTGTTGTTTTTGCATTTGTCATGCCGAGTGGGACGGGTATGCTCAGACGTGAGTCCCATGCTCTCCATGCCACTGGAATCAAGGTATCCTGGCTGAAGAGGGGTAAAACCCCAAAACCGGTCCTAGGATGCTTGTTTCCAGTCCAGGGAGGACCTGGCTTGGCAGTTCGGGCTGGACTGTTCCCATTAGGCACAGGGTCAAGACTGATTTGCAGATGGCTGGGTTCAAACTGGAATGGCATGGTGAGCAAAAAAATGATGGATTTAGGCCCAGATCTCTGCACTGGGGTGAATGTACGACATTGTTCTGCATTCTGTCCATCAACTGTTGTTTTTGCATTTGTCACCCCGAGTGGGACGGGTATGCTCAGATGTGAGTTCCATGATCTCCATGCCACTGGAATCAAGCTATCCTGGCTGAAGAGGGGTGAAACCCCGAAACCAGTCCTAGGATGCTTGTTTCCAGTCCAGGGAGGACATGGCTTGGCAGTTCGGGCTGGACTGTTCCCATGAGGCACAGGGTCAAGACTGATTTGCATATGGCTGGGTTCAAACTGGAATGGCATGGTGAGCAAACAAACAATGGAATTAGGCCCAGATCTCTGCACTGGGGTGAATGTATGACATTGTTCTGCATTCTGTCCATCGACTGTTGTTTTTGCATTCGTCACGCCGAGTGGGACGGGTATGCTCAGACGTGAGTCCCATGCTCTCCATGCCACTGGAATCAAGGTATCCTGGCTGAAGAGGGGAAAAACTCCAAAACCGGTCCTAGGATGCTTGTTTCCAGTCCAGGGAGGACCTGGCTTGGCAGTTCGGGCTGGACTGTTCCCATTAGGCACAGGGTCAAGACTGATTTGCAGATGGCTGGGTTCAAACTGGAATGGCATGGTGAGCAAAAAAATGATGGATTTAGGCCCAGATCTCTGCACTGGGGTGAATGTACGACATTGTTCTGCATTCTGTCCATCAACTGTTGTTTTTGCATTTGTCTCCCCGAGTGGGACGGGTATGCTCAGACGTGAGTCCCATGCTCTCCATGCCACTGGAATCAAGCTATCCTGGCTGAAGAGGGGTGAAACCCTGGAACCGTTCTTAGGATGCTTGTTTCCAGTCCAGGGAGGACCTGGCTTGGCAGTTCGGGCTGGACTGTTCCCATGAGGCACAGGGTCAAGACTGATTTGCATATGGCTGGGTTCAAACTGGAATGGCATGGTGAGCAAAAAAACGATGGATTTAGGCTCAGATCTCTGCACTGGGGTGAATGTATGACATTGTTCTGCATTCTGTCCATCAACTGTTGTTTTTGCATTTGCCACCCCGAGTGAGACAGGTATGCACAGACGTGAGTCCCATGCTCTCCATGCCACTGGAACCAAGCTATCCTGGCTGAAGAGGGATGAAACCCCGAAACCTTTCCTAGGATGCTTGTTTCCAGTCCAGGGAGGGCCTGGCTTGGCACTTCGGGCTGGACTGTTCCCATGAGGCACAGGGTCAAGACTGATTTGCGTATGGCTGAGTTCAAACTGGAATGGTATTGTGAGCAAATAATTGATGGATTTAGGCCCAGATCTCTGAACTGGGGTGAATGTATGACATTGTTCTGCATTCTGTCCATCAACTGTTGTTTTTGCATTTGTCGCCCCGAGTGGGACGGGTATGCTCAGACGTGAGTCCCATGCTCTCCGTGCCACTGGAATCAAGCTATCCTGGCTGAAGAGGGATGAAACTCCGAAACCGGTCCTAGGATGCTTGTTTCCAGTCCAGGGAGGACCTGGCTTGGCAGTTCGAGCTGGACTGTTCCCATGAGGCACAGGGTCAAGACTGATTTGCATATGGCTGGGTTTAAACTGGAATGGCATGGTGAGCAAAAAACGATGGATTTAGGCCCAGATCTCTGCATTGGGGTGAATGTAGGACATTGTTCTGCATTCTGTCCATCAACTGTTGTTTTTGCACCCGCCATGAACAGGCAGTCGGAAAGGGATATCCTAATCCCTACGGCGGGGCCTGTGCAGTCACCGCCCCCTCTGTAGGGATTAGGAATATGACCACGTCCCAAAGGGAGCTTTGATCCTTTCGGAGGCGGTGGTGCTACACCGGACCTCTGCTGTCTGACCTGCTGCATTGTGATGCAGTGGTCGGACAGATGCCCTAGATGACAGGGGGACCGCCACCAATGGCCTGTCAGTGGCGATCCACCCACCATCATAATGAGGACCTTAGATATCAAATCGTTGTGCAGTTATTTCTATGGTCCTTGAACATCGGTAGTAAACAACTGCACCTACCACATCTGCATAGAAACCACTGCCTGCTTCTGGATTCAGCAGTGGCCTCAAAGCAGGCCTGCACTGTTGGCTTAATATCCAGCATTGGGTTTGGGGGGGCATCAGCTATGCCTTAGTAGGTAGAACACGTTTTAAATACTGAGGAAATGAGAAAAAACAGAAGGGCAGGGCTGGGGACTCCCTCTGCTCTGCCTCACTACAAATGATGTCTTTGAATTTCAGAGAGTTTGGAAACAAAGTGGCAGACGTTTTTTCGCCTCATTCTGTGCCCTTTTCCATCTTGCAATGGGGAAATACTATATCACACATTTATGGCGTAAAAGCTGTTATCAATGGAAACAGGTGAAGACACTTTTTTTGTAAAAGTAACTGTATGCCAGTGTAAGGACAGGCTACTATTGGTGCACTTTATACTTAGAAATTGCACAAAATATATTGCCTTGTACCACACACACACACACATGCACGCATGCACCCACACACACACACTTACATCTACGATCTTATAGAGCAAAATGGCTTGGTGTGTACTGTTCAGCAGCATCATTTATTAGTAAAAGTCTTGAAATTCAGTAACATCATTTTCTATATTAACGTCTATCACTTAAATAAGTTCATGAATAAATTTAGGGAAAAAGCATGGGATTCCAATTAGCCAGACACTTTCTGTGCAAGATTAATAAGTGTCCTATTTCCTGAGTGTGTGGGTAGTTACCTATCATTAGCATACCTCTCGAATCTTCTCTTTTAAGAGGAATACTTCTGATTTGAGACCTATATTTAGTCATTTTCTCTGTACTTTTAGTGGCTGTTCTCTTTGAACATTTCCTCTGCTAGGTGCAGTTTAATGGCGAGCTAGAATCCGTCCTACTTTCTCTCTTACTCTAAATGTCTCTTCACATTTCTAATGATGAGATGTGTGAAACCCATAGGAACATGCTTAGATCACTCCGGATATGATTTTGGATGTGCAGAAAGAGAATATGTCTTTTCAGGGACATCTTGTGTCACAATCTCGTGCAGCTGACTTATGACTAGTACTGGACCTCAAATCTATGACTGCTGGTCTGCAAATCCTCTTTAGGCACAGAGAGTTTTAAGAGTGTGAAAGGCTTCCTGTTAACAATTCCATAAAAAGGCGTAAGAGGAGCTACAGCGATACAGTGGGCGTTCCACTGTTTCGATGGGCTGTCAATTAAGGCATTGGCATTTGCGGATGGTTACATTGTCCCATGTATGTTATGATTACGTTTTGGTGGCAGGACTTTAAATTGACCTTTTGTTACACTGCAAAGGCAAAAGGTAGCCAGTACCTGTGATTTTTCATCGATGCATTCGCTTCCCCTACACAACAATTTTTTATTGCTGCTTTACAGCTTTTTTGTTTAAATGGGTAATCGCTCTCGCACCTCTAGAGTTCGAGGTCAGGTGGGATTTTTTGCTGCTCACGAGGTACAGTAAAATATAAAGATTACTCCAAAAACTACCTTGGTGTGGGGCTCATTAATTTTATTTTTTTCAAATCAAATAGTTTAAAAAAAAAGTCAAGTTTCAAAAAAGTTTGACAGCTGCCCGTCGTGTTTTAAGAAACCGTCTGTTAGACTTTTCCAACATTGAGAGGAACAAAGTGCCGGTGGTTCCTGCCAACGTGAAAAGATGTCTGTGGGACCTGGGACATCTCTAAATCAGGCCCATTATCAGGAATAAAATGCAGGTCACACATGTACATCAATGCTTGCACACACAAACATAGAAACAAATGCACACATATATACAAGGCCACAAAATGCAGCTGCTTAAAACAAAAAAAGCATTGACAAAGCCAGTTGGCCCAGATTTAATGTGGTAATGCACACGCATTATCACAATAAAGTCAGACCTAGTGGCTTTGCCAATGTTTGTTTAGTTACAATTATTGAGGGAATGTACATACACATAATTTTATTAATAAACCATTCTTTTTCTTCTCACTAGTTGACCTTTTCTTTTTTTAATTCTTTCTGTGAATTGTAAGCAACAAGCAGTAACAATTTAATGCCATACATGTAATAACACCACACATGTGCATTATTGCTTGCTTAAGTCTGGAGCGCATGACCTCTACTTTCTCCACAATAACTTTCTAGTGTGGAGGATTTAGAGGTGACGTCATTCCTCCAGAGTTCAAGGAAGGCTCTGGGGTTCCCATCTGAGGCTTCCCCATTTCATGCCACTACTGGATTTGAAGTAGGACCAGTTCCAAGCTCAAAGTCTTGCCACTCTCCCGGCAGATTGATGACATTGGTGCACACTGAAGTCATCAATGAGGAGGAAGACACAACCACTGAAGAGAGGCGAGGCTTTCAGTCACTATCCGGGGGCATGTCCCCTCCCTCCAGGTAGTTCCCGGCATGAGAGTGGCACAGTTGAAGAGGGTAGCGTCTCATGCCTATTCCCGATTGATTCCTGATCAACAATCATGGCAGGTCCTTCATTTCTGAGGGTAAATTTACCACTAGGACATCAGGGATGTTTGAAATGGGTGGACAACCCCCTCCCCCCCTCCGGCATAAAGGCTAACTGCCCTGGCTAATATTTGAAGTCTTTTCCCTTCCTTTAAGCATGAGCAATCACTTGACAAACCCCACATAGAAGAAAAACAACTCTATACCCAGGGATAAATGGCATTTTTTTTATAGTTGACCTGTGCTTTGTGGGTGGTAATGCTACCTCCCCGTGCTTGAAATACCTTAGGAAATGCATCACTGGAAAGGAGAGAGTAGTTTTGGTCTTGCCAGAACCCATGGACTTCCTCTGTCTAATTTGCTAAATTCCTTGACACTCCATGCACACATGTATGATTTATAGCTGTGCATGATACACAGGCATTGCACTTCAGTTCCTGGTTTTACACCTTGTGTTCTAGTACTTGCACATTTGTGAAAGAGAAATAAGTCAAGTATAAGAATACAAAGGGGCCGATTAAGATGTCGCTCGGACGAGCTCCTGACGGCATCTGTCAGGAGCGAGTCCGAGTCGTAAGCGCAATTTCCGGATGACTCGTACCATTATACGAGCGAGCAAGTACGATGCGCAAATAGCCTCCCGCTCCGAGCGACTCGTACCCGTCAGCCAGGCACTCCGGACGACTCCGACATTGCCGAAGCGCACAGCGCAATGGGGCCGATTTCCGAGCGACCAAGTACGATGCGTGAGTCGAGCTACCAGATCGAGTTGGAGCCTCCGACTCGAGACAGTGTTGGGAAGCAGACTTTGGTGGGCGTAGTGCCCCCCTCTTCACCTGTAGCCCTATGACCCAGTCACTGGGGTCCCCCCTACACATGCATACATGGGGCGGCTGACATCGAGGCGTCCCTGCAACAGGGGGGGCGCCCTTTTCCTTTACTCTCAATGGGAGCCTATGTACGCTATGTACAACAGGCTCCCATAGTCTTCAATGTGACTCCGAGCGACCCTATCCATCAGCGTTCAACTGCATCGTACTCAGTTTGCTTAGTTGCTTCTTTTTATCATTACACATTTAGTTATATTGCAGTTGCTGGTTTTGAAGCAACTGAAACACAATTGTTCCACTTCTGTCATGTGTGATTGCTTTTCTATGTTGTAATTTTTCCTCAATGTCGATTTACCGTTTTTCTATTTCTTTGTTATCAACAGTCAGAGTAGGACTGAAAGGTGTGTGTGTGTTTGTGCTTGTGCATCCCCTGTTGGTTGAAGTATTGTTTATTGTGGGGTTTTTCATGTAGTTGGCATCCTGATGGACAATGTTGTCTTCCTTCCAGGCAATCATTAGACTTTTTTTCTCTAAAATCTTTGGTTGCTTTTTATTCTTTGTCTTATCCTATCATAGCCTGCACTGCACCTCATCCCAGAGCACACCTGAGGACTCTCAGCTCACTTAGGGAGCTGAAAATGTTTGTACAGATTTATTGGTTTTCTACCTCAGTTTAGTCAACACACATCTACCAATCTATCCTGAGCAGAGTAGTTTATAAGTCTGTGAAGTGATGTATGCTGCAATGCAATAATAGCCAAGAAACCAATATGATTATGGTAACCTGTTCAAAGTTTTGTCTGCTGTGAACCATCTCTCAGCAAAGTTTGCTGAAGTTTATCTTCCGGGGCAGAATATAATGGTGAAGCTACTGTTCAGTGCAGTATCAATATGCATATGTTGTGCAAGAATTCGATTGCGTATGCAGACATCCTTAGCGAGTACACTGGATAGAGAAATACAGCGAACTACAAAATGTTGGCACTGAGGTGTGTGGGACAGTGTTTTACGGACATAACAGTTTTCTTCAGGAGTTTGTTTGTAAAAAGTTTTAAAAATATGAGTGAGGTGCTTTGTGTTGCAGCAATCTGTGAGTTCTGAACTGTTGTGATAGACCTAAACTGTGATGGTGTAAAGACCTCAATGACATTACACTGACTTCACACAGTCACACAGTCCTGTCCAGTACGATAGGACTACACTCAAAGGGGGGTACTGTTTTCAGCTGGAGAAGTGTTGGAATGCACTATGGTAGGGCTTTTGCTGTTGGCTGCAAGTTCTAGAAGATTCTGTCACATAAAGTTGAAGAAATTGAGCGCCAGATTTATCATAGTGTTGTATTGACCTTGTGCCATGCAAGGGGGTGCAAGGGCGGCACAACACTAAAATCAGATTCATCAAGCCACGCATGGCCACCTTGCATGTGCCTGCATGGCTTGACAAATCTGAAGTGAAGCAAGGCAGCACAAATCACTGCCTTGGGTTACTCTGCCCTAGGGAGGCACTCCATGAGTGGAGGATCGTGGGTGTCCCCACGCATCCGCCCATGAATTTAGCTGCATTCCCAGATTTAACATTAGTGGTACTGGGAATGCAGCAAAACGCTATGCCTCCCCGGGGGAGGCCTAACAACTAGAAAGATCTTTATTTCTCCTCATTTTTTCGTCTTTCTATGTGTGCTGTAATTTGCCTATAAATCCCTAGTATATGCCATTTCATATACCCAGGGTCAGTTAATTTAATGCTACAAGAGGGCTGCAGTACTCTCTGTGCCACCCACTAACGTAGAAATGTAAAACGTGTCAGGCCTGCCACTGCAGCCTGTGATGTAGTTTTAAACTGCCATTCCAAACTGGCAAATAAACCTTTTATCAGGCCTAAACCTTCCTAACGTAGGTACTAAAGGCTCAAATGGCAAAGTGCATGGTATGTAAAAAGTAGGGCATGTGTGCTCAAGTTTTGCATGTCCTGGCTGTCAAAAACTCCCAAAGCGGTTTTTCACTGTAGCAAAGCAGGCTCTCTTAGACAAACACTGGGTTACCTTATTACATTTAATAAGTGCTAATTTTAGTTTGGGAATAGCTTGACAAATGCATCTGCCACTCATTTGAATTGCAATGAAAAATCTTCTTTGATTGTAAAATCAGATTTTAAATTACTATTCTGAAAAGGCCACTTTTAGAAGTTATCATTTGTCTGCCTAAACCAAGTGTGCCTTTCTGCCATTGTCCAGGGTCACATGACTGTTAATGTCTCTACTGTGGTGTGACGTGCATTCCTTACAGACAGTGGAAAAAGGGGCCATGGGAGTGGGGAGGGTGTTATTTATGAATGTGCATTCTCTAGTTAAGCATTCAGTTGAAAGGAACCTCCTCCAGCAGTCCGGTAACTTTGATTTCCTACTTATTATGGAAACGTGGGCCACCTCAAAGTCCAACTTGAGTTTGACATTACCTGGCCAGAAGTGTTTAAAGTTCTGCATTTAACCCGTACTGTTTGGAGAAGCGGTAGGGTAGCCATGATTTTCAATAATTGTTGGGATTTTAGATTGCTGCAACTCCACTCTTTCAAGAAAGCAGAAGTTCTAGGCTTTGCTTTAAAAGGGACAGCAGGAACATTCCCTCAGGGATCCTGTGCTATTGTCCTCCTGGCTCTTTTTCAACCTTTGCACATTCCTTTGTAGAATTCATCTCTCATCTGACTTTTTACACTGAGTGACTGTTATATTGGGCAGAGAGTGAGGCAGCATCAACCTCAATGGAGCTTCTTGGCTCTTTAGAAGCGTTAGGCCTACAGCAATAGGTTTTGGGCCCAACGCATACATTTGGAACCCTCTGGATATCATATTTGCACCAGATTAATTTGGTTCCGTAGGAGAAATACAGCCCTGTAGCTGTACGGATCATGCTTTAGCATCTTTTCAAATTAAAGGGCCTGAGGAAGCTTTACAGAGGCTAAAACGCCATTTAAGAACCTTGTCCAAGCTAATGGTCTAAACATGTTATAAAGCTTTTGAGCCTTTGATTATATATTATCCTAATCTTTCAGTGGCAGACCATTATGCCGTCATCAGCAATGAGTTACCAGTGCTTTGAATAAGGCTTTTCCCACTGAAACCAGAATGACTCTTACATGATCATCTGCGCCTTAGTACACATAGGGGTATATTCACAAGAACCCGTGCTAAACATCTCTCAAAAATGTTAAAGCAACTTTACACATCGCAGCCTATTGCGGGAAAATAACCCTGTGTCAACGTGGAATTCACAAAACAGAGGTACCATGCGATAAAAACACAAACCCCAACGCGAAAAAACATGCGATGGCCCAAAGTGCGAAGAGGAAATCAGTGATAAGCAGCGCCAGGCCTGCAATACACACATGGCAGGTGGGAAAAATCACTATAAAAGTAGAAAAAACACTCAAACACAAACTGACCAATACCCAAGCACCATGGAGGCAGCTGGAGCATGCGCAGAGGACGAGCACAACCCCACAAGCACCCCGAACGACCAACCTGGGACCTCGGGGGCAGGGAAGGGCAAGGACAAGAAGAAGAGGAAGGTCAAGTTCAGTCCACAGGAAAACAGGATCCTAGTCACGGAGGTGATGGAACACCATCAACAACTGTTCGTCACCTCCAACGTGTCATTGGGCACCAAAAATTGAATATGGCGGGACATCGTGGACAAGGTGAATGCCGTCGGAGAGCCCAAGAGGTCAAAGGACGGGGCCAAGAGGCGATGGATTGACATCAAGTGCAAGACCAAGGAGAAACTCGCAACCAACCAGAAGTCAGCAATGCAGCCTGGAGGTGGGAGCCCAGCGCCACAGCTGGTGCTGGATGACATGGAGGAGCTGGTGTCGACAGTCATCAGTGTGGAGACTGTGGCCGGAGTCGGGGGACCGGACACTGCTCAACAGGACACAACACAACTGCAAAAGTGTGAGTGACCACCAGGTACTGGGGGGACAGGTGGAGATGGCCACAATGGCACACATGCACAATCAAGCAGAGCACAGTGCACACCCACAATGACTCTGGGTCATGGCCCGGATCCACAGACTGTCACAATGTACAATGCCATGCTGTCAGAATGTCAACATGTACCATGCGGCTACATATATGTGGACACATTGTAATACACCATCTCCCCTTCACATTGCAGGGGCACCATCAACACCTCCTGCAGAGCAGTCCCAGCCACTCTTCACTTATGACGAGGACGACACCCCTGCATCGACACCCAAGCCCTCCAAGACATCATCTGCAACTTACCTCCAGGATCAGAGCAGCCCAGCTGCATCGAGGAGACCCCACCCACTACCCAAACCACCCAGCAGGAGGTAACCACAGCCCCAGCAGTCTTCCAAGACCCCCAGGAATAACACATGGCTTTCCAACGCCGTTGGCTGGAGGGCCAGAGGGAGATGGCTGAGCAGGTGTGAGTGGGGTTCGGCATCATGGCTACCAAACTGGACACCATCCATGGGTGTATAGGCCCACTCCATGGTCTCCAACGAGCCCTGACTGACATTTCCGTGAGCTGGCACACATGCGGAGGCTCTTGGAGGACATGGTGCGGATAGAGGTGGAAAGGATGGCAGCCATCGCTGTACATCAGCGAAATGTAGCTGGGATTTACTATGCCCTGCAGATCCTCATCATGGCATTGCTGCCACAAGGTGTGGCACAGATAAATGCTGCTGCCCCCACACCATCCACATCTCCGGCCCCTGGTGTGTCAGTGCCTCACAGTGCGGCAGGCATATCCACTCCGGCACCTGATGTGTCACTGCCGCACAGTGCGGCCGACAATCCTCCTCCGGCCCTTGAAGTGTCAGTGGCACACAGTGCCGCAGCCGGTACTACAACACCCACAGGTGGGGCAGGGCACACATTCGAGGACCAGGACGTGGATGGGTTTGAGTTCACTTCCCCCACCTGGCCTGTTTCTGCTTGGTGCCCCATGATCTTCCACTGACCCCCGATACACTCCGCTGCACTCACCTTGGACCGCAACATGGACTGCTATTTCCTGTACGATGACCAATGACATGGCGACCAGACTGCGGACTCTTCCGTAGTACTTGTCATCCCCGGATGGACTCTGGCTGGCCCTCCACAGGCCCATATTGTATGGTGTGCTTGGCATGGCCCTGTACTGCTCCAGCTGCAAAACTCCACTGGATGTGCAATAAACATCCAGTACCGCACTGCTGAGTCATGTCTTTCATCATTCATGTATGAATGCATGGATGGATGTAGGGACAGTGATTCCCCTTACCTCAATGATGCTCATCTAGTGGGATGCCAGTCGCAGTGTGCTACATTGCTTATTGTGTTCCGAGTGCCGTGGACACTACATCAGGGACACACGCAATAGTCACTTCCTTGTCCGGACATGGACTGAACCACGTCCAGAGCCCCTGAGTAATTGTGGCAAGCCCTGTGCTGGTCCGGCGTACGCCAGGCCAGACCACTCCACTTATGCTCCGAGGGGGGGCCCACATAGCTACCCGTCGCAGGCCTACTCGATGGTGGTGTGCAGGTCACTGGTCTAGTTGTCAGCATGCCACGGCCACTCCCTGAGGGCAGGTTTGCACACACACCACACCCATCTTGCACAGGTGTCACAGGCCATGTGACCCCACAAATATAAGGGGCCGACAACGTCACATTCCCCTCTGCTGGTGGTGACTGGATGACGGATGCTCCACGGTTCTCAATCATAATGGGCCCATGAGTTGTTGCGCACAGGGTTAGTGGTACCCCAAGCCTTGCGGCCGTCACAGGCCAACCACAACGTGGCACTGACTGGGGATGCACAGGGTTAGCGGCACCCAAAGCCTTGCGGCTGTCACGAGCCTACCACCACGTGGCGCTGACTGGAGTTGCACAGGGTTAGTGTCACCGGTATAGCTGAGCGGGTGTGCAGCCTGCGATGATGACGTGTGCATTGATGTGGTCTCCGCCATTGATGACTCAGGACTCAGCGTCATATGTGGGACCTGCTGGCCCGGGGGGCGGTTCCGCAGGATGTGGGCCATGCCATGGTGGTGGGACCGGGGCCTGGAGCTTGCACTGGCACATGGTGTGCCCACTGATGGACACACCATTGGCAGCAGGTGAGCAGTGGGGCCTGGGTGCGCAGGGGCGGCGGTGTCTCTCTCTCTCCCCCTTCCCTCTCTCTCTCTCACTTCCTTTCCTTCCTCTCTGTCTCTCTCTGGCTTTCTTTCCTTCTCTGTTTCTTTGTGTCTCGCTCCTTTGATGTGCGCATGACACACGTCCTGATTTTGTGCTTTATTTTCCAGGCTGTGACGTCGATATTGTCCCAGACGGACCCAACTTGGTGTTGTGTGTTGTATTTCAATAAAGTTTTTGGTTGTTACTTCAGTGCTGTGTGACTGTTTCTTGTTTTTCTTTGCACACATGTGTGTATTTTTTTGTGCGTCATCGTGCGATTTTTGTGGCTCTTGTGTGATGCACAGTATGTGTATGTCCGAGGAGGGGACTGGGAGTGTTTGCGGTGGGTGTTGTGGCCCTCATGGGTATCCGTGTTGCATGATCATTGTCACCATGGCATCTGTGGGTCTTCCGGTGTGGCTCTTGGCTGGGCTCCCTTTTATGCTGCAGGTAGTCGTCCTGCTTAACACCAGCAAAAGGCAGGTGTTAATTCCCTGCTGCTACCACGGCTTATCGCCTGTTTTTGGTTCGTATCGCAGATCTGGCAGTTCGTTGTGAAAGTGGTGGTGTGGTTTTTTCGTGTGTTTTTGCACGGAAACGCCTACTCTGCATCTCATTAGGGTTAGTTGGTGGTGACCGCCGTGGAGGTCAATTTTGGGGCAGTTATCGCGGGAATACTGGCGATGTATGCAGTTTGCACCGGCTTGTGAATGGGGTGTTACATTTATCTCCACTTTTGATGCGTTAAGGTGGGGATAAATCGAAGATAAGTCCTTGTGAATATCCCCCATAGTTGCAGAGGCCAGCCAAGTTGCATTGCAAAACATTTGAAAGACTTTGGAGCAGGAATTGCTCAATGGAAGATAAAGAGCTTTTTAGGACCTCACTAAGAGGCTATAAAAAGTGTATTCGTGCAGCAAAATAGTATGATGCTAAAGTTAATCTGGAGGCTCTAAATACTACAAAATAATCTGCACCATGCAAGCAGTCACACCATCGTACACCTTGTGTGATAAAATTGCAGTTTTCTAGATAACAAGGTATGTCCTATTATCTCCTCCTTAACGCCTTCTCTTGCTACGCCCAATTCACAGCCATTGATTAGGACTTTTGCCTGTTCTCTAAATATTTTGGATACTTTTGATCAGATTTCAGAGGATGAATTTAGAGTAGTGGCACTTTTGACTGCGTCTGGTTCACCACTGGAGCCTTTACCAACCGGGGCCTGGAAAGTACGGGCAGACTTATTTCTGCCAGCGGATTTAGTGATCTGTAATTAATCCTTTGCAAAGGGAGCTGTTCTTACACCTTGGAAAAAGGCCATAGTATTCCCACTGCTCAAAAAGAGTCAGCTTACCCAGCAATACTCAGTGGTTATCGTCCCATCTCTCAGCTGCCTTTCCTGGGTAGGAATCTGTAAATATTTTTCAACAGAAAGCTTTCAGAACATCTCAAAAGGCATTTCCTTTTGGACACTGCACTAACAAGCAGGCTTCAGGACTGTTCATGGAATAGAGTCATTCCTGGTGTTTGCTTTGGTTGATCTGAAAATGATGTTGGACAGAGGTCAATTGGTGGCTCTATTGCCACTTGATTTATCGGTAGCCTTTTAAGCCGTGAACCACCAGCTCCTTATTACCAGACTAATCAAGGTGGGGATGAGTGGCAGAGCTCTTGACTGGATTTATTCCTATTTAGACGATATATCACAAGCCATTCAAATGCACCATTTCTGTTACTCTTTTAAATTGTTTGAACATGGGGTGTCTCAGGGCTCGGCCCTGAGTCCAACCTTTTTTAATATGAAACTATATTCACTCACTGCACTTATTATATTTCATGGTATCAATTTCATTAACTATGCAGACAATGAACAGCTGATCTTACTTAACTTTGGATCATTCTCAGGCTGAAGCGGTGAACTCCTTCAATAATTGTTTAACAGACATCTCAGACTGGTTGAATTGCAATGCATTAACATTTAATGGATACAAAACTAACATCCTCTTCCGTGCCACAGGGAAATCCGCCCCTTCTAACTTTTGGCACCTGTCAGATGGACAGTTGCCAGTGGTGTCACATCGGTGTGCAACTTAGAAGTGCAGTTTGACAGTAATATCTCTCACACACTGCACATGTTAATAAGATATGTTCCACCAATTTCATACTTCTGTTAATGCTTTAGAAAATATTATCCTTTTTGACCCTCCCTGGAAGGGTGTTGGTGTTCCAAAGCACCATTTTTGAGCAAACGCGACTTGCAATGCACTATTTCGTGGCTCCCCTGCCTACTTACTTAAGTGACTGATGTGTATTCAAATGGCAGCAGCTAAACTGGCCCTGAACCTGCCCAGATCTTCATCCTCAACACTGGCTCTTGCAAAGCTGCATTGGATCTTCGTTCGTGAGATAGTGGTCTTCAAAGCTTTATGCATAACCTTTAGACCGGTGCATAAGATAGGCTCTTTATTCCTGCCAAGAAAATGTATATGCTATGCCCAATCTAGAATCCTGTGCTCCTCAAAGGCGTATCTTCTCTCTGCCCCTAAATTTAAGAAAGTCCATACTGGGAGGCAATGTGTATGCTATTCTCACTCTAGAGCCCTGCACTCCTCAAAGGCTTATCTTCTCTGTGTCCCTAAATTTAAGAAAGTCTATACTGGGGAACAGCATTTTCAGTCAGAGCTGCACAACTCTGGAACAGCCTGCTGCTTTCTTTGAGATCACGCCAGGATTTGCTACTATTCAGGAAAGTTTTTAAAACCTGGCTCTTTCCGGTCTAGTGGCTTCTTGCAGGAATTCCTCAGGTTTAGGCCCCAAGTTACTTGGGGTGCCAGCACCAGGATGCTATTGTGGTCTCAGTCTTGCTTTATGAATGACATTTTCATTTAATTTCTTTCTCCTAAGCTAAATGGCCTGGGGGTTGTACATACATTCCTGAACTTCAAAGGGTGGTGTGAGGCCTGTGTCCACCCCCTTCTAGACTTCAGAAGAGGGCTATCCTGTCATTGCAAGTGCAGCTCGCACCTGAGCCTTATCTTTCTCCCCAAGACAGATTGGAGCCACACTGAGGGAGAAGAACTAAAATTGACCATGACCATAACCAGTTTAGATGTAGACAAATGGGGTGTCCTACACACACAGGCTGGCTTTGGGTAAAAAAGTGGCACCCTCTGAAATGCTCATCCCTACCCTCCTGACCTATGGTGATTCAGAAGAAGGACTTCCCTGCTGTCTGAAGCCTGAAGCAAGACTAGACCTGATTGCCTTTAACCCACAACCCCAAAAGTGACTCCAAGGGTCAGTTGCCTGACCTCCTGTTTGAGTGACAGGGACACAACAAGCTTCTAGAGACATTTCCCTGCAACTACCCAGCTGACCAGTTCCAACTGGACCTGCCTGAACCCTGCAGCTGGTCTCTGCTGGACTGAGTTCTAACCCCTAAAATTGCCCCTTCAGGTCCTGGAACTGTGTCTTGTGTTAGAGTGTTCTTACCCAAGAAATTGGATTCCAGATGAAAAACCAGAAGGTCTGGGCTTTTCACATTGAGAAGAACCATCCTAGGTCTCCTTGCCAAAATGAGCAGACTTCACTGAGGTCAACACAAGACCTGCATTCAACTGTTGACGTGACCTACCCAGATGCAGACCCCATACTTCACTGCATTGAGCTCTTTGTGTCAAAAATTGCCCCGTGTTATCTGCCAACTCAAATTACTGATCGCCGAGCAGGTCTTTGTACCAACAATGACCACACTGCCAACGCGATGTCCCAACTGAGGCCTGAGACATTACCCACCTGCCGCTGACAAGCTCCTCTCTCGATACAGCTTGTAGCCTGACCACTGATGACCTAGTTGACGAGTGCTTCCAGTGTGAAAACTGGACTAAGTTAGAAGGTAAACTTTCCACTGGGCCAAACTTGGTCTCTGTGTCTGACCTGCGCTCTATTGTGGCCTGAACATTTGACTTTTACCCAGATCAGCGCGACTAGATAACTGCAGTTGGTGCTTTGTGCTTTTTGGCACAATTTTTACCTAAACCATTGAAAATTCATTACTCCAGTTCTACTTAATGGGTTTTGTCATTTTGGTGTCATTTTATTTATTAAAATGTAATCTATTTTTCTATAGTGGTTTGGGATTTTTCTTGTGTTGTTTTCACTGTAGTACTGTTTAAGTGCTTAAACAAAAGAAGCTTCCCTTTTGTATTTACTTAATATATGCCGATAGTCAGTTTAGATATTATATATTGTGAACCCGAGACCTAGAAACTACAGACCATTACACTACAAGTATCTAGTGTGATAGTATTTATTAAAAGAATTTTTTCAAATTTATTTAAAATTATTACAGTCAATATCACTATAGGTTTAGCAATCAATATTAATTCATAGAATTCATATAATCATCAATCATAAAAACACTTATTCAAAAATAATAATCACAGTTACATAAAATTAAAATGAACACGCAATGGATCATTTGAATTGACTAAACATGACAAAATTACAGTAATAAAAAACAACAACAAATATAATTTGTGTCCTCTTGTCGACGCGTTTCGGTGCAATGTCTAATATGTAACACCTTCTTCAGGACCAACACATTAACAGCTCACAAAACCGATTAAAAATAATCTATAAAAAAGGAGGATAGATACAATTAGTGTTCATGGTACTGTCTCATTCTCTATGGTTCACAATATTATATTTAAGGTTATCTCATAAGGCCCATACAGTGATTTCTATTATGGACCACTTATAACATAAGGAGAGGGGACCTATGTTATGACGTAGCTCTCATTGCCGGGAATGAGTAATTATCCACCCACAGAGTATAAAGGGGGGCATTTTAATCTCGCCGTCATGATATACGGGGGTCTAATGAACAGTGTATTCTCATTTATTTAATAATACACTCTGCTCATAAGTGAGGGATTTTTTTTTAAGAGTTTTGAATAGAAGGGCCCAAGTTGCGATCAATTCAGTGATTATACTTACACTGAAATTGGGCTTCAACTCCAATAATAAAGACGACCATAGGAGAGTGTATCAATTCACTGCATGCCTATATAACAAGACAAACGAATAGTCTGAATTCTGGTCATAGTTAAATGACTGTCCAGGTATTTAGGCTGTGGTCATTTAGTTTCTTTTTGTATTAATGGGGAGTACGCTTACCCATGTTCTTGCTCAAGCGGTTAAGTAATATCACTCTTCAGTACTTGTGCTTGGCTATTTAATTCTTTGTTCCAGAGGCTATGTTAAGATACAGAAATTTTAGGTATTAATCCCCTCTGTATGTTGATTTAGCAATATTTTAAAACCAAGACTCTTAGTAAAACTCACCATTTGAACTTAAGTTGAGTTTCATATAGTTATTCCTTCTTCTTTAAAACTCTATGTGTTGCGTTTTTTCCTTTTTGTGTGTCGCAATCACTATAGTTCTTGGCTTTCAATTAAATTCAAGCTCAGGCCAGTATCTAAAGTTAAAAACGAAAATACGTGCTCTCAGGTTATATAACCCTAATATTTTTAACCATTCAAAGCAGTTAGTTCAGTACTTTATTTAACTAAACTGCGCAACTAATTTATCATTACCAAAGATTTTATTAACCCCGGTGTGCGTGCTAAAATCTTCGTTAAATTCAGCACACCTCAGCAAAACCCTTGACAGGCATAGATCTGTCCTACCCCTTTTCCATGCGCCCTACTAAGTGATTAACTGTAACACTTGTGCGCGGCTCTCCAATTCTGGTTTATACATAAGAGGACCACATGTACGATTCCCCGTATATTATGGAAATACTTTCAAATTAGTCCTCCAAAAAGGTTTCCCAATTATAGCTGCCTAGAATTGCGTTTTTTTTAAAAAGACATGCGCTGCCATTGCAAAACATAGCTAGACCGACATATTTTTACCTCGTTAAACCACGCAGCCTAACGTCTCACGGGGGTTTCCAGATGATGTTTTCATACGAGGCAACGTCATTTACTCCTTATTTATACCCTACGTTTGTTACTTACGTACGTTAATCTGCGTGGCGGCCATTTTAGTAGTTTTTTTCTTTATACTTTGAATCGCCCGTACTTTATTTATTACTAATTTACTGCACAAGATGACAGGAAAAAGTACTATAGTTTGGATATTAATGATCTCAGTTCTTTTTCTGAACTATTTTATGTCTGATATTATCACTCTATAATCAATTGCTTACGTACAAATGGCTACGTTTTTGCCATTTCGATGGTATTTCTCATTATACTTGAAATAACGTATACTCTATTTGTTACCTAGTGCCAACACACAGGAACAAGTGAAAATATTATTAGACCCGTTTTATGTCTGATGCTGTCACCTTGCATTCAGTTGCTATCGCACATTTGTCTATGTAGCGGCCTTTTCAAGAGTGGTCTTCATTATACTTCGAATACCGTATATTTAGTTATTACTAAGTAACAACACAGAGAAATAAGGGAAACCATTAAATTTTAGATCTTTTTACCCTCATTTCTTTGTTGAGACTAATATTCTCTTCTTATTTTTAACCCCCAACAGGGGTGCTATTTCTTGGCTCAATAAATCTATCATGTTCGTAAAACAAAGATGTACGACTATGATGTTCCACGAAGGAGATATAAATCTATCAGTTATCGATTAGTGGATTTCGTGGACATAAAGTGCAGGGACCAGTGTGTTCATAAACACCATTAATCTCCGCCGGTCATGTATATCTTACTTCAACTGTACTGTTACTATTGTTCCTGTTTCTAGATACATTCATGAATAATCAATTGTAGTTACTGCTATTTTGTCACATGTGGTGTGAAAAACTAAACTCTGGATAACCAATGTTATCTAATGATTCTTTCCCATTCTTCTCTGTTATTTAAACCCTGATAATATGTTTTAAATTTTGACATGTAGAATTGTTCCCTTTGCTTTCTTTTTTTGTCAATGTCTCCACCTCTTTCTGAGATTCTCATATTTTCAAGGATAAACCATTTCAGATCATCTTCCTTGTGTCTCATCTCTTGCCAATGATCTACCAATGGCGCATTCTTTTTGCCATTTCTTATGGCTGATCTGTGTTCTGTTAGGCGAAGTCTCATCTCTCTACTCGTTTCGCCTATATATCCCTTCTGACAGGGACATACAAGGAGGTAAACTACATTTTTAGTTCGGCAATTGACCATTTCATTGATCCAATGCGTTATTCCATTTAGTACCACCTTTTGTTCCTTAATGATCAATTTACAATGTGTACAATAACTACACGGAAAATTTCCTTTCAATATTGTTCCATCTTGAATGTTAGTTTGTGCACTCCTTCTCGGTTCTCTATAGGTTTTTACAAGGTGGTTTCGAATGGTTTTGTTCCTTCTGTATGAAAAGAGGGGTTTATTAAGTAGGCTCTTTCCTGGTTTATTTAACAGATGCCAACTCTTATTAATCAGGTTCTTAAGTTTATGGCTTAGCCCATTAAAATTGCTAACCATCACTATTCCTGGGTCTTTTTTATTTTTATCAATGGTTTCAAAGATGCTTTCACGGTTGTAATATTTCGCTCTCTTATGGGCTTCCTTGACGAGCCTTTTGGGGTATCCTCTTTGTAAAAGCTTCTGTTGTAGGGACAGTGCGTGATGTTCAAAGTCCCTATTGTCACTGCAGTTACGTTTTATCCTTAAAAACTGACTAAAAGGAATACTATCCTTTTGACACTTAGGATGATAACTTGTGTGGTGTAAAAGCGTATTTCTATTTTTTGAAAATATAAAGCAGTGGTCTAGATTTATAGACGACGTGTTTTTTATTTGGAAGGGAGATGAGGAGGATTTGGTATCCTTCCTCGATTGGCTTAATTGCGGTGATGTCAACTTGAGGTTCACCTCCAATAGAAGCAAAGAGTTGCCTTCCTCGACATTACTATCAAAACAAAAGATGAGAAACTCAGTGTGGAACTGTATACTAAGCCGTCTGATAGAAATACGCTTTTACACCACACAGTTATCATCCTAAGTGTCAAAAGGATAGTATTCCTTTTAGTCAGTTTTTAAGGATAAAACGTAACTGCAGTGACAATAGGGACTTTGAACATCACGCACTGTCCCTACAACAGAAGCTTTTACAAAGAGGATACCCCAAAAGGCTCGTCAAGGAAGCCCATAAGAGAGCGAAATATTACAACCGTGAAAGCATCTTTGAAACCATTGATAAAAATAAAAAAGACCCAGGAATAGTGATGGTTAGCAATTTTAATGGGCTAAGCCATAAACTTAAGAACCTGATTAATAAGAGTTGGCATCTGTTAAATAAACCAGGAAAGAGCCCACTTAATAAACCCCTCTTTTCATACAGAAGGAACAAAACCATTCGAAACCACCTTGTAAAAACCTATAGAGAACCGAGAAGGAGTGCACAAACTAACATTCAAGATGGAACAATATTGAAAGGAAATTTTCCGTGTAGTTATTGTACACATTGTAAATTGATCATTAAGGAACAAAAGGTGGTACTAAATGGAATAACGCATTGGATCAATGAAATGGTCAATTGCCGAACTAAAAATGTAGTTTACCTCCTTGTATGTCCCTGTCAGAAGGGATATATAGGCGAAACGAGTAGAGAGATGAGACTTCGCCTAACAGAACACAGATCAGCCATAAGAAATGGCAAAAAGAATGCGCCATTGGTAGATCATTGGCAAGAGATGAGACACAAGGAAGATGATCTGAAATGGTTTATCCTTGAAAAAATGAGAATCTCAGAAAGAGGTGGAGACATTGACAAAAAAAGAAAGCAAAGGGAACAATTCTACATGTCAAAATTTAAAACATATTATCAGGGTTTAAATAACAGAGAAGAATGGGAAAGAATCATTAGATAACATTGGTTATCCAGAGTTTAGTTTTTCACACCACATGTGACAAAATAGCAGTAACTACAATTGATTATTCATGAATGTATCTAGAAACAGGAACAATAGTAACAGTACAGTTGAAGTAAGATATACATGACCGGCGGAGATTAATGGTGTTTATGAACACACTGGTCCCTGCACTTTATGTCCACGAAATCCACTAATCGATAACTGATAGATTTATATCTCCTTCGTGGAACATCATAGTCGTACATCTTTGTTTTACGAACATGATAGATTTATTGAGCCAAGAAATAGCACCCCTGTTGGGGGTTAAAAATAAGAAGAGAATATTAGTCTCAACAAAGAAATGAGGGTAAAAAGATCTAAAATTTAATGGTTTCCCTTATTTCTCTGTGTTGTTACTTAGTAATAACTAAATATACGGTATTCGAAGTATAATGAAGACCACTCTTGAAAAGGCCCGCTACATAGACAAATGTGCGATAGCAACTGAATGCAAGGTGACAGCATCAGACATAAAACGGGTCTAATAATATTTTCACTTGTTCCTGTGTGTTGGCACTAGGTAACAAATAGAGTATACGTTATTTCAAGTATAATGAGAAATACCATCGAAATGGCAAAAACGTAGCCATTTGTACGTAAGCAATTGATTATAGAGTGATAATATCAGGCATAAAATAGTTCAGAAAAAGAACTGAGATCATTAATATCCAAACTATAGTACTTTTTCCTGTCATCTTTTGCAGTAAATTAGTAATAAATAAAGTACGGGCGATTCAAAGTATAAAGAAAAAAACTACTAAAATGGCCGCCACGCAGATTAACGTACGTAAGTAACAAACGTAGGGTATAAATAAGGAGTAAATGACGTTGCCTCGTATGAAAACATCATCTGGAAACCCCCGTGAGACGTTAGGCTGCGCGGTTTAACGAGGTAAAAATATGTCGGTCTAGCTATGTTTTGCAATGGCAGCGCATGTCTTTTTTAAAAAAACGCAATTCTAGGCAGCTATAATTGGGAAACCTTTTTGGAGGACTAATTTGAAAGTATTTCCATAATATACGGGGAATCGTACATGTGGTCCTCTTATGTATAAACCAGAATTGGAGAGCCGCGCACAAGTGTTACAGTTAATCACTTAGTAGGGCGCATGGAAAAGGGGTAGGACAGATCTATGCCTGTCAAGGGTTTTGCTGAGGTGTGCTGAATTTAACGAAGATTTTAGCACGCACACCGGGGTTAATAAAATCTTTGGTAATGATAAATTAGTTGCGCAGTTTAGTTAAATAAAGTACTGAACTAACTGCTTTGAATGGTTAAAAATATTAGGGTTATATAACCTGAGAGCACGTATTTTCGTTTTTAACTTTAGATACTGGCCTGAGCTTGAATTTAATTGAAAGCCAAGAACTATAGTGATTACGACACACAAAAAGGAAAAAACGCAACACATAGAGTTTTAAAGAAGAAGGAATAACTATATGAAACTCAACTTAAGTTCAAATGGTGAGTTTTACTAAGAGTCTTGGTTTTAAAATATTGCTAAATCAACATACAGAGGGGATTAATACCTAAAATTTCTGTATCTTAACATAGCCTCTGGAACAAAGAATTAAATAGCCAAGCACAAGTACTGAAGAGTGATCTTACTTAACCGCTTGAGCAAGAACATGGGTAAGCGTACTCCCCATTAATACAAAAAGAAACTAAATGACCACAGCGTAAATACCTGGACAGTCATTTAACTATGACCAGAATTCAGACTATTCGTTTGTCTTGTTATATAGGCATGCAGTGAATTGATACACTCTCCTATGGTCGTCTTTATTATTGGAGTTGAAGCCCAATTTCAGTGTAAGTATAATCACTGAATTGATCGCAACTTGGGCCCTTCTATTCAAAACTCTTAAAAAAAAATCCCTCACTTATGAGCAGAGTGTATTATTAAATAAATGAGAATACACTGTTCATTAGACCCCCGTATATCATGACGGCGAGATTAAAATGCCCCCCTTTATACTCTGTGGGTGGATAATTACTCATTCCCGGCAATGAGAGTTACGTCATAACATAGGTCCCCTCTCCTTATGTTATAAGTGGTCCATAATAGAAATCACTGTATGGGCCTTATGAGATAACCTTAAATATAATATTGTGAACCATAGAGAATGAGACAGTACCATGAACACTAATTGTATCTATCCTCCTTTTTTATAGATTATTTTTAATCGGTTTTGTGAGCTGTTAATGTGTTGGTCCTGAAGAAGGTGTTACATATTAGACATTGCACCGAAACGCGTCGACAAGAGGACACAAATTATATTTGTTGTTGTTTTTTATTACTGTAATTTTGTCATGTTTAGTCAATTCAAATGATCCATTGCGTGTTCATTTTAATTTTATGTAACTGTGATTATTATTTTTTAATAAGTGTTTTTATGATTGATGATTATATGAATTCTATGAATTAATATTGATTGCTAAACCTATAGTGATATTGACTGTAATAATTTTAAATAAATTTGAAAAAATTCTTTTAATAAATACTATCACACTAGATACTTGTAGTGTAATGGTCTGTAGTTTCTAGGTCTCGGGTTCACAATATATAATATCTAAACTGACTATCGGCATATATTAAGTAAATACAAAAGGGAAGCTTCTTTTGTTTAATCTTACATACCCGGTCCCTTTTGGTACACCTGGGAAACTCTCTCCTTTTTGTCTATGAGTACTGTTTAAGTGCTGCATAAGTACTTTACGTATTGCCTCTAAGTTGTCTAACTGCTTTTTTGAAAAGCTACCACAGGGCTAAGCGCAGGTTTATTTAGTGATTTTTGTGGTTCACCCTGACAAGGGTTGTGCTTCCTACTTGAGTGGATCTCTCACCCCTCTGAACTACTACCCCAACTTCTTACAATCACTACTCGGCCACTATCACATTCCCGAGTACTACAACTACTATCATCACTGCAACCACCATCAACACCACTACTGCTACAACCATCAAAACTATCAATAAAATCACAACCCCATCACTATCACCAATATCACTACCACCAACATCACTATCACCACTGTGCCACAATGATCATTATCGCTACAACCACCATTACACCTATCAGCTGCACTATCACCAATCACCACCACTAGCACCACACAACCATTATCACCAACGCTTTATCAACAACACCTCTATCCCCACCAGTATCATAGATTGGCCCACCTTCCCGGTAAAACCCTGCCATCAGTCTTCAGCCTGGCAAAGGACCAGGGGCATGGAATTCAATCTAGCGGGCCTCATTTATCCCTCCATTCTCTACCATCACATTCTGGGCCTGGGCATGTGTGAGAGAATCTTACAGAGCTGCCTCCACCTAGAGGTTCTGCTCACCGCCATGTACAATATATTACCTGTTGCAACTCCATATCTGGCCCACTGTCCCCACCAGCTATTAAAATATGCCAGCAAGCTTCAAGGGGGTAGAGCACGCCAGACTTACTGTCACTACAGCACCATACACACACCTGAAAGTTGTCCATTACCTGCCACTGGCTTGCTGGGGCTCAGGTAAAAGGCTGCCCTTACCTCACAGGCCCCACAACTTCTGCTATAGTTGTGTAGGTTACACAGACCCTGACCCAACACAGAAACCGCTGCTCTTAGTCTCCCAGTAGGGCTTGTTTCCTCTGAAGTTGCAATGTTCCTGTTCCCTCTTTAAGGGCCCTGAGAAGGGGTGCGAAAAACAATCTCCCCTGCCCCAATGCTAATGGCTCTTAATGTCTCTCCCCTGCTCAGTCTCCAAACTAGATGCTTCCTCTCCAGTGCCCGTGCCTTCCCTACCAGCAAGGCACTTCTCCCCCTCAACCACCCGCTAGCTGTCTCCCTACAGTAGCCTCTTATTTCTCTTCTGTTGCCTTCCCTGACACCTCAACTTACACTTCATCACTGCCCAACGTCCTGTGTCCTCCTCTCCCTAACCATACCAGATGACCGAGATCTGATGCTGTCCTTGTGTTTCTTGCGTCGCTCTCCTCCCTGAGCTGGGAAAGCTGTTGTCCTCTGCCCTCTTTCTCGACAGAGTAGTAAAGCAATCTCCTGTGCAATTATGAAGGCTGAACAAAGAAAAGAAAATCATTTAAGAAAGGTAACAAACGAATCACAAATTGTGAAAGAAAAAATAAAGCCAGTAAGAATGAAAGAAAGAGAAAGGGTAAAATAGACAGGGCAGTAGGGAAAGAAAGAAGGGAAAGTAGAAATAGTGAGAAGAAAGCATGAAAGAACAAGTGTGAGAAAGATACAATGAGACAAAAAAGGTAAGGACAATGAAAGACACTAAGGAGAGAAAAAACAAAGCAAGCATAAGAAAGGAAGGAAATGTAAAGAAACAGAAGAAAGTGAAAAGAATAGAAGAAAAACAAAGGGATAAAAAGAGTAAAGAACTAAGAAATAGAAAAACAATGGGTGGGAAAAGAGATAGAAAAGATGCCAAAAGAAGTAGAGAAGTAGAAGGTTAATACAATAGAAAACTGGGCGGAATGAAAAATAAATAAATCTAGACACGAATAAAGAATGGCAAGCATTCAAAGAAAAATAACGAGAAGGAGGTAGGTAACAGGTGTTTTGTGTCGACAAGATTGATCCATGCAAGAGAGACACTGAAGAAATAGAGGTCAGAGAAACAGACATGGAGGTGCCCCAGTGAAAGAGAGGAGTCATGAGAGGGTTAATGGAACAATTAGATGTCTGTGATACTGGAAGAGATAGAGGCAGGCTGTATAGGTGGCAGTCCTTATCATATTGTGGCCATTCTTGGTATTCGACGGGACCTTCTTGACATATTATCGGCATCCTTGAAATTATGGTAGCCACAAGGTGAACCACGTGTGCCTCTACTATGCTGTCCCAACCACGCATGTGTCTAAATCATACATGCCTTTACCACGCATGCCTTTACCGTGCACTTTTGTGGCAAACCCATGATTGGTTAAGGGATATGTGTGGTAAGGATTACCACTAACCTACTCCTCTTTCCTACCCTAAGCCCTAAAATCCTATTCCCCTAACTCACCCCCCGCCATGAGGCCTCAAACGTACCACACCCCTAAAACTACCCCTTCCCCCATGCTGAGGTCTAAAACCATGCCCCCTACTGTACACTACCTGACCCCAGCCCCCCCTCCGTGAGTCCCAAAACACCCCCCACACACTATCCTTTAAATCACCCCAACCCCTTCCACTGCCCTGAGGCCCAAAACCCTGCCACCCATTAAAAAAAACCTACCACAACCGGGGCTCTAAAACCTACCCCGCCCTTAAAACTGCCTCTTCCCCTCCCCCGCTTTGAGGCCTAAAACCCTGTCCCTACCGTAAACTACTCCAACACCAGCCCCCCTGCCCAGAGTCCTAAAACATACCCCTGAGCTGTCCTTTACACTACCCCAACCCATTCCACTGCACTAAGGCCTAAAACCCTGCTACCCATTAAAAAAAACTCCCCCCTAACCCAGCCCCAGCCCTTAAGAGCATCTTGACCCCCTAACCCCGCCCTGAGCCCAGAAAATTCCTGTCCCCTTCCAGAAAATACCCAGATCCCCGCCTTGACCTAAAACATACCCCCACCCCTAAAATCAAACCCCCCAAACCCGGCTCCAGCCCCATTTACCTGTCCGAGTCCAGAGCTCCCTGTTCCAACACTTCTCCCCGTCCATCTGAACACTAGACTGCTGTCTGCCTTAACCACTCATACGCGGGGATAGGGCAGATGTGTGACTCAGGCAAGTATGGGTACACTTGTGGGGAAACGGCACGTGTGGCTCATCCCGCGGGGTATAGGCAGTTTCCCATTCCTGACATTTGTTGTCTACCACTTACACATGATAGGGATTCCGGAAAGCCAATGTGATACCTGGACATGTGTGTCTTATTCTGTCCATGGTGAGCAGTAGTCCCATTAAAACAGACAAAGTGGTATTTGAGGAGGTCGATATTCTCAGCGTGAAGTGGACTGGGTGTTTTTCTGGATTTTTATCTGTAGCTATTTTGGTGATGAATCATCAAGGCAATTGAACATGAGGCAGTGACTCTGTTGTTTATCTCCAGCCAGGGGAGGTTTCTGTGATGCTGGGTGATGTTTTGATTTTTGCCCAGGACACAGATAAGGTACACTTCAGAATTTTGAACTTTTGACGTCTCTTTATTTCGTTTGTAGGAAGGCAGGCCTGTGGATCTGGGAGTTGAAGTGGTCTAAGCAGGAGTTTACCAGCGCTTTGACCACGAAGGGGTGGTGTTCTCTGAGAAAGGACTGTAAAGTTATTTTGAGCAATTTTAGTTGATGGAATGAGGATTCAATGTCTGTTGAGATTTTAGAGGTTTTAGGCCATTGAAGACATTTATTAATAATTGTTTTGTTCCTGTGACTTGCAGGTATACTTGCCGTCCATCTTCAGAGGAGTTAAATAGGAAGTTGTAGAGTGAATGAGGTCAGTTAGGGGCTTTACATGAATGGTAAACTGTGATCGAGACATCAGGATCCCTGAGGTACCCTGCAGCTCAGTGGGCAAAGGCAAGGGGCAGGAGGTAAACTCAAGTCTTCAAGCCAGAAGTTGGAGTCGGTTGTGACCAAGCCGTAATTAGCTGTAAGGAAGACTTCTGTTAACATGGTAAAGAATTGCTTGGAGTCATTTGTGTTGGGCTAGGCCGGTGGTAGCATTAATGATTTTGAGGCTGTGGTTTGGGGAGGTTTGAAGTGATCTGCCATAAAATTCAAAAGAAGGGCTCATGAAGAGGGTTACTTTTTGTATTATAGCTATGCCTCCAGTTCTTCCCAGTTGTCTGGTGGTGTGCGTGAATGTGACATTCTGTGGACCGAGCTGTTTGAAGGAGACACTGGATGATTTTGTGTACAAGAGTTCCATGATGAGTTGCATGTTGAGGGTGTTGTCTGTGATAAGGTCATGGAAGTCATAATCATGTTTCATAGCACACTTAGGCCCGCATTACGAGTGGGCTGATAACATTCTAAAATATCTTATGTTATCACACATATCTGAATTATGAGTTTTGCATTAAAAATGTATCCCCAAACGCATGTTGACAGGTCAAACCTGCTGATATTTCAGAGAAAAATTAGTTGATAATTCCTGGTTTTGGTGCAGTAAGCACCAGACGTTGCATGTTAGTTCCAAAAATATTCATTAAGTGATAATTATCATCCTGATAAATTCTGAACACAGTTTTTATTGGGTGTAATGCACATTGCATGTTATAACGGCCAACTCACAATGCGGGCCATAGCATTGTATGGGATTGAAGGAATAGCTTGCTAGTCGATCTCCTATTTTCTGGAACATTGTGTTCAAAGTGTTAAACCAGGCACATTTCTGTCCACTCCATGGCAATCAAAAAGGGGATTGCCTCAGGGCTCGTCTATGAGCCCAAGCCTACCTAAAGTGTACCTGACCCCTTTGGCTGCCTTGAAACTATCCTATAGCTTTGAATTAATATTACATGCTGATGACACCCAGATTGTGATCTTCTTTAGGAGCTACATTCTGTGCCAGAAAATCTTCAGCCGCGCCTTTCGCAGGTAGTTAAATGGATGAATGACGATGTGCTGAAATTGAATAGTGAAAAGACCCACCTTATAATTCTTGGTTCCTCTCCCTCCAACTTCACCTCCTGTTGGTGGTCAGATGATTCAGAACAATTGCCATAGCCAAGGAAATCAGCTAAAATCCTAGAATTCTATGTGGATAGCAAGCTCTCTTTTAACACACAAATGAGCAAAATGCACTCGTTCTGTGTTTTTCATATCTGCTTGCTTTCTAAAATCCTACCCCTTCCGATAAGCCACAGGAAGACTGTGATCCAGGGGGGAAATTGTTCGCACCTGGACTGTTGCAACAGGCTGTACATTGGATTATCCAGGTCGTTAATCAGTAGACGGCCGCTGATTCAGAATAACATAACATAGCATGACGTGTATTTGTACAGCGGACGTTCACCCAAGGGGATCTTGGCGCTGAATAACAGGTGTTTATTGTTACCCAACTCAGTGATAGTCAATTTTGCCACAGAAAGATTTTTGCCGAAACAAGAAGAACAGTGACACAGGCCCTCGTCAGCAGCAGACTGGACTACGGCAACACACTCTATGCAGGAATCCCGGCCAAACACCAACGGCGACTACAACGCATCCAAAACACCTCCGCCCGACTGATCGTCAACGCCCCCCCGCCGCAGCCACATCACCCCCGTCCTGAGAGACCTGCACTGGCTCCCCATCGACAAGAGGATCACCTTCAAGCTCCTCACCCACGCACACAAAGCACTCCACAACGCCGGACCAGCCTACCTGAACAGCAGACTCAGCTTCTACACCCCCACCCGCCAGCTCCGCTCCGCCAACCTCACCCTCGCAGATGTCCCCCGCATCCAATGTACGACCGCCGGCGGCAGATCCTTCTGTTACCTCGCCGCCAAAACCTGGAACACCCTCCCAACCCACCTACGAGAGACCCAAGACCTACTCGCCTTCAGAAGACTCCTCAAGACCTGGCTCTTCGAGCAGTAGCGGCACCCCCCCACCCCCACCCCTCAGCTCCTTGAGACCCTCACGGGTAAGTAGCGTGCTTTACAAGTACTCTGATTGATTGATTGATTGCTAAATCTCCCTAAATGCCTCTCTATTTAAAAACAATTGAGAGAACTTCCCTGGCTCCCTGTGCATAAAAGAGTCATGTTCAAAGGATTGTGCATCTGCCACAGGTCTACACTGGGTAAGGGTCTTCAGACTATAAAAAAAACCCACTTCAAATCATCCTGCCCCAAACGCATGCTTTCAAAGGTCGTTTTCTAAGATTCTCTTAGAAAAGCATCACTTTAAGAAAACCATCCTGGAAGGGCGCTCGTTCGTCAACCAGACAATCAAAGTGTGGCATTCTCTTCCTCTGGAACCTCAGTTGAAATCTGATTATCTGTCATTCTGGAAACTCCTAAAACCTTGGTTGTTCTCCCTGGAATTTGTCTTTGGTCCCATCACGAGCTAACGCTTTGACACCTCTTGAGGGGTATCTGTGAACTTTATAAAGTTATAAATAAATAAATAAAAACATTGATTAGGCAACTATTGTTATTCAAAATAGTTTAAAGAAAGAAGATGTATACATTAATGCCAATTTACACATCCAAATCGGTGACCTTGTCGTGGTCTACTGGCTTGGCTTGGGATGAGCCATCTCATAAAATAATATTAAAAAAACAGGCAGAGAGGTGTCTCAGCCACCCCCTCACCTCTACCACACATGCATAGAGTGCCACCTCTCCAAAGCTGCCCGCTCATTAATAGTATCAGTGCATACTAATGAGCAATGGCGAGCTTTACTTTCTATTTCTGAAGGGGAGAGGATGTGGCCTCACGGCCTGCGCAGCCGACTTTGGAGCTGGGGAACCAGGTTCAAGCCTCAGCATCCACTCAACATCCTGCGATTCTGGGCAAATCACTAAATCTCCCCGTGCCTGAATGTGTCCTTGTGTAACGCAACCGGTGCTCATTTAAAGGGCTCCAACCCCTTTGGGTCGAATTTGCTCTATATAAATCTGCAAAAGAAACCAAAAAGAACAGGGAGCGTCCGGTAGGCAGTTTATGGCAGCTGAGTGCATAACAAACAGGAGGATTACATTGTGGTGTCGTTTAGAGTTTATGACAGAGTACATGAGCAGTCTCTAATAGCCGAAAGAACCTGAACCTCAATGCTCATGTTTAATGTATGCAAATATTGAATTGGAAGTTACCAGGAGTTGCCCCTACCAAGCAACTTAAGCACTGAAGCCCTCTCCTCCCCTCTCAATATCTCATTGATGACCCTATATAAGTGTCACTCATGCAAAAGCCTCTATTCCGCCACATCATGACTACACAGGTTGCCACCACACAGGACAGTAGACTATCAACAACTGGTCCTAACTAATTCATGATTTTATACCCAAAACCTATCTAAGAATGCTACTAACAATCTCAAACATAAGATCCTGAAGGATCTATCAGACATCTACTTCTGCACAAATAAAGGAGCCATGAAGTCGGACCTAATTTTCTTTACCTGACACATTGCCCAGTGGGCTATACAATACAATACAGGCACACCAAAGGGTGCAACGAGCCACCAAAATACCTCAGAGACTTAAATTCACAATCACACCCTCCCCCTTCTTCAATGCTGAGGCAACAATATCCATCTACAAAAATTGTCAACTCTATAATACTAGACTCTGATACAAACCTAGACATATTTGACGGGATATTACACCTACTAAGATCTCACACTAATGCACAAACACACCAGTACTCATGCTGCAGTCAGTGCCATATTGCTCAACTCTAAGAATCCCTAACTTCACCAGTCATCCGGTACAACTGCACAGAAGTCCTGACTCCTTGCAACAACACCACTCCCGATCCACGCAGCCAAACTCTCCCCTAGCCCACTTCACACCGTATCGCCCTTCACCCAACTTAACCCAAATTAACACTTCTAAACCCAACATCAGCGTGCGTCCCATCTTACCATCCCAGCACCGCAGACTCTGTCAACTCACAACTCCCTATCCTCCCATTACTGACTACTAAATCATAAACTCCCAACCATACCTAATAATCCTGAAACTCTTTTCCTAAGGAGCACTCAACCTTACAGTAACCCCACACAGCACCTAACATCTCTCCACCGGATTGGGGGAGAATGGCAATCCCCTAACAAATACCTTGAAATTGGACTATTTCTCACCAACCAAACCAACCCATAGTCCTAGACACCTCCCAGGGCGAACTATAGTCACGCTTTCACCAAACAGTTTGATTAGCTGCCCACATGGATCACCCAAATCAGACACTGTGGGCCTCATTTACAAACAAATTACGCAGCGTGGCGCAGCAAGCCATTTTGCTGTGCTGGGCTGCATCATTTTAAAAGTACAGAGATGCGTTGTATTAACAACAATATGACGCATCTGTGTGCTTTCCCGTGTGCAGGCGCACAATTGGCTACCATGCACCAGCACAGGCACCTTTGCTTCATGCTACAAGGGTGCCTGCGCTGCGGGTATGGTTTCTTTTGTGCAGGAAGGGACACCTTCCTGCAAAAAATCTATAATTGATGGCATTTTCCGCTTTCTATGCGGGGTGCAGAGTGCAGCACGCATAGAAAGAGGAAAAAACGAGGAGAAATAAAAGTATTTCTCCTCGTTACACCACTCCTACGCCTCACTTGGGGAGGTGTAGGATTCTGACGCATTCCCAGCTTTACAAATCTTTGTAAATCAGGGAATGTGGCAGGTTCCTACAATAACACCCATGGAATGCCTTCTTTCACCCAGAGTAATGGGTTTAAGGGCAAACAACCTTTACAACACAGTCATTACATTGCACTACCTTTACATAGCAGTCATTACATTGCAACATCCTTTACATCGCATGTCATTACAACGCAGCCATTTTCTTACGTGTTCCTTACATGAGGAGCACTTTCATGGGCGCAGTACACCCATAGTGTTGGAGTTCTTCTTTTCACATAGTACACCTCATTTTTTTTTCTTCCCTACGTAGGGATGGCAATGTTTTAGTCCTATTTGCTCAGTGTACATTTACCCACTTGTGTTACTTACGGTTCCTACCCTCTTTCAGGGCATCTATGCAAGGGTGTTAGTCCTTTTTGCACTAGTTAACCATCCCTATTCTTAGGGGAAACAACCTTTACAACCCAGTCATTACATCGCAATACATTTACAACGCAGTCATTGCATCGCAACATCCTTTACAACGGATGTCACTACAACGCAGCCATTACATTGCATGTCACTTCAACGCATGTCATTACAACGCTTGTCACTACAACACAGGCATTACATCGCATGTCATTACAAAGCATACCATTACAATGCATAGTACTCCAACACTATCCAACACTTACCCTACTGTTGCACCCACTAGAGTTAGAATAGTAATTTTTACCCTTACACTATCCAACACTTACCCTACTGTTGCACTCACTGGAGTTAGAATAGTAATTTTTACCCCTACACTATCCAACACTTACACTACTGTTGCACTCACTGGAGTTAGAATAGTAATTTTTACCCCTACACTATCCAACACTTACCCTACTGTTGCACTCACTGGAGTTAGAATAGTAATTTTTACCCCTACACTATCCAACACTTACACTACTGTTGCACTCACTGGAGTTAGAAAAGTAATTACTACCCCTATACTATCCAACACTTACCTCAAATGTGATGTAATGGAATGCATTGTAATGGTATGCATTGTAAAGGTATAATGCGATGGAATGGAATGCATTGTAAAGGTAGTTTCTGCAAATGCGATGTATTGGCATGCGATGTAAAAGAATGCATTGTAAAGGATGTTGCAATGTAAAAACTGTGTTGTAAAGGCATGTGTTGTAAATGTATGCGTTGTAACCTCATACATTCGCGTGAAAGCGGGCCCTATTTACAAGGCCATGTAAAGTCACGCAGGGTGACTTTACGTGGCCTTGCAAATATGGGCAGAGACACTGCGCCGCCGGTGTGTAAAAAAAAGTGACACACCAGTGGTGTAATGGCCTTGTAAATGAGGCTCTCTATTTCCCCACCACACGATCAGATCATCTGACGGAACACCCAAACGAGGCACCCTCTGAGACTGACCTGAAACACTCACTCTACTACACTACTCTACTACAAACCTGTTTTTACCTAATGGGACACAAAGCAGACTCTGTGAGCGCAGATCTGATGACCATCCAAACCAAACTTCAGTGGGCTGACTACACCCTTATTAGACAAACACACCACTAAGCTGCCTTGGACATCAACCCCAGATCCAACCAACATCTGGCGACCAAATATATCTCGAAACCAGCTGACCAGAAGCTACTCTAATCTTATGAGGAGGCTCTACTCACCGAGACACAGCCAGCTTATCAAATACAAACTATTAAGAACACTAGCACAAGAAGAACCCTACCGAAGGGGCACGGGGTGAACCCAAATAACCTGATATCAGTGCCACGCGTCCTGAATCCTCCTCACTCACCCACTGCCCCAGCATCAGGCCTAAAATGCATGCTACTCACCTGCAGAACAGCGGGCAATAGCGGATGCAATCATACCACTTGAAGGAGATATAGCTTTCCTGGTCGAAACTTGGTTAAATGACTCTTTCTCTCCCCTCTTGGATATCATAGAAAGATGGATGTAACAGCAACTGCCTTTGCTCTGTACAGCACTCTGATATCTTTTGGGTCATATTCATGCTTTATAAAACTTTCGACACAAAAACAAAATAAATGCCAAAATAAATAGATTTGAACTTCCTGTAAAAGTTAGGGCTTTTTAACAGAAGTTTAGAGAAAATTGAATGAAAAAAGCTGTATTTTGCCCCCAGGTTTTTTGAAAGATTAACTCTGAATACACTTCACAGGATCAGATTTGTCTGGCATATCATTAAAGTATTAGACTACTTCATGAGTGCCTCTAAATATGTCCCTCTAAAACATATGGCTTGTTTAGCCAAACTATATGAAGATTATGCTTTAAATGGCACAATTTGGTCTAATCTTTTTCAGAGATTCCATGTGGGAGAGGGAATAATCATGCGATACAGGTGAACCCTGGTAGAGAAACCTCAAATGTTTGTTGTACTTAATCTTAGCTCATTCAAAAATGTTTGGGAAAAGTTGTACTGTTTGCTTAAGTTCTTGCTGTTTCTGCGTCTTGAGAACAAAACCAGGGACTTTCCTATTAGATTCAAAATCAGAACACAGGTAAAGGTGTCGAAAGTTCTTGCTGTTGGTCGCCAGCGGGAGTCATTCTTCATACAAAGGGAATGGTTTTCCTTCTTAGCAAGTTCATTCTTACTTTTCATCTATTGGAAGTTTGCTGTCCGTGTTGCTCTTTTGCCAGTTTCTGGCTGGTGTGTGGACTTTGTCTGGACTGTATTGTTATCCTAATGAGCGAGTGGTTCGGTCATGTAGCAGTGAAACCGGAAGACATCCCCCTCAACTCCCTTTAGATTTTCATTCTGTATAAGTTTGCGAATTATGGTAGCCAAATCTCCCCTGAAAATGTTAATAGATGTTTCCGTCAACTAGAAGAAGGTAGAATTATACATAATGAAGTAATGTATCTACTCATTTTAGAACTGGAGCTGTCGGGGTTGGAAACAGGCTGCACACTCTGCCTATGTCTCTCCTCCTCCTGCTTTCAGACGCGAGACACGATAATTAAATCCGTCGGTTTATGCAGAAATGTCCAGGTGCCTGAATTTGAAGAAATTCTCAGAATGAGGCGTGTTCAGTTTTTCCCATCAGCAATTTGTGGACGGTGAAGCCCGAGGTTGTCATGGTAACTGCATCTAGCAGGAATGGGATAAATTAAAATCATAACTCTGGAGGGAAAAAATGAAATTCTGGAGGAATGCCGTCTCCACAGCTGCTGCCCATGTGCTTTAGAGTTGAAAGAAAATCAAATTTGCACCAGATACGCGGGTCTATCCAGATGGGGGTGCAAATTGTGATTCTAGCTTACTAGGCAGCGAAAGCAAGCATCAGTAAGGTTATGCTAAGCATCAGTTAGGTTATGCTAAAATTAACTTGCTCTTCTATGCAAGAAATATGTTTTGGCGTGCTCCGTTCATGACTGTGTATTCTCGTGGATTAAAAAGGCGGTGGCTGCCAATACAGCCTGTTCCTCACTGAAGGCTCCATGGGCCTCATTTATGAGGAATTGACGTAGGGCAGTGCCGCACGTCTTCTTGCTGCTCCGCCCTATGCCAATGTGAGAGGGAATTAATGCATCTTATTTATGAAATACAGTGAATTCCTGTTCTTCCCCCCTGCGCTGGCGCAAAATGTGCTGCCTAGAGCCATTGTAGGCACCCATGCAGCAGTGTGCAAGGGTGCCTCTATTGCAGGCAGGATTGCTTTTGTGCAGGAAGTGACACCTTCCTGCACAAAACAATCCAGAGAGGTGTTTTCCTCTTTCTATGTGTGCTGAATGCAGCACACATGGAAAGAGGAGAAAATAAGGAGAAATCAAAATATTTATTTTCATTATGCCACTCTGGTGAGGCGTATGTTTTTTGCGCGTCCGCAGGTTTATGTGATTAAGTAAATCTGGGGCAGCGTGAAAATCCATGGATGCTGCATGGAAAGACCCACCGCGGCGATCATGGAGCACCTCCTTGATGCACTGTACGGCACGGAAGCGACTTGCGCTTCTTTCTCTTCATATCTATGAGGCTATGTAAAGCCACGCAGGGTGGCTTTGCGTCACCTCATAGATATGATTGACAGGCCTGCGCCACCGGAACGTCATAAAAAGTGTCACTCCGGCAGTGCATGCCTCTTGTAAATGAGGGCCTGAATGTTAAAGACTCCCCTGCCCCACCTCCACCGAAAGGCCTTTGGAGAACCCTTAACATGCAACCTTCTTCAAAAGCCGCTTAAACACTGGCGTGATTTACTACCACCCTGGCTTTAGGAAATGGTTTGGGGGTTCCCAGGATAATCAAAGGTGACTCATCTTCGATTGTGTCAATTAGAATTTGTAGTTTTGTGGGGGCCTTTTCATTATTGGATCCAAAATTGAGCCTCAAGCGCCCCTTTAGAACTTGACTCTCGAGGTGAGGAGGCAAGGTGGCCCGAGGCGGACCCAGACAGATGGTGTGGGCTACAGACCAAGCCCTAATCAGGGGCAGTTAGAACTCTGAATAACGCTATCACTCCAGTGTTTATTTTTACTTTAAAAAGAAAAACAACTTTATTTTGCACATAGCTGAATACTGCATATTAAAATATAAATGAACATGGAGAAATGACAATAAACGTAAGCGATCTTTTCACACAAAAAAACAATTCCTGGTTATTTGTTTTGACATATTTCTGTTTATTTATTTGGAAGTTTTATAGAGTGCCTCAGGCCACCTACTAGCCTCAGAGTGCTGTATAACAATGTTAAGCGGAAGAAAAAGACTTAGAATGGATTGTCAATGATTGGTCCAATCTGGAATGGGGCTGGTTTGAGGCAGCCAATCAGCCCGTGCCTGGAGCAGACGGTGGCAGCCGAGGGGGTTAGCCATATGATTGCTTGCATTTAACAATCAATAATCTACTGCCTATTGGCTTTAATTACAGTTATTAATAATAACCCCCTGCCAAGAGACTTTGACAGAGTTTTTTCCACAAGCAATACGCCACTTCCGATAGGCTTTGACTACAAGGTTTCACAATCACTAAGCCACTGCCTATTGGCTTTATAACCAGGTTTTATGAGGGCTTATGTGACACACCGAGAGAAAGTAAATTGTCAGCGTTTTCTTTTCGGAAATGTTTATCGCATATAGGCCCCCATAATGCAGGGCTTTAAAATCCAAATATCTCCCGGCCGGCTTTGGATACATTTTGCAAGGTTTCAAAGTTTACTCCCTCATCCACTCCCCACTGAACACTCCCAGACCATGGGGAAGGAGAAGCACCCTCAAGGTCCAGTTTGTGGCAAAAGGGGCACTACCTGAGAGTTTCAGGGGTGAAGGGCGCGCTCCACAACTCCCTGTGGGTCTAATCCCACTCCATGGAACTCGGAGTGGTGCTGCTGACACGGTTCTTGGTCCCTCTGGTCAGAGACGCCTGTGGCTTCTGAATGGGGCGCCTACTTCTGTCACAGGCAGTCTAGTGGAAATGTGGTGACACGAGGCTGAGCGCCCCAGGTGTGCGACGTCACCTGCCTTTGTGGCTGAAGCGTGGGTGGGCTCACTGACGGCCTATTTAGTCATCTGGGGTCTCTTCGTGCATGGGGGGCTGTGTGGAAAAGGGTTACTTACATGACTGGTCATGAGCTTAGTCAAAAGGGGCGAGTTATGCCTATGGGGCCTCTAGCACCTGCTTCAGGTACTGCAGCATGCTGCAGAAGGTACTTTTGTCTCACTCGAGGGACCTCTTGTAACAGCCTAGGGTTCTGTAGCCTGCTTTGGGAAAATGCTGATCGCAGCTCTTGAAAGGGCATGAAAATGGGAATGCCAACTTCTTTAAAGGTACTGAGGCCCATTGGGTTTCCCAGTGCCTTTTCATGCTGCGCTCCTAATGTAAACCATATCATTTCTTAAAGGTAGAACAGGTGTTACCATCAACCAACGAATTAGCAACACTAGATCAGATTACTTGTATTTAAAACCATAACCTTCGAGTTTCACAGTGATGTCTTCACTTAGTGCATAAACCTACTGAGTTAACTCCCATACTTATACAGGAGTGGCAGCGCGATGGTAGGTAAAATGCCCGTAGGACACTGGGCACGGAGTTGGAATAGTTGAAAGGTACGAATCACAAGCGTGCACTGATGCTAGAAGTTGTGCAGGCAGCGCGCCGGTGGGCAGGCGCACGGCGCCTCTCGCTGTCCCTTCAATAGACTGTTGTTTCAATCTTGGCTCAGAGACAGTGGGAGATTGACGGCCCCTGCGCCGTGGTGCCGGCAGAGATGCCCTGCAGTGCTCTGCTGTTCCCAGCTGTCAACAAAGCCTGACTCTGTGGCCTGGCTTGCACTTCATGGCACCCAGGGACAGGGTGGGCTGCTGCGATTGGCTGGTGACAGCTGGTGTTTTCACGCGCCGAGTCCCGCGCGGGAGAGTAGGAGATGGAGGGAACGGGACGGAGGCGTGGTGCTCGTGACGGGAGGAAGGGTACCTTCCATTTACATCTCTCCACCTTGAGCTGTTCAGGTAAAGAGGTGCGTGCAGGGTCGGACTGGGGCACAAAATAGGCCCGAACACCAAAATAAAAGTGACCGCCACTAGAGAATTAGATAACTCAAAAAGTGACCTACGTTTCCAAGTTGGGGCTTGTTTGAACTTGTAAAGACATCTGTATGAGTGTTTTACAAGGTATAGAAGACTGCATAGCGTGGACCTTGCTGCAGGCAATTTTTGTTTTAATATCAGGGTAATCCACTGTAAAAAAAACCGCCCCAACAGACCTTAAAATAGGTCCAGTAACAGCCGAAATACCGGCCCACACACAGACCTGTGAAACCGGCCCGTAAGGCTCTCACTGCGTGAGTGCCCTATAGGCTGGGCCAATGGAATTATGCAATTGAGCGCCTGCGGTGAATTTCGCATATTGATAGAATTGCCTCATTTGCCACATAATCCATCATATGCTGCATAATCTACAGATTTTACCCCCATTTTTTTTTGTTTCTAGCTCAAACGGTGTAAGAGTTACTAAAAATGCAGCGGCACGTGTTGCTGCACAGTGGAAGGCCCTTTGCAAAGCTGGACTGTTCACCTTTCTGTTGCTTTTTAGTATATTCAGGTGATAAACAGGTGCTTATGAGGTGCAACCAATACACAGACAGTGTTCACAAGTTACAAAATGCTGAAATAAATATGTAATATATATTATTACAAAACGTGCCGCATCATGCCGCATAATTTACTCAACCCTGCTGCATAATATGGCACACTGCTGCCGCAAAATTCCAGTGGCCCTGCCTATAGGCCAGTGCACGTGAGCCTCCTATTTCTGGGGACTGAAGCTCAGACCTGAGTTCATTCCTATTGAGACCTTTGGGGTTGTCTCTTCACTTCTTGTGCGTCACGGGCGACAGAAGCCGCTGCAAGGACGCTGCAGGGCGCAGCATACTGTGGACCATCATGTCTGACTGACTGATACAACATGCCATGGCTTCAGGTGTTGCAGCTGGCGTGGGTCACGCACGGACTGGCCAGAAACGGAATATAGATTACTTTGAGCATGCATGCACGTCCTCAACGTAATTATGAATGCTACCTGAAGATGTCTTTTTCTAGCTTACTTTGCGCGCTACTGCACTTCCCTAAATACACTAGGGCTATGAGAAGGACATAGCACATGCTATTTGTTTTATTTGTTGCCACAATTGTAAGCACAGTGTTGTCGCTGTCACCAAATGTACTACATAAAACACAAATACCCGTAACGGTCTAAACATACATGGAAGTTGCATCCGAGACACACTAGGGGGCAGATTTATGTTGCACTTGCGCCACTTTTGCGCCGCCGTTGCGTCACTTTTGTGACGCAGCAGCGGCGCAAATCCTGCGCCATGGTGCGGGGTATTTACAACGTGACGCATCTGGGAGATGCGTCACGTTGTAAAGCCCTGCGCCACATGTAGGCGTTCCAGGGCAGGTGGGGGTGTTCCGGCGCAGGAACGCCTCCTAAAAGTGGCTGAGTGAAATCTACAAGATTTCACTCAGTCACTTTTAGGCCCATGCTGCGTCAAAACCCTGCGCCTGCTTGAAGCAGGCGTAAGGATTGACGCAGCATTGTACAGATAGGGCCCCCCAGAACATTGCTGAAGCTGCGTCACGCTTGCGACGCAACTCCAGCAATGCGCCACTTTTACGGCACAGATGCGTCACGCATCTGTGCCGTTTTTGCCCCATGGTGCGCCGCATTATAAATGCGGCGCATCCATGGTGGCGCAGCTGTAGCGCATAATAATTGGCGCATCCCTGCTAATATGCAGGGATGCGCCAGTTAACATAAATCTGCCTCTCGGTTACTACTACCGCAACCAATCACGGCCAATGAAAAACAACTGATGACGCTTAGGGCCAATTTTTTATAAAATTCTTTTCATTGAATTTTCAATTACAGAAACAAACAGAAGGCAGTGTAAGTTATATCTTACTACAGCAAACAGCAGGTTTAATTATGGTCATTGCAGCGTATATACCTTAGCCTCATAATACCAGGACTTCTTCCAAACTTAAACAGGAGAAAACCTAAAGAAAAGACGAGGGGCCGAGGGGGAGGGTCGGCACACAGCAGAAGTTGAGCGGAAGCAAGTCCTATATCAGCCTCTCCAGCTGCACATCGGGAAAACGCAGTAAATGCACTGCACGCAGCGGCTTGCCTCAGGAGTCATAAGGGCAGCAGGTGTAACGACCACGAATCCGTCTCTTGTATGTCAGGGGCCATGGCCTCCACGTTTCCCTCGGGGGCGCCCTCAGGCTTGACTCGAGGGGGCACCAGAAATCTTTAGGACGAGTCCTCACCGGCATCAATTCCCAATAGGCAGTAAGGTTTTCTTGACAGTACGCCTCATCCTTGAGCCCATCATCGTTCTGTGGAGTCAGGGGGCGCCCCCAGTGCATCGCCACTCGCTGTTTATCCAGCAAAAGCAGGAGTGCAGTAACCTTCGCAGCTGCAGAGGGGTTTGCTCCAGCTGTGGGCCTTTGACTTTGTCAATGGTGTTAAAAACAGTAAGTCAGAATCGTCCAGGCAGCCCCAGGCCAGGTGCAGAAAATCAGTGCACGGCTTGGAGCAATGGGTACAACGTACATCTTCAATGAGGCCTACGCAGATGCTCAGGGGTGCGATAAAGCTTGTGTAGATACTTAAAATGCACTGAGCGCAGTCGGTAGTTGGGTGACAGTGCTCTACCTTGGGAACAACAGAAACAACAGTGGTCCTCAGAAATGGGGGCTGCAAGGACATCAGCCCACGCCTGTCTGGCGCTAGGGACACGCACCTGCTCTGCCTCCCGCACGCCGGCATGAAGTCTGGTGATGAGCCTGCGCGGGGACGGGTCCGCAAGCAAAGGCTTGAGAACCCGAAACGTGGGGTGTGCCACTGGCAATGAAACAAAAAGCGCTCGTATCGCGGCTCATAGCTGGGTATAAGTTAATGTGTCCAGTATGATGATGTCCTGAGCAGGGGCGTAGGAGACACTAAATTTCTGTGGGGAACAAGGACAGCCATTGGACTTTCCTGTGACCCGATATAAATCGACTATTGTCTGAGAATCGTACACTCCGTTAAACTAATACAATTGCATAGTTTTGTAGTGAAACATTGATAAAGGCAGGCATGTAGTCACAGTTTGCAAGTATGCTTTAATTGTTATTTACATTCACAAAGTAATTAGAACAAATGTGAAAAAACATGTTTTTGAATGTTACATCTTCATGCACCAAGCAAACAAAGGTGGGACGAAAACGAAGAATAAACTGAATGCTCTGTGCGACATTCCTAAACCTCAAAATACAATTGGACTAATATTGGAGTGTAATGGAGACAGGCTACAGGCACACAGAGCTGTAAGAGCAGAGAAATGTCCACGTTGTAAAAGTGGCATATCTAAAATGGTAATATGAAATCCAACCTTACCAGTATAGAAGATTTATCATTGCCATTCGAAAGATGCAAAACATGGCACAGCTACTCCTTTCTAATCAGTAATTACAGCTCAAAAGAGTGTATTGAGGAATTCCCAATGTTAATCTATGAGAGGAGTAGGCCTCACAGAAGTGAAGCACTAATGTAGGTGTTTTTCACTACAAGGACATGCACAACCTAAAAGTAATGTTCTACCTTTTAATAACATTGCACCCTGCCCTATGGGCTACCTAGGGCCTACATTAGGGGTGAATTATGTGTAATAAAATATAAGTTTAAGGCTTGGCTAGGGGTTTTTAATACCAAGTTTACATGGCAGTAAAACTGCACACACAGGCTACTTGTGTGGGTGGCACACACAGTGCTGCAGACCCACTAGCAGCATGTAATTTACAGGCCAGGTATACCACTGTAATAAGGCACTTATAAGTAAATTAAATATGCTAATTGTGTATACACCAATGTTACCATGTTTGGGGGAGAAACACAGAGGAGTTGGCCTAACGGCTAGGGCGCTCGACCTCGGACCTGGGGAACTGGGTTTGAGTCTCGGTAATGACGCTGAACATCCTGTGATTCTGGGCAAATCACTTAATCTCCCCGTGCCTAACAAAAAAAATGAATGTGTCTCCTCATGTAACGTAACTGGTGCTATGTAAAGCGCCCTGATACCCGATTGGATTCGGGTCAAGTTCGCGCTATATAAAACTCTGCAACAAAAAAAAAACATGTACTTTAGCACTGGTCGTCTGTGGTAAAGTACTCTGAGTACTAAGGCCAACAAAAAGAATAAGCAAAAAGAAGAGGTAAACATGTAAAAGGTTTGGGGAACGACCACCCTAAGGCTGGCAGGTCTAATAGTATGATATATGATTCTGTGTGTCTGAGTATTAAAGTCAGTTGGATCCCTTTTGGAAACCCCTGGTTTAGCAGGGCACAAGAAGGAGAGCGAGAATAGTTTCTCAAACACTGGAAGTTCGTCGCCTACATTGTTGTGACTGGAGGGTGGAAAAAAACGTTAATGCATCGCAAAGTATGAAACACAATACCAAAACTTTTGTTTTCTAATCTATGAGAACCGTTATTGCAGATGGATGATACGAGTGTAGAGTCCACTTAAACCGCATTGTCTTGCACAAAAATATAAGAAGCCCAATAAGATAAATTTGCAGTAAGAATTAGCCTTGTGTGGAATGCTCACAAAAATGGGATACACAGTGTTTGTGTGGAAGATAGATGCTTGCCAATGTAAAAAGGCCTGCTGTGTGAGATGCTCACAGAAGATAGGTATAGTGAGATACGCAGAATGAGGTGTGTGGCAAAGATCAGATATGAGGTGTTAGTGATGAACACCAGAAACATAGTGTTTGTATGTGAAACTTACAAATGAATAGAATGGGTGGAAAGTCACAAATGAGTAGTGCATGGATGCACTAAAGCACAAAAGCTTTGTTATATGGGAGGCTCACAAAAACTATAAAATGCTCAAAAAAGCAAATATGCTTCGTGCTAGGATTATTCAAGGCAAAATATCGAACATTTAATTGCAACAATAATTAAAGACATGGAGGTCTTGCTCAAGACTATGAGGATTTATTTACAAGTGACATTTGGAGAGTTGCATATTAAAAGTGAAGTAATCTTTGGGGAATAGTTATTGCTACCAAGAAAAAAGGTCAGGTGGGCAGGATAACTTGGATATGGATGGTGATGCACCAGAAGAAAAGCCACAAGTGTCCCGGAGGAGTCTGAAGACCCCTTACTGGAGAACTCTTGATCCCCAGGGAATAGCTCTAGTGGCACAGAGGGATGCCCTTGAGGTAGAACTCCCTTTATTCCTCCAGGGAGGGTACAAAGTGAACAGGGGAGGTCCAGGTCCTCCTCATTTAATTCAACATCCTCTGTCACTTCCATAGGGACCTCCATCACTAGCAAGAGAGAGGATTCTTTAGAAAGGGAATACCACCTGCTTAAAGTTGAGAGTTCCATGCTCAGAATCAAGAAGGAACAGTTGGCCCTAGATAAGGAAACCCTAGAAGTACAGAGGGCTAGGAAGAATTTGGGATTAGAGTCCCATGGTGGCAGCACTAGTGAACCTAGAGTTTGGGAACACTCCTTTGACACTAGGAACTTGAGCAGGGTAGTCCCTCCTTACCAGCAGGGTGATGACATGCATAAGTGGATTGCTGCTTCGGAGAGGGCCTGTATAGTTCAGAAGGTTCCTCGGCCAGTGGGCAGCTATCCTGTAGCTATCCTTTGCTAACAAAGGAAGAGACAAACTCTTGACTGTGAAGGAAGAAGATGCAGACACTTACAAAGTCTTGAAGAGTGCCCTCATAGAAGGGTTTGGGTTAACCACTGAGCAATACAGGGTTAAGTTTAGGGACACACAGAAGGCACACACCCAAAACTGGGTAGATGTTGTAGATAGTGCTATTACGGCTCTGGAAGGCTGCCTTCATGGAAGTAATGGGCATGATTATGAGGGACTGTACAATTTACCTGTGTGGAAGCACATCCCTAACAACTGTAAAAATCAGCAACTGCACCAGTACATGGTGGACTCAGATTTGACCTCTCCCCAAGAACAGGAAAAGAAGGCAGACACGTCGGTCCGCACCAGGGTGAAACAAAAGTCTCATGGTGGTGGTGACCAGAAGAAGCAAGATTCTTCTAAGGCCCAATAAAAAGGTGGGCAGAAATCTAAAGAAAAGAAAGAGCCTTCTGAAGGTCCTCAGAAATCTTCCTCTGGGGCTATGTCCCATTCCTCTTATTCCTCTAACAAAAAACCTTGGTGCTATTTGTCTAAGGAAAAAGGCCAAGGGACAAAGGATGCTGATTGCGCTAAGTCTAGCACCAATACTGCTACTTCTACTCCTAAACCTCCTAGTGCCCCTAGCAATAGCACTGGTAGTAGTAGTGCCCCCAAGAGTTTAGCTGGGTTAACCTTGGGTACTGAAGTGGGTTCTGGCCTGGTCAGGACACCCACTAAGGCTGTTTTAGTCTGTGATGGTGGCACTGAGCTTGCCACCCTTATTGTAAGTCCCACTCAATTAGGCAAATACAGACAAGAGCCTCTCATCAATGGTCAGGAAGCTGTGGCATACAGGGACACAGGGACCAGTGTCACTATGGTGACAGAGAAACGTGTGTCTCCTGTTAGAGTCGGGGATCTCTGGTTGGCGCAAGGTTGCCCTTGTGTCAAGCAGGAACCCTCTCCTCCACGTCAGGGCGCAGGATAACCCCTCGCGAATGACCCTTGCTCACCCCCTAGGTGCGTGGCGTGAGCAGCCAAGGCGATTCCTCAGGCGTTGTTGGTTAAGCACTTACAATCATACACACAGTAAATACATCAATCCCCCCAGAAACGGACACCAGACTTGGATATATATAAAAATACGCTTCTTTATGTAAAAATAGGTATATATATCTCAGCAGACTTATCACAAGACCAATAACGGTTTTGCTAGGCCACCAGGTTGCAAAGCAGGCAAATGTTCTTTGTTCGTAGTCTCAAATAGATTCTTTGCAGTCTCTTGCAAATGTTACTTGTGGTTCCAGTACTCACAGAGATCGGCTCCTGCGAACGGGGAAATAAGGCGTTGCGGGCCCCGAGCCCGGTACTGGAACTTCTTTCGTGATGTGGGGAGTCGGCACAGGTCGGTGCGACTCTCAGCTTCGGAAGTGTTCTTGGGTCCTCAATCAGCAGGTGTGGGCAGGTAGGCAGGCGCGGCCAGCGACCCTTTAGCACGGCGGTGCAGGGGGGTCTCCACAGCGGGGGCGGCGCGGCCTGAGATGTCCGGGGATAGCGAAGCGGGGTCGCAGGGCACGGTCAGTGCAGCTGGATGACCCGGCGTAGATCACAGTCGTCGGACGGCTTCCGGCGGGAGGGGTGATAGCGCGGTCAGCGCGCTCCAGTAGCAGGCGGTGACAGGGAGGCCGGCGGCCTGGCCCGGGGACAGAGAGCGGCTCTGGACGGAGCGGGGCTCTCACGGGTTTGAGGCAGGCAAGCTTCTGAGTGTCACGGCCCTAGGAGGGGCGATGAGGGGCGCAGTCTCTTTTCCAGCGGGATGCACACACGGCTCGAATTGGAGGACGAGCAAAAGCACAGAGAACCCACTGGTCCTGGGGTTCAGTTCAGGGGGCAAGCTCAGATCAAGCCCTTGGAGAATGTTCAAGCACAAAGTAGCAAAGTCTTTTCAGTAAGTCTCTTCCTCTCCTTTCTCAGCAAGGCAAGCAGCAGGCCAGCTCCTCCAGCGTCTTCTTCTCCTTCTAGTCGGGCAGAGGTTCTTTGTGGTAAACAGGATTCTGATTTCTTAGGAGCCAGGCTCCTACTTTTATACAGTGAGTCTTTTGTTCTTTAGCGCCAGGGGGCCTGGGCCTGGCCCAGTCCAGTTCTGGAGCACTTTGTTATGGTGACTCTGCTCTTTCCTTTCAGCAGCAGGGCAGAGACATCAGCCGCTCCACAGGGGGCGGCGCCGGCTTTGTGGTGGCAGAGCACAGGTCTATTCAAGAGTCAAGGTGTACTCCTCCCACCCATCCTGGTGTCATCTCTCTACCCACCACCTGGCAGCCAACCTGTCTCTGGGGACTCCCCAACCCTGCTCCTTACTGTTGCCAGGCAGAACACATACACACAGCAGAGGCGGACTGAATGGCCAGGTCAGTAAATACTAACTTTCTAAAAGTAGTATTTACAAACCCAGGATATTAAAATAAACTTGACTACAAGAAGTATTTTATTATTCTGAGTTCAGGCATACTAAACTTGACATTCTACCATGCTCTCTGAGTCCACTGGGGTCACAGCGTGTAGTGACTCCAGCAGCCCATTCTGGCCTATGGAGAGCAGGTAGCCTTCAATAGTGAAAAACGAAAATGGCGGTAATTCACTACTAAGACATGCCACACACATCAGGGCATGTCCTACCTTATGCCTACAATGCACCGTACCAGAGGGGTGGCTAATATGTAGGTAAGGGAAGGTTTGGGGACTGGCAAGTGGGGGCACTTGCGCAGTCAGCGCGACGGTCCCAGACCGCGCACAGGGTCTGCGGTGGCAGACCCTAGACACATTTTACAAGACCGCTTTCTGTGGGTGGCACAACCAGTGCTGCAGGCCCACCAGCAGCATTCGCATTTACAAGCCCTGGCACTCCTGGTGCACTTTACTAGGGGCTGATAGTAAACCGAATAAGCCAAACATGGACACCAATCAATGTATACATTTTACCATAGGGAGCACTTGCACTGCGGCACGGATTAGCCATGGCGCAGTGCCCTGAGCGGACAACACCAGCAAAACAATTGAGGCACACCATCAAAAAGTGGAAGGGAAACTCACGCCAAGGTGCCAGGTCTAACACGTGTCCCCTCCAGCTGAAATGTGGGGAGAACTACCCTTGCCTAGGGGGTTCCTCGTCACTAAGGCGGAAATACCTGGACAGACCGTCAGCGTTGGCGTGATCTGTACCAGGACGGTGTTCCACCGTAAAGTCCATACCCTGTAGGGAGATGGACCACCTCAACAGCTTCGGGTTTTCACCCCTCATTTGCATCAACCATCTGAGGGGCCTGTGGTCCGTCTGAACCCGGAAGTGAGACCCAAACAAGTAGGGTCTTAGCTTCTTCAGCGCCCAGACCACAGCAAATGCTTCTCGCTCAATTGCACTCCACCTACTTTCCCGTGGGAGTAACCTCCTACTGATGAAGGCTACGGGTTGGTCCCAGCCCTCCTCAGTCATCTGTGAGAGAACAGCCCCTACACCATGCTCTGAAGCGTCTGTCTGTACTAGGAATTCCTTGGAGAAGTCAGGGGCCAAGAGCACGGGCGCCGTGCACATGGCAGTCTTCAGGGTGTCGAAAGCTTTCTGACAGGTGTCAGTCCAAATCACGTTCCTGGGCTGCTTCTTGGAAGTCAGCTCTGTCAAGGGGGCAACGATCGTTCCATAGCCCTTGACAAACCTCCTGTAGTACCCAGTGAGCCCCAGGAAGGCCCTCACTGCGGTCTGCGTCTTGGGGGGTTCCCAAGCCAGGATGGTCTCAATTTTGGGTTGCAAGGGTGCCACCTTGCCACTCCCCACTTGGTGTCCCAAGTACACCACGGAACCCTGCCCGATCTGGCACTTGCTTGCCTTGATCGTGAGGCCTGCTCGGCGCAGAGCCATCAACACTTCCCAGAGGTGGCGCAGGTGCTCGGGCCAGGTGGCACTGAACACTGCGATGTCATCCAGGTAGGCGGCACTGAACGCATCCAGCCCAACCAGTACCTGGTTGACCAACCTCTGAAAGGTGGCAGGGGCATTCTTCATCCCAAATGGCATGACTCGGAACTGGAAGTGCCCATCTGGTGTAGAGAATGCGGACCTCTCTTTGGCCCCATCGGTCAAGGCGATCTGCCAGTACCCAGACGTTAAATCAAACGTGCTGAGGAACCGGGCAGCCCCCAGCCGATCAATGAGCTCATCAGCTCTGGGGATGGGGTGCGCGTCAGTCTTCGTTACTAAATTGAGTCCTCTGTAGTCCACACAGAACCGGAGTTCAGGTGTGGCTCCCGGCGCAGCAGCTTTGGGGACCAAGACCACGGGGCTGGACCAAGGACTGCTGGAGGACTCAACCACCCCTAGCGCAAGCATTTTGGAGACCTCCTCCTTAATGCAAGCTCTGACCCTGTCAGTTACCCTGTAAGCCTTGTGCTTTACAGGTAAGCTGTCTCCTGTGTCCACATCATGGACGCACCAATCTGTGACACCAGGAACCAGGGAGAATCGGTCGGAAAACTGTCCCAGCAAGTGGCGGCAATCCTCCTGTTGTTCGGGCGTCAGGGTGGGTGAGAGGTTAACTCCATCCACTGACCCATCTTTCTCAGAGGCCACTAAGAGGTCAGGAAGAGGCTCGGTCTCCTCTTCCATTCCATCATCAGTGACCAGCAGCATGCCCACTTCGGTCCTCTCTAAGTGGGGCTTAAGGCGGTTAACATGTAGGACCCTCAAAGGGTTCCTGGGAGTCTGCATGTCCACCAAGTAGGTGATAGGACTTTTGCGCTCCACAACCTCAAATGGACCTGTCCACTTATCCTGAAGTGCACAAGGCTCCACTGGGGCCAAGACCCACACCTTTTGTCCAGGTTGAAGCTCTACCAGAGTGGCATTCCGGTCGTACCACCGCTTCATCTCCTCCTGGCTGGCTTCCAGATTTGCCTCAGCAAGTTGCCTGAAACGCCGAGTCTGGTTTCGGAAGGCCAGCATGTAACTATACACATTCTGGGGAGGTTTCCTGGGAGATTGCTCCCAGCCTTCCTTTACCAAACTCAGAGGTCCTCTTACCGGGTGACCATACAGAAGCTCAAAGGGGCTGAACCCTAGAGACTTCTGCGGCACCTCTCGGTAAGCGAAGAGCAGGCATGGCAAGAGGACGTCCCACTTACGCCTCATGGGACCGTCCAGGCCCATGATCATGCCTTTGAGGGTTCGGTTGAATCTCTCAACCAACCCATTTCCTTGGGGGTGGTAAGGAGTGGTGAACTTGTAAGTTACCCCACACTCCTTCCACAGGGATTTCATATACGTGGATATGAAATTGGTCCCCCTGTCGCTCACCACCTCTAGAGGGAATCCCACTCGGGAGAAAATTCCCATCAGTGCCCGTCCCACCACGGGGGCCGTCACTGTCCTCAGAGGGATGGCTTCAGGGTACCGGGTGGCATGGTCCACCAAGACCAGGATGAACCTGTTGCCCAGGGCTGTCTTGGGGTCCAGAGGCCCCACAATATCAATACCCACTCGTTGGAATGGCGTACCGACCACAGGGAAAGGTTGCAGAGGAGCCTTGTGCTTCCCTCCGCTCTTACCACTTGCCTGGCAAGTCTGACAGGTTCTGCAGTAGGAATCTGAATTCTTGTGCATTTGGGGCCAGTAAAAGTGGGTGACAAGCCTGTCATAGGTCTTGTCCATCCCCAAATGTCCTGCTAACGGCACATCATGAGCCAGCCCCAGTAGGAAGGTTCTGAACTTCTGGGGTACCACCAGCACACGGGCTGACCCAGGTTCAGCAGCCTTAGGCTCGGAATACAGGAGGTCACTCTCCCAGTACACGTAGTGTGTTTTGGCCTGAACACCGTTGGCCTGGTCTGCAGCCTGCTGCCGCATACCCACGAGAGAAGGGCATTCTTTCTGCTCCCTGCAGAATTCCTCCCTGGAGGGACCTCCTTCTTGCTGCCAATGGGTCAGCTCAGGCAGATCTCCCAGTTCGGCAATCTGTTCCCCGGTAGGCTCCAGAGCATCCCCCTCAGGGTCTACTTCCTCCTGGGCCGTGGGAACTTCGGGGGCTGGTTTCCCGCGCCTCCTGCGCCTTCTCCCTAAGGCCGGTTCCTGGACCTCTCCCTCAGGCTCAAGGACCCTCTCAACACCCCTACTGGCTGCCATGGACCGGGTGGTCACGCACGCCCAGTCGGGTAGACCCACCATCCTCAGATGCGTGGTCTTCTCCACCTTTTCCCAAGGGGAACTCTCCAGGTCGTTCCCTAGCAGACAGTCTACAGGCATGTCAGTTCTCACAGCGACTTGTAGAGTACCAGAGACCTCCCCCCACTCAAAGGGAACTTGAGCCATTGGACAACGACTCTCTACGTTGTCAGCATTGACAACCCTACAGTAGGCATTGGGTACAATTTGCTCTTGAGACACCAGGTGTTGCCTCACCGAGGTCACGCTGGCTCCTGTATCTCTAAGAGCCTCAACCTTCTTTCCATTGATGGTCACCACTTGCCCATATTTCTTAGTGTTAGAGGGCAGGTAGGTTACAGGGACCATCTCACTGTCTCCTAGCGAGACTAGGGTCATCTGCCCGGGACCCCCACCCTCCTGGACTGCTACCTCCTCCCCAAAGTTAACACTAGCTACTTGCCGGGGTGGAGCACCAGTGGGTGCGGTCTTACCAAACAGGCGACACTTAGGATCAGAGGCAATGTGACCCGGGTCACCACACCTATAACAATTGAAGGGCCCCTTTGGAACAGGTCTACCTGTCGGGGCCCCGTTCTGCTGCGGGGGTGGGGGAGGCTGAGAACCCTTCTGCTGGTTCCCTTGGGAATTACTTTGGGGGCCTTTTTGGAACCCCTTCTGTTTACCCTTGTCCCCCCCACTCTTCTGCTGGGGACCCTGCCCACCTTTGGCGGAGTCTCCCACTTGACCCTTGTGGACCCTGGTGCTGAGCCAGCGGTCCGCCTCCTCAGCAAGCTTCCTCGGGTTGGACAGCTTGCTATCTATCAGGTGCTGGCGTAGCTCAGGAAAACATTGACTGGACAAGTGCTCCCATGCAATTAAATCAAGCAGCCCTTGATAATCATTCACTTTGCTACCCTTCACCCAACCATCCAGCGCTCTGCAGAAAAAGGTCACATATTCCACATACGTACTCTCAGGGATCTTCTTGGTCTCCCTGAACCTCTGTCTATATAGCTCAGGAGTTAACCCATACCTGGTCATTAAAGCTTCCTTCATATGGGGGTATGAGGTCTGGACTTCTAAGGGCAAATCTAACAGTGTGTCCCGCCCTTCCGCAAGGAACCTTCCCCACAACCCCGCTCCCCAGTCTTTCTCAGGGACCCGGTGTGAGGACATGGCCACCTCGTAGGCTCTAAACCACTGCCCTATGTCATCCTTTCTAAAATACTCCTTTACTACATCTTTGGGGATGTACACCTTGGACTCTACCTGCGCTGGTGGAGTGCTGCCACCAGAAGGAGCGGTGTCCAAACTTTTCGCCTTCAGCTCCAACTCCTTCAATCTGATATCATGATCCATTTGGCGTTGTTGTGCCTCCAGGGCCAACTTCTGCTTTTCCATTTCCATTTGTCCGGCCAACTTTGCCATCTCCATTGCATGCGCCCTGTCGGCTGCCCTGTCTGCCAGCTCCTCTGGCGACCGGACTCTGCTGGGCTCCTCAAGGTTGTCGGGCGGAACGATGTCCCCCGCATTCCGTGGGTCTCGTGACTCCCTCCAGGCTCTTAGCGCCTTGGCGTACTGGGTTCTCCTCTTGAATCCAGCATGGGGAACTCGGAATTTTACACTGTAGCCTTTCAATTGCTCTATCGTGTAGCCTTCCAGTCTCTCCCAATCCACCTCATCTATTCCAGAAATCACGGAGAGCGCTCTTCCAGCAGAGAGTGAGCCAGGCATGGTTGCAGTAATGGCAGATGTCTCAACAAAGTTCAACAATTAAAAACCTGTGGCTGCGTTATTTGGTCTGCTCTCACTATCTGGTGATTAATAATTCACTGTATGCAAATTACAAGTGCAAATCCGAAATCCCAGCCGCTGCCAACAATGTTAGAGTCGGGGATCTCTGGTTGGCGCAAGGTTGCCCTTGTGTCAAGCAGGAACCCTCTCCTCCACGTCAGGGCACAGGATAACCCCTCGCGAATGACCCTTGCTCACCCTCTAGGTGCGTGGCGTGAGCAGCCAAGGCGATTCCTCAGGCGTTGTTGGTTAAGCACTTACAATCATACACACAGTAAATACATCAATCCCCCCAGAAACGGACACCAGACTTGGATATATATAAAAATACGCTTCTTTATGTAAAAATAGGTATATATATCTCAGCAGACTTATCACAAGACCAATAACGGTTTCGCTAGGCCACCAGGTTGCAAAGCAGGCAAATGTTCTTTGTTCGTAGTCTCAAATAGATTCTTTGCAGTCTCTTGCAAATGTTACTTGTGGTTCCAGTACTCACAGAGATCGGCTCCTGCGAACGGGGAAATAAGGCGTTGCGGGCCCCGAGCCCGGTACTGGAACTTCTTTCGTGATGTGGGGAGTCGGCACAGGTCGGTGCGACTCTCAGCTTCGGAAGTGTTCTTGGGTCCTCAATCAGCAGGTGTGGGCAGGTAGGCAGGCGCGGCCAGCGACCCTTTAGCACGGCGGTGCAGGGGGGTCTCCACAGCGGGGGCGGCGCGGCCTGAGATGTCCGGGGATAGCGAAGCGGGGTCGCAGGGCACGGTCAGTGCAGCTGGATGACCCGGCGTAGATCACAGTCGTCGGACGGCTTCCGGCGGGAGGGGTGATAGCGCGGTCAGCGCGCTCCAGTAGCAGGCGGTGACAGGGAGGCCGGCGGCCTGGCCCGGGGACAGAGAGCGGCTCTGGACGGAGCGGGGCTCTCACGGGTTTGAGGCAGGCAAGCTTCTGAGTGTCACGGCCCTAGGAGGGGCGATGAGGGGCGCAGTCTCTTTTCCAGCGGGATGCACACACGGCTCGAATTGGAGGACGAGCAAAAGCACAGAGAACCCACTGGTCCTGGGGTTCAGTTCAGGGGGCAAGCTCAGATCAAGCCCTTGGAGAATGTTCAAGCACAAAGTAGCAAAGTCTTTTCAGTAAGTCTCTTCCTCTCCTTTCTCAGCAAGGCAAGCAGCAGGCCAGCTCCTCCAGCGTCTTCTTCTCCTTCTAGTCGGGCAGAGGTTCTTTGTGGTAAACAGGATTCTGATTTCTTAGGAGCCAGGCTCCTACTTTTATACAGTGAGTCTTTTGTTCTTTAGCGCCAGGGGGCCTGGGCCTGGCCCAGTCCAGTTCTGGAGCACTTTGTTATGGTGACTCTGCTCTTTCCTTTCAGCAGCAGGGCAGAGACATCAGCCGCTCCACAGGGGGCGGCGCCGGCTTTGTGGTGGCAGAGCACGGGTCTATTCAAGAGTCAAGGTGTACTCCTCCCACCCATCCTGGTGTCATCTCTCTACCCACCACCTGGCAGCCAACCTGTCTCTGGGGACTCCCCAACCCTGCTCCTTACTGTTGCCAGGCAGAACACATACACACAGCAGAGGCGGACTGAATGGCCAGGTCAGTAAATACTAACTTTCTAAAAGTAGTATTTACAAACCCAGGATATTAAAATAAACTTGACTACAAGAAGTATTTTATTATTCTGAGTTCAGGCATACTAAACTTGACATTCTACCATGCTCTCTGAGTCCACTGGGGTCACAGCGTGTAGTGACTCCAGCAGCCCATTCTGGCCTATGGAGAGCAGGTAGCCTTCAATAGTGAAAAACGAAAATGGCGGTAATTCACTACTAAGACATGCCACACACATCAGGGCATGTCCTACCTTATGCCTACAATGCACCGTACCAGAGGGGTGGCTAATATGTAGGTAAGGGAAGGTTTGGGGACTGGCAAGTGGGGGCACTTGCGCAGTCAGCGCGACGGTCCCAGACCGCGCACAGGGTCTGCGGTGGCAGACCCTAGACACATTTTACAAGACCGCTTTCTGTGGGTGGCACAACCAGTGCTGCAGGCCCACCAGCAGCATTCGCATTTACAAGCCCTGGCACTCCTGGTGCACTTTACTAGGGGCTGATAGTAAACCGAATAAGCCAAACATGGACACCAATCAATGTATACATTTTACCATAGGGAGCACTTGCACTGCGGCACGGATTAGCCGTGGCGCAGTGCCCTGAGCGGACAACACCAGCAAAACAATTGAGGCACACCATCAAAAAGTGGAAGGGAAACTCACGCCAAGGTGCCAGGTCTAACATCTCCTGAGCAGATTCTACTTGGTCAGATTTACCAAGTGACCAATGCTAGCAATGTCAGGACAGATCATTCCATGGCAGTTGTCAATCTCAGCTGAGGAGGGGTAACTGGCCCAAAGAGAGTTGTGGCATCCTCCAAGCTACCTGTGGTCTGTCTACTGGGCAATCATTTGGAAACTTCAGCCTGGTCTGAAGTGGAGTTCAGGACTCATGCAGAAATGATGGGAATTTCAGCCAGAGTCTTTGCTATCACTAGGGCTGAGGCAAAGCTGTTAGGCACTGAGGGAGCTCTGGATCCTGAAGAAATGGACCAGACAGCTCCCAAGAGAAGGAGCAAGAAGGATAAAGATGTATCCTCCTCCCAGATTCCCAATGAGAATCAGACTCCTGGGGGAGATGATCTTAGTACCTATGGAGGAACTGTCCCAGAGGAGCTTGCGCCTGACAAGGCAGAGCAACAGGGGGCAGGGGTCGTTCAAGGGAAGACTTGAGTCTGGAGCAGAAGGCCTGCCCCTCTCTTGAACAACTCAGACATCAAGCAGGGAATGTCAGTGTGTCCCTCAAGACTTATTAGGAAGAAGAGAAGGGCTCCTGTTTTCTGAAAGTAGAGACCCCAAGCCTGGTGCCACCAGGAGGTGGGTCGTGCCTCTGAAGTTCAGAGGTTTCTTATTGACCCTGGCACACAAGATTCCCCTTGCAGAACATCTTGGGCAAAGTAAGACTTGGTGCAGGCTTGTCTCTCACTTTCACTAGCTCCACATGATTGAAGACACCAAGGAGTTTTGTCACTCCTGTGTCACCTGCCAAGCCAGTGGTAAGCCAGGTGGCACTACAAAGGCCCCCTTAATCCTACTATGAGTGGTTGGGATTCCCTTTGAGAGGGTAGGGATAGACATTGTAGGTCCCTTAAACCCTCCAACAGCATCAATAAATAGTTTTATCTTAGTGGTGGTGGACCATGCCACTAGATATACAGAGGCCATTCCCCTTAGAACCAGTACAGCTCCTGTAGTGGCCAGGGCCCTCCTGGGAATCTTTTCCAGAGTTGGGTTCCCTAAGGAGGTCTTGTCAGACAGAATTTCAAACTTCATGTCTAGCTACAACACTGCTAGGTGGAAATAGTGTGTTGTTAACTATAAGTTTATCACACCCTACCATCCACACGGCAATGGGGGGGTTGAAAGGTTCAAAAAGACCCTCAAAGGTATGATCATGGGACTCCTAGAAAAGCTGAGGCAAAAATGGGATGTCTTACTACCTTCTCTTCTCTTTCGCTACAGAGATGTTCCTCAGAAGTGGGTGGGCTACAGCGCATTTGAACTTCTGTTTGAACATCCAGTCAGGGGTACATTATGTATAGTCAAAGAAGGATGGGCGCAACCTCCCAAGCCTCCTAAACAGGACATAGTTGACTATGTTCTGGGCCTGCATTCTCAAATGGCTGAGCATATGCAGAAGGCCAGTAAAAACATTGAGGCCAGCCAGGAGCTTCAGAAAACTTGACATGACCAAAAGGCTGTACTTACTGTTTACCAGCCAGGACAGAACGTGTGGGTGTTGGAGCCTGTGGTCACAGCAGCTCTCCAAGAGAAATGGAGTGGCCCCCAAAACTATAATGGAAAAAAAAGGTGAGGTCACCTACTTAGTTGACCTAGGTACTCCAAGAAGTCCCCACAGGATACTTCATGTGATTCGCCCAAAACCTTTTTTTGACAGGGCTGACATGACCTTGTCATGGCCACTGATGAGGGACAAGAGGAAGATAGTGACCCTCTCCCTGATCTTTTCGCTCATGACCCTGTTGCTAGAGCAGTTGAAGGAGTTGCCTTGGCAGACAGCCTCACTGATCAACAGCAAGTTGCCTGTAGACAGGTTCTCAGTTTTCTGGTCTCTTTTCTCTGACACCCAGTCAAACCACCTGGTGTACCCATGAAGTGGACACAGGCGACAGCCTGTCTGTGAAGAGTAAAATCTACAGACAGCCTGACCATGTTAGAGATTGCATCAGGACAGAGGTCCAAAGAATGCCAGAGTTGGGAGTCATTGAGCCTTCTGATAGCCCTTGGGCTAGTCCTGTAGTCCTTGTACCAAAACCTCACACCCATGATAGTAAGAGAGAGATGAGGTTTTGTGTTGACTGTAGAGGCCTCAATGCAGTCACTAGGTCTGATGCCCATCCAATTCCAAGGGCAGATAAACTGGTTGATACTTTGGCCTCTGCCAAATATCTCAGGACATTTGACGTGACTGCTGGTTATTCACAAATCAGACTCAATGAGGATGCCTAACCAAAAACAGCATTTTCAACCCACAGTGGGCATTATCAATTTATTGTGAAGCCTTTTGGGTTGAAAAATGCACGTGGCACATTTCAGAGGCTGGTGAATAAAGTCTTCACAGTTCTGGAAGTCTATAGTGTGGCAAATCTAGCATTTAGCTGTCAGAAGGAATTTGATAACCTGAAGCAAGTCATGTGCTCTGCTCCAATTCTGCAAAGCCCTGACTACTCCGAACCATTCTTTGTCCATACAGATGCTTCTGAGATAGGAATAGGTGCAGTATTGTCACAGATTAATGCAGAGGGCCAGGATCAACCAGTATCATTTATATCCAGAATGTAGACCCCCAGGGAGAGTCAGCTTCTGAGAGGGAGGCTATTGCTGTGGTCTGGACCTTGAAGAAGTTGAGGCCATACCTGTCTGAACACTTCATGGTTCAGACAGACCATAAGCCACTCTTATGGCTTTAACAGATGATGGGTGAAAACCTCAGACTTTTGAGGTGGTTCATTTCCCTACAGGGGATGGACTTTTCAGTGGAACATAGACCGGGGAGTCACCATGCCAATGAAGATGGACTTTCCAGATATTTCCACTTAGAAAATAAATGAAGACTTAAATGGCCAAGGTTAGCCTCGTCCTTACATTTTGGGCGGGGGATTGTAGGAAAGTAGGATCTGCTTTCATGGTGACCCCTACCTTTTGCCTGGTGTCAGTATGTTTTGACTGTAGATTGCTGGGATCCTGCTAGTCAGGACCCCAGCAACTGTGCTCTCTCTCCTAAATTGGCTGTGGTAAGTACTTTGGTACAGCCACAATTGGCTACTGGTAGACGTTTATAAGTCGCTAGTATATGGTACTAATGTAGCCAGATCATAGGTACACCAGAGGCTCCAATGGGCTGGAGCATGTATTTTGCCACCCATGGGAGTCCACTTAAACTTGACTACAGGCCTTCCATTGCAGCCTGTCTGAGATGGTGCTTGCACTTCTCACAACAGATATAAGTTTCTTATATCTGAGGTCACTGCGCTTAAAAACTATGTCACCCCTATGGTAGGCAGGGTGCTTGGTTACAAATGTGAGGTTGACCCTGCATGAGCAGGAAACCCCTAATAACCCCGGAATTGATTTTCCAGGCTTTGTAAGAGCGGTCAGCCATTTTAAGCTATATAGTGGACATCAGTTATTACAAGATGTTTTACTATATAGTAGCTGCACTGGACCTGGTCATGTTTTGTATGAAACATGATGGAATCATACCCCAACACTGATTCTGGTGCTAGAAGAATGATCCCAAGTACTGGGGGGCTCCTTAGGGGACCCTCCTGTACTCCAAGTAACAGCCTTTCAGGGTCTGCCAGCAACCTAGTGCTTTTGCTGACCACAGACACGATTCTGCCCTCTTGCTGCTGAGCTGAGCGTGAGCATGGGAAGGTAGAACAATAGGTTTCCTGTCACAAGGAGGGCAAATTTGGTGCCTTCCTTGCATACTTCTGTTTGAAAAAGTTCACGAACACCTGGTTTCCACTCTGGCGTGACACTGGACAAACAACAGGGGAGTATCCTCCCCTTTGTCCAGCACCTTCTCTGGGAGGGACCCTAGTGTTCCCCAGTGTTCTTAAGGGCTTGTCTGTGGGTAGGTCCTCAGATTCTTTGTGGAACAAGACTCGCCTTTGAAACCAAGACACTCTTCGATTGTTTGGGCTTGACTTTGTTGGAATTCAACTGGACCTGAGACTGCATCAAGGAAGACTCCTACTGCTCCTGGTCTTGCTGTTCTACAAGTCTTCTGCATCATCTGTGTCTGTGCAGCATCCAGGTTCTCCAGAAGGCCTGTGGGCATCAAGGACATCCAAAGTAATCTCCCTGGGTGTGAAGGAGTCACTCCCCTGCATCTGCAAAACTGACCGGTCTGCTGCTCCTGTCATCCAACGGACTTCCCGAGGCCTAGCAACACAGGTGGTAGTTCCCCAGCTCCCTAGAGGTTTGTCCTGTCTTTGCTGCAATTTGGAGGACAGTATCTCTCATCAAAGCCACTGGGACCAAATCCATGTGCACTGCATCGACTTGCCGTTGCCCAGGCTTGTTCGCTCTGCACTACAGAGATCTTTGGGCTACAAGAAGCTTCAGCCTCCAGCACCTCATCCCTCAAAGATCAGCATCCTCACTGCATCCTCTGCACCATGGGCCTCCGTCTTTGGTTAACTGCCTGAGGTCCTCTTGCGACTCCTGTGCCTTCGGCCTGTGGTTCCTCTTGGGGTCTTTCTTTGCTTCCATGGGCTCCCCTGCTTGCTCGGGGCCTGCTCTGGTGAGTTGCTTGGATGTTACTGGTCCTAATGTTTGCAACTTTTTGCTTTCCACAGCAGTTGCGGCTACCAAGGTTTGTTGGTTCTCCCGCTAGACACCGACCACCTGAACACCGACACCCAATACGGGACAGCTCGTGCATGGCTCCTGGTCTTCCGCAGCATCGCCTGGTTCTCACAGCTGCAGCAACAAGTTCACCGTCTTCACTCTTGAACCTCCCAACATCGGTGGGCATTGTGCTTCCATGCCTCCTGGTCACTTCCAAGTGGCATAGACTCTGTCCCTTTTGCTTGCAGGTTCTCTTCTTCAAGAATCCACTCTTGAATTCAACCGGACTCCTTCACATGTTTCTTCAGAGGTATCTTCTTCGAAATCTTCCATTGTCGTCTATGGCAGGTTCCGACTTCACTTCACCCCTATGCACCAGGCTTCCCTGGTGCAGGTAACCTGCTTCCTGGGGCATCCACAGGTGGGGTGACTCTCCAACCTCCCATCTTCCAAAGGGTTTCTTCTGTGTCCTCTGGGAAGGGTCCTTCTTCTGTAAAACTGCAACTGCAACTTCTCCATTGACTTTCATTGGGCTTGAGGCTGTGTTTCCACTCTGCACCTAGCCTCCGTGGGGTTCCTGGGTGTTTACCTTGAGTAGTTCCTTGTGTCCTCATCTCCTATGAGTCTTCTGGTCCGTGTCCCGTTCTCCTTGAAGTTTGCATTCTACTTTCTAAGTGTATGGTCTGGTCTTCCCCTGGACACCAGTGTATATTTGTGCTACTTACTTAATTATTTTGAAGTATTCTTGTGTGTATTGTTGATATCTCCAGGAAGGAGATATACCAATGTGTTAGTGATTGTGTTGCATAATAAATAGCCTTTTTTTAAAAATAAACACTGTGTGGTTCTTTTTCATCTAATCTACACTGTCGATTAAATGTGGTAAAACAAGCTACTTTGCAGTCCTTCAAGATAAGCCTGAGGGCTGCTGTGTAGAGCTACCACTTTGAGAGCTTTCTATGGTTATCAAAGACCACTAAAATCACCATAAGTGTTACCTGGATTAGTGCAAGGGGGATCACTCCTGAGAGTGTGCACCATATACTACTTAAACAAAAAGGTAACAGTTCCTAAGGGTGGCAGTACCAATGAGGTATCTTGCCTGAAGGGTGGAGAGGGAGCAAAAGAGAAGGTTCGTGGTGGTGTCTATGGTGTAGGCCAGATACTCCTGGGCGGTGTTCAAGGTGCCCTCACACACCCTTGCGGGTGCAAAGCATCATCATCGGGCGTTGCTCCTCGTGGGGGTGGCGCTGCAGTCCCTCACGGGCCCTTCAAGAGGGCTCTCTGTCGGAGATCTTTTGTTGGAGTAGCCGTAGTTGTGCGTGCGGGTGTGTGGGTATAGTGGGTGAGGTGGTGAAACTAAAAAGACCCTAAGGTACCCCAAACGGTTTATTAGTGAGTCCGTAGGGTCTGGATAAAATCTAACGGGGAGTGGTGCCAAATTAGCACTCCAAAGAGTAAGGGAAAGGATAGATAATCCTACTGCTCTCAACCCGTGTGTGAATTGTTAGAGTGAGAGTGAGGACGTGGAGTGGGTGGTCAACATGTTTCGCGCTGCCCTTGGTCCCTAACGGATCCTTAGCGCTTCGTCAGGACCTAAAGTGAAGGATAGTTGAAAAATGGGGAAAGAGGGAGTATACTATAATCCCATCTTGAAGGGGAGCACGTATTATTCGTGTCCCTGACAGCGAACCTGAGGGGAGGGGGGGAGACAAAAGAGGCAAAAAATGAGAAGGTCAACGTTATATCCAAGGTAAGGTACAAGTCACTAGAGTGGAGTGCGGACAGGTTCGTCAGCATGCTCAAGTGAAGGTGTCAGTGCACAGGGGTGGAACAGCCCTGCCCTTGTGAGAGCAAGGGCGAGTATGACTCATAGCTCTATGGAATGCAATGGAAAAGTGATCATGCACGTCTGTGCAAGGCACGTCGAAAGCACGGAGTGCGGGGCTTAACGGTGCTATGATCAATATAGTGGGTGGTGACCACTGGCAGGAAGGTCTCCTGACGTCGTGGGATGAGGTAGAAATGGCAATGAAGAGGTAGTGAGAGCTATCTAGCGAAGTGGGGTAAGTGAGGGGTATAAAGTGCCGTCAAGGTGGTGATGCACATATCAATGATGGAAAACGAGGTACGTAGGTGGCAGGAGCTGCGAGGCTAAGAATGCAAAGATAATGTATCGAGGCCAGCGGCACATAAGTCTTAGCCGATTGACTGTGCAGGACAGTCATGCGGAATCCTGTGCTGCGTGAAAGAACATAATCATGCTGCAGGGACGTGAAGGTGACAATCACTTGAGCATGCTGACGAACCTGTCCGCACTCCACTCTAGTGACTTGTACCTTACCTTGGATATAACGTTGACCTTCTCATTTTTTGCCTCTTTTGTCTCCCCCCCTCCCCTCAGGTTCGCTGTCAGGGACACGAATAATACGTGCTCCCCTTCAAGATGGGATTATAGTATACTCCCTCTTTCCCCATTTTTCAACTATCCTTCACTTTAGGTCCTGACGAAGCGCTAAGGATCCGTTAGGGACCAAGGGCAGCGCGAAACATGTTGACCACCCACTCCACGTCCTCACTCTCACTCTAACAATTCACACACGGGTTGAGAGCAGTAGGATTATCTATCCTTTCCCTTACTCTTTGGAGTGCTAATTTGGCACCACTCCCCGTTAGATTTTATCCAGACCCTACGGACTCACTAATAAACCGTTTGGGGTACCTTAGGGTCTTTTTAGTTTCACCACCTCACCCACTATACCCACACACCCGCACGCACAACTACGGCTACTCCAACAAAAGATCTCCGACAGAGAGCCCTCTTGAAGGGCCCGTGAGGGACTGCAGCGCCACCCCCACGAGGAGCAACGCCCGATGATGATGCTTTGCACCCGCAAGGGTGTGTGAGGGCACCTTGAACACCGCCCAGGAGTATCTGGCCTACACCATAGACACCACCACGAACCTTCTCTTTTGCTCCCTCTCCACCCTTCAGGCAAGATACCTCATTGGTACTGCCACCCTTAGGAACTGTTACCTTTTTGTTTAAGTAGTTAACTTAGGAGCGTTGGTACAGGACCTACTCTTTAACCCTTGCTCCTGGTCCCTCCCTCAGTGTGTTCACCATATACTAACCCAGCCTCCTGCAACGACCAACACCAGTTCTCCAATATACTTCTCCCACCAGGGCACAAGTCCTAAAAAAAAGAAGTGGGGCACTAACCAACTTAGGCAGTATGTAAGTAACATCACAGAGCATGACATTGCACATGACAACGCAACCCATGGCCTCACAGGTAGTGATATCACAAAAAAATTAGATCAGTATCTAAGACCTCGCATATGTTAAGCAGGTCTATCATGAGTACATTCGAGCGCATTACAATATTTAACAAATAGAGTTTGCGTCGGAGTTGTGCCTAAAAAGTGATGCAACCTTCGGTGCAAGATCTAGGCCTCCACTTATACATCTATTTATTAAAACTCGGCCTGAAAGAAATTGGCAAGAAGGACAAATGTGGCTGTATATCTGTTCTGCTTAATTGGTTGCAAAGTCTGTATTTTAAAATATCTTAAAATATCTTATGGGGTTAAGGCACCTGCTGCATAGGTCTTTATGTACCCAGTAAATCGCAGGAATTAATAATAATAATGGTATGATAACTCTGGAGGTTAATGCTCTTGCTGGAGAGACAGGTGTTTTGTCTAGTCTGAGTTTTGATTCAATGTAGCATTGAGGGTTATGTCTCACGCAAAGCACATCATGTGACACACAGATGATGGATTTTTGTTTTATATAGATGGGTAAGTGGGTTATTGCTTTTAACACAGAGATCCTTTAGTTACTTGCAGTTCATAAATTGTAATCCTTCTAATATAGCAAAGCGAATTATAAAGGAAAGGACATGTGAGTCCTACACCTTGTAACTCTCAATAACTTATGTAACACATCCTGTAAATTGATTTACACACATATGATTTGTATGTGTGATTTAAAGCGTTCCGACACGCTGGATAGTGTTGAGAAGCGCTATAAAAGAAATAAGACAAAATAGTGGTATTTAAATTGTTATTTGCGTAAATATTAGGACAGACAAACACATCTGACACAACATAATGCAAGATGTGTACTTAGACTATGGCTGATGCTAATTGTTATCATGATCCAGGGCGAGGTTCAACTGCTCTAAATAAACATTTTCACAAAACATTAGGCTTTAGAGTGGCTGATTGCGCATTGTGAAACAGTCAAATGAGGTAGGGTCCCAGCTGAGGAGGGGCAGGATGCAGTCAGTAATTAACAAACTACCTCTCTTCCTTTGTCCTGTAAGTTGACTGCATACAGTGGTGGCGGTGGCAAGGACCAGGTGTGGAAAATTCCTTGAGCTTTTGCGCACAACAAAAGGGAAGTTCACAAGTCAAGTGCAGGGCCATTAGCATGTCAAAGCACTCGCGCTTTGTCGTGCTAATGGCCTTGCTAGAGCCAGAAGAGAGAGGGGAAATTCCTTCGTCCCCTCGCCCCCCCCCCATCCTTGTCCCCCCACTCCAAAATCTGGGGGGATATATCCCCCGCGCTTCCTACGCCCACGGTCATGAGCCTGCAGGGCCTGCAGTGAAGTGAAGGAACCATCGGGATGAATGGCACCCATGGTAGTAAGTTGCAGCTTGCACAATCTATTGTGTGTGTCTGTGTCTAGGGTAATAGGTAAGGCAGGATGACCAATCGGCAGGATCGAGGGGGCAAAGAGGTTCTCTACCCAGGTTGGCGTCGCAGTTCATTCTATGCCCAGATCGAGCAGGCCACCGTGTCAAGCGCCGCTCTATGGCATCTCGCTGTCTGGTACAATGCCAACCAGAAGGGGCACAGTTCCGCATGATCATGTTCGTGCACTGTGTGAGCTAAATATTGCAAAAGATAGAGCCAATAATGTGCGAATTGCGCTTGTGCTGTAGTAATATAGATCCATATCCGGCACAGCCATTCCACCATGTTCAAAGGAAACCGTGAGCTTATCCCATGTAATCCTGGGTTGTTACTCCACCCAAGCAAGTGCCACCAGATGTGACCGAAGATGTCACCTAAAACAGAGCAGCAGCAGGAGGTTAATGAACAGCAACAGAAATTTGGGCAGTACGATCATCTTGACCCGGGGCAGTCTGCTTACCATAGAGAGCGGGAGTTTCATCCAAGAATCTATCCACCCCTCCAGCTAGTCCACCAGGTGATCATAGATGGATCTCCAAAGGACATCCACATTACAGCTCAACCACACCACCAGATACTTTACTGGCTCAGTTGCCCATCGCTGATGGAACTCCGAAGCAACCACTTGTGTTGCAGCTGTAGGAGGGAAAATCACTGACTTTGCCCAATTTATCATAATCCCTGAGAGCCCACCAAACCTAGTGAATCCCCAGACCAAGGGGTCTAGATTGTCACAGGGTTTTTGATGTACTGAGTGGCGTCGTCCGCATACATTGATAACAGTATAACTCGGGGTGTAAATGTGAGGCCTCAATGGGAGTGATGCTGTCAGAGTGTAGCCGCAAGAGGCTCCAACGCAATGGCAAAAAGGATGGGTGACAGGGGGCATCCCTGATGAGTGCTGCAAGATATGGGAAAAGGAGGCATGAACAGCCTGTTGACTTGGAGGCGAGCGACGGGTTGTTCATACAGATGGCCAATTAGTCTAATGAACTTGGGACTGATACTGAGTCAAGACAATAGAGCAAAGAGGTACGGCCATTCAAGTCAATCAAATGCCTTGGTGGCACCCAAGAAATGTGCAGCAGTGCTGAGAGTGGGTTCAATAGTAAGCAGTAGTGCAAATAAGGTGCGGAGATTGTGAGACGTGGACTGCCCAGGCAAAAACCCCGATTGATCCGGTCTGGCTATGAGAGGCCACTGTGGAAGAAACCTGGAAGCAGTCAGTTTAGCGAGGATCTTATTATCCATTTTAATCATAGATAACGGTCTGTAAGAATCACATCGCAGTGGGTCTTTGTACGGCTTTAAAATGGTGATAATTAATGCCTCTAACAGAGAGGGTGGGAGTTCACCCCTCGCAAGGCACTATTCATACATTGCTAGAAGGTGCAAGGCCAGGAGGGGGCGTATTCTTTATAAAATACAGTTGTAAGTCCATCAAAGCCAGGGTCCTTGTCTACAGGCATTGCACTGATCACCTTTAATACTTCTTCCTCCGTTAACTGTTTGTCAAGGAACCTACTGTGCCTGTCCTCCAACCAGAGTAAGTGCACCAAATTGAAAAAGGATTCAAGGCCAGGCGGGACAATGTCCTGAGTGGTCTGATACAGTGAGGAGTAGAAATTGGTAATTTCCTCCTGAACCAGCTTCTAGCCCAGTCATTACGTGATTATCATCAGTCCGCAATATAGTCATTAGCCCAGGTTTGTCGCAGCATGTTGGCTGATGTCTTGCCAGCCCTATTTCCCTCACCGTACTACCGCGTACATGCCTCTCTGCTTAAGTAATGTGTCTCCCTCTGCTCTGCTTTCTCAAAATCATTAAGTTTGCTTCTTATACTAGCTAGTATGGGGGCGTTGCGGTCTGTGAAAAAATTGGAGCTCTAGTGCGTGGATTTTAGCCTCAAATCACATCAGACTACTCCGCAGTGCTTGTAACATGCCCACCTTTTTTGCCTTGCACACCCGTGTATCACTGTCTTGAAAGCCTCCGACATGGTGGAGCTAGAGTCAACTGTACCCACATAGTGTGTGAAGTATTCCACAATGGCCACCCGGATTTCCTCCCTGAATACTTGGTCCCACAGGACAGCTGCTGGGAGGCGCCTTGTAAGGGCAGGGAGAGGCGAAGTAGCATGAGAGTGTGATCCGAAAAGGACCGCGGCAGGTGGAGGACCTCACTGGTCCACACATTTAAATCACGGGTCACCAGCCAGTAGTCTATATGTGACCACATGAATGAGCAGGGATTATGCACATTTCTTTCTCACTGTCACGCTGTCGGGCCATCCAGAGATCAATGAGTTTGTTAGTTTGTTATCCTCCATTTAGGATCGCAGAAAATCGGCTGCATTTGGGGGTCAGGGGGAAGTTTAGAGTTACTAGATCCATCTGCCAATGGGTCCATAACCACATTAGATGTATATCCCTTGCTCGCTCTGCCACTCGATTCAAGCTTGCCTGGCTGATGAGGGGTGATACCCTGAAACCGGTCCCAGGATGCTTGGTTCCAGTCCAGAGAGGACCTGGTCTGGCAGTTCGGGCTGGACTATTCCCATTGGGAGCAGAGTCAAGACTGATTTGCATGTGGCTGGGTCCAAACTGGGGTGGCGTGGTGAGCAAAAAAACAAAGGATTAAATCCAGATATGTGACTTGAGGTGATGTTTGATCTGTTTAGCATTCCATCCATCGTTTGTTAGTTTGGCTAAATCAGAGAGCCAGTCTTCAACTTCTTGCAGAACTCAAGAAGGAAAGAGGACGCTCTGATCTGGGTGTGGTGAGCCTTAGTACATTGATGCAATAGCTCCATTGTATAAGTTAATTGATTAATTCATTTATTTATTGCATATTTTTACTCACCTATGTAAATTATGAAACAATGCTTCTATAGACATGGAGTGACAGGGAGGAGTCACCAAGGGAACCAAAGAGGTTGCCAAGTTAGTGAAAGTAGTTAATTAAATAGGGAGGTCTTGAGGTACTGAATCTGAGAAGGTCAATTTTATCTCATAGTTCAGCAGACAGAAAGTTCCATAAAGGAAGAGGCACCAAAGAGAAGCTGTCAACTGCAAATGATTGTTGCTGCCTATGGCACTGCCTCTTGCCTGTGTGATTAATGCCAAATAAAAATTCAACTAATCTAAGGCTCTGTGAGCCGGGTGAAACGTCTTCCCTTCAAAACATGGAGCAGTATTTTCAACTCTGGTTGGGTTTGTGTGGTCTTATGACTTTCCGTTAGTCTCCTAGCTGACTCTATAGGCATATAGTACCAAAGACCCAGGCAGATCAATTCCAACTCACTTCTTCGTTCTGTAAAACCTTTACTTCCTCATACCTCCTTTCAGACAGGAGTCCCTTACTTTTTACATCCTGATGATCGCAATACTAATTTAGTTGGGGTACCTACTTTCAAATGACAACTTCTGAAGCTGTATTCAACTCAGCTGTATGCTCATTTAGCCCAGACATCCGCTCTGATGTCTCAGGGCCCAGGCACACAGTCTGTTGTTCCAAAGCCCAAACACACACCATGCTGTGCGAGGGCCCAGGCACACACCCTACCCTCCCAGGGCCCATGCACAGGCTGTGCTCACAGGGTCCAGAGAAATGCACCCTGAATTCATGGGGCCTAGGCATCTGTAGTAAAGGGTGGTGGCCACCTACGGGGTTCAGGAATGCATCTGAGGACAAACAAGAAATAAATGAGACCTCCAAGTGTGCAAGGTTTTACAGCCTATTAGAACATTGGAATGTTGGGAGCTCCATTGAAAACGATGGAGTGCTGCGGGCTTCTAGTGGCTGCTAGAAGCCCGGAGCTCCAACATTCCAAAGTTGCTGTTCACAGCTCTTGCTGTGAACAAAGGCCTCACAGTGCCCAAGGGGATTTCAATCCCCTCAAGCTCCATGAGGCCTTTGTTTTATTTGTTAGAACATTCTGCCCTCTAGTTGCAGAAAGTTCTAATAGCCTTATAGCCCACTGTAATTGCTCTATACAGACCATAAAGTCCAGCTCCCTTGTCAAAGGCCCTTGCCTTTGACTCAGGCCTTTAATGCTGGAGCCGGCCTTAAATGGTCGGTATAGCCCACTATTGTGGGCTTTAAGGCTATATTAGTTACCCCCCACACACCTTGCTGGCTTGGCCACTCATCTGCTCCACTCCAGATTTCAGGAATCCTCTTGTTACTTGGGAGAAGGGAAACATTAAAGTCCAAATCATAACCACTACCACCTTGCTTCATCCCTTGTCATAAAGGAGACTTCTGGCGATGCTGCGCTGCACCTTGGGCATCTGACGGGTAGACAGTTAAAAGTTATTTTCCTTGAGCAGGTGATGGACAGAAATAAATAGAGCTGTAGGGCCCTGCTTAAATGTCAATATTTTGGTTTGCCAGGCTCGGTCCTGGCCCACTTACAGGACTGGTTCAGTCTTGGAAAGGGTCTGTTCGGCATATTTAGGGGCATATTTATCAAAGTTTTGCCGCACCCTTGCGCCAAGGAAAGTAACTCAAGGGCGATGCAACTCCTAGATAAGATTTACCAAGCCCCGCAAGTGCACCTTGCTTGGCCCTACAGTGCTTGCTAAATCTGGAGTAACGCACGGCATTGTAAGTCGCTGCACTGGGTTACCCTTCCCCGGGGAGGCGTTCCACACATGGATTTCGGCGCATTCCCAAATTTACCATGAGTGGTAGACCTGGGACTACGTCAAAATCCTACACCTTCCTAGGGGAGGTGTAACAAGGAGAAATATCTTCATAAATCCTTGTTTTTTCCTCTTTCTACATGTCTTCTGCATTCTGCAGCACACATAGAAAGAGGAAAAAGCCTCAAAGGATTGTTTTTTGTGTAGGGAGGTGTTCTGCCTGAAAATGTGGGCTTAAAATCACTTCTATATTTTTAATTGTGTATTAAATTTCCTAAAAAACCTGTGAGGATTTCAACAAAAGCGTAATGCTTAATATGTTTAATAGCACATAGAGGTTAAAAGCAGATAGGGTGATAGTAATGTCCAAAATTCCATAACTCTGCTTTAGTATCCCATAATAACTCTTGCCACATTTTCTCTCGCTTGCTGTCCCTCACTCTCCATGGTCTTCGCATGCGCATGCGCTTAATCTCGTTCACGCGCCCAGTCTGAAGGCATTTATTTACACATATTCTTATCAACCCCGCCGGCAGTGGAGGCCTCTTCCGCATGGCGCCAGCCAACAATTTGTGGATCTAATCTGTCCTGCTGTAATCGAACTCTGATCTTTCACATCAGCACAAGGCACATCAGCATTCGAGAGGGCTCAAGACTGATTTTCTATTTTATTCATTAAAATGCGTGCATATAACTGTTTTTCCCCTGAGACTTCTATTTTCAAGAGATTGTTAATTTCAGACGGGGGTCGCAGTGGAGGGATAAAGACAGTGGAGGGATAACGAGAGGCGAAAGATATTACAATGTTGGACACAATTGTAGTTATTGATTACTTTGTTAATTTTAGCTAAACTACCACAGGTTTACAGCAAAACCAATTGCCTTGGATTTATCACGTCATATTTCATGTAAGCTGTCAACGCACTCTGCAGAAAATCCTGCTGCTGGGACCCCCCAGTCTGCTTTCACTAACCTTTTGTGAGGCAGGAGGGATAGCCGAGCCGGGTACCACCAGCACACATGAACCTCTGTAGAATAAAGCAGTTCTGTCTTATTTGTTAGCTGGTAATTTAAGACACAATTTTCATTTTATGAGAAGCAATATAAAATGAGATATATTAATTGCAATACATCGGAAGTAGGAGCAGCTGTAAGGGATTTTTATGGATTCATACTTTTATGTATTATCAACAATGAGCAAAATTAAATTATGCTCTTGATTTCACATGTGCAGACTAATGTGGTGTAATTACTTTTGAAACACATTTTATAAGATGTGTAGAAGTGTCTTTTCCTAGTGTATGTTAACTAGGCCACATTTTAATTTAAAATGCCATCTTGAATAAGATAGGGTATTCTCTGTCACTTATCCTGTGCTCCCCCCCACAAGCTTCCCCCTCTGCCCACAAGCTTAAATGTATTGCGATATTTTCACTGTTATTATTTTCTGGTCAGACCAATTTATTCACATAACACATTATTGTCAATGCATCTTGTTCTGTTTGAGAATCCCTGGATGATATTAGCATGGGGTGCTGAATAATCATTCAAGTAGTGGGTTAGTGCTGAGGTGTAAAGGTAATGTGAAGTTTATTTTTCATGTACTCTGATTGGCTGACAAAATGATGCACTCGCTCACACCCCGATGAATATGCAAACATTCTTATTTCATATGCAAGAATTGTGTATAAAAACACTCAATTTTGGGAGTGAGCCAGAACACTTTTCTATTTTACTAGGGATGCTGTCCGATTCTTTTCTGATTTTGTTGCTCATTGAGCCTTAGAATATTTTCAGATGTTTTCATACTCTGTATAACTCTGCATATAAGAGAGAGCCTTCATGGCATTGACTCTGTAACGATAATTTTTTATTCTGTAATAAAACCAGTTACCCTTTCATTGATCTAGAACTCAATTACTGAGTGGGCCCAAATTAATTAATGAATTGTATTTTTCTTGATTTTGATGTTTTGGGAGGTGCCATAAAGTGGGGACACATTGCCTCATGAAATTGAAGTTTAACCCCATCACCATTCCAGTAGATGTGGAAAGTTAAATTGAGATAATATTTTGGTGAGTCCAGATTTTGGGGCACCCTTTTGCTTCCACATAGTGCAAAAGCATTTTTACAGATTGGTGTGCACGGAGATAATGTTTTAGTAAAAGTATCAAAATATGATCCGACTAAGAACAGATGGGTGACATAAGAATAGGGCAACAGGTCCCTGCAGGAGCCGAGGATCACAGTCTACAACCGTGAAGGATCCATGTAAATAGGTGGAAGAGATAACAAAATGAGTCAAACTGCTTGACAAGTTGAGAGGTGTGAGAAGTACTTATATGTGTAGAGGACTCTAAGGTATGTAGAAGATATGTCACAATCATGCATTCAAAAATACAAATAAGTCAGAATTAGACAGAAGGAAATAGTGGCTGGTTATTTCAAGAGTATACTGAGTTGAGAAAAGGTACCACAAATCATGAATACAAGATCTGTCAATTGGCATTTAATTATGGTGGCAGGTGACAAAAAAACCTTTAGGTAGCCTATTAAACACTGAAATCATCACAAATCTGCTATCCCCAAAACACTCAAGAAAAATATAAAATATATTATGCCTGCTGGAGGAAGTTCTACAATCATTTCTTAGGGATATGCAGCTTACACTCCTATGAAAAGGCTTGGGGTTGAGCTCTAGTGGCTGTAGCCATTGATACGTCTCTACTTTATGCTGTGGGTACAGCATGCATCATATAGACTTGTCATAAGTAGTATAGTATGGGAGAGAATGTGGTGTAACGGCCAGAGCCGCCGACTTTGAATCTGGGGAACCAGGCTCGAGTCTCAGCGTAGGCTCAACATCCTGTGATTCTGGGCAAATCACTTAGGGCCCGATTCACAGAACGAACTTAAGATAACATCCTAAACTTACTACCATTTTGGTATTCACAGAAGGCACTTACTCATTTTGGTATTCACAGAAGGCACTTACTCATCAATGACTAAGTGCCTTCTGTGAATACCAAAATGAGTAAGTTACTCAAAATGAGTAAGTTACTCATTTTGGTATTCACAGAAGGCACTTACTCATCAATGAGTAAGTGCCTTCTGTGAATACCAAAATGAGTAAGTGCCTTCTGTGAATACCAAAATGGTAGTAAGTTTAGGATTTTGTCTTAAGTTAGTTCTGTGAATCGGGCCCACAATCTCCCCCTGCCTACCAAAAATTAATGTGTGGTTGTGTAACGTAACTTGTGTTCATGTTAAGTGCTCCAATACCTTCGGGTTGAGTTTGCACTATATAAAACTGAAAACATATATATATATCTAGTATGTGCTACCCCGACAAGGGGCTGTAGTGCTTTTTCAGACAGGTAGCACACTGAACATGGGATCTCAGTGCTAGTGGAGAGGTGTGGCTCACTGGTTAGAGGCGGCAGACCTGTAAGCATAGAATCAACCAGGGACCAGGGTTCAATTCCCGACGCGGCAGGGTCGTGGACCAGGGTCAAAACGGACTTGATAATTCTCGCCTCGGTACCTACTCTAACCAGGAACACACTCGGCAACTCTGGGCATTAAGCTTGCCTCATCTCTACAACAGCCCCCACAGACGCTGGGGATGCCTGGTTTCACCTTGGAGATACCCAGAAAGGGACCATCTCACAGGGATAGCCAGGACGGGTTCCCCAGCGGTCTACAGCGCCAGGCCGCCCCGTTGCTGGGGCAGCTGTGCGCTTTACAAGTCTACAACATTTACATTTACATTTAGTGCTTTACTACATTTTTTGGTTATAATTTGGTTGAAGTGTCATGCATTGTGTTTCCTGTCATACATATGCTATACAAGGGGTGTTACTTTGTCATGTACTTTGGATAAAAGGATGCTTCACACTATTAGAGACATCATCATGCAACTGAATGTTACAGTTGTTATGCTGTTTGTAAACTGTAAGAAAATTGACAATTCGATGAAAGGGATGTCATTCCTTTGCAAGTAATAATGGCACTATTCATCACTAGGTCCTGTTACGTCTCAATCATTTAAAACTGGGGTTAAACCTTTGGTAGCTGTAGCACAGAGAAGAAAGGCTTAACATGGGATAAATGTGTAAAGCATTTGCCACTACCAAAACAGTATAAAAGTAGGAAACACAACACAAGAAAAGTAATACTCCAATTTATAAAAATAGAGCAGTAACGGCTGTTGATATTTGAAAGAGGAGAGGCGTAAAAATTGTGGCTGAGTGCACTGTGGTGAGCGAGTGTCGCGACTGATACCAAACGTTATGATGAGGGTTCGTGGGGGTTCTCCCCCCGAGATGTTTCTTAAAAAAGAGTTGGCAAATGGTGCATTTTCAAGCAAATTTGAGAAAGCAAGAGGGATAATAAAAGCAATTGTGATAGCGTAGTCATGACACAAATAAAGAGATTTCATATGATGATGATGTAGGTAACTGCTTAGTCAGTATAACCACAGGACTTCATAACAGCCTGAAATAACAATACAGAGTACCTGCAGAGGGACCATGAAGTGGTTTCCCTATATGCTCTGCCCCAGCATGCACATCCAACCAACCCTGAGATCATGTCACTTGTTCCTGGAAAAAAACATTTCTGCTTCCAGACGTGTAGTCACCCTCATTGTCAGAACTGCAGCGGCTTCTGAGATCTTGTACAATTTTCTTACCATCAGGCAGGTTCAGTAGCAAACACTAACACTTCACATTCCGGCAACCAAACATTATTTTCAGCTGGCGTCCCCGATTTTCGAATATTCTCTCTTTGAATTTAGAAACAGGGCATGTGAGATATGCGGTTGTGCTGCAGCGGGACCATGTAGTGGTTTCCCTGTGTAAGTGACTCGCACCTTCCACGAGTGGCTCACCGCCCGTCACAGCGTGTAGCCTGCCAAAGGCTCCCACGAGCCAGTCTCTACAGGACCATATTGCACCTGTTTTGTAAACTGCGATCCTTGCACAGCACAAACAGCTGTTTGTGCAGAGATTGTAATTAAAACAGTGTGGTGTTTAGTACACTCAACAAGTGCCCGTGCGGTAAAGTTCTTTCTCTCTTAATTATTGGCCGGTCAAACCGTAACCTGCTGGACCTTTACATGAAAAAGACCGAGTACTTAGGAGCACATATGGATTTTGGTGCACTAAGCACCAAAATCCAGAATATTTACAAAAAGGTGAAATAGGTGGAATTTATGACATCCAATACATTTCGTACCCTGGGGTGTGGACTTTTTCAGGATAGACAAATTCCAGCATACCTCGGGGGCACTTGTATTAAGGCCTTCATTTCTTGGGCGATTTTGCTAGCACTTCATGCTGTATTTGCTTCTACAGAATTATCTCTTTTAGCTATTACAACTTGCTGACAAAAATGAAGAATCTGATTCTGGAACAAACATTTGAACTAAAATATGTTCAATACACTTTCCTTGAAACACGTGCACACATTATATACTTCTCCTAAATGAATCCGCAAAGGAGAGGAAGATGACTAGATGCCATTTTCCTTTCTTCCTATATTTTTATCTTTTTGCAAATGGAGCCCTTCTGCGCCTGTGACTTCTCAGGTCAGGTAGTACTGCTATAAATATTTAAATTAAGCATGGTTAAGAAACTCCATTTTGCTAGCAGGTTTTTTTTTCATTCCATTCAGTTGGTGCATTTAAGAAAAGATGCCTTTCCCGCGCCTGTAGGAAGTGGAATGCGGGAAATTCTACATCATTCCGAGCTGCATTTGCAAGATACATTTAAGGCCACTTCAGTCTGGGCTCTGTGTTTGCCACGGAATGTGAATATTTCTGTGGCTGCATCCCGCTAATGCTGTTTTGAATGGCATGTTCTAATTCTGTGATGTAATTTATCTAACTGGCACCAGTAGGCCACTATCTGAACATGGCTCCTGATGGAACAGGCACTGACAGATTGGCACTTAGGCCTTTCCTACCCTGAATAAAGAACACCCACACCAGTCTCCCTCGGAAATCCACACACAAGCTCGACTGAGATGTAAAGCATGGCGGAGGTATCCGTACAACTTTTGCATGCGGCCCTGCACTTAACAAACTTAGTCTGAGCTCCGTAGCACGGTCCGCAGAGAAGCCGTGGCTCATTAAGTACGTTTCTGATGTGTGCACTGCAGACACACTTATTAAACCCTGTGACAGCCTTTGCACTAACACCTTCCACGACAAGTGACTCACCGCGTGTCACAGCAGCATTAAACCCTGTACTGAGTTGACTCCGCCGCCTCTGCTCTCACTCCTTTTCTCGTGACTTTGAGCTATCAGCTCCGGGCGTGCATGGAGGAAGTTGTTACCAGCTCAACCCTTCAGTCCCGCCGCGCATCCTGAGCCAATGTAGACGCTGCTCCCTTGCTGTTTATGTTACCAAACAGCATGAGAGCAGTGTGAGCATTGGCTCGGTCAGTCACTGCCAGCGCTCCTTAGGAGGCTTGGGGGCTATGGCTGTAGACCCCCGGGCTCCTAACATTGCACTGGTAGGCAAGGCGGCAAGTGAGCATGTCGGGCTGGTCACAGCTATGCAACCCATCCAAACCAACATGCGCACTTCACCCCAAGACCCAATTGAATGACCTGTCAATTATGATTCCATTTCCACGCCCCCTAACTCACGGCTGCCCTTCCCTCACTCTAAAAAAATGCAAACTCTGCCCGGGACATGCATTCTGAATTAAAAGCAGTGCTAAATGGAATCAAAACATTTTATATTGGGCCACCGGGGGAAACAAAACAAACAGCGGGGCGACACCCCTACACCCTAATAAAGAAACCACCGCTGAAATAGAGTACATTTTAATGAGCAAATACACACCAAAATCACTAAACAATCTGAGGTAGAGAACCAGAGGTATGATTTTTCAAAATCTTAGGTGTTTCTAGTGCCTGAAAGCACAAAGCGCAAACTGTGGGAACTGGTCATTCTAGACCAAGTCAAAGTCAAAAGTTAAGGGTGACAGTGATGAAACACACATGGACCAGGTTTGTCCATGTGGAAAGTTTTCCTTCTGACTTAGTTTTTTTCTAGAGAAAATCCTCATCAACGAAGTAGTCGGCGGGTAGGGGTGTCAGTTGAATCCAAAGAGGGACTTATCGACAGCAGCTGGTTGAAGCACAGGACCTCGGTGAGAGTCTTGGCTCTGGTGAGAGGTTTAAGGTTCTCGATGTTGATGACTGGAAAACTCAGAGTGGGTGAAGTCCGATGATCAGGCCCAGAAAAACATCGTTAGCGGCGGGGTGCTGCCCGAAATTGATCCCAGTGAAGTTCTCTACGTTCAGACTTAGAAACCTTTCTGGAAGTCGGGTCTGTTTCAGTAGGGTAATCCAGCAAGCTGAGTCTGACTGGTAGTTTGACGTTGTTGGCTGTGGCTCGGAGGTAGTCCGGTGACAGGCTCTTGTTCTTTTTGTAAAGAGTTCAGAAAAAGTTTCTAGGTGTCCAGTCTTGCAGTTTTCAAGGGGGAAAGAATACATTCCAGCACAAGCCAAGGGCGAAGCACCTTTTGGCACCACCTGGGGGTTAGTACTCAATCTCCCTAAACTCATTGTAGAGTCCAGGACAAATGCAGTTGGAATTGGTCAGCTGGGATTAGAAGGGATTTTGGCTTCTTGCAGCTTCTGTGTTCTCTGGAGCTGAACAGGAAGCTAGCCAACTAGCCCTATTATACCCCTCTGAAGTAGGTACAAGTGAAGAGCAGGTCCAGTCCTTGGTGTTTCTCTCCACAGTTTCAACAGCAGGTGCAACCCTTCTTCTGTTTTCCTTTGGTCAAGAGGTGTTCTGTAGAGAGTACTGAGGGTGCCACTTTTATGACTTGTGACAGCCTGTAAGTGAGGGAATCTCGGGTCCCAGAGACAGCGCTACCCAATTTTGCCAGACTTTCTGTGTGTTTTACTGTAAACTATCCCACAGTGCCCCTCTCTACCTTAAAAAGTTATTTTTGTACATAGTTTAGTTTTCAATCCTTTTTTCAATAAATTCCCATACAGATCAATGATTAATTCTGTAAGGCTGAAGATTCGAGAGGAAGGGACATTAATGGCCATGCAGTCTAATGAGCAGTCCAGGAAGGAATAAAAATAAAGGGTTAGAAAGAGAAATCTATGCAGATACCTAGTTTGCAGTCGTGTTTAGTCATATTTGTGCTGTGCATCAGACATGCAGGGGCCTTCAAGATGGCACTTAAAGTGGTAAGGATTCACAGTTACACAGTTGGCTGCAGATTTTCATGGAGAAATCAGCATAATGATTTGCCTTGTGAGAAGGTACCACTGTGTTGCTGTCTGGTAGTTCCTATTATTTGTCTTTTGCACTGGTTAATTTCTTCCTTTGTGATTGGTGTTGTTATTATGACACGTCACATTTTAGCCTCTTTGTGCTTTTTATCGGATCATAATGGGAAATGTTTGTCTCTCTTCGAGAATTTCAGTGCTTTTTACTTTTTGTGAGGCATATTATGTCGAATCCTGTTGCTCATTGTTCAACTGTTGAGATTGTAGGGTTGTGCTGGTCAGTCCATTTAGTTCTGGTAAAAAAGCTAGGTCTTCACCAAAAATTTGGATCGAGAAGAGGTGCCACTGAAGGTTTTATTCTTGTAGTGTGGTATGATTAGTTGGAATGCTAATATGAAAGGTACTTTCTGTTTTTCTGCAAGCTTTGTTTACGTTTTGTCTGTATGAGAACCGGTCTCTTCCATTTATTGACTTGTGAGTAATGCAGAGTATGTTGAAAGTAAATCTTATAGGAAGATGGAGCAATGATGAACCTTTAGGACAGGACAAATGTGGTGCAGAAGTTTCTATCTATTGATGTCTGTTGCGGCTGATATTCTGCTTGCATATCTATGGCACAAATGATCCAAGTGGGATTTGAGGATTTGCAATAAAAAGTGACTGGACAGTAATGATTTCCCAATTAGAGTGCTTATGTATGAACATGAAGCCCTAAGACCAGCCAAACTGAGACTGATCTGTTTAGGTGACACACCATCTCTGATTATCTTCATAGGTTTATTTGGTTGGAAAAACTATCAAAAATAATTAAAATCTCCTTGTAGCAAAATGTTACATTCTGATAAAAGTATCTATTGTAGATGACTAATTGTGATTGAGTTAAAATGTATATGCAAAGAGAGAGCCTTAGGCACCTACAATAAATGAACAAAACCAATGCACTCCAATAAAATCTGTTGTTATAAAACCAATGCACGATGTGCACTGTTCAAATTTGAATCAGCAGTTCATTGAGGACATTACCTACACTTTCAACAAAATATATATTTTTTTAATTTGCACTCCAAAGAATATTTTAACTTCATTGGAAAATGTACAACTTAACATGAATTTGATGTTAGTAGGTCTTTGGGCAAGGTCTCCTAAAGTATGGGCTAATGGCAAGCTATACTTGTGTCTGGGCATTTGTATTTGCCACAAAGAAAGGCAAAATTAATATTGTTTTGGCATGACTCTCAAATGGACTGAAGCACAACACGTCTGTGGGAACTAGTCCTTATGAAAACTTTGTAGTTGCCCGAAAATCTCCTATCTAAATATTTGTCAAGAGCTTTCTCTCTTGAATGTTACTCACTAATACAAGGCAATTTTCAGAGTCTTTGAACATTTTCAATGGGAGATAGATATTCAGAGATATTTTCAATAGTTGTAATACTTTGTATTCTTCTTATCTCAAGCCACAAAACATTATCTAGTGTTATAATTATCCTGAAATGTAATGAAGTTCGCGGCTGGAAACAGAGAAGGGCGATCTAAGATGTCACAGAAGTTCCAGATGTTTGTCATCCATGGGATATAAGTATAATAGTCCTTCATTAGGATGCTGTTTATTGTTAAACAGGGGAGATGAGCATTCTAGCATGACACAAATTGTAAGCCACAGAAACAAATGTAAATTTACGCATGTAGAGTTACTCACTTGTACATTTGCTACTACATCTAGAAGTAATTCACTTCTTTTTGGTAATAAGCTTTTCCACATGTAAAGCTACCTCTAGGTGCAGATGTCCATATCTCTGCACTCTAGTGGAGCCTCCTACACCAGAATTTACGATAGTAAATTACTACTCATAGCTTTTCACATGTAGATTGAGATTTCCTTAGGGTAAAGTATAAGGAAACATAGTAAAGTTTAATATTTATTAAAAAAAGAATGACAGATTTTAATGTGTAAAAAATGTTAATTAACATAAAATAATTATTTATATATATAGGGGCAAACACTTGCATACAAATATAGTCCTTTCCACAATGTTGTCTAAATAGATCTTCTTTATTGATTCATTCATCAATGCTTGACTCTCAGCAGATGTTAGCCAACACATATTTCATCTAATCTTGTAAGACCATGGCTTCTTTAATCATTACTAGCATGTGAAAGATCAATCAACTGTATTCCTATGTAAAATTTCCAAGTAGGAACTTGTGCGTCGGTATGGCATGCATATGAATGCTCAGTCACGCTATAATAATCCATCATCAAGGAGATTTTAGCAACCAGGTTGCTGCTCGGAATTTCAACATTATAACTCATATATTGGTAAGAAATGTGCTTCAGTTAATCTGAATGAGCACCAAAATCAAAGGAATGCACACAAGACGTGTTCACATATCTCATCTCTAAATAGTGACGTATGGTTTGCAAAGTCCTAAATCCTATTTTCTGATCCAAGTGGCTAGGTCTACGAGTACGAAATATGGTTAGACTGGGTGTTTGGCTTCAGTGAGCCTCTATTTTCAGTGTACTTGGCGTTCTCTGTAAAATAATTATTATTCACCATTAAAATAAAAATAAAACATGTTAAAATAAATATTTAACAAGTAATACAATACATGAAACATATTACTTTTAATTTTAAATAATTATTATCTTAGATTATATAAAAAATTCCATCCACACTAGCATTCTGTATATTTATTATTTAGTAACTGTTATTAAAACCTACTTACTTAAATTATTTTAATCAATTTTAATTTTTATTAATAGTTTAAAAGTTTTCTATAAGTATTTTTAAACAAATGTTTAATATTATTTATTGAATTAAAAAATAGTGCAATAATTCAAGTTAACAATATTTATTTAACATTATTTCCTATGGGTGTTATTTTAATCCCCTGCCTCCAGTGCTTTCTGTGGGAGTGTTTTGCAGTACTGGCCAGTGGCCATTTGTGGTGCTAGACTTATTCCGAGCCTGATCTGGAGTACATTTACTACTTTTTTTAGGCCTTTTTGGCTGTAGTACCTTTAGAAGTGTTTGAGAACAGCAATGGACGTACTCTTTTGTGAGTGGGTGTTTGTATTTTCATGACCCTCCCTAAAACCCTCTTTAGCCCTCCCAAAGCCCCTCCCTGCCCCACTCTAATCCCCTCCAATTTAGTAGGAAGTATTTCCCATTTTCTAGGCACTCCCCCAGTTTCATCCCATATTCACTACTAAAACGTATACGTACGTGTGTGTAGATTTCTGCACAGAAATGATAGGAGAAACTAGGTTTGTGAATTGCATTTTGTAGTGCATGAGTAGTTCAATTGTAGTGATACTTCATGTACTACAAGGTACAGTTTATGACTCAGCCGTAGAGTGCCTTTCAGCCATGGAAGAACTGTCCCCTTGTGCATAGTATAAGACGATAATGAAAAATGTGTCCTTCATGCTATCTTTCTAACATGCATAATTTAGACTTGTCTTCTGTGGTGCAGTGGAAATTCATCATGAAAATCTGCTAGTTTTGATACTCAGTGTTCATATCTGAAGTATCCTGATCCAAGAGCTCACATGGATGGGATTTAATGATATCCTGTAAAAATTGATTACTTCGTGGCACAATTATGATTCACTAATTTGAGATTTCAAGTAAATTTAGCACAGGCCAAAAATACAATGTGTTGTGTTTGATAACATGTCCTCTAAGTTCATGCAGAAGAGTGATGTGTTTTTAGAAGAACTGCAACAAGTAAAGTTGTTTTGGGAAGAAACTACCTGTTTTTGTGACTCAAGATACATTGTGTAGTTTAGATCATTTCAAAATAAGAAGGTGTACTGAAATTGTAATTATATACATATTTTCAGTGAGATGCTGTGAGAAAATGCCCCTTTTTGCAAGACCCCCATTATTTGAATAATTTTATTGCTGGTTTTTAGACTGTGCACACTAGAACACTGCTGCTCGGTGCCCAATGTAGGAACTCTGACTCCTAAAACATTTTTTAAATGGCTAATCCCTGATTGCAATAGTTAACTCCCCTGTAAAGCCATAGTATATGGTCTAGAAACTACAACCATGGCCTAGAAAGCTAAAAGTCATCCGTGGACTGCAGCACATACTATTGTGAGAATTAAACCATGGTTTCAGGTATGCCAATGTGGCCTGGCTGCGGCAGTTTAAAACCTGCATCCTGACTTGTCAAAATCATTCTTCTGGCATTTAAAAAATCTTTCTTTTAAATAATAATACATTACTCCCGTGTAGATCTTGTAGCTCCAAAGGTAAGGTGCATGGCATTTAAAAGGCAGACATGTAGAAAGGTAATGTTGCCATATCCGTGCAGTGAAAGGCCCCCCAAAGCTATTTATACTGTGGAAGTCTCTGGCTGCCCTAGGAAGAAAACTAGATTACAGAGTAACATATTTATTCTGTTACCTCAGGTTTGCGACAAGCTAGAGTAATAGATCAATCGCTATTTTTAATATTTATTTAAACACAAGTCAATGTTGAAATTAGATTTTTACTAAATATTTAGCAAAATAACATTCAGGGAATAGAAAACTGGCGATTTGCCACCTCTGCAGTGGCACTTGTTTGTTCTATGCCCCTCTGAACCTATCAGTACTCCTCTGTGAAGGACTGCTTTAGCCACTAACCCTGCACATTGAGAACCATTCTAGTCATCAGTAGACCCGCCAGTGAGAAGACTAATCCCAGCCTACTGAGAGATGAATCTCAGTATGCAAACAGTACCACCATGGCCAACCAGGTTACACGGACCTCTCTGTTTCCTGTGTTAGATCTCGGTGTTTATCCTAGAGTCAGTTCATAACAAGGCAACCAAATGACGGCTTTCCGTTTACCAGATCAATGGCCACCCATTCATAGGTAAATGCTCAAATGCAGTACCTTGGGTAGGTCTCAAGTCCTGAATCTGGACTGAAAAATAGTTACCTACAAGCTCCTGGGGTCTGTCTGGAAACAGTCCTGAGTTTCAGCACACTCTGCCCTGGGGGAACCACACAGTGCCAAGCTTTACAGGAAAGAGTCAGGCACATAGCCTATGTCTCCCCTCTGCCTTTCACTACTGGATCCACGGAAGGTTCTCTGAAAGTTCTCTAAGAGGACAATTCAGACAGCTGCTGTGATGTCCATGAGAGAAGTCTGCTGTCCCTAAGCCACAGTTTAAGGAAGCTCCGTGATGCCTTTCATACCTCCTAGTGTTCTCAGAGGTGGGGCTTCAACCTCAGGCTCGCATTCTCACTTCAGCATCTTAGGGGTGACACCTTGAGACTGGCCCTTCAGTGCAGGGTATATACTTTACACTCAGCACTTGTTTAGCAGCCCAGGGCTTCCAGTGTGGGCACACAGCCCACATCAAGAGAGACACACTCTGTCTTTGTCATGCCAGGGTGTGCCTGGTCCAGGGCTCCTGGCACCTACCTCTGTGACAGTAAAGGCAACTCCTTCAGAATATAAGTGACCTCACTATTACCAGTCTTTCAGTCTTTGGACATCTACAACAATTTCAACATCCAACCCACCATCCTCATCTCCGACGACCACAATTAACCAGGGAACACCAGCCAAACCATCACTACCTGGTCACCGCTCACCTCCCTCACCACCTCAGCCATCCTGTATTCATCCACTCAGGGGCGCCCACAGATCCCTGTCCCGATCATCTGTACAACCTCGCAATGAACCCTTTCAGCATGCAACTCACCAGTATCCTCAACACCTCCATCTCCACTGCAACCTTCCTGGACAGATGGAAACATGCAGATATCAGACCCCTCCTAAAGAAAGCCTCCCCTGATCACAACAAACTAAAAAATTATCATCCAATTTCCCTACTCTCGTACATGGCCAAAGTTGTCAAGAAAGACATCAACCAGCAGCTCACCGAACTCCTAGAACAAAACCACCTACTGGATGCCTCTCAATAAGGTTTCTGCGACAACCACAGCACTGAGATAAAATCTGATCGCCACCACTGACGACATCAGAATTCTCCATGACCATGGAGAAACTGTGGCTCTGATCATCCTCGACCTCTCCACTGCTTTTGATACAGTTTCCCACAACACCCTCATCAACAGACATCACAACATAGGCATACAGCAAGATGGCCTCAAGTGGATTGCCTCCTTCCTTACATGATGCACACAGAGCATCCCTTGGGATCCTGGAAGCCTCCCTTACCTCAGCTCCCAAAGACATCATATGTGGCATGCCACAAGGAACATCACTCAGGCCCACCCTGTTCAACATCTACATGGCCCCCCTTGCAGATGTTGTCAGATCTCACGGACTCAATATAATCTCCTACGCTGATGACACTCAACTGATTCTCTCACTCACGAGGACCCCTCCAGTGCCAAAACCAACTTCTGCAATGCCATAACCAACGTAAGTGAATGAATGAGAGACAACTGCCTCCAACTCAACTCTGACACTCTGAAGTACTGATCTTCGGGAAGAACACCTCCATATGGGAACACAGCTGGTGGTCTGCAGAACTCGGACCCACACCGACCGACCATGCATGCACCCTCGGCATCATCCTCAACAGCCAACTGATCATGAAACAACAAGTTAACGCAGTTGCCTCCCTCTGCTTTCACACACTTCACATGCTCTGCAGAATCTTCAGATGGATTCCAACAAACACCAGGAAGACCGTCAGCCAGGCCATTGTCAACAGCCGCCTCGACTACAGCAACGTCCTCTACGCCAGCATCTCCACCCAGCTCCTCAGAAGACTCGAGACCATACATAACACTGCAGCCAGACTCATCCTGGACCGCTCCCAAATTAATCCACATCGCCCCCACCTGAGAGACTTCCACTGGCTCCCCAGCCAGAAAAGATGCCAGTTCAAGATCCTCACACACACCTACAAAGTCCCCCTCGACCTAGGACCTGCCTACCTAAAGCATCGACTGAACTTCCACCAACCTGCTAAACGCCTGCTCTCCAGCTCTGTACAGCCCCCTCACTGGCAGACTTCAGAAAGAGACTCAAGACCTGGCTCTTTGATGGAGACTCAGAGTCCAGATACCCCCAGGAGTGATAGTGTAGCGCTTTACAAATGCTGTTTGATTGATTTGGATCCTCCCATGTCCAAGCAGGTAACTTCTGGCCCACTGGCCCTTCCACTGAGGTTGGAATGTACCTATTATCTCTTGAGTCCCTGTCCCCTAACATTACGGCCAGGTACCCTCAGACACCTGCAGTGTGGCAACCTGGATGCCCTCACCCACTGGTTTCCTTCCTGCATGTGGTAGTTCACTACCAAGGATGCAATATATATATATAAGTGGCAATAGGGAGCTACCTTTCTCCAGTCTTAGGAGATCACGGCAATATGGCAGTAATACTTCCCCATGATTATTCCTTACCCAACAAATATCACCCTGCAGATACAGTTTTCTGGGGAGACCATCCATTTCACCACTAGGGTCTAGCTGGCACAGGTATCCCACAGAATAGTGACATGAACCCCATACACTGTGACCCTCTGAAAGAACTCCCTTGAACTCTCAGGGATCACCAGCGCACCTTCTGGGCCCACTTCCCAACAAAGGGGCACTAGAACATTTTCTACCCTCTCCTCCACGGAATCACCTCTCTCTGGCACTGCTCCAAAGTGCCCACTAGTGAGTGCCTTCCTGGGCCACGAGGAATCTCCCTTCTTTTGCCCTTATGGAGGACAGTCAATACACAAGCCCTTCCCAAAGGGCTTTATTCACACCTGGTTTCTCAACTTTCAGCTTCTCTGATGCAGGTTGGAAAGTTTCTCTTTGTCAGAAATTTGGGGTTCCCATTTTTAGCCTTCTTTTGGGGGCCTTATCCACCCTTTTTGTGGTTACCCCGGTACCATCTTAGACACTCTGGTCCTGAACCAATGGTAAGCCTCTTTCCCAAGCTCTCTGAGATCAGAGAGTTTAGAATCAATCAGGTGCTGGTGCAAACTGTAAAATAATGACTCGAAATGTGCTCTCGCATAGTTAAATTATACAGCCTATTGAAATGAATTTAATTGAATTTCAGAATTGTTATGGGCAAAACAGCTACCTCAGGAATGATATGTCCAGGCTCTAATGAAAAAAGAACTCCTATTATAGTCAGTTACTTTGCAGTCCCTTGCCCAACCTTCCAAAAGTTTAATTGACACACCCACAAAATCTACCCGACAGCTGCAACCGCTTTCGAATGTCCCTAAACTTCAGCAAAAGCATCTAATTTATTCCAAGCTCACTCATCCCAGAGATGTTCGGAAAGAGATTGTCTGTCCCGTGGGAGGGCATATGCTTCCTGGGGCTATTCTCCAAACCTGATCCACTTTGCACATGCCAGACCCTGCAGCCAAACCTTTCGGCTGGGCCCAATAGTAGTTGGAAAGTAATTGTGTTGTAAAAACATGAAATTCCCTGTTGCCACTGTGTGGTTATGGTTCAGGTGTGATATCCATTGTAAAGGAATTTTTTATTGACCCAGTTGATGGATTTGCACTAAATTTGGCAACCTACTATCTTAATCAGCTACCAGATCTGACTCATGCAGGGAAAAAAATGGTAAGTGGGGACAGAAAGAAATGATTTCCCATTTAGCTCCCATTGCAAATGTTGCTTAAGCCTTGAGCCTGAAGGGCTGAATGGATTTACCAGATACTTAGCATGAAAGTGGAACTTTACACAGAAAGCATGCGTTTGTTGGTTTGGTGTAAATCCATTCAGCATTTGCTGAGATATCAGCATTTAAAAAAAAAGTTGATGTGAGTCCTTTTAAAAGTTAACACTTTTGTATATCTCTGCTATTTTAACCCCAGAGTCATGGTTGACAAATCCTGTCAATCACATTTATATTTTTTGAACAAATAAGATTGGCTGTATAAGGGCTCTGGAATGTTTCTTACAACCATCCTGAAACATGTGAGTTGGCACGGGGTCTTGAATTTCACACTGGGAAGAATTTTGCCACAGCCATGGAGGGCCCCAAGAAGTGACTGAATCCATGGGAGTGATACGTGGTACCCAGAAGCAGAGACAGCTCAAGGCCTACATAAAAAAACAATTGTGAAAATGGTGCACAACTCGAGAGTCAAAAATAAATCATGAAAAGCCATTTTAGGTGCCTGAATGAATCAACATTTTGTTAGCGATTCGCAAATCAATTCTGACTTGTGCGTATCAGGCAATGTAAAAAAAAAAGCAAAACCAGCCAAAATAATGAGTTGAATGCAGGGTCTGGCCCCTGGCAAGGCCATGCTGTCAAACCCTGCTGTGGACAGCCAAAGGCCTTGTGTAATGGGGGTTGACTGATGGCAGAGGTAGGATGCACCTAACCCCTGCTGTGCAGGGCTGAAGGCTGTGGATCGTGGGTGTTGGCTGATTGGCAGACGGTTGGGCTCTGGCCAGACCCTGTGCCCAACCCCCACTGTGCATGATGTTTGATTGGGCGCAAAGGGGGTTGACTGATCGTAGATGGCTGGGTGCAGAGCCTGGCATTCATATGCCAAATGGGTTGGCATCTGGGAGGAGGTTCGGCCAGGCTCTGTGTCCTATCATAAAAAAGCAATGAGAGTCACTAAAAGAAAACACATTTCAAAGTGAGTTATGATTCCAGCTTAATGCATAAAACTACTGATATTCACCAGTTATAGTTTACAGTGAACAAAACATATACCATAACTAAAGTTGCACGCCACGCTCAAAACAATAATTAGACTATTGAACAGGGAAAAAAACATGCAGCAAGACTAAAACATAGCAGATAATGTTAAATATGATGCATGTTTTGCGTACCATGAACCATAACTGGTGGGTTTCAGTGGTTTGAATCAGAACCATAACTCACTGGAAAAAAACAGTTAAAGTGATGTTATGGCCGCAAAACTAAACTTTCAAACCATTGGAAATCCCCAATTAGGTAAACTAACCATAACTTGTGGCTTCATGTCATGCACTGCTCATGACTTCATATATGACATTACTGATGACCTGTTAAATGACATCATTGATGACAGCATTACAAATGAGATATATGTACCTGGTTGATAACATTGCAATAAGAAAGGTAAACCTAAAGATCTGCGTACAATTAAGGAACATATTTTTCAACCTACAGTATCAAGCCTGAATTGGTCTGCAACTCCACCTAAATACTTCTTTTCTTTTGCATTGGGCTGTTCACATGCACTTCTAGTCTAACTCACCATTGCTGGTTAATCACCAGTGATTAGAGGGTGGCGCCTATTCGCGTGCTAGATGTGTTTCACTGATGAACAAAAAATCACCATTCATCCACTATCATTTTACGCAAAACCCATGGTGGCCCCTAAGGTAAATGTAAAATTGAGGAAAAATATTTTACAGTCTAAGATTCCTAATTGCAATTATTTTTGCCTGATGACCCCTCTGCAAGATTGTGTAGATGTCAAAATCCACTAACCTTTGTTGTTACTTCTGCTGCAGGAATGATTTGAAGAACACCAGTATGCCATTTTGTGGCAAACACAGTATGACTTCAATGACAGAATGAGGGGTAGTTGGGATTGACAACACGACAGTGCAGCTGTTGCCAGACAATTATGTGAGTACCACTGGAGAGAGGCTCTGGCTCTGCTCACATGTTGGGAGCTGGGAGTAAATGTTTTGATTGGGCAGAAGTTGTGTGCTTCCACAAAAAAGTGCTCATCCTTCACCAGCTGTGATAATTTTTTTATTTATCCAGCTGGCTGAGCTTGAACTCTCAGGGGCATACATACGACATTATATAATGCGGCAAAGTGTCTTAGATACCTAGATAATTTATGGCATTTGTCTTTCTCTGGCAGCAACATGGATAGGAGGCGGGCAGTCATTAACCTACGTGGATTTTGAAGTCTGGCTTGGCAGTGCTAATGTCACCTAATCTTTTAACCTACTCCAATACCATTACTGTTCTATGCTTCCAGACAAATACATATGCTATTCACTTGTATCGCTTAACATTACCATACAGCATCCCTTTAAAGTCATACCTATTGACATTACCAATGCTTGTTTGATTGGATTTGCTGCTACCCACTGTTTTACTTCGTTCAGGAGTTTTCGGTTCTGAACATTGTTGCTTTTTACAGCTACCAAAACGAAATACAATCTTACTGCAAATTAAATTTTCAGTTGTGATAGACAATTGTTGACTAATGGCACAAACTCGATCACACCTTATACAGCACCTAGAGCTCGGGTTGAGCGATTGATGGGAGCTAAAGAGTTTGGTGTTCTGTTTTAAATCTACAGTCGCTCCAGACTTTTTATTTCGAAATTAGTATTCTTGCCCCTTTAGAAAACCCTTCTCTGCCGCTATTGGTGCTCTGTAACTCTGGTGTCAAAATGATGCCTCTGGTTGAAACATCTTGCTGAACCATTGGCTAATATAAAGGGCCTCATTTATGAGTTTTTGTCATAGAGCAGCGCCGCAGGCCTTCCTGCTGTGCTGCACTACGGCAAAAGAAAAGGGCAGGAATGCACCGTATTAATAAGATACGCTGCATTCCTGTCCTTTTCCCCAGTGCCTGCGCACAATGGACTGCCGTGTGTCAACGCAGGCACCTTTGCACCATTGTGCAGGGGTTCCTGCGTTGCGGGGAGGATTATTTTTGTGCAGGAAGGCAAACCTTCCTGCACAAAAACATTCACAAGAGTATTTTTCCTCTTTATATCTGTGCTGCAGCATACAGCACACATAGAAAAAGGCAAAAACAAGGAGAAATAAAGATATTTCTCCTTGTTGTGCCTCCGTTACGCCTCTCCTGGATAGATGTACGTTTTTGGTGCTGCCTCAGAGTTACAATTTCTCGTAAATCTGGGGCAGTGTCAAAAAGCCATGGATGATGCTGCGGAGCGCCCCCAGCAACACCCATTGCATGCCCCTTTAACACAGAAAATTGTGTTAAAGGGAACAATATTGATCAAGCGAAAGCGGTGTAAAAATGTATAATAATTCACAAATCTAAATCAGTTTACTACAAATCACAAGGTCCTCCGAAAGATCTTTGTAGGAGCTAATAGGGACTCAGATAATTAGAGACGGATGACATTCCTTTGTGAGGACCTATAATGAAGAAATGCCTATGTAACAACAATAGTAAAAAAATCCATAATATGCCAAATAATATGTCAAATAATTCCCATCCACAAGAAAAGACAAACTCAGTATATTTATCAAGGTACTTTTATCAAACATTCAAGATGAATGGTCAATGCACAAAAAATATTAGAATTATCAGTACTTTGGTTAATTCAAATGAAATACAGGTAAATTCACAGTAGTAAGCAAAATACATCATAAATCAATAACTGGTATGAGAAGAGAGTGAGAAAAGATACACATTGCAGTTTTCATTATGCTAATCGAGATTCATACGAACCTAAGATCAATGAACTAAAGCACAATGTGCAATAGTCAGAATTTAGCTAACCCTTCAACCAGAAAGGTATTGGCCTGTACAACTTCACCAGCCGATGAAATGCAGAAGTAATTCAGGAAAGTTCGGTTCATGGAAGTCAGAGTTCGGACCGACAGCATATCACGCCCAAAAAAATGCAAAGTAAAACAGCCAGCAGCTGCTCTTTTCTCACGGGGAACTTATACCTCAAAATGTTCACAATTCCAGCCCCCAAATGTAGATTTTTCACAGTTTTACATAATTTCATTGGTCAGGATCCATGGTGTGATTGTGGTATGATCATTCTCCAGTCTAAAATCATCCGGAATATTTTTCTTTATTCATACAATATCAAATCACCTCGGAAAGAGGAAGCACATTGAAACTTTTCATATCCGCGCGCTCGCTTTCATGTTAGCTTGCAACAAAGTTGACTCAAGTAAGCATCATTTCATTAATCTTATAAGCATAGTCTAATTATGATTTCTAAAAATGTTATCAAACACTTTATCAAATTTTTCATATTGAAGAAAAAGTCATCAAAACAAGACTAATTTTACTTTATGCATTTCTCAGAATCATTTTCTATCTTAATACATTAATAAGTTTCTCTAAAGGACTCTATTTCACCAGTTTGCAACCTTCCTGCATGCTTTTACGATGCACTTTTGAAACTTACATGTGTTGTGTCACTCCTGCATGCTTATACAATGCAGTATTAAGCTCTCATTTGTTTTCACAAGATCACACTGTTAGTTATGTCTTATAAACATTAGTTCACACTTGATGAGCAGATTTGATTAAGCAAAATCAATCTCAAATAATCATGTTCCATCAATATTCACAAGGCAGCATTAAGCTATAAATAGTGGCTTAGTGCTGTCTTGTAAATATGGAGCAGGCTCCTGAGCCATCAGAGCATCACAAAAAGTTTGTGGATTAAAAAGAATCACACCCTCAATGGCTACTGCACCTGAGCTCTTGCTGTAATATCGCTGGGCTTCAAGATACTGCATGACATCAGGCTAAGCACTCCACTTGGGCGTTGGTGGAGGGGTGAAGGCCTTAGGAGAGTGTGGTGTGCCTTGGCCAGTGACAGGTGTCTGAGGCCAGGGTGAATGTATCGGATGGACCCCAGGATTAATCCAAAGTCCTGTTGAAGTCCCAATGGAACTGCACAGGAGGAGCGACTGAAGACTGGGATGCCAAGACATGACTGTAAAATGTTAAATGTGCAAGTCTATATTTTTTATGTTTCCAGACATTTCATCTATTATATATGCTATTAATATCCTTTCCTAATGTAGCAGCATTTAAAATGTTAAATGTACGTAGAATAGTGCCTAAAGGGTGCTATGTGCGCTGTGAGTAGTTGTTACTGTAAATGTTTTGTAAATGTGTTCAGTAATTATTGTTCACACAATCTAATTTGTTATACTTCAAAGAAAATATGAAACATTGATGTTTTAATAATATGCACAATTTATTTAGGCCTCACAGTGCTCAAAATATTATGATATTTTTTGATTACTGAGGACTTTGTTGATCATTCTGGCATTGAGGGTAAATGGTTGGAGGGAGAACCCACCTTAAATAATCTTCACAATTCTGGTCAGGGTGAACCACTGAAGTCACTCAATAGACCTGTGCTCCACTCTCAGGTAGCTTGGCACATACTAGTCAGGCATCACTTAGAAACAACGTGCAAAGTATTTATGCAGTGCTTAAACAGTAATAAAGAGAAAACACAGCTCAGAAGAAAACGAAAAATAATAGCACAAATTGTAAATTTTATTTAATAAAATGATACCAAAACGACAAAAAACCAATAGGTAGAACCAGATATAAGACTTTTTAAATAGAATAGGGCCAAACAGCACAAAGCACCAACCTTGTATATCGGGGCACGCTAGACCAGGTCAAAGAAAAACTTTAAGGCCCACCGCGATGGATTACAATTAGGGCTTCTGGTTTTATGGTGTTTATTTTTTTGACATTTCCGTCTGTATTTATCTATATTTATTTTTTGTCAACTTTATCTGTATTATACATATTTATTATGAGTTTTATGGAAAAAAATAAAGCTGGGACTAGTATATTTCCACATTCATTTAACCAATAAATATGCAGTCATGACTGAATGCCTGCCAGGTTTTTGTGATATGAACACCCGCAGAAGATAAATCAAAGCACTTATATGAAAATGTGCACATTTCAGTATAAGCCTTGTGCATATCTACTGCTGTTTAAGCTTCTCCACTAAAATTCCTTCCTTTTTTAACTCCCTCACCTATCAATCAACACAATTATTGGCCTGACAGTCATGGCAAAGTGTATTTAGAATCACTCAAAAAGCACCCAATTTCCGTTTTTGTCCACATTTAAAAGTAAATGAATAAAATAAAATAAAGGGTTTTCTGTCTGTATCTATCTGTAAAAATCAGTAAAAACGGAAAACAGGGAGCCTTAATTACAATTGAAAAGTTGACCTTCAGACTTTAATACTTTTATGGAGAAAAAGTAGACATCAATGAGTCATCGGTGGAGTAAACTGCAAGCTGGATAAGAAAACGGGCTGGACGAGATTGCTTGCTGAAGAGTGGGATCCCAGTGCAGTTGTCGAAGGCAGGAGAACTCAGAGAAGGCGGTGCCCGGGAAGGACTTGACATCGATTGGATGCTGTTCGGCATCAGTCTCGATTGATTCCTTTACATTCTGACTTAGAAACTTTTCTGAAAGTCAGATCTCTTTCTGTGAAGCAAATCAACAAGGCGAGTGCAACCGGCACTTTGACGTTGATGGTTGCGGCTTCGATGGCGATCCCAGTCTCTCTTGGTTCTCCAAGCAGAAATTTGGCAGAAATGTTCTAAGTGCCACTTGTTTCAGTTTTGGGGACTGGGAGATTATACTGTAGCACCAGCTAATAGTCTAGGACCTGGGTCCACCCCATGGAGGTCAGGACTCACTCCAACAGAGGCCAGCAGGAGGGTCCTGGGCAGCTCTATTTGGCAGTGGTCAGCTGGACAGTTGCAGGGAGAGAGGCCTCTGGAAGCTTGCTGTGTCCTGTAGCTCAAATTGATCCTTGGAGTCACTTCTTGGGTACTGGGTTCAAGGCAAGCAAATCCAGTCTTTCTTCAGGTTCTTCAGACAACAGGGCAGTACATCTGATTCTTCACAGGTCCAGGTGTGTTCTCAGGATAGGTCTGTAGGGTCCGTTTTATATGCCTAGTGCTTATATGCCTAGTGCCAGCCTATGGGTTGGGGTCAAGCCTTTGGCCAGTCCCTAAACCAGTTATGGCCAGTTCTTCTCCTCCCTCAGGCTTTGGTGCCAGCCTGACTAAGGAGCGGTAGGCGGCAGTGTGAGCTTCATCTGCTAGTGATAAGGTAGGTATCCTTTAAAGCTCAGAAACTGGCTGGGCACAGAGGTAACTCCTACCTTGAGTCACATTCCCCACATCCTGAGCCCTCTATCCACTGTCTGGGAGCAATTAGCATCTCCCCACAGGCAGGATGACCATCAGTAGTCAGGTGGCACTGGACACTGGCAGAAAGGCCCTTTTGGCATAAGGCAGGAAAATGACAACTTACTAAAAGTGTTATTTCCAAAATGGAAATATAAAATCAGACTTCACCATTTAGTTGGGTTTAAAATTATTATTAAAATGAGTTCCTGAAACATGTTTAAACTGTACCAAAGTAAATTAAGAATTATAAGTTGTCATAGAGTAACTCAGTGTTTTCCTATGGGTGAACCAGCCTTTCCACAGTGAAAAACAACCTTGGAGTTTTTTCACAGCTATGACATGTAAAACATTACATATAAATGCCCTACTTTTTAAATACCATGCACCTTGTCCTATAGACATCTAGGGCCTATGTTAGGGGTGACTTTAAAGTATTATAAAGGAAGGTCTAGGCATGGCAATAGGTTTGTTTGCCAGGGCGAAATAGCAGTTTAAAATTCCACCCCAGGCTGCAGTGACAGTCCTGGAGATATATTTTGCAGTGCTGCTTTGTTGGGTGGCACAATGAGTGCTGCAAACCACTAGTGGCATTTAATTTACATGCCCTGGAAACATGTGGTACCATTTACTAGGGACTTGTTAGTAATTTATATATGCCAATTTAGGGTATGCCAATTCTAACATGTTTACAGAGGAACGCCAAGTACTTTATCTCTGATTAGCAGGGGTAAAGTGCACAGAGCCCGCGGCCAGAAAAAATGGGTTCAGCAAAAGAAGACGAAAATCTGGGGGAATACCACACTAAAGATGGTCATTTCAAACATTGTTACTGGAACTTTGGTAACATATTATGGCATAGTGTCAGCATTGTGGGAGGAGGGTGTACAGCCGGCATGAAAGCCTTTTCAATATACTGGAATTTGAATTTTTTTTACTTGTGGGAGATTGTTGAGAGATGTTATTGGCAGGCTCGAAGTGTTGAAGTCAAGGTTTCATGCCGTTAGCAGGCGTTGGGCTGTCTAGCTGAAAATTACCTTTTGAGCTCTCATGATAACACCACCATCAAAGAACCAACACCTTCCCATATGCTTGTTTCATTTTTTATCAGAAGTACCAAAGCTTCCAGTCAGGTGCGACCATGCAACATGCCTTTAGTGGACATTACCAATATTTCCTAGCTAGGATTTTTGTAGCTAGTAACATACATGGGGTAAAGACAGGGAGGCGTTATTTAGAGGTTTCCCAATGTGTAATTTGAGGCCAGTGACATTGGTCGGACCTTAATGCGATTTTAAAGCCCCCTTTACAGGAGAAATTGAGGTCTGTACACTTAAGACAATTTTAGAACCTCAGTGTAGGGCCTAGGAGTTCTCCCCCGGGAGAGTTTGGTATCATTGTGGTGCATCATGCTTTTTACAGCATATTGAGCAAATAATACTGATCAAAGTTCAAAAGCACCGCTTTATGGGGGCTTTCCCCCCAAAAATTAGAAAATGACTAAATGTCATGGGTAGATAAGAATGGTCAAAAAATGTAATCAGTTTGAAAGGCCACTTAAAGACCTCCCTCTCTAATTTTGCTGTATGTTCCCCACTCTTCCTCGTGTACATATGCTCTTCTCACACACTCTCTTTCATCTGCCTCTCTCACCATTGCCTTTATGCCTCTGCCCTATTGCCTCCTTATTGGTCACTTTCCCTGGGCTTGGGCTTGTGGTCACTACCTTCATGGCGCCACCATAAATGGACACAAAAGCATGTCAAACTGCAGCAAATGACCATTAAAAAGTTATATTCTAAGCTGACAGGGAACACCCAACTGGGTAAGTGCCATTTTGCCTGAAGCACTGAAACTCCTTGCAGTGTGAACTGTGTGTAGCTAAAGAGGTGGTGAGGGGAGGGCTGGCTGGGCAGACTGGACCAGAGCTGGTCTGGGAAACAGTTGAGGGAGACAGACAGGGCTAGCAGCATATGTTAATGTTTGGCCACCTAAATGATACAGTAGTGAGAAGTCTCTCCCTGGATTCTGCTGAAATAAAAAATGTGCGCCACATCTCCTTACTACCAGTCCCAGCAAAAATTCCGGAGAAACATTTGAATTCTCACCTCAGTTCTTATCTGGGGGAACATCAGCTGCTTTATGGCTCGCAGCATGGTTTTCGAAGTGATCATAGCACGGAGACAGCGCTAACCGCCGTTTTCAACAACATTCGCGTGCAGGTTGATGCTGGTCATACCACGCTATTGATTCTTCTTGACCTTACGGCGGCCTTCGATACTATATCCCCCCTGAGACTGGTGGACCGACTTAAGGAAATGAGGGTTGGGGGCCTGGCCCTTAAGCTCCTCACCTCATTCCTTATTGGTCGGGCTCAAATAGTAAAGATGGGTCAATTCTACTCGGCCCCTAACCATCTGTTTTGTGGAGTCCCTCAGGGCTCCTCATTGAGTTCGACTCTTTTTAACATTTATGTTGCCCCTCTGGCCAGGGTCATTAGATCCTTTGGACTGAAGGCGCTGTCCAATGCTGACGCCACACAAATTATGGTGTCTTTCACCAACAGCATAGAGGCATCTGCCACCAATTTTAAAAACTGCATTAAGGCAATCTCCTCCTGGATGGTAGAGAACTATCTCAGACGTAACGGGGACAAAACAGAGGTTTTGCTCTTTGGAAAAAAACAGCTTATCTGGTCCAATGCCTGGTGGCCTGACACGCTTGGCCCCTGCCCTTGACCAGTGTCCCTTGGAAAAAATCTGGGTGTTATAGTGTACAATTCCCTTTTCCTGGGCCCCTAGATACACAGAACGGTGTCCACCTGCTTTGGGACCATCAAGATTCTCGGAAAATTTCTCAATTTCTTTCTTTTACCTCTCAAAAGCAGGCTGTCATTGCCCTAGTGTTATCTAGACTGGACTATTGTATTTGGGCATTAACAAAGGGCTTGTTCATCGTCTGCAGCTGATACAGAACACTGCGGCCAGGCTGGTGATGGGCCTCCCTAAATTCCATTCAGTCTCCGCTGCTGTCAGTAAGTTGCATTGGCTTCCTTTAAATCAGAGAATTCTGTTTAAGGCTCTATGTCTTACTCACAAGGCTTTCTACAATCAAGGTTCGGAAGGTATTAAAGGGTTCTTCTGACGATATGTTCCTACCAAGCAGCTAAGATCTGCCAGTAAAAATCTGTTGGTAGTCCCCAGGTTTAAGAGAGCCAGATGGGGGGCGGCAGAGCATTCTCCATTGCCGCTGCTAGGCTCTGGAATTCCCTCCCCTCGTCTATTTCTGGACAAGTGTCTCACTCTCTTTTCAGCAAGGCCCTGAAGGCTTGGCTCTTTACCAGTCTATCAGCATGAGCCCAACGTGCATCTCTGTCTGATGGCCCTGTTTGCAGCGCCTTGATGCCTCTGGGCAAAGTTAGCACTTTATAAGGCTAATATTCATTCTTCATTCATTCAAGTCTCTTTTGAAAACTCTAAGTTTAAATGAACTGTGTTCGCCTTGGAATAAATGCTTACAAACTCTTGAGGCTGGTGTGTCCATGAGGAGTCTCCCTGATTCTAGTTAGTCACTGGCTCTTCTAGTTCTGATTATGTAACTCCTTTCATTTTTGGTCTATATAAAGACCATTTCTAATACTGGATTTCTGTAATTAAGCTCTGCATTCTGCATTTGTAATCTGTTCCAGGGACCTGTAGAGAGAGATCTAAAGGCTCCTCAAAGGTTTAACTCCGACCACAGAAAGAACCAGGGAAAGCACAGGGAGTGAGGAAAAAATGAGGTAAAGGCACATGGATGATTTTCATAATTAACAACTGTTATGAATAAGCATGAATATATGTTGTGTGCATGCTTAGTTACAATTGTGTCCGTGAAAAGTTTGCTGGTGTGGTGTAGTGATTAGGCTGAGAACTGGGTTTATAATCCTGGCTTCCTCATTCTAGCATACTGTTTGATCCTTGGCAAATCACTGTATTTCCATGTACCTCAGTTCCTTGTTGCCATTGTGACTGAGCGGCCTGACACCCTAAATGTATACTTGAGGGCAGTGTTGTCACTGTTCGGGCCTGAGGCAAAATAATTTTCTGGGGCTGAATGCTGGCTGGATCTGTCTCGATTCAAAACTGTAGATGTAAACATTGCACACAGATGTCTATAACAGCCAGAACACCCCAGTCCTCTCAAAACAAACCCTTCCCAGTCTCTGTCCTGTTTTTCCCCCAATTATCCCCCTACCTTTGTACATATGTGCCTGCAGTGGCGGCTCCCCCATTAGGGCGTTGGGGCGTTGCCTCACTGCTTTCTCGCGGTGCGAGAAGGCAGAAACATAAATGGTAAAAACGGCCATTTATGTTTCTGCCTTCTCGCATTGCGAGAAAGCAAAAGTGCCTCTGTGCTTGGTTGGGGGCGGGAGGGTGGGCGGTCGTGCTCGAGGGCAGGGGGGGAGTGGCTTACCCACTGTTGTAGATACTGACTGTTTGGCCGTCGGCCCTGAGCCGACCAAACAGTCAGTACCCACAACAGTGTGGGTAAGCCACTCCCCCCTGCCCTCGCATAGGACCGCCCACACACACTATTTCTCTATGCAGAGAAAATGTCCGGGCTGGGGCGCTCTCCTGCTGCGCCTGCGCCTGCGCAGCGATTGACTTGCGATGAGGAGGAAGCTGCCTGCTGGCTACTTCCTGTTCCTGCAGCAGGAACACGTGGACCCAACCGCCGCTGCACCAGTACAGCGTGACCGGCCAGGAGCTGAGGCAGTGAGGTACCCAACACTCAGGTACGTTACGTATGTTTTATTTTTAATAGTTTTAATCCCCACCCGCGGCCCCCACCCCCTCCCTCGAGCATGCCGGCCGCCGCTGGCTGGCACCCTGTGATCTGTAGCAGAATCTCCAGCAACACTTATAGGACCATATATATATGGGCGAGTTGAAGATAAGGGGGTCTCTGCAGCCTTTGTGAGTATCCGTCAGCGTAGTTGTGCCCAGTGTGGCGAGCCTACTTGCGCGGCGTGGCTGTGTCTTGCGTTGTAAAGGTACGGAGGTCATTATAGGTTTAGGGCTTTTTGCTGCACTAGAACTTTGTAGCTGTGTTCAGTTGTGTGCTTCCTACAGCGTTACCCTTTTTTAGCTGCAAAACAAAACACTTTTCCTTTCTCAGTGTGAATGTCTGGTTTGATATTTAAGTGGCAGCGCCTTGTTAAAAGACAGGGTAATGGAGGGTACGTGAGCTAGTATGTATGTGCAGCATTATACATAATAAAATAAGCATTGTTCTTTATGTGTGCTGTGCAGTAAGATTCAGTGTTATCTGGACTGGTGCTGTGCATATGTTGATTTAGTTGCAGTGTAGCTACAGGAATAATGTATCTCTGTGTTGTATAATAGAAGATAACAGATCTAGTATCATACTGATTCTTGGTACAGCTTAAAGTAAATTAACGCACCTGTGGGGTAATGTAAGCCCCCTTTGGCAATGTGCCAGCTCACTGCGGGTTCTTGGAAAGCTGCTTGCTGTAGGAGTATTAGGGCCCCCTCATCTCCTCTCCATATCTTGTGGGGAGGCCCCCGCCAGGGGAGTGAATTGTGTTACACATTCCAATAACGATGCAAAGATTTGAAAGGAAACTTGCATTTTGCCTATGGAGCCTTCCGTGTATAACTCAACATTTTCCGCGCTTTTGTTGTAATTTGATTTGAAGTAGGGAAAGCTGGTCAGAATTGTAGACCGTGACATTCACATTTGAAGCAATTGAATTTGCCTTCTGTGTTTTTTTATTTGTTAATTGACAGTTATGTCCACTGTTGATGGCGATGTTCACATTTGAAGCAATTGAATTTGCCTTCTGTGTTTTTTTATTTGTTAATTGACAGTTATGTCCACTGTTGATGGCGATGTTCACATGTGAAGCAATTGAATTTGCCTTCTGTGGGTTTGCAGATTGCTTAGGGGCGACATTTCCATAGTTTCAGAGTACTGTAAAATTTGGACACTACAGTAACTGTTTAACATATTAAATACAGTAACATTTGGGACAGTTTTTAATGCGTTTAAATAGTTCAAGACCACACGTTCACAATTGCTTTATAAACCCCCTTCCTTTTTCAAATTTACTTTAAAATGCACCATTTGCCACTGTATTCCTCAAAATTTTCTCTGGGGGAGAAACCCCAAACACCCTTTCTGTTGGTCATCTTTGCGCGCTTCGCAAGCTCGCGATGTAAGACTCATACCCAACTTTTACGCCCTGCCACTTTCAAATGTCACCAGCCGCCACTGTGTGCCTGTGTCATACCTCTCACCTTACCCTCATTTACAGGATGTCACCCTCGTTGGAACCATCTTCACCCCCCCATACAAGGACAGCGCATCCCATGGAGTTCAATGGGCTCCCCCTCACTGCCCAAAAAGGATATTCTCTCATTGATTTCAACGGATCATCCTCCAGAATCACACAATATCACCCTCTTTAGTGGCTCAAAAACCTGAGCGGTATGGTATGTATAACAGTGAAGTTTTTTGCTACCGAAAACGATGGGCTTTGTAAATAGATATCGAACAGTAGAGGAAAGCATACACTACACTGTAACTCGTACCACGGTGTGCACATACTGTAGAATTACTTTTTATAGGAAGAGCCATCCAGCTTATTTTTCCCACACCAACAAGAAAATTGGGCCTCAAGGGCTTCCGTAAAGCACTTTTACTGCTAAAACTGAAATTGCAATCTTCATTTTACAATGGGGCATCAATCTCACATGTTGTCAGCTGAGGTGCAGAGCATTGTCTAGACTCCGCCCCAAGATAATTAGCCCCATCTGCACAGCAGCAGCCCATAATGTGCATATGCACTAAGGCGGGCACACACATGCACACACTTTTTCACCCATCCTCTCAAAAAAGCACATACATACTCACACCCATCAACATGCACGCTCACTCACACCCATCTATTCACAAACATGCACACATACACCCATCACTCACAAGCATTTAAATACACACACTACTCTCATTGGCTGACTTTGTCATAAGGTCATCCAATGAAAGGAGGATCTTCTCTAACTCCTCACATAGTGGACTGCAGACCCGACCCCACTCTGTGACAATGTGTCATTTACAGACCACTCAAATCTGAAGCACCCAGGTCTGGTTGGAGCAGTGATGCTCCCCCTCCTCATGAGGGAGATGCCCTCACAGGACTTTGCTGGGCTGATGAGGTCACACCCTGAGGGCTGTGAAATCTTCAGCCCAGCAGAGATTGGCTCAGGCTGCCAGGCGCCTGCCAATTAGTGCATGCAAAGCACCTGGCTGCCTGATCCTGACAAGGTGAGCATCTGTCACGCTGATCTTTGCCCAGCCTGACAGTAACTCATCACTCATGCTTTAGAAAAGGGTGGCAGCCCCAGAACCCTTAATGCCGGGCCAGCCCACCAGCTGCGGCAGCCTTGTTGACAACTCTGCTACATGGCATGGATCTGGTGTCCAGCAAGTGCTAGTTGTAAGGAAAGTTGTTAAATATATGGTGTGATTGTACAACCTTACTGAGTAATAAACTTACAAACCCATCTTGGTTCCTGTCAGGTTCATTTGCAAGACCTTAGCTCAACCCTGGGTAGCTGTGGCTTTGAGCAGTCAGGCTTTGTCAAAGGTAGTGCAAAGCACTTAGAAGTACCAAAACACCTGAATAAGAAAGAAACACGAAACAAACAAAACACTATTTTATAAAAATAGCTCTTATTTTTCTGAATGTTTAGACACCACTACAAACAAAATCCACAAGAGGGTTCTGGAGATATAAATTATTAAACAAATAATATATTCCTGTTTTTCATTCAAATCACAAACAAGCATTGAGAACGGTTAGTGGTTACATCAAAATCTTTAGAAAACCTTTGTAAAGTTGTATTTGGGTACTCTGGCCCACTTTGGGCAACCAACACTGGCAGGGAGCAAGTCACATGGTCCAATGAGGCTTGACAGGACAGCTACCTTGCAGTCAAATCACTCTCTAGGCCAGCTGCAGGCTCTCTGAGTGAACCACCATTGACATCAAACAAGTGGTCCTGATGCAAGGGATACAGGATGCTGAAGATGCTGAAGGATGCTAAGTATGTTGATCTAGTGACTGGGTCTTCCTGAGGCCACCCCTCAGTCAGCGCACAAGGTTGGGTGACTTTGACCATGGTGTCTCTAGAAGTTCAGTTGCTGTTCAGCCATAAACCAGTTGCCACTGGTCTACTGGTCTCCAGTTACAGCGAAACCAGTGTTTCCCTTTAGCTGGGACTCGTGTCTGTTTTGCAGGTCCAACAGACTCAGGTACAACTTTTGAGCATTGAGACTCGGTTTCCCAGGATGCACTTCAGAATTAAGTGGCCAGTGGTGGTCAATGACTTACAGCTACCAACTCTCCAAGGCAGGCTTCTTCAGCTTCCGTGGTCCTGTAGCTTTAACACAAAGTGCCAACTGACACTTGAAGTATGCTTCTGTCTGGGGCTTGGGGATGACTTTTCCTCCAGCAGGACACGACCGGCACAGTCCTCTCTTTGCTAGCCCAAGGATAAGGATGTGTAGTCCAGTCTTTGGTGCGGCCTCTCTTTGCTGGGTGCAGAGAACAGCAGGGCAGTCCTTCTTTGGCCCTCTCTCTAGTGCAGATGTGGTCTGAGGTCTGGGTGCCATGGGTACCAATTTATGCCCACAACTTGCCCTAAGGAGATGAAGTGACTACTATCCAATGGAAAATTTCAATAATACAGTGGCGCATTTCTTAAGTTGCCATTTACCTGAAAGATACATTAAATTCAACTTGGGTATGAAGTCGAATTTAATGTAACAATTCTTTTGATACCTTGAAGCACAAACTTTGATAGTCTCAGTCAGAAATTGCACAGTTGAATTGTCAGCATGTAACCCTGTATTATGCAATTGAGCTACAAGCATTTCTAAAATAAAAATGACAATTTGGGGTTTTTACTATTAAGATATATAACAACACATGTTCTTCTGGTAATATACAGCACCTTACCTTAGGGCTCAATAGACCTAATTTAGGGTGAACTATATATATTAAAAAGGAAGGTCTGGACATTGCCATTAGTTTAAATGACAAAGTCAAGTTAGCAGTTGGAAAACTGCTCTGCCAATGGTAGACTGAGAGTCTTGCTGTGCCATGTCACCCTGGTGGTGGCACAATAAGGGATTTATAAGTAAGTTAACTTATGGCAGTTGTTGGTGAGCTGATGAGAAATACACGTTCTAAGGGTCAAATCATTCGAACTGAGGTATGTTTAGCAGAACTCAATGCATTCTCAGAGTCGAAAAACCAGCATCATCACTCCAAAACATTGGTGGTGATCATTCAAAAACCTTACACAGGTCCACCGGAGTTCTGTAGCTGTAAATTAATTCCACCTTCCTTGCAGTGTTTTTTCTACCTTCTCCGTTCTGCATCAGTTACGAATTCACAAGCTTAAAATGACTCTCTCTTCAGTGTGAAGAAAATGTCTTTGTTGTCGCCTCGTATTTTTCCTCAATGAGGAAGCTGGAAAATATACACATTTTGTAGGGGAAGTGTTTCAGGTGGAAAATAAGTGGCATATTTCATACTTCTCACTACAGATACCTCATTTTTAGGTTTCGCCTGCACAGCGATTGTGCTCTGCTTGTGAAATCTTTTGTATTTAATATAAATTTTAAAGGGGGCTTACATCCCGCCCTGCCTTTTCATTCATTTTGTATGCTTGCTACTAACTTTTCCTCTGTTTCTATTGGTTGTAGCATACCATTTCCTGTTGTTCTTGGTGTCTTCTTATCAGTGTCCCGAGGCTGAAGTACTTCTTTCCATCTGCTTGAACTTCTTTGTATTTTTTTAAATACCACCCAGCTGCTTTTTTTGACCTACTTCTTGGTGACTGTGCTGCTTATGGAATTTAAATGTAGCATCTCTTTGGTGCGAGTTCTTCACATTCTTTTATATTTGTAGGCATGGGAAGATTTAGGGATTTGCTTACAGGATGTTGAGCCAATGCAGAGACTTGAACCTGGTTCCCCAGCTCTAAAGTTGGCAGCTCTAGCCACAATGCCACATCCTCTCCCCTCTCTCTGAGCATTTCTTACTTCAGCTGTCTGAATGGAGGGCACTTTAAGCAAATCAAGCAGAGGCGTAGCAAGGATGTCATATGCCCTAAATACACTCCGTTTGACTACTTCATAGGGTGCCCAATCATTTCAGTGGATTTGCAAATTACCAAAACAATTGCCTACCAAGTAAACATTATTTTTTTAGATGTTTATATAGCGCAAAATAGACCCGAAGATATCAGGTATCAGATCGCTTTACATGAGCACCAGTTTCTTGAATTTTCAATTACTTTAAGGTGTTTATAACATCTATCCCCAAGACAAGACTTCTACAATGGCTACAGCTGGCAACTTTTAGAACTTGAAAACAACTTGGGGGTTTGGTGTTTTGAATTTGGAAAAATACGTTTACAGCTTTGTCCCCTTTTGAAATGCACTTTGTGCGAGCAGCATCCATCAGAAAGGGCTTTTTCTTCTTGCTTCCCCCATTGTCTTTGCTTCCTCATCATTGGTGCTTGCACTCCTCTCTCCCTGACCCATCCATGGCCTCCGTTCCCCCTCCTTCCAAGGCGGAACTCAACCCTTTTGGCAGATTTGCCTTCATCAGCGGCAGGATCTTGCTGTGAGTGTCAAGAACTTACAGCCTTCAGCAAGAAGTTTGATTTCACCACGTTCTTTGTGGTTTATTGTGTGAAGGAGGGGTAATTGTTATGTATTTATAATGAGTTAAATTCTCATGCTTGCAGTTTTGTAAAATGTACTTTGCGCTTTACATGAGCACCAGTTACATTACACACCCATTTTTAATGTAGGTAGATTAAGGGACTTGCCCAGAATCACAGGACGTTGAACCAAGGCCCAGACTTGAAGCGTGGTCCCCAGGTCTCAAACGCAGCAGCTCTGACTGCTACACCACCTCTGCTCGTCTTTTTAGTATGTTTTCTGGGACAGAGCCAAGAGCACAGAATTCCCTCCAGAAGCTCACCTAGCACTTAGCCTCTTCACTGGTGTTGCTTGTTTGAATCTCCAACAAGCACTCCTTAGGAGTGCATCTGCAGGCCGCCTCTCTCTTTCCACAGATAAAGCTCCCATCTTTTTGACATAATGTACCCTCATCCAATAAACTAATCTCTGGGTCTTTTAAATCATTTCCCTTCAGACTACAGGGATGAACATTAAGGGGCAGATTTATGTTAACTGGCGCATCCCTGCATATCAGCAGGGATGCGCCAATTATTATGCGCCACAGCTGCGCCACCATGGATGCGCCGCATTTATAATGCGGCGCACCATGGGGCAAAAACGGCACAGATGCATGACGCATCTGTGCCGTAAAAGTGGCGCATTGCTGGAGTTGCGTCGCAAGCGCGACGCAGCTCCAGCAATGTTCTGGGGGGCCCTATCTGTACAATGCTGCGTCAATCCTTACGCCTGCTTCAAGCAGGCGCAGGCTTTTGACGCAGCATGGGCCTAAAAGTGACTGAGTGAAATCTTGTAGATTTCACACAGCCACTTTTAGGAGGCGTTCCTGCGCCGAAACGCCCCCACCTGCCCTGGAACGCCTACATGTGGCGCAGGGCTTTACAACGTGACGCATCTCCCAGATGCGTCACGTTGTAAATACCCCGCACCATGGCGCAGGATTTGCGCCGCTGCTGCGTCACAAAAGTGACGCAACGGCGGCGCAAAAGTGGCGCAAGTGCAACATAAATCTGCCCCTAAGTCTTCTGTGCAGAAGCACATAAAGAACCCAGTGGCACGACTCAGCATTTTTCGCTGTGAGATGGCTTTCCAGTAAGAGCAAGGTGCAGCCAGTGACACGCGGCGCAGTCTCACCAAATCTTAGTCCCCGACCGCATCTGCATTCACACTACGGAGTCAGTGGCTGACATGAGCTGCTGATTGATCGAGGAAACCGGTAATTACTGCCCTCTGTAACATGGAGAACCACTGGGTCTGGTAAATGCTGTGTAACATCAGACAAGCCAAGGGGACACATATATGGATTATTTCCGGAGCATGCAATGCAACCAGGCTTATGATTTTAAGTATTTTGTTTATTTTGTATTGTATTAATTGTTTCTGTATAGCCCCAGGACAGTCAGACTGGTGTTTCAGAGTGCTCAGGGGACAGCCATTAACATTTTTTGAGATGTAATCGCCAAACACACAGCTAGTAACATGTAGTGCTTTAAATTGTAGGGTTGTGTGGCGAAATCCTGGCAAAGTTTAAAATCTGCTGCAAGCACTATGAGAATTTACAAAATATTAGGACTGATATCCGTCAGAAACAAAAGGCCAGTTTTTCATTAAATCTGCATGTGCTGTAACAGCAGAGAAGCCTGACGCCACTCTTAAATGGTTGACACAGAGCAAGGAAGAGAGGTGCGCTGACTCATTTGAAAACCATGGCCACCGCTGTCCTCCTTCCAAGATGGAACTCAACTCTTCTGGCCAACTTGCTTTCAGCAGAGGAAGGATCTTGTGGTTAGTGCCCAGAAAGGCTGCTTTACACCTTTATAATAGAGAGCTTCTTTAAACCAAATCAAACCTCTTTCAAACTGTTGACTATTTACCTGGTTCACCCAAGCTGTTACACTGCCCTAAAAATGAAGAGAAAACCACTGCAAAACTCCACAAACAGCCTGTCATTGTTTACAAAAACACAATTTACAGCCTCCAGTAAGTAGTTTGATTTCACCCCGTTTTCTTTGGTCGGTCGTGGAAGGGAGGTGTAATTAGTATGCGTCTATAATGAGTTAAATTCTGATGCTTGCAGTTTAGTAAAATGTACTTTGTGCTTTACATGAGCACCAGTTACATTACCCATTCATTTTTTGTAGTCGCGGGAAAATGAAATAATTTCCCTAGAATCACAGGACGTTAAGTCGATGCCGAGAATTGAACCGTGGTCCCGAAGTCCGAAGTTGGCAGCTCTGATTGCTATACCACATCCTCTTCTCATCTCTTTAGTCTGTTTTCTGGGACAGAGCCAAGAGAACAGAATCCCCTCCAGAAGCTCACCTAGTACTTAGCCTCTTCACTTGTGTTGCTTGTTTGCATTTGCTAACAAGCACGCCTTTACGAGGTCATCTGCAGGCCGTCTCTCTCCTCCCTGTGTCTTGCAGCATCCTCCCGGGTCACATATCATTGCTTCCCCCCTCGTTTTATTTATTTCTATTTCCACAGATACAGCTCCCATCATTTTGACATGATTCGCCCCATCCGATAAACTAATCTCTGGGTCTTTTAAATTGTGTACCTTCAGACTACAGGGATGAACATTAAGGGGCCGATCTGGATGTCGGTCGTAAAGCCTCTGACCACAGGTCGCAAAGGGAAGCAAGGGCGATGCAAAGCTTTAGTAGGATTTATCAAGCTACACAAGGCCACCTTGCGTGGCACTGAATGCCTTGGTAAATCCAGAGTAATGCAACGCAGCGCAAATCGCTGCGCTGTGTTACTCTGCCGTGGAAAGATGTTCCATGGGTGGAGCATGGGTGTTCCCACGCATCTACCCATGGATTCTGAGACATTCCCAGATTTACCAAAACGGGTAAACCTGGGAATGTGTCAGAATGCTACTTCATCCCATCTGAAGCGTAACGTGGAGAAATATCTTTATTTCTCCTTCTTATTTACTCTTTCTATATGTGCTGCATTCTGTAGCACACATAGAAAGAGGAATATGCCTCAGAGGATTGTTTTCGAGCAGGAAAATGGCCCTTCCTGCACAAAAACAATCCTGCTTTCAATGCAAGCACCCTGGCACCATGGTGCATGGGTGCCTGCATTGGCACTAGGCAGCACATTGTGTTCCAGCACTGGGAAATGACAGGAGTGCGCTATTTATTGTTAATTACAGTGAACTCCTGCCCTTTCCCTATCATGTGGCACAGCACAGCAAGGTGACTTGCTGCGCTGTGTGATATCTTAGTAAATATGCCCCCTAATGTTTAACCAAACTGACTGCCCACACTGCAAACCCATTACATTGTAACTATGCAGGTGGAAGACTGCATAAAAAACAATTCCACTATTAGGCTTTCTAGCAAGGATAAAACCCCTAAAGAATCCCACTGCTGATGGTCAAGCACCCCCTGGTGCTTCCACCACCAGTGGAAGGTATGAGAACTCCATCTCATAGCCTGTCCGATGGATTTCTCCACATGGCCATGCTAGCAAACGTGAAGACCCCCTTCCACCCTTGTGTGAGTCTTTCCTGCTTGCCCGCTCCCCACCATGCTCAACATTTGTTATCTTTGCCTGCTTTCCTACTATCCTGGCACGCCCTCTTGCTCTGTCCCCGCACTACAGCTAGCCAATATCCCTGTGGCTACCCAAGGTATGCCTGTCTACCCTCTCTCCTTCTGGGAGCACTGGTCAGGAGAAGGCACCAGTCTTGTAGAGGAGTTTGAACAGTTACAGTACTCTATGCGCTGCTTTACTTGTAATATTCTATACACGAGCTACACTGCTGTCCTTCTTGCACACACTGAGCCGCATTTATCTCCTCGAGGAAACAAAGCATTGTTTAGGCTACAGGTGTGCTCGCAAGGGACGCGCTTAACTTCATGAGGAAATAAAGTCCATTGTTTATGCCACACGAGTGCCTGCACTGAACGTCCTATCCTCATGATTGTCATTTATAAAGAATTTCTTCCCTCTACGCTTCCATGCTGAGAAAAAGAACCATCAGATCAAAATACTAGAATAGATCCAGAACCTATGGGCCCGGCCCTTTCACCAGTCATCTGATTATAGCAGTAGTGATAAAGCTAATAAATTCAGGGTTGGCTGTCGATTTCTTTGCTGCTGTTCGTGCTGTGAGTTCTGTTTGATGGTTTCCTGAAGTAATAAATACCAGGCTCATAGAGAAGTTCAACGTGGGTTTATTCTGTAACAGGGATTCCCAACCGCCATGTCCAACTCCCTCAGCCAAAATCTCTCAACATTCTAAGGTGCACTCCCTGGGGTTCTAACGAGGAACCAACGTTCCGAGAACACAGGGAGGACGGAGCATACATTGGAATGAGCAGAATGGTAAATAGGTGAGTACAACAGAGGTGGAACATTTCCCTTATCTCGGAGACCTTTCTCGTGCCTGGCAGGATCATCGCCAAAATTGTGGCAATGATGAACAGCTTCTCATGCAGTATGGTTTTGAAAGCAGTTTACTACTACGAAGATAAAAAAAAAAAAAAAAACGCAGTCATGCCAGGCACAGCTAGCAACTGATTCAAATCATGGAACCCACACATTTCACCATGTAATGCAAGCATTCCACTACAGCCTCAGCCTGGCCGAAGCTGGCTAACTACATTATAACATTAGCATTCCTCCTCTCCCTTTGAGTGGGACCTCATACCTTTACACAAACATTGGGGAGCTGTCTTTGGTGGACCATGGCAGAAGGGTGGATGATTAGCCCTCTGAGTGTGCGAGATGCTGGAGAGTACAGAAAAATACTACAGGAGTGTGCACTTGCTTCTTCTACATAAAGCTTATCCTTTGCAGTGGGTGGGCAGAGAATCCTCTGCTGGTGACTTCTCTAGTTACATTATTTTAACTCTATGTTCTCTTCAGAATTTGATGAAGCAGATGTTGGGAAAGTAGCAACTAAAGTTTGCAACTACATTTTGTGTAAGAAGTGTGTTAGGGAGAAGGTGGGTGTCAGCACAAAAGTCAGGACTGCTGTTTTGTTTTCCAGGACGAGGTGTGATTGTTAATTTTGATTATTATGAAAATGATGTGTGGTCAGTCCTCAGTTAGGAAAAATAGACCAATGAGGTAATAAGACTGCCTCATTTAAAAGGTTTACTAATACACTTTTATTTACTGAGTACACCCAGGACACTGAATTCATTTATTGAAGAAGATGTAGTAGCACATTTGTTAATGCAAAAAAGAGAGGAAGGTTGGTCAGACCAGCACATGTCCTCCCGTAAAATTACGAATAAATATATATGGTGTACAGTTCCATGGGAGGTGTAATTCTGATCAAATTGTGAGCAAAAAGACCCTTCAGTCCAAAAAAAGGTCCTTTTAGGGATGCACATACCCTCACCCACCAAAGTGGCATGCTTCATCATTAGGTCATGCTCCTTGTTGGAGAGGTGCTACAATGCCCTATGGGCCCCTTGAGGGGGCGCTTTACCATAGATGTTTTCTGTTGCTGACAGCTGGTTACAAAAACCTTTTAGTACCATATTATGAAGCAGATCTTTGGAGACAGTAATGTGTGATAAGAATATGTGAACATATTCATTGTGTGGCATTTTATTGTGGTGGTGATGTTGGTGGGGTAATGTTCTATTTTTTGTGCTGTTGCTTGTTGTGTCATGTTCTGTTTTGTTTTGTTGTGCCTTGTTATGTTTTAACTGTGTTGTTATGTTGCTTTGTGTGTGTTATTTTGTTATGTTGTGTAATTCACTTTAGACATGTCAACAAATATTGCAATATTTCCAGCCAAAAACAGTACATGTTATTACAGTTTTGTGACAAGCAGCCATTTACCATGGTCTGAGATGGAAAAATAGCACTGCCCTGACTCTGCAGCTATTTAAGACACCAATCAGCTCAAAATGTATTGTGCCGAGACTCTGCCTTAAATTAGCACTGTTTTATGGCCAATTCTGTTTAATATCATTGAAGAGAGGGTGGCATTTCCACAGATTTGAATGCTGGTTAGAGCTATGCACGAAAATTTGATCACATAAACAAATCTTTGGTATAATGCAAATTGTAAATCTTGAAACTGTAAACATGGAACGTTCGACAGCACACTTTTGTTGTCATCGGTGAAATAAATGGCCCATGTTCAGATTTCCTTGGACAGTGACAGCACTCAGGCGGCCATGATGTTAAGTGCTAATACATTTTGCAGTAGTTGTTAAAATGGGGAGCTCTTCCTTCTAATGTTATCATGACAAACAGAGCGTTATATGACCATGCCTGAATGCGTCCTGATGTTACATCTTTTTTGTCAACGCAGCAAGGGCAGAATGCCAAAAATGCATGCAGGGAAAACCCCTTTTTGCAGCATCAAAGTCCAGAACTTAAATGTGCTGATGTACTGTAGTGACCAATTGTTTTACCGTGGATGGGAATTGCACTGCCAAACAAGCATTGGTAAATGCAATAGGTTTCACCTATGTGATTAATAATAAGATGTGTTTGTTGTAAGCTGTAGCTTGGAGAGTTGTTGTGCAAAATAAGTTACTGAAACTCCGTTAAAGTGTTATGACTTGTATATTGAGAGAGGACATTTATTTTGCTGTTACTGGTGGTAATATTAAGTGTAGAGATTTGATAAATGGGGGAGGACTAAGAAAAAAACATGTACCCGATAAGTACAGATGAAGCCAGGGACCGAGATTAGTTAAGACTACAACGCGTGTCACGGGCTGCGCCTTGCTCTGACTGGAAAGACTTCTCACAGAGATAAATGCAGAGTCGTGCCCCGGGTCCCTTGTCTGCCTCTACACAGAAGACTTAGGGCCTCATTACGATGTCAGGCGGACTTACGTCCGCCCGACACCGTTGCGGAATCGGGACTGACCGACCTGCGGTCAGCAGTGCCGACCACAGTATTAGGATGCAACTCCACATGGTGCAGTCGCACACTCCCATTTCTCTATGGGACCTTGTGCTGCAGTCGGAAACCGGCCGTAGCGCAAGCCCCTAGATTCAGCTCAAGGCACCTCTAGGCAGTGCTACTAAGGCAAAAGCTAATAAAATATGTTTAAACAAAATCATCATTTAAATCAATCAAATTGCTCATTCCGTGCTCCCTTTTTCTGTCTATTCAGCCTATATAAAAAATGTTATGGTCACTTTCATTACGCCCTGCAAAAATGAGTGCTTCAATTAGGAAATAGTTTATCTTTACGTGAAATGAGTCCTCTGAGTTTCAAGTAAGCAACCAGTGCTCTAAAATCGCCATCAAAAGCAAACCCATCAACGTATGGCAAACCGTAGTTGCCAAGCCATGAAATGGACACTTCCCTAAATGCAATCTAGAGAGGCGCCCAAGAGACATCAACATACAATGCAGTGTGCTTCCCGAAACCGTTCAACCTAACCATAGCTTTTGAATTTGTGGATCAAGACTCTTTATTCTGTAAGAAATAGTAGAGCAGTCCTCTCTGCCTTGTTTCTCCTCCTTCCTAGCTAATGTCAGAGACAATCTGTATCCATGTGCCTTCCTCTGGTCATATTAAAAGTTTAACAAGGATCATTCCGAGCAGTGCTCTTCAGCAATGTTTTAAATGTGCATGCCGGATCATCTCTGCTTTGCCATCGACTTGGAGCAACAACAAACCTTAGTTCCTTATGTTTGCTGTTCTATTTAAAGTCTACCTGTTGTTTGCCACACACTTAACCCGCTTTAATGAATCATGCTAATTTTTGCCTTGTTTAATACTTATACCTTTTTAACAGCTTGATTAATTGTTTTCTAATGCTTGCTATGGCTAGTTGATTGATAATATGTACATTTTCTCATTTTATAAAGGAGAAAAGAGAAACCTAACTAGGATATATGCAGTCTGCAATCTCTCTCACAGAGTACACACACAAAAGCTCAAGTAAATTCAGAGATTATTAACCCTAGAGGAAGAGCTTCTTTGTTTGTTTAACATACATATTGCACAACATTTAGAACTCGAAGGCTCACCTAATTCAACAACGAGAATCCAGATAAAGAGCTCATCAGAGTGAGAAGTTAAATCACTCAGTGCCATGAAGGCTCGTTCAGCTTAATCTGAAAAGACGATTGCTAAGTAGTGAGGCGTGATTTTGGAGGCAAGATCTTCCATAGCTTGTTACCTACCACACTAAGGGGCTTATTTACAAGAAACTGACAGATCTCTGCATTAGAGCAGAGATGCGTCAGTTTCCTTGCACCAGGCAAAGGAACCCTTGCACCACCATGGATGTATCCTATTTACAATACAGCGCACCATGGCGTAAGGATTAACAGATGCGTCAGAAATTCTGACGCTTCTGTCGTGCAAAAGTCACACATTGCTGGAGTTGTGTCGCAGGCATAACACAACTCCAGCAATGCACGGGGAGGCCTATACTTAATACACTGCTTCCCTTCTTACGCCTGCTCCAAGCAGGCGTAAGGTTTTGATGCAGAGGCGTCCTAGAAGTGGTGCAGTGAAATCTTGTAGATTTTACTGTGTCACATCTGTGAGGCTTTCTGCGTGGGAACTCCCACCCTGCATACATTATACCTGACGCAGGTATAATGTGGCGCAGGGCTTTACAAGGTGACGCATCTCCCTAAATGCGTCACATTGTCAATTGGTCGCAACTTGGTGCATTGTGTACACCGCTGATGCGTCACAAAAAGTGACACAACAGAGGTGCAAAAGCTTCGCAAGGGGCTTGTAAACCTGCCCTTAAGTAATTTATCACCCTATCTGGCAGTTTCCAAATTGGAGCAATCCGTTTTGGGTCACTGAAAAAGCGCAATTCTAGTGAAAAATGGTCTTGAATTGCTAGAGGGCATATTGTGTATGGCTTTCCAATTAGGCCAAAAACTTTAAAAACATCTGCTGTTGGATGGGAAACAAGCCAAGAATTCTAGAGACTCTGACAGATGGTCACATTTTCTTAAACCTGCCATGATCCTACCTTTTGGATTCTCAAGTGTTTGTGACTTAGGCAAGTTCATTTGGGTCACGTCTACTTAATAGCAATCAAGCAGGATCCAGTGAGCCTTCGTAGAGACCTAGCACAGAGTCTGACTGATCACGGGTTCATACTGGTATATACAATTTGTCTATGACTTATAAAGAAAGATAAACATCTGGAGTATCTAGTGACTCTGTGTAATGAAATATTTATCACAGTGAAGTAAAGCATTCAAATGTTAAGTTTCATAGAAGTAAAAAAGACTATTCCCTGGAAACCTGCTGACCTCCACTGGGGCTCAGAATGACATAAGTGTCCTGAAACTCAATGCTTGAAAAAAGTTTCAAAACTACAATCTCTGCCTCATCCCTTAACCACTCTAAAACCACCACTTGGTTCAGGTAAGCCTTTCCACCAGCACCAAATCCAGGCTCAGCTGGCACTCTTGATAAAGCCATAATACTGGCCACCGGACTGGCATCGGTGGACGGTGACTACTAGCATTTCCTGCACACCCTCTGACAAAAGTTCCAAATTTCCTATGTATTCCACCCCCTCCCCCCCCCCCAAGTATATCCAAACAAACCAGGAGTGTGGGTTGATATTCCAACTGTAGAGCAGTCATGGATCCTCCCTGTCTATACAGTGGGGCACAGAATTTACTGGTTGCTGAATTGGTGGATCATTCTGAGTTACTTACCTCTGAATGGGGAAATGTACACTAATTGCATGTTTACCCAGTTCTGAGATGCACAAAGTTGGTTTTCGCCCAATTTGCAGCCACAGTTGGCACATGTTTAACCTGACGATTATAGTTCAGGTAAATACCTATGGGATGCATAATTAGACCCCGAGTTGATATCTTGATTTGAGTATAATAGGAGTTTGTGTCTGCACGGGGATTTAAACAGGGTTAGAGTGAGAGCGAGTGTGGTCCTACTGACAGCTCACGTAAAGCTTCCTGTTTTGTGGTGAATGAATTATGTATTATATGCATTTGGTGCTACCTGCTACTAAAAGCGTTTTTAGCTCTTTGTCAGAGCTTTGTTTTTCCACAATATCCATTTCTCTTTATGTTTTGTGTATTGTATCTGGCTGAAGAGAGTGATTGTTTTCTTTCAGAGTTATGTTTGCTTTCTGTTCCTGCTGATGTGTCCATGCCCCCTATAAACGGCGGTAACAGGAGCAATGCTAAGGGTATCGTAGGTCAATTTAGAGGCAGCATCTGCTACCACTGGCTCTCCCTAATTGGCGTCCATCAGTGCTCCAAGGCATTCCACCTGGCCCAAAAAATGAAAACACATGTGATGGAACTGCATTTGCCCCACCTTGCAGCCCACACCATCTTCAAAGGCAGCAGCATCATTTTCAAAGCCATCACCACCAGCACCTCGCTTATTTTGAAGACAGGTTCACCATCTCTACTAGTTCTTGGCAGACCCACAGCTAGGACTGCAGACTAAGAAGTGTACAAAATAAAAAAACTAATCAGCAGGACTTTTTCATATATGCCCCCAGGCTCTAGAAAAACATCCCCAGATCCATTAGGAAAGCCCCAAATCTGCTTCAATTTAGGAAAGAATATTTCTAAAGAACATTATATGAAAATGTATTAACAGTCCACAAACCAGCTACCCCTGCTACTGCTCCTGGAAGTTATATTGGACTTTGACCATGTGCAACACTCCACTGCCTTTTAGCTAGGATTGCGTTATAGAATACCATATACAAACTTATATACATTGGGCCTGATTACGAGAGCTGGCAGTGGTCGGTCTGCTGCATTACAAATCTAAAAATCGTTACGGAGGACCACCGGCTGCACCAGGGAACAGTCGTTCCCTGGTGGTGGCAGAGCTGCGTCACAATGCAATATGCTCAGCAGGATTGGCACAGTCCAGCTGAGCATATTATGAGATCCCTCACCGCCAGACATTTCATGGCGGGAGCCCTGCCATGAAAAAGCTGGCGGTGCAGGATAAAAGGGGGCCCAATAGGGCACCCACATGCCCCCCCCCGCCATGGGGATAGATTCAGGTGGGCACAACATGTGCTCCCCTGTCTATTTTGCTCCAAATTTCCTGCACAGCATGGCAGTCACCATCCATGCTGTGCTAAAACTTTTTTTGCCGTTCCTATTGCGGTGCCTGTTTTCTAGGCACCGCCATGGGAAAGACAAAGTACCATCTGCCTTACACGTGTTCAACTCGTAATAAGGTGGGCGGTACTTGCACGGCTTTGGCGGTGCTGTGTCAGCAGAGAGCCAGAAGCAACACCGCCAAACCTGTAATCGGCCCCATAGGTTTTACCATTACTTTCTTAGCCAGAAAACACAGAGATAATTCACTTGTTGCTACAAAATGTCTCATTATCAGCTAATCCATGAATTCAATAAACTTTCTCTCTACATTGAATACCTAGCTTGTCATAGAAAAACTATTCTTGCTTTTTGTTCTCTTTTTGGAAAATGCATACCCATGGACTAGGCAATCTGAAGCAACCTCAGAGGGATTTTTTTCATTTCATAGAAAAGCTACATGTTTATTCATGTGCATAGATGTTCCTTCCTGCCAGAGGGATTAGAATTAAAAAACAGGCCTCCCTAATTTGTTATTACTGACATGTTTAGCTGGCAGCAAGAAGCAAATGCAAACACAAAATAATGAGCTATGGAATGCGTTTCTGAAAAACCAAGTACATGCTTATCCTGTCTTGCGAATATTCACACAGGGAAGATGCTGAATAAGAGGAAACCCTGGGACTAGATATACCTGTCCACTTCTGCTCCTGAATACTAATGAGAAGCTGATTGAGGGATGAGGATGAAGACCACCCAATGTATGACTCTAATTGTTCTTTAATCGTGGTATTGTGTTATAGGATGAATAGAAGCTGGAGGGCAAATAATAAGAATGCAGTCATTAGAGAGAACCAGAGGCACATTCTTATCAGGATGCTAACATTGTCTCTGTATATATTTGTCCTCCGATCACATTAAAGGTGCGATGATCCACAGCGACTGGCCGAATTACAGAGGTGCAGTCCGGCCAACCATAGAGGAAATTACCTACCAAATTCAAACTTTTTTGGGTGCGGAGAGCAAATTAGTGCACATTGATCAAAGAAATCAAAAAATGGAAAACACTCCCATTTGCGAAACAGTATGGGAAGCACCTTATGTGATTTTCTGCATGAAACTAAACAAAAAAGCTTCAACATAGTCCGCCAAATTCTGAAGGAATGGAGTATATATCAGGTTCAATATGGTTGGGTTTGGAGATTTTTTTATCCTGCGGTTTTGAAGACAGTAATAAAACAAGCATTGGTATAGCCAATAGGTCTCGCCTTTGGGACCTTATACGTGTTTAGCCATGCAACAGTTGATGTTGTTGAACTAAGGATATTGTGCTGCATAATTAAATACTTATAAGGTCCCAAAAGCGAGACCTATTGGCTATGCCAATGCTTGTTTATAGGTACAGTCGAGGTACAGCTTTGAATATAGCGTAAGACTCATGAAATAACAAGCATTGGCAAAGACAATTGATCTAGCCATGGCAAATTGATGTAAAGGTTAATTTATTATATTTTTTATTGCAAGTATATGAAACTGAAAAGAAAATATGCCACCACTTAAATGTGGCTCCCATTCTTATGCAATGCAAATTTAAAATGTAAAAACATTCACAGATCTGGCTATTTTACTATTGATTTGTTTTTAAATACCAGTCCTTTGGGTTGAGCCATTCATTGTATTATTATTATTTGTGAAGGAGGCAAGGATAAATCATCATCGCAGGCAGCCACAATGTTATAGTGTCACTTTATAACACCTACTTTAACAAGGACTGTCAATGCTACCCTGCTGAACATTCAGGTGTTCGTTGATTTTGCTTTCTATCTTTGTCTATGATGATTGAATGCCAGCAAACGTTGGAAAGGGATTTCTACAAAAGGAAACTCATTCCAAGATGGCCACTTTATAAGGATGAACTGGGCCGACCAACTGCCCTATGATGTAAGCTTTGGAGCACTAAATAAAATGTGAATGACATAACAACTCACCAATGGATGAAGATGGCTGGCTGAATGCCTCGGAGGCAAGAATACTATATACATATAATTCAGTAAAAGCAGTTAAATCAAAAGGTCCTGGCTAACGCCAAACCTAAATAGGAAATGTCAAGCACGCATCTTCTGGGCAACGCATTGAGAGTCTTCTAGGTTAGTAGAAATGGTCGCTTAGCTCCAGAGGCAGTTCCATATGCCAGATTGTACAGGTAGTCTAGACATTCTACAGCACATTATGCAGACAGAGGGAGAAAAAAATGAAGATCATATAAAACCCTTCTAGTGGACCAGGCCAAGCACCATGGCAAATAGAATAAATTGAACAGAGCACGGAAAGTCCACAAAGTCCATTGAGCGAGCAACGATACAGTAGCAATGGAGAGGCAGCAAGACATCACAATGGGCCTCCTTGTATAGTGCATAAAGAGGGACATTATATAATTTTAAAAAGTGTTTCAGCCATCTTGGATTGGGAAGAGAATGTAACAAAATAGTTTACAGGTGCAGTTTTGAATTCATTTGTAGCTCCTTGGAAATTATTTAATTGATTCAGGAAATTGGAGCTACTGCAGTCAGTTGAACTAATATGGCAAACTTTTGGCACAAAGCTGCCCTGCATGTGGTGTTATTCTGAAGCCGACTTATCAAGGGAATCACCCAATATTCCCCCATTCGGTCGGGAAAACCGTCATCACTGTGTTGTTAAAACGAATGAATAATTAGGAGAACGAATTGAACCAGGGCAAAGACATAACCTTGGCTGGGAGATTGGTAAGTGTTAGAGCGGCGAAAGAAATGTTAGCTTGACCGCAGCTGTTAGAAAGGTCTTTGCTCTGGCCTGTCAGTTTAAAAAGGCACAGAGCGAACGAGGAGCACAGGCAGAATAAGGAGAACGCCAGCCACCCGAAGAGGATACAGTGGCAACTGAAGTTGTATGGTGCTAAGGCGCTTACCTGCAGTCTCTTTCAAAGGCGAATCAGCTCACGGAACAGCATACGTGGGATGGGCCAAGAAGCCGGTATTTATGGAATTTAAGTGGCACGCAAAAACAGGCATTCAAAATGGGGAGATTGCGATCGGCTTCTGGGGCCTGCTCGCCGCCCCAATACGGCCTGCGGACTGAAGCCACTGGCAGTCTGCAAGAAGACAGCCCATCCACCATCACGTTGGAGAAGCAGGACAGGGTCCTGGCAGCCATAGAGCACTCCCGCATAATGATGGATGCCCGTTTTGAATTCTTTGTGACTGACTTCTCGCTCCTCCAAGATGACCAACGCAAGCTGGTCAACAGGGTCACAGATGGGGAGAAGGCCCTTGCAACTCTGCAGCTGCACGCCAAGGAGAACCGCTCTGGCATTGCAGGCCTTCAAGTCCGGGTTGCACAGTTAGAGGACAGGGCAGAAGATCTAGAGGGCCGCTCCCAGAGAAGCAACATTCGCCTCCTGGGTTTCGCTCATTCACTCCTGCCACTGAACTCACCGCCTTCTACTCCCCGGAGAGGGCACATCGGGTCCCGGCACGGCATCCGCCCCCGGGTTCCCCTTCTCGCTCAATGCTGGTGAAATTACTACATTTCAGGGACAGAGATGCAAAACTCTGAATGGCCAGAACGTTACAAGTGGAGGGCAAAGTCGTTATGTTATTCCCAGATTACACTCGGGCCGTTTAATGCAGTGCTCCTCCTTCTTTGAGGTTGAGCGCCACCTCCGGCAACTGGGGGTGCATTACTCATTGCTGTTCCCCACCTGCCTCAAAGGTAATATCTGGTGGGACTATGCTGTCTTTCATGACTCCGAGGAAGCATGGGATTGGTCGGAGCAACATGTGGGGGGGGGGGGGGGGTGCCGCAAGTCCAACAGAGCAGATTCTGAAGAAAGAGGAAAAGGCCAGGGGGTGGACAGCAAAGCCCCCTATCCTGGATTTCACCATCCAGCTCCCCCGACTTGGGATAGATCATAGAAGACTGCCGGAAGGCCATCCAAGTGGCAGCGAATCTGAGTTCCCGCCCTGCGGTCACAGACAATGACAGGGGTCCACACCTGTTCTCCTCGGAAGAGGACTCTCTTCACTCTGATGATTCCCCTGCAATCTCACAAACACCGCCTATGGTTACTCCATGGATGGCAGACACGCTCATTTAAGCCTTCATCCAGCATCCTTTTTATACCGCTGGTGCCAGCTGCCCTGCTGCAGTTCCACGATCTACGTATGTTAGACTTTGATGGGCTCCCAATTACTCTAAAAGGAGAAACGTCGGCACCCAATCTTTCTTTTCTTCTTCCCCCCACGATACACTAGAGAAAATAGTAGATACCTGGCTTGGTCACATTGCCGTTTGGATGGCCTCTCAGTATTGGGATTCTATCCCTACCCAGTTGCAGTAGTTATCCCCCTCTCTCCTCACCCCTATTTCCCCGCTGCAAAAGGGGGCGGGGACACTGCATGGCACCCGAGGTATGGATATAAGAGCTGCACGTCTCCCACCGCAGGTGCTCACCATTCCAGTTAGCTCATGGCCCCAACCTCTGACATTCGATACCTTACCCTCAACATCTGCAGCATGCACACTGCTAGAAAGCACTATGTAGTTTACTCATATATCAAGCAGCAAAAAGTGCGGTTAATTTTTCTCCAGGGGAAACACTTGACAGCGAAGGAGCTGGATAGCCTGTGTAGGCGTTGGGGTAATATTCTGCGCCACAACATGCGTAGGGAGCTTTGGTGTGGGTCCACCTGGGATTCCCCTTTCAGGAGCTCAATTGAGAGATAGATAAGGAGAATGTTATGCCTTTTTAGAGGGTAGACTTGATGGCCGTCCTCTACTTCTGGGGAGTATTTACACTCTGGACACTGAGCAAGGATCCTTTTGGGACACACTTTCAGCCACCCTCACACACTATGCGACACTACCATGGGTCCTGGAAGGGGACTTTAATTGTGTTCTTGACACTTATCTTGATTGCTCCTGTCCCTGGCTAAACTGGCTCCTCCACATGTGCAAGCAGTGTGCGTTTGGCCCTGGACTCAGCACTGGTCCCTGTCTGACATATGGTGGACACATCACCCCACCTCCTGTCTCTGCTCCTTTCACTCAGTCCCACATGACCTGTTGGTATGTCTGTACTATTTTCTCTGCTCTCAGTTACTGGTCCCCCTACTCCAGCACACATATTATCTGGACAGGATAGTTTCCGACCATGATGCACACAGATCTCTGATGGGTGCCCCATCCTGACCCCTACACCGGCTTGAAGGTTACCGCAATACTGTCTCGAAGATCAGGTGTTCCGGAGGGAACAAGAAGACTGCATCAAACAATATTTCACAGAAAATCACAACACAGCATCCACCAGAATGCTGGAATGGGATGCCTTTAAAGTGGTGTACAGGGGGCATGCATCAGCCAGATTGCTGGGATCTGCAGGACCCTCGAGAGGGATATTGGGGTCGCACTGGCAGAGCCTAGCAAGGCGGTGGACACAGACCCCGCCATCACTTTGCAGCAAGCGGATGCTAGACTAGCACATACAGCCCTACTAGAAAGACTGCAACGCTACAATTTCTCCACCTGTGTGGCAAGGATGCACTGGGAGGGGAATCGGCCCAGCCGGCTGCTGGTGTGGCTCGCTCGACAGGACATGGAGCCTCGGCCCATCACCGAAATTATATAAGAACAGGGTGTTGCACTTCGTACACAAGAAGACATCCTGGAGGGTTTCTGTGACTATTACTCTGTGTTATATAGTGTGTCCCAGACTTGAGCGTGGCCTGCCCTGAAGGCTTTCTGTGGAGAGGTGTGGCTCACTAGTTAGAGGCGGCAGACCCGTAAGCAGAGAATCGGCCACGGACCAGGGTTCAATTCCCGACGCGGCAGGGTCGTGGACCAGGGTCAAAACGGACTCGATAATTCTCGCCTCGGTACCTACTCTAACCAGGAACACACTCGGCAACTCAGGGCATTAAGCTTGCCTCATCTCTACAACGGCCCCCCACAGACGCCGGGGATGCCTGGTTTCACCTTGGAGATACCCAGAAAGGGACCATCTCACAGGGATAGCCAGGACGGGTTCCCCAGCTGTCTACAGCACCAGGACGCCCCGTTGCTGGGGTAGCTGTGCGCTTTACAAGTCTACAACGTTAACAACCTTAACATCATGCTCCCCCGAGTCCCATCCTCCATGAAGGAGGCTTTGGAGGCATCCCTTATATCACAGACATGAAGCAAGTGATTTGTGACCTAGCCTGCCTTAAATCACCTGGTTAGGATGGGCTGTCATTGGAGTACTACCACAAATTCTCAGCCCTCCTGTCACCCAAACTGGGTGCCATGCATTAAGTTGCAGTGGAGGACACATGCTCCCATACTCCCTGCAGGAGTCTCACTTGATCTCCATCCGGAAGGCGGAAAGAGACCCCACACGACTTGCCTCGTACAGGTCCATTGCTATACTTGGAGCCAACTATTAGATCCTGGGCAAGGCGCTGGCCACCCGATGCGCCCAGATCCTTCTGAGACTGGTGCATTTGGAATGGAACGGGTTCGTCCCGGGTCATAGCACTTTGCAGAATCTCTGCCGCCTCTTTCATATATTTATTTAAGCAATTTATAGAGCGCGCAGCTACCCGTGGGTGTCTCGGCGCTACGGACTGAAAAGGAGTAGTCGTATGGTGGGATGCTCATTGATGGAAAAGCCAGGTTTTTATAAGTTTCCTGAAGGCAGGTAGAGTTGGGCAGGCTTTAATGTGCTGAGGGAGGGAGTCCCACAGTTTGGCAGTGGCGATAGTGAATCTCTTGTCACCCCAGGAAGCCTTGTATGTGCGGGGAACCATCAGCAGGTTGGCAGTTGAGGAACGTAAGGTTCGACTAGGCACATGGGCACAGAAGGCTTTCTTCAGAAAGTCCTGACCGGTATTGTGAATGACCTTAAAGGCAATGCAGAGGGCCTTAAATTTAATGCGGCTTGTTATAGGTAGCCAATGCAGTCTCCGAACCACCGGGGAGATTGAATTGTACTTGGGGGCACCTGTTATTACTCTGGCGGCGGCATTCTGCACCATCTGTAATTTGTTGGTAATCTTTTGCTGGGCATTAATGAGCAGGCCATTGCAATAATCGATTTTAGACATTACTAGAGTGCTGACCAGTGTTTTTCTAGCACTTGAAGGGAGAAAAGGTAACAGTTTTTTGATCATTCTGAGAGTGTAAAAGGATGACAAGACAATGGCGTTTGTGCGAGCTGAAAATGTCAGTTTGTCATCGAATATGACCCCTAGGTTTCTTGCTTTAGGTACTGGGAGGGGTGGAGGTCCCAGGGTGATTGGCCACCATGTAGGGGACCATGCTGGATGTAATTTGCCGAAGATCACTACCTCCGTTTTGTCGGAGTTCAGCTTTAGGCAATTCTTAGCCATCCAGGAACTGATGGCAAGCATGCCAGTTTGAAAACTGGCCGCAATTGCTCCTCCGTCGTTGTTGATTGCAAGCACCGGCTGTGTGTCGTCGGCGTAGGATGTCAGCCTCATCCCATGGGCCTTAATGACCTTGGCCAGGTCCGACACCTAGATATTAAATAGTGTCGGACTCAAGGATGAGCCCTGTGGCACACTGCAAGGGAGGGTAAATGGAGGGGAATTACATTCGCCGAGACTCACTAGCTGAGTGCGGTTGGAAAGGAAAGAGGCCAGTAGTTCCTTAGCTTTAGTTTGATGCCCATGTTTGAGACAGTCCTATCCATGACGGTTAACCAAACCCGTTTGAGACGCTTAATTTGCTGTTAGAGATTAACTCTCACCCATAGCCTAATTCATTGACTATTGGCTCTACGCTCGACATTGAGTGTCATTCCTATGGCCACGAACGATTGAATAGTTCTTCCTGTTACATTCCGTATTCGCTTGCCATCGCCTCGACAATTTATTTATGTCCAGGTCCATGGTACATTGAGATCTGAATTGTTTTCATTTCTCTGCGGAAAAAGGTCCATATTCATTTATTTTCCAGCCATAACAACAGTGGTCTTCAAAGTGGTTTCGACAGACTACAGTTGACTTTTATAGTTTGCACTGCCAGCACTACTTAAGAAAATTGTAACCAAAGTCCTAATGATGACCATTACTTAGATTGGTCAAAACGCCGTCGACTTATCAGCGTTAATTGTGACCTTTGTAGGGTCATTTGTAATTAGGATTGAAATTGTATTTCTACTGACTTGATTTGTATATATTTTGACCCTTTATAATTCGCTGTCTTTTATTGTTGTTTGTCATTTCACGCTGTCTATATCACTTGTGTTACTGCGCCGTTCACTGTCACTAACACGACCAGTGCACATTTGGTTTTGTTTGGTTACTTCAATATATTTGTATTGTAGTGCTGCTTAAACTACTTGCGAATAATATATTGCCCTTTCCAATTTCCTTGGTCTCCCTTGTTTTGCTATCCATGTAAACTAGATTCAAGTACATTATCTAATGGTCCTTACAAATGATTACCGGTTGAGACATTGTTGTTTTGATATATTACTTACCTGGTCTCTACTGGGTTAACGGGTTCACTCCTGTAATTCTGTTTCATGTTTGAGACACGGTCGATCAGAGTGGCGTGGTCGACCGTGTCAAAGGCAGCTGATAGATCCAGCAGAATCAAAACTGCTCATCCACCTTGGTCTCGGGTTGCTCTGATTTCGTCTGCCGCCTTAATGAGGGCGGTTTCTGTCCTGTGGCCTTTCCTGAAGTCAAATTGTGTCTCATCCAGGAGATTAATTTCTTCAATGTAGTGAGCTAGTTGTGTGTTCATTACTTTTTCAAAGATTTTTGCTGGGAAGGGAAGGCTCGTAATGGGTTGATGGTTTTTTGTGTCTAGCGGGTCGAGATGCTGCTTCTTCAGCAGAGGTTTAATAGTTGCCCTTTTCCAAACTGTGGGGTAGATACCAGTATTAAACATGGCATTGCAGATGTCTGTGAGGTTAGGGGCTAGTTGATCAGGAATGAGTTTTAATACAGAGGCTGGACATGGGTCCGTTGGGGAGCCAGACTTTATGGTTAGGATGAGATCATTGATTTGTTTGGATGGAAATGCAATAAAGAAGGAGAATTGTCATTATTGTCGGGTGGGGGGGGTTTGGGAGATCATTTTTAGGTTGCGTGGTGAAGTTATCATATATTTTGCTGACTTTGTCTTGAAATGCGCTGGCCAAGGCATTGCACAGGTCCTGGTGGGGGGTTTACTGTGGATCCTGACAGTTTGGAGACTACCTGGAAGAGTCGTTTAGTGGAGTCTTGGGCCGCTTCTATTTGATTGGTGTAATATTTGCTTTTCTCAGCAATCAGGAGCTGTTTATATATAAGACCAGGTGCGTGGAAAATTCCTCTGGCCATAATGCCTTATTATAGACTTGGAGAATGCATTTTATACCATATCCTAGCGCTTTTTATTTGCTGTACTGGCCCGGCTGGGAATAGGACATAGGCTCCTGGCCCACACAAAATTGTTATACTCTGGTCCAGCTTCCAGAGTATGCCTGGACTGCCTCATCTCATCCCCGTTCTCGATCCATCGGGTAATGCATCAGGGGTGTCCGTTATCCCCTTACGCTTGCCATGGAGCTGCTCGTCATACATCTCTGTGGAGAGGGCCAGGATTGGGGCATCCCGCTAGCAGACATGACTCATGCAGAATCTTTATATGCTGATGATCTACTCCTTTATGTGCAAGCTATCACAACTGATCTCACACCAATTCAGGATACCCTGGCCGAGTTTGCCTCTGTGGCAGGGCTACGGGTCAATTGGGAGAAATCCATCATATACCCACTTTACTCGGAGCAAGTTTTGCAAGAGATAATCCTGGGGACCACACGTCTTAGCTGGAAGACCCTGCCCCCCGCTACCTGGGAATCTGCCTATGCCACACCGCTAATGATCTGTACGAGGTGAATCTCTGCAGGACGCTGGTGAACATCCAAATTCAGATGCATTTCTCGGGGCACCCTGCCTTTGGCCCCCGTGGGTAGGATAGCCCTGGTGAAAATGGTGGCACTCCCACGCCTCTTCTATCATTTCGCGAACCTCCCAGTGGTTCACCCCCGCTCCTTTTTTAAGGAGCTGCATTCCCTCCTCTTCTCCCTTATTGGAGAGTCAGGCTGCCGTCGTGTATCTTTAGCCAAGCTGCTGCTGCCGACTGATCAGGGGGGCCTCGAAGCACCATTCATTGAGGCGTACTACTTGGTGGCACAGCTGCAGTGGCTGTCTCATTGGACAGATGGCTGAAACCTCAATGCGGCCTCTGCGGACATCGGCCCCTTGCCCATTCCTGCTCTCCAGCGCCTACTCCTGCCGGGCTTCTGCCCCACGACTACCTGGCCCTTCAGGTGGTGGTGGCGTGGACATGCATGTCCAGGATTCACCGCCTCTCTCGGACGGTTCCTCTCTACTCTCCTGATCTGCCCTTGGTCAGCTTGCCTCATGGGTGAGACTACTACACTATAAAAGACCTACGGGTCTGGACTGCACACTCCCTTCATGTGGTGGGATCCTTTTAACAGAGCGGGATCCTCTACTTTTTGCCCAACTAGCTGTGTAGAGAGGACTCCTGCTGGAACAGTTCCGACTTAATCGAAGGCTTCTCCACACATGTGGGGCCCAGTGGGACCTTTCAGGAGAGGATCCTGAGACGTACCCGGTCCTGCAGGCTTGTAGGTGTTCAAGGCTCTCTGTCTGTCTCTGTGTTTGTGTGTGTTTTGTTCTTTCCTTGATTACTGTTTGTTATTGTGCCTTGTTGTTGTGCCTTTTTTCAGTCTTTCCTCTTTTTCCTCTTTTATGCCTTTTTTCCTGTTGTGTCATCTGTGCCTGGTTCTTGCCTGCCGCTGCTGCCCCAGAGGCCCCACCCCCTGCCGGTTCCCGCTCCCTTCTCCCAGCTGCACTTCCTTCCTCCTTCCCTATGTAATAGCGGGTGCTGCACGGACGAGTGCAGCAGCTGCGCCGCTGGTGTGCCGCAGGAGTGCCAAATGTAAGCCCGACCGCAACCAGCGCCAGGAACCCTGGCCCTCCGGCCACCCACCGCTACAACTCAGCTGACCTCCTCGCACTCAACCCCAGAAGGAACAACAACTGCCAGCTGTCTTCGCCGAACACCACCCATGGCAAGTTCTCCTGCCGACACTGCTGTCAATCCTTCACAACCCTCGACATACCCACGACGCCGCACCCACACCAGACGCCAGCACCACCGGAGCCCTGAAGTGCATCTTCCTCAACATGCACTCGCTACACAGACATGCTGTAGAGATCTGGGACCTCCTCGACACCCTCTCGCCAGACATTGCCTTCTTCACAGAAACCTGGACCAACTCCACCTCCGCCCCAGACATCACCACCGCCATCCCCGATGGATACAAGATCCAGAGGATGGACCACCTCAACCGCTCAGGAGGAGGACTTGCCATCGGACTCCCTCTGACTTACCACCTCCAGCTCGAGTGCCAGCCCATCCACCACCAAACACTTCCGCTTCCAGATCCAGACCAGCCCCACAATGACCCTACGAGACATCCTCGCATACAGACCTCCCGGACTCCGAACGTTTCACCACGACCATCGCCGACCTCATTGCACCCCATGCCATTGCCCATACTCATCGGAGACCTCAAATTCCACCTCGACAACCTCAGCAAGCCCAACTCTCCCACCCTTCTGGACAACCTCACCACCCTCAGACTGAAACAGATCGTCACCACCCCTACCCACAAGGCAGGACACACCCTTGACCCCATCTTAGTAGGAGGTTACAACATCCACTTCAGCCACACCACGCATCCCCCCTGGATGGACCACTGCTTCGTACACTTCCACGTCGACAAACCCACCTCCCCCAAACCGGCACCCCATCATCCGTGGCAAGGTCACCGAGGAGCAGCTCATTTCCACCCTCAATTGTGGTGCCCCCGCCACCTCAACCAACACCAACTTCTCAGCCAAAGAATTTCACAGATGGATCACCAACTGCACAGACGAGCTCGCACCCCAATGTAACCCTGACAGACAGTGCCCCGGAAAGGCCACCTGGTTCACCACTGACTTCCAAGAATCCAGATGCACCAGCAGACACCTTGAGAAGAATTGGAGAAACAGCAAATCCTTGGAAGACCAATCCAACTACAAGAACGCCATGCCAGAATACCACCAACGCATCAGATCCTCCAAAAGGACCTTCATACAGAACAAGATCCTCGCCAACTCCAGCAACTCAGAGGAACTCTTCAGCATCATCAAGGAATTCACCAAACCCCCCAGCAAAACCACGGACATCACCCCCTCCTAGGACCTCTGAAACAGGCTTGGCTTCTACTTCCATCTGAAAATCAAGGGCCTCCACGGCAACTGCAAGGACCAGACACCTGGCTCCGAAACCTCTCCCTCCTCTAGCAATGCCAGCTAGCCCACCATCTCCTCCTGGACACCAGTCACGTCCAAAGACACCACATTGACCATGAAAGGCATTCACTCAGGAGCCCTCACGGACTCCTTCCCCCCACACATCTTCCACAGAGCCACCGCCATTGCACCGGAACTACGACGCACCATCAACACCACCTTCGAAACCGGCACGTTCCCCAATGACGGGAAACGTGCAGAAGTCAGACCCCTACTCAATAAGCCCTCAGCAGATCCTACAGACCTTAAGAACTACCGACCCATCTCCCTCCTCCCCTTCGCGGCAAAAGTCACAAGAAGACGTCAACGCCCAACTAGCAAAATTCATCAAAGAGAACTCCATCCTCGACCCCTCTCAATCTGGAATCCACAGCCACTACAGCACCGAGACAGCCCTCCTTGCCGCTGTAGACGACATCCTTACTCTCCTCGACCAAGGACACACCACAGCCCTCATCCTACTTGACCTCTCTGCAGCCTTGGACAATGTCTCCCACTGCACACTCACCACCAGACTCCACAACACCGGCATACAGAGAACCTCCCTGAAATGGCTCCGCTCCTTCCACACCGGCAGAACCCAAATAATAAGACTCCCGCCCTTCCTGTCCGAACCAACAGAGATCAACTGCTGAGTACCCCAAGGATCATCGCTCAACCCCACGCTCTTCAATATCACCATGGCCCCCCTCACCGCCATCGTCATACAGCATAGATACAGCATAGTATCCAACGCTGATGACACCCAGCTCATCCTCTCCCTTACCAAGGACCCCATCACCAGCAGACTCAACTTCCAGGAAGGAATGAAGGACGTCACATCCGGGATCAACAGAAGCTGCTTGAAGCTCAAGTCGGAGAAGACAGAGGTCCTCGTACTCGGACCCTCCCCCTCTTCATGGGATAACACCTGGTGTCCCACCACCATCGGCAAGCCCCCCCATCCCCACAGACCATGCCTGAAATCTCAGCATTGTACTCGACTCCTCTCTCTCCATGACCCAACAAGTCAACGTCAACGCCTCCACCTGCTTCAAACCCTCTGCATCCTCCGGAAGCTCTTCAAAAGCATCCCCCTGATTCAAGGAAGACCGTCACCCACGCACTCATAACTAGCAGACTAGACTACGGAAATGCCATCTTCACCGGGATCAACAAGTCTCTGTCCGCAAACTACAGACCATACAGAACACCGCAGCCATACATGTCCTCGGAATCTCTCAACACGCACCCATCACCCAACACCTGCGAAACCTCCACTGGCTCCCCGTTGAGAAAAGAGTAACTTTCAAGATACTCACCCACGCCTACAAATGCCTCCACAACACCAGACCCCAATATCTCAACGACAGAATCTCCTTTCATGTGCCCAAGCAAAACCTCAGATCCGCCATCCTCGCTGAACCCCCGCACATCCACAGAGCTATAACGGGTGGAAGAACCTTCTCCTACATAGTGGCCAAGACCTGGAACAAGCTTCCGATCGACATCAGACGTGCGCCCACACTGCACATTTTCAGGAAGACCCTCAAGACCTGGCTCTTCGACTGACTGGAGCTGCTCCCCCCCAGCTCCTTGAGACCCTCATGGGTGAGTAGCGCACTTTAAAATACCTTGATTGATTGATTGATTGATTTTGACCATGGGGCTGAGACGCCACCTTATCACCTGGCTATACAAGGCCATAAGAGTCCGGACAGCCACCTCCCTCCTCACCCTCCACCGCAAATGGGAGGAAGAATTGGGCAGGCCCTCCATGAGAAGGAGAAGGAATGTACACTCGACTTCCCAAAGAAGGTCTCCCATAACGCATGTTTTAAGAATATAGAGTACTTCATACTGCATAAGGCAGACCTCACCCCCGGGCAGTTGCACCAACACTTCCCAAGCGCACAGTTCGAATGCCACCACTGCTGCACAGTAGATGCCACGCTTATGAACATGCTGTGGCCGTGCCTTGCCCGTCATGGTTATTGGCGCACCATAATAATACACATAGAAAACTATGAGTCTAGTGATGTTGAAGACCTGAACACAAATGTGAAGGTAATGCTGAGTGTAATGAAGCTGCGAATTCATAAGTATGTGTATATATATATGAATATGGTTCCCATCATCCACAAGATGTGGTTCGCTTCATCATCTGGGAAACCGGGACTTGCTTGAGAACCATCTTCTACTTAGAAATTGTAGATATTGGTCTCATAAATGTCCCAGACCTCTAAATGGTATCGTGTTGTTTTTGTTGATGAAGGCAGGGTGTTATGGTAGTTGAGGATGATGGCTGCAGTGCTTAGTGAAGGGTGCTAGTGTGCAAGTGCTATTTAAAAATTGTCTATCAGGGCACAAAATAGACTTTATTGTAACGCTACCTTGATGACAATAGATAAAAACAGTGCTACAACAGTTTCAACAAATAACTGTGCTGGAAATGGTCTACATGTTTCTGCTATCGGATGGGATTCATCCAAGCTTTCGTCAGGACCGATGAAGCTACTGCATGAGTGATTAGTGCCAAAGTGACAAAAGAATTTGTGTATACAACCTGAACCCAATTGATGGGCCAAGAGGCTCCGTGGGAAGTAATTTTACTTCATTGACCTGCACGGATAAAGACAAAATGAAAAAACAACACAGCATAACCAGTGACATCGTGATATTCTAAGGTCAAAAACAATGCATCCAGAGAAATATATCTAGTATGCTAATACTCATAAATGTATCTTGACTGCAATAAGTCTGTCTAAATTAGTGTATTAGAAAAAGTTCTAGGCACTTACCCAATTAGTAGTGGGTGTGCACCTCGCCTCACCTGGCAACTGCTCAGGTTGTGGAGGCACCGCTCTGTGAAATGATAAGAAGGTTCAACATTATCAAAACCCGTTTACTGGGTTATTGTGTAAAAAAAACGCTGTTACCCACACCGCGTGAATTCTAAAAATAGCCGGAGGTTCACCGTAAGCCTTTTGATTGTGATAAAATAGGTAAAAAACTGAATTTGACTCAATTGGGTTACCTAAGGTGGTAATACTTTGTGATCTGTTAGTAAGAGGAGTAAATCTCCTAACTGCAAAACCAAGGGTACTTTTTTTGTAAAGGCGTTCGAATCCGTTAAAAAGGGTTCGTAATTATACCTCGTTTCAGTAAAACACGGAAAGGAGTTAATGTATCCCTCTGGGCTCATGTTCCCAAACATAAAAGTAAAGTAGAATGATATTATTTCTGCTCACCTATCCGTCGGTACCTCTTGTCGGAGCTGAGCTAGAAGGGGAGGTAACCGGCGCAGTGTGAGCTCTTAGTTTAAGTAAAGAATGATGATCTTGGTTGCCCAGGATACCAAGTGCGCGTCGGTATTAGGACGCTGCTGGATTACGTCATCCCGTCACGTTAGTGAGTCTGGGAATTGTAGTCTTTTCACACAACCAAACCGGAAAGCAGGACGGGTTTGCGTGGTCTGTCTCAATCTAGTAGAGATCGAATTAATCCTACTTCTTAATCTCAAAAGACATTAGTGGAGTTCGTTACCAAAAATAAATAAACCCAACATGTGATGTCTTAATTCGGCAAGCGATCTAAGCCCTCAATTTGAGATATTTTGATTTGTCACGTTTTTCTTCTTAAACATCCATACATCATGACAGTCTGGATCAGCAGGCATTCATTAATATATGCTGAATGGTATGCTAAGCGCATTGACACTGATTACATGTGACTCCTTCATCACCCGTAATTATATGAGGAACAATGACCAGATTGCGTGACAAATCAAAATATCTCAAATTGAGGGCTTAGATCGCTTGCCGAATTAAGACATCACATATTGGGTTTATTTATTTTTGGTAACGAACTCCACTAATGTCTTTTGAGATTAAGAAGTAGGATTAATTCGATCTCTACTAGATTGAGACAGACCACGCAAACCCGTCCTGCTTTCCGGTTTGGTTGTGTGGAAAGACTACAATTCCCAGACTCACTAACGTGACGGGATGACGTAATCCAGCAGCGTCCTAATACCGACACGCACTTGGTATCCGGGGCAACCAAGATCATCATTCTTTACTTAAACTAAGAGCTCACACTGCGCCGGTTACCTCCCCTTCTCGCTCAGCTCCGACAAGAGGTACCGACGGATAGGTGAGCAGAAATAATATCATTCTACTTTACTTTTATGTTTGGGAACATGAGCCCAGAGGGATACATTAACTCCTTTCCGTGTTTTACTGAAACGAGGTATAATTATGAACCCTTTTTAACGGATTCGAACGCCTTTACAAAAAAAGTACCCTTGGTTTTGCAGTTAGGAGATTTACTCCTCTTACTAACAGATCACCAAGTATTACCACCTTATGTAACCCAATTGAGTCCAATTCAGTTTTTTACCTATTTTATCACAATCAAAAGGCTTACGGTGAACCTCCGGCTATTTTTAGAATTCACGCGGTGTGGGTAACAGCGTTTTTTTTACACAATAACCCAGTAAACGGGTTTTGATAATGTTGAACCCTCTTATCATTTCCTCAGAGCGGTGCCTCCACAACCTGAGCAGTTGCCAGGTGAGGCGAGGTGCACACCCACTACTAATTGGGTAAGTGCCTAGAACTTTTTCTAATACACTAATTTAGACAGACTTATTGCAGTCAAGATACATTTATGAGTATTAGCATACTAGATATATTTCTCTGGATGCATTGTTTTTGACCTTAGAATATCACGATGTCACTGGTTATGCTGTGTTGTGTTTTCATTTTGTCTTTATCCGTGCAGGTCAATGAAGTAAAATTACTTCCCACGGAGCCTCTTGGCCCATCAATTGGGTTCAGGTTGTATATACAAATTCTTTTGTCACTTTGGCACTAATCACTCATGCAGTAGCTTCATTGGTCCTGACGAAAGCTTGGATGAATCCCATCCGATAGCAGAAACATGTAGACCATTTCCAGCACAGTTATTTGTTGAAACTGTTGTAGCACTGTTTTTATCTATTGTCATCAAGGTAGCGTTACAATAAAGTCTATTTTGTGCCCTGATAGACAATTTTTAAATAGCACTTGCTCACTAGCACCCTTCACTAAGCACTGCAGCCATCATCCTCAACTACCATAACACCCTGCCTTCATCAACAAAAACAACACGATACCATTTAGAGGTCTGGGACATTTATGAGACCAATATCTACAATTTCTAAGCAGAAGATGGTTCTCAAGCAAGTCCCGGTTTCCCAGATGATGAAGCGAACTACATCTTGTGGATGATGGGAACCATATTCATATATATATACACATACATATGAATTCGCAGCTTCATTACACTCAGCATTACCTTCACATTTGTGTTCAGGTCTTCAACATCACTAGACTCATAGTTTTCTATGTGTATTATTATATTGATTTGGGGATTTTGGAACTATTAGAGTCTTTAAACTTTATCCCTTTGACCCCTACTCGTTATAGAGACACTTTAATATAGTTATTGGCACACCATGCCTGACATGCTCCAGGAGGCCACTGGGCTTCCGGACATAGCTTCCTGGGAGGCATGTTCCTTGGGCATTTTTAAAAGGTGTAAACACCACAAAGTGCAGACATGATTTGCCGCCATCGCACTACTACTGGCAAAGCGCACCATCACACTACACTGGCGCTCACTTGTATCTCTGCCGATAGAACCATGGAGTGGTACTCTGCATAAATGGGGTCGAGGCAGAGGAGGACGTGCTCCGTAATGAGGAGGTTCGACAGCTGTGTCGCAAGCCTATTCCCTCACAATGGGCCAGTCTTCTCCTATGTTTCCAGCAACTGGGAGAGGGTGATGACACAGCCCCTGAAACCCCCGGCCCCTCACAGGGAATATAGTAGGTACCCTATACACCACCCACACAATCCCCCACCTGTTGTGGCGTCAGTTCCACAATGCATCCTCAAGACTTTATGCCATGCGCATGAAGCACCCTCCCAATCATTTGTGCTACTCAGACATAGTGCACCGCCTTTTAGTCTAACACAAATCACCAACATATTTGCTCAAGTCATGATCCCCCCCTCCCCCCAACGCACCTCTCCCTTGTTGCTGTTTACAGCCCCTGAGTTTTCCTGATCATGTACGGGGCTAGACGATGTACCGTGTCCCTGCTAGTTTTTTTCACACAACGCCCCACAACACTAATTTGCGGAGGCCCCTGCAGGGAATGTGAACTTGTATTGTCTTTGCTACCTATGTCCATGTTATGCAACATAATAGAACCTATGCTGTATGACGAGGTAGGACTGTTCAGAAAGTTAAAATAAAATAAAAATGAGTTCTAAAAAAACATAATCCTAGAGAGGACACGTAGAATTACAGAAAAATGCTAATGATGAAATACGATATTGATATAGGATTTACCATAAGAGAAAGAACAAACACAGCTAAGAACAGCAAAATATGTCTTTGATGGCTTTTGTCGGTGAAAATGAATCCCCATTGTTGGAAAGTGGGTTATTAGTAGTGGTAAGTATGCGTCTACCCCAGGCAATAAGACCTCTAACATGGTCTAGAGCTCAGTATAGGTCTAAATAAATTATTCCTATGCTCAACCCTTAGTAGCTTGGCTGCAAGCAAACAGGCTTAATTTAGGAGACAGGTATGTACAGCATTTAAAAACACCAATTCAGTAAATAATTAAGACACAACAGACAATAAAAATAAAATTAAAATCCCACACCACCTTATGAAAATTGGAAATGTTTGTATCTTTAAAATGACACCAAATCAACAAGTAACGAACTGAAGATATGGATTTTTAAAGAATTACCACTTTATAGTGCGTTAAAGCCCATAGCGCCACTTAGGGACATCTGGTCACGCTTGATCGGGACAAAGTCAAATTTTCAGGCCGACCGCGATAGAGACCTTGCCGGATACATTAAGCGAAGGACCCGGTCAATATATTTACCTCCGCACTTTCGAAACATTTCTGGAGCTTTTATCCCAAAGGCTCTCCAAACTTTTCAACACCTCAGGAGCTGGTGCCTGAAGGTCTCCTTGTGGATTCAAAGTGTTCAATAAAAGAAATCTAAGGGTCTGGAATCTCCTGGATGGTCCTTGGAAGGTTGGGATCACAATTCCCACAATGCACCGGTCAAATCCTTAAACGTCCACTGAATGCATTCCAGGCTGGGGACATTTAGTAGAGATGAAGTAGGTGGGCTCTGTTAACCTGTAGTTGCAGGGAGTCCACTCCTTAAACCTTCTTGAAGAAAAGCACAGTCCCTACAGCTGTAGTTCCAAAGTGTGCAGTAGATGCGGTCAGTCAGAGTGCAGGGCCTGCGTTTGCAAATTCATATTCCAGCAGGACAGTCCTTCTTTTCCTTATAGTTTCAGGCAGCAGAACTGAGAGGCTCTGCACCTCTCTCATATTTATTCAGTGTTCTCTGGGGTCAAGCAGGAGAGCACTCTTGTCCATTGAGGTACAAGGCAACACCCTAGAGCATGCCAGTTTCCTCCAAAGTGTGGCATATTCTTGCCCCAGAAAGCGCTACTCCTCCAAAATTCATGATGGCTGAAATCTCAGCAAAGAAGCAAGATCTAGCTTAACCAACTTCCAATGTGGCTTATTTCTATAGCTCTCTTCCCCCTTACATCTGCACTTTCTTTCCTTAAGCCTGCTATCTGACTGGGTCAGAGGGGATGGCGGTAGGTAGGCCTGGCATTCCCTGCCTGTCCTGTTCTTCCGTTGAAGCCTCATGCTTTACGACCCCTCCCCCCTGCTCTGGCATGTCTGTGTAGCAGAACCCTCTCTATCAGATAGCCTCTCCCCGGTTGCTTCTCACTTCATCAAAGCAGCCTGGCTAATACTGTTAACTCTGACCAATCAGGAAAGACTGCAGGAAGGCTGAATTTTGGCTTACAAACAAGAAAGCCTGATAACTTATTTTCTGTATAATTTAGCATAAATTCAGCAATGGCATATTGCTGGATTTATCGATATCATTCATCTTAGTCCTTGAATGCAATTTATTCAATTCCTAACTATATATATGCGTTCATAAACTATTATAGTGTTATCCTATGTAGCTACGTATCTACAATGGGGAACATGAAATGTGCAATTTCTCCATCACCAGGGCATATAAAACATATTTTATAAAGGCACTGCTTATAGTTACATGCCCCCCACCCCTCGGACACCTAGGGGAGACCCTGGGGGTACCTAATATGTAACAATTATGTAGATTATTGCTTTTTAAGTACCCATGCCACCAGAGCCAGGGTTGGGCACACTTTACATTTAACAGCAGTGCTGCAGAGCAAGACAGCTTTTAAAATAACCTCAGGCACTAAGCAGTGCACATATGCAAGTGCAATGAAGGCTGCTGGCCTCTAAACCTCCATGCCGTATCATGTACTATGGTCTTATAGGTAGTTTCAATCCCCTTGCCCTATATTCTAGTAGGGACTTATAGGGTAGGTCATGTCAACTATAGATGTTCCCTAACACATAGGGGTCAATTCCGATGTCGTTCGGAAGGGCCCTTGTTTTCGACCGAATCATACATACTTCCGAACGACCGAGTACGATGCCTGGAAACTGTTAGGGCTGTTCGAATCGATTTAAAAAGGCATTCGGACAGGTTGCATCTTTTGGAGATGAATCGTACAGCTCTATGGACTCGGTTTCCGAACGAGTAAGTACGATGACCGATTCGGACAGCCGTTCCAATTTGGTTTCTCTGGAACAAATTGGCTGCTGGAATCTGTCTTTGAGGGCCCGTAGCATGCCCCCCTTCACCTGGAGCCTTTTGAATCAGCCCTTTTGGGGTACCTACGGGACCCCCTTTCCAACCATGGAAAATGTGGTAGGCACCATGAGGTGCCTGCCACAGCATGCAAGGTTTTCCCCAGCCACCCCTTTCTTCAACGGGAGCCTGTGTTGTCATTCGGAACACAGGCTCCCATTGAAGTCAATGGCAGTTTGGCCGAATCGCATCTGGATACATCCAAACCGCTCAGTCAGACTCCCCCGATCCGAGTCATCCGGAAAGCATATCAGAACTGATTCAGTAGGAATGCTTGCCGAACAAGATCGTACTCGGGCCCTAAGTGTACCCTAATGCATGTGTGTTTTTACTTGTGTTTTTAACATAGTACTGGCCTATGCCTGTCAACAGAGTCCAGGGCACAGTCAGAGTAGGCTACCACCAGTAACTTTCAGGAAAAAATGGGGTTGCACAACACACAGGATGACTTTGCAACACCCACACAATGTATACGTTCTGATGCATTTAGGAGATGAAAGCCCATGCATAGAAAAGTAAAACCGGGTGAGTAAACAGTGCTGGCAGTGAAATTATATGAGGCTAAAGAATGCACGTCAAGTAAATTACTTAAAATTAACTTCCGGGGATGTACAAATCTGGGCTTCCTTGAGCTCTTGGAGGAGAAGGTATTTGCAGTAACACTTTTTGTAGTGATGTTAGTGAATTCTTTCTTATTATTTAGTAGTTTATAAATATGTCATATGCCTTGAATATATGTTCCAATGTTTCTCACTTCGAAGTCCTTTCAAATGCATTTTCAGTAAACAAAAATATAGTTATCTTTTCATGAAGAAAATATTGAGATATTGAAGCAGTTTAAAAAAAAAAAATACATTCTCCTTCCTCAGGGTCTTTTTGCTTTGCTCCATGAATTTGTTGCGCGGATATGAATTTACCTTAAAGAACTGAAAAGTAAAGAGACGTTTTGCAAAACAAGACCAAGTTGGTTTAATTTAACATTGTGCTTGGGAGAGTCTCCAGAATGCATCTGAGGAAATATTCTTGATGTACAAAATTTGGCTGGTTTTACACGCATCTTGAAGTACAATAAACTGATTTTTGCATTCTTAAGAGGCATTACAGTCGTAAATTAACAGGGTTGGGCACCTTGATGAGGATAAAGATGGCTCTCGACCTCTGACAGGGCTAGTGTGGGCCAGTGTGTATGTGCCCAGATGTACGGCATGAGGTACAAGTGTTCTCTACGTGTGGTGTGAATGTCGTGTCCTGATTGGCTGAGTGTTTCTATCTACATGTGGCATCTAGCTTTGTGGTATTTTTGAGGAATACAAGCATTTGACCAAATGTGTTTTATTGGGGCCAATTGCAGCAAACCTGTTTGTGTTGCAACTATATATATGTGGGATTGATCACGGTATTCTCCGGGCGCGCGTTTATCTTTGGGTTAAGAAAGACCCCACCTGTGACCTGTTATTCAATAGGCATGGGTGCGTGTCACAAGGCCTGTCTGACCACATATCTCTGACTTGGGGTTGATGGGGAGGTCACCTTGGGTAAAACCCACAGCAATGGTACGAATTTACTGGAAATCCTGAAAATAATATGGTAGTCACTTTTGTCATTTTTATCGACATTCTCAATAGCTAATGTACAGTTGTCATAGCGTACATTGGCATTGTTTTTACCAATATTGACATGTTTATGCCACCCTAGATCACGACTTACATTGACATCAGTTTTACTGGTAACAACGTTGTCAGTTGTACATGTATTATGGTATACATTGACATTGCTACTGCCAGTATCATCGCTGATGTGCAGGCATAGATTATGACATATTTTGACATTGTTTATGAGCATTGATATTGTCATATGCACACAGTTTATGGCATACGTTGGCATTGCATTTATCGATATTGTCATTGTCGGACCTGCACACATCATGGTACTGATTGACATCGTATTTACTCATTCCAACAAATTAATTTACCCCTGAGCTTTGTCAGGACTTAAGCACAATGCCACATATTTCTACAGAGGTATTGGAATGACAGTCTGTGAGAATAGTTGCAATTTGCATGGTCTGAATCAAAACCATCTCCAACTCCGTGGTACATGGCGGCAACATGTGTTTTTTAGTCCATAGAATCATCTAATGAAAACAAGTAAAATAATACAATTCCTCCTATGGGTTTAGTGCTTAAGCCAAGGTCTTATAAAAAAAAAAGCGATATAGCACAAGACATAGAAAACAGGGCTATTGAAAAAGACAGAAGCTGAGGTACAGACAACTTAGCTATGAAGTAAATTGAGATCTCCTTCTAGTAATCAACAATATCTTCTAAACTGACCACCATGACACAGGAATTAGACTTCCTGCTTGCATTAAGTCACAGAAACGTTTTAAGATCATTTTTATTGTTGCTGTCAGGTGGTGTTTGTAAAGCTCAATGTCTGCCAATTTTGTGGCCCCTTGAGACTGCGCATTGATGTGAGCAGCACGGCTTTAGTGCTGGTGGTGCCTAGTGCGACATTTGTTTTATAGAGTTGCTTATGCCAATGTAGGGTGTTAGAGCACATCACACACACATTATACAGAGACAATGAATCATATGTGTGCAAGCAACAAAAGTATTTTGGTGACAAAAGCCGTAACCCACTGAACTGTCCACATAAAATGCAGCTCTGCGATCTACATGGTACATGTTCTTTGCAGCAGGCATATAAATCCTCTCCACTATTTTATGATGAGTCAAAACTCCCACTAAATAAAACTCCATCTCCTTCCAGCAGCAACATTGATTACCAGTGTTATCTTGACATGTTTATACTTGCCTGAAAACTGCTGGGTATACAACAAACTCTGCAGCAGACACTTTTAAACCCAACTTATTTCTAAATACAGCACCCCCCAAGGGTTGTACCAGGTGCGTCTGCACCGGTTGCACCACCCTAAAGTCAGCCTTGGATGCGAGGTAGGGTGTACACATGCTTAACTATCAGTGCCCTTCTCCTGGTGTCTATGTCCCATGGTTCATGCCCAAAGTCCATGGCATGCTGTCCTAAGTTGGCAGGGTATGCCCAGACGTGGATCCCTTGCTCACTTTGCCACTGGATTCAAGATAGCCTGGCTGAAGAGGGGTGTTACCCCGAAACTGGTCCCAGGATGCTTGTATCCAGTTCAGGGAAGACCTGGATTGGCAGTTCGGGCTGGACTGTTCCCATGAGGCACAGGGTCAAGACTGATTTGCATATAGCTGGGTCTGAACTGAGGTGGAGAAGTGATCTAAAGAACGATGATGGATTCAACCTAGATCTGTGACTGGAGGTGAGTGTCTGAAAAGTTTCAGTACTCCGTCCATCATCACCATGTGTTTGCTATGCTGTCCATGCTCACATCCTTGTTTCTGTATCCCAGTGAATGTACCCTTATTTCCTTGATCCTATATGAGTTCTCTTACCTCATTTTCTGTGACACAGTTTCCTGGCCTAGGCGTCCACATCAAACTGCCCGTTCTCCCAATGCCCACTTAGACAGGTTTCTGACCCCTGTTGTCCACAGTCCAAGAGTCCTTGTCCCACTTTGTTCTTCAATGTGCACACCAGTGTCTGTTACCCATTTTTCAAGTATGAGTGGCCATACCCCAGTGTTTATGCTCCAGTAGTCATTCTGCTCATGACCCTGACTATTGTCTGTATCTCTGTGTTCCTATTCTGGAGTGTTTGTCCAGATATTCATATCTAAATTTCATCATCCCAGTGATTCTTGTGAAAGTATTGTGGCACTCTTTTGAACATGTGAATATGACTACCTACAGGGAGAAACAGGTTTTTATGGATGTACATGGTTCAATGGTCATGTGGATAGTTGGACTTCATGCTAGAATGGCCTACACCTGGTTAATGCTCCTTGTGTTGAGCTATCTATGACTGATTATCTGCAAAACAGTGTCATTGTCCTATTGGTCAATGTCAGCTTTTTTGCACTGTTGATTTAAGAAGTCTGACATTGACAAAGCCCACTTTTGCTATCTGGGGTGTGGGAGTGTGCCAGTTGTGCTGCTGTGCATCTTCCCACAAACCACTGAGGGCAGCTGCATTGACTCTTTCCCAGCACTGGCAAAGTCTTCAATCCCTGACGCTATGTGTAGAAGTCTCCAAGCTGGAGAAGGCAGAGCTGCATAGCGACTGTTATGGGAAACTCCACTCACTTTGTCGGGGACACGGAGACCTTCCTCCATGGATCACCCACAGGCCCAAACACAAGTCCACGACCTAAATAAAATGAAACATCCACTCTTAGTCACAATAGATCTATAGTCAGATGTAGAGGTGGAAACCATAACACACGCATGTGATCTGTTAGACCTGTCACCCTTAGGGTAGTCTAACCCCAAATATTTGGCCTTTACCCTCCTCCTTTTTGCTCAGATTCATTAATGTTGGCTACAGGAGTCTGTATACTTTACCAGTGCTAACCAGTGCTTGTGTTCTCTCCCTTAAACAAGATAAAATTGGCGTACAACTGATTAGCAAATTTAGTTTACTTATGAGTCCCTTGTAGAGTGGTATACCATATACCAGGGCCGGTAAATTGAATGCTACTAGTGGGCCTGCAGCACTAATTGTGTCATTCAATTAAGTATCCCCTTAACACATGTCACAGGCCTACAATTGCAGCCTGGGTGCAGTTTTAAATTGCCAATTCCACTAGACAATATAACCCACTTGCCAAGACTTAAACTCCCCCTTTGCTGCATATGTCACCCCTAAGGTAGGCCCTATGTAGCCCATATGGCAGAGTGCATTGTAATTGAAAGGTTGGACATGTGCATTTCATTTTTACAAGTCCTGGCTTGAAGAACTCCTAAATTCATTTTTCAATACTGTGAGGCTTACCTCTTCTATAGGATAACATTGGATTGCCTTATAACATTAAATAAGTGCTAATGTTTGATTGGGAACAGGTACATATTTCATGTTTGATATCTGAGAAATTGGATTTAGAAATCTTTGTTAAGTTTAAAGTTGGCTGTTAATTTACAATTTTGAAAATGCCACTTTTTGAAAACTGGCATTTTCTTGCCTAAACCATTTGGCGCCTGCAGCCTGTTCCTGTGTCAAATGACTGGGTGGTGTTGGCTGCTGGACTTTGTTTATTTCTTCCAGATAGCCACACAATTGAGGGATTAGGTGTACCAAAGTACTTGTCACCCCTGAATTGTTCATGCCATCAGCTTGGAGCCAGGGCAGGGGAGTCAGGAAACTTCAATCACTTCAATCGGAGTTCTCTAGACACTTCTACTTCTTCAATGGAGGTACCAGGTATAAAAATAGGACCCTCGTACCCACTCTTCAGTTTCACATACTGGACCTGCAGAAGACTCTCAGAGGACTGCTACTGTGTCCTGCTGTGTACTTCAGAAGACTGCCTTGGTGCACCTTAAAGGAATGATTAGCTACCTGAAGTCTGCCTTGAGCCCTCAGAGACCTGCCCTGCTGTTTGAGCCATATTCTACTTCTGAACACAGGACTACCAGAGTAACTCCATGGTCTAGTTAACTGGCCTCTAAATCAGAGCCTCAGGGACAGAACAAGCTCCAACAATCTTGAAATAGCACCTGGAACAAGTGAGTAGTAACCCCCAAAGTGATGCCTCTCCAGTACTGCACCCTCAGTGGTGGTTCTAAAGGTACCCAGATAGCCAATACTCAAAACTTGGGACTTAAAAATGTATACCTAGGAGGAGGAGCCTAGCGCGCAACCAAGATGGCCGTGTAGGTGCGAGGCTCCCGAGGACCTCCGCGACCTCCTGAATTAATCCTGGCGATATCCTGTCCTTGTTGAGGGGACTGTGTTGGGGAACCGGAGCTGAGGCGCCACCCGTTTTTTGGGCTCGAATCGGACCCCGGACGCCGGTGGGAGCATCGATCGAAGGTTGTGGCCTTCTCCTCGCCGGCCCCCCGGATTGGAGTAGTGGGGCGATCCGGGGACAAAGTGAATAACAGCGGCGAACGGGGCTGGGCGACTGGCGTACCCCGCACTTTCACTTTCGCTTTTGCGCCCTCCTAGCTCTCAAGCGGGGTCGGACTGCGGAGCGGGGTGTGGTGGTGTGGCCTTGTCCAGGAGCCCGGCTGACCCGCCGGCGGTGGGTTGACCCGCGGTTCGGTGGTCGCCCCTGCCCCCCCCCTGGCACCCGTGACCTGGTATAGCGGCCCGTTTGGGGTGCTTGGCACGACGGTGGAAGAGCCAGCATGTCCACCAAACAAGATGGCGACCGGGCGAAGGTGAAGACGACCCGCCGTGGCACGGCGCACCAGGCCAACAGTATGGACCGCTACACGCTCCAGAAGGGTTCTCCGGAGACATCGCGTGCATCCCCGGTGGGCCCGACGGAGGCATCCGCTCATCCGGTGGATCTGACCCTCCGGGACGTCATGGGCGCCATCGCAGAGATGAAGGCCTCGGTGGACCAGCGTTTCGACACCTTAGCGCAAAAAATAGACTCGGTCCTGGTGGATGTGAGCCTTGTGAGGGCAGACTTGTCCAAAACAAACGACCGAGTCGACTCCCTGGCCCACACCACAACGAGCCTCACGACAGACGTGGTGGCCCTCCAGAAGGAGGTGCGCCGGCTTGGCCAGGCGAGCGCCCTGATGGACCGGCGACTGGAGGACTCCGAGGGTCGGGCCCGGAGGAATAATGTCCGTATTGTGGGGGTGCCGGAGGGACGAGAGGCGGAGGCGGCGGATCTTTTCGTGGAAGAGTTGATCCTGACCCATCTCCAGCCCCGGGGGCTGAGTAAGCTTTTTGCGGTGGAGCGTGCTCACCGGGTCCCCGGGGGCAGACCTAAGACTGGTGCCCCGCCGCGGCCTCTCATTGCCCGGATTTTTAATTTCCGGGACAGAGATGCTATCCTCCAGACCTCCAGACAACAGGGACCGGTCAAGCTTGACAACATGGAGGTACATTTCTACCCAGACTTTACCCCGGCGGTCCAGAAGCAGCGGCAGAGCTTTCTTGGTGTTAAACGTCGCCTAAGGGACCTGAACCTCAAGTACTCAATGCTCTTTCCAGCTAAGCTGAGGGTAGAGGTGGATGGTCGCACGCACTTCTTCGACCGGCCCGAGGCGGCTGGGGACTGGCTGGACACTCTGCCTGGAGATCGGGGCCGGGGGGGCGGGGGGGGCGCGGCTGGCGAGGAGGGCCCGCCGGAGCAGAATTGAGGGGTGACTGCATAGGCCTTGCTCTGGACGTTGTTCCTTCACCATTTATTGATTGCGTATTTTCCCCTCCTATGGAGGTCGTGCGGGGTCTGTTGGGGGCTTCCCTCCTCCTCTGGGGGACTAGTTAGTATTTTAGCTATGGGGCGACAGGCACACTGCACTTTGGGGGGGCTGTCTGGGCTCATGCAGGGGTGCAGGGAGGGGGGAGTTTTGTTGGGACCGGGGGGTGGGGGGGGTGTGTTGTTTGTTAGCACCGCAGGGCAAACCCGCTACTATGTTGTTGTTTTTAGGATGCTCGATGGGGGACGACCGATTGTTTCGACGCATGATGGGGGGTAGGGATTTGGCTGTGTTGTCATGGAATGTTAACGGCCTGGGGGATAGGATTAAGCGTGGGGTGGTCCTGCAGTACTTAAAACGTATTTCACCAGATGTTGTCTTCCTGCAGGAGACGCACCTTATAGGTAACTCCTTTCATGCAATGAACCGGCGGGGATATCGTTTGGCGGCCCATTCTGGCTTCACCTCGGGCTCGCGGGGGGTGGGTATTATGATCAAGAACTCGCTCCCGTTGGAGATTGATGAGGTGCGCCATGATGAGAGGGGACGCTACACGGTTCTGGTGGGAAGAATGGAGGGTAGAGTGTTTATCTTTATATCAGTGTACGTCCCGCCTGGGTTACAAGCCACCACATTTGCGGACCTGGGGCGCCTCCTTCTGGACCTTCCGCGTGGCCTGCTGGTGGTTGGAGGGGATTTTAATGCGGTAGCCTCTGGGTCTATGGATCGCCATCCCCCTAGGGACCTCCCCCGGGCACAGGCGTGGCTGCCCGGCCTTCTGGATACGCTGGGCCTGGTGGATTGCTGGCGATTAAAGCATCCTGTATTGCGACAGTACACCTTCCACTCGGGTGCCCATGGTAGCCTCTCGCGGCTTGATTACATCCTTGTCCCGGCGGCCCACGCAGGGAGGGTGGGGGAGGTGCGCCATCTGGCGCGGGGTATCTCAGACCACTCCCCATTGTTGTTGCATCTCGATGTCTTCCCGAGGGGGGATGGCAGGGTGGCCCCAATCAATGCATGGTATTTGCGCGACCCCACCATTCGTGCTGATTTGATCAAATCCCTACAGCGATATTTCGATGAGAATGTGGGGTCGGTCTCTTCGGCCATCTCCCTGTGGGAGGCTTTCAAGGTAGTCCTTAGAGGGGAGGCCCTCTCCTTTATCTCCCATGCCCGGCGGCGCGAGCGGGAGGAGGTGACCCGGGTAGAGGCCGAGATTGCAGAACTGGAGGGTGACCTGGGAAGCGGGGTAACAGACGACAAGTTGCATGTTCTACACCTAAAGCAGGCGGCCTATCGGGCCCTCGTCACGGAGGCGGCCAGGGGCCTCAGTAGAGAGCAGCAGGGGCGATTGTATGATGTGGGTGATAAGGCTGGCAAATTGATTGCGTGGTTGGATAAGAGGGAGAGAGCGAGCCGTGTGGTGCCTTTGATTGAGAGTGTTGATGGTGCGTGTGTCACTGAGCCGGAAGCCATTGTCTCCTGCTTCGCGGATTATTTCCGCGAAGTCTACTCCCCGGTTTCCCCCTGCTCGGAGGCAGACTCCCATGCCCTGCTTCGGGACATCGCACTGCCCTCCCTAACGGTGGAGGACAGGGATTCGCTGGACGCCCCTCCCACCTCGGACGAAATTGCCTTGGCTATTCGCTCGGTTGCATCCGGCAAGGCCATGGGCCCCAATGGTATTCCCATCGAGCTCTACAAGCTACGCCCGGATGTGTTGGCGCCCCACCTGCGCGGGATGTTCCTGGCGGCCCACTCGCGGGGTTCCCTCCCGCCGGACCAGCGTCTAGCCACAATTGTGGTGATCCACAACGAGGGGAGGCCCCGTGAACGGGTCACATCCTATAGGCCGATTTCGCTTTTGAACGCGGAGCCCAAAATCCTCGCCAAGGTGTTGGCCAACAGGTTGGTTGGCGTGGTGGGCGATTTGGTCCACCAAGACCAATCTGGCTTTATACCGCACCGCAACACGGCGCTCAATCTGCGGCGCTTGCACGGGGTGCTCGCGCGTGTCCCATTTGTGCGGGAGCCGGCCATCTTGGCGTCCTTGGACGCCACCATGGCGTTTGATACGCTTGAATGGCCATACATCTGGGCGATGCTGGCAAAATTCGGGTTTGGCCCGGGTTTCATTAGCTGGGTCAAATTGCTATATTCGGGCCCATTGGCGCAGGTGGTAGTGAATGGGCGAGTCTCGGCCCCATTCGCGCTGGGGAGGGGTACGCGACAGGGCTGCCCCCTGTCGCCTCTCCTGTTTGCCCTGGCCCTGGAGCCCCTGGCGGAGTGGCTGCGGTGGCACCCTTCTATCCGTGGTCTCCGCTGGACCCCCGAGCATGAGGACCGTGTGTCCCTCTATGCTGACGATATCCTTCTGTATCTCGCCTCCCCGCGTAAATCTCTGATCGTCCTGGTTGATGTTTTGCGTTCATTCGGTCGCAACTCAGGCCTGGTCATCAACTGGGCGAAATCCTGTGTATATGTGCTTTCCGGGGAGGCTCCGGCCTTACCACGGGACTGTCCGATCCAGATTGCTTCCCAAGGTTTTCGGTACCTGGGTATCTATATCACTCTTGACCCGGAGGCCCGCTATGAGCGGAATTTGTTACCCCCCCTCCGGCGTTTGAGGGAGGACGTGGTGCGCTGGCGGCGTCTGCCGCTCTCGCCGCTCGGCCGAGCGGCCTTGTTTAAAATGATGTCCCTGCCACGCTTCCTCTACGCCCTCCAGAATACTATGGACTTGGTCCCGGCACGCTATTTCCGTGAGGTGGAGGGCCTCCAGCGGCGCCTGTTCTGGGACGGGAGGCCGCGCATTGCTCTGGCTAAATTGACGCTCCCGTGGTACGATGGGGGGGTCGCCCTCCCTGACATTAAACGGTATTACTGGGCCTCCCAACTAGCTGCAATTAATCATGGCCTTTACGGGCCCGCCTTGAACCCGGCATTTGAGATGGATAAGATGCTCCTGCCCGGTGGCGATTACAATCGAGCGCTCTACGCGGGCGCGCCCGACTCCCGTTTGACGGGACCGACGCGTGTCATGGTGCGTGTCTGGCACGCGGCTAATGCAGCTATGGGGTGGAAGGACCGTTTGACCCGGGCGTCACCGCTGTATGCGTCTGAGAGGTTGGGCTCCCTGTGGACGTCGAAGGGCTTCGAGAAGTGGGACACGATCGGAATCAGCACGGTGGGAGATCTCTGGACGAGGGGGGGATTCAAAACTTTTGAGACGCTGCAGGCGGAGTTCCAGCTGCAGGGTAGTGAGTACTTTCGGTACCTACAGGTCCGCCATGCGCTGGGCTCCGTCTTCCCGGATGTCGCATCCATTCCGGAGTCTTCCCCCCTGGAGGACAGAGTCCTAGATGGCCATGTCCCGGACAGCACGATCTCCCTCATATACAAAAAACTGATCAACGATAGATCGTGCCTGCTGACTAATCTCCGCGAGGCTTGGGTTGCCGACGGGCTGGAGCTGGACGATGAGGATTGGATTTCCGCGGTGGCCTCTCCGAAAGAGGTGGCCATCCCGGCTCGCCTTCGTTTCGTCCAGCTCAAGATCCTTCACCGGGTTTACGTGACGGGGCCAAGGCTTCTGCGTATGGGTTTTGCTGGTGACGGAATGTGTAAGCGTGGCTGTGGTGCGTTGGCGACTTTCATGCATATACTGTGGGAGTGCCCGAAGGTGGAGCGATTCTGGCGTGGTGTGCATGAGGTCCTGCGTGTGGTGACGCGTGTTGCGCTGCTGCCTGAAGCGAGGAGATGCTTGCTGAATGTATGGGAACCGAATGACTATTCGGTCCCGCAGACGCGGTGGGTGACTCTGGGATACATGATAGCCAAGCGCGACATTGCTCAATTGTGGGGATCCCAGAGGCCCCCTGCGGTGTCGGCCTGGAAAGAGCATATGGATTGGTGTATGTTTCGTGAAAAGGTGGTGTATGTGGCGAGAGGTAAGCCTGGGGCGTGGGTGAAACTCTGGGGCCCCTGGAACGCCTACCGCGGGGGTATTTGTGAGCCACCACTGCTACCGGCTGCCTCGCCTGCTCCGTCTCCCTAGACGGCCCCCCTCCCTCAGCCGCGGGCGCGCGGTCCCCCAGTCCCTGGTCTATTCCCATTCCCCTCTCCAGAGTTCTGCTGCTGGTTTGGATCCCCCACTTATGGAGCACGTGCTGTTATTTTGGATCGCGGGTTGCCTTGCGGGTGTGGTTTTTTGGTGTTGTTTTGTTTCAAGAAAAGGGAACCGTACTGTGGGCTTGGAGCTGTGTGGCCTGCACCATTGATTACTCCTGTTTCACTGCTCTGCACTGCCTAGAGACTTTTACTGTATGTGTGCAATATGTTTTTGTCATTCTAGCGGCCGGCCGGATGGTTGTAGGCCCATACCTGTAACTTTTACGAACTGCAATAAACGGTTTAAAAAAAAAAAAAAAAAAAAAAAAAAAAATGTATACCTATAAAATACTCTGAGAACTGAAAGTAGACAGGGACCAACCTGTTCATTTATCCTCACATGGTGCAGCCCCAGTCGGACTGACATTGTGGCAGATCCCGCTACATTCTTCTCCGCAGCAGCAAGTCCTGTTCAGCAGTCCTTCAACAAAATGGTATCCAACCTTGTGGTATTCTCGTCAGCTGCAGTCACCGGCCTCCTCCCACTGGCGATTTTTGACTTTTAAAAAGAGACTAAATCCGAGTGTAGAAATCTTTACTGCTGCTTCGTCCAGTGGCTCCCCGACAACAGTGCTTCCTCCTCAGTCACAGCCTGCAGCCTTGCCCTGCTGACCTTTACCTTCTCAGAACACTTTTTTTAGAAATTACTTCTAAGTCTGGAGGTAAAAACAGACCCGGCCCAATCCACTTTTGGATCTGACTCGTGCTCCATTGTGGTCGGCTATATTTTTTTACTTTGACCCGGTCTCAAGCAACTAGATGTCAGCGGTTAGTGCCTTGACCTTTTAGGTGCTAGTATTTTACCTTAAGCTTTCATAACTCCAGTTGTACTCTTTTTGATTTTTGTTGTATTGGTGTCAAATAATTTATTGCAATTTACTGTATCTTTGTAAATTGGTGTGGGAGTATTATTGTGTTGTATTTTTACTTTATTGCTGTTTGTGTGCTGCATAAATACTTTACACATTGCCTCCTAGTTGAGCCCGACTAATTTTGTGCCAAGCTACCAGAGGGTTAAGCACAGGTTAATTTAGTGACTTTTGTGGTTCACCTTGGCAGGGACTGAGGATGCTGTTTGAACGGGCGCACCCCCTCATTCAACCAACAACCCAATTTGTCACATGATCTTAAATAAATCCATTTCTTCTGAAGTGCTTTCTAGCCTTGAGGGAAAACTAACAAACAGGGTTGTAATTATTGAAGACCATCTTCTGCAAGTCAACACTGATCAGTCAGGGGTGATGCAGCAAGTGCCTACAAGCACAGACAGTTTCAGGGATTAAGCAATCTTGCTCTGGGGCTCACTGACTGGAAACCAGTGCCACACTACCTTTCCACATGCCTGGCAGTGCAGATCATTCTTGTTAGACCTGTCATCCTTAGGGTGGTCTTTCCTCCAACATTTTGCGTTTTGCCTATCATTTTTACTGATTATTTTTGATGTTTTTGGGACCACTGCTAACCAGTGCTAAAGTGCACGTGCTTCTCCCCTAAACATGATGACATTGGTGTATACCTGATAGACATATTTGTTGTACTGGTAAGACCCTTGTAAAGTGGTAGACCACATATACAGGGCCTGTATTTCAAATACTACTAGTGGACCTGCAGCACTCATTTTCCCACCCACATAAGAAGACTTTCAAACCTGTCTCAGTCTGGTCACTGCAGTGCCTATATGTGCAGTTTACTGCCACTTTGACTTAGCAATCAAAACTAATTGCCAAGCCTTAAACTCCCCTTTTATTGCATATACGTCACCCCTAAGGTAGGCCCTAAGTAACCCTAAGGGCAGTGTGCCATGTAAGTAAAAGGTGGTACATGTACCTGTATGTTTTCCTTGTCCTAGTAGTGACAAACAGCCTATTTCGTTTTTTAGTGTTTCACTACTGTGAGGCCTATCCCTTTCATAGGTCAGCTTTGGGAATTCCTTAATACACTTTTAAGCTGTAATTTCTTATCAGAGAGGAGTAGCTTCTCATGTTTGATATGTTTGGAATGATAATGATAAATTATCCTTATTGGCAAAGTTGGATTTAACATTACTGTTTTAGAACTGCCACTTTTAGAAAGTGGACATGTCTCTGTACTTACTGCTCTATGTGCCTGACAGCCTGTCTCAAATATTCGTCTGGGTTGTGTGACACTTTGTGCATTCCCTCTCTAGACAGTCATAAAACATAGGAAGGTGAGGCTTATCTGCATTCTGAGCACTCGTCTGCATTTGTCTGCGTTCGGATGGGGTTTCCTGGGCAGGGAAAAATGGGAGGGGCTGACACACATCAATAGGTAGTTTCCTGTAAACACATATAGGAGTGCTTATCCCCCATTGCCCCACCAGTTAGCCTGGAAGACAGGACTTGATTTGAAAGGAATCCTTGTGCACTTCAGAGAGTTCTTTTGAAGTCACCCCTACATCAAAGGCACTTTTTGGTATTAGTACTGGGCCTTTTAACCCCTAAAATCACACACTTCTGGATCTTTAACTGAACCTATGCCTGAAGGACTGCTGTCATGCTTAAAGGAATCAACTGGACTGCTTTTCCGCTTGTTGCTCTTCTGCCTGCTGCTCCCTGAATCTGCTAGAAGAACTCTGCCTTCCCTCCTAGTGATCTCCAAGGGCTTACCTCTTGTTTTCTGAAGTCTCAGAGACACCAAAGACTTCCTACAATCCTGCTGATGCTGCTGAACTTTGCCTTCTGTTAGTTCTACCCATGCCTGAGGTGCCCCCTCCAAGCTCTGGGCCTCAGAAGTGGGTTCTGCAGCTGTTTTTATCAAAACTCGATGCATTGTTTCGACTGTGTGAGAAATTCTGCCACATCACCCTGTGAGGCCGACGCGGAGGCTGCCCGATGGCAGCAGTTCCACAGCCTGCATGGCTCGACAACTACGCTCTGCGCGATTCAATGAGGACCACGTAGAGCATTCACTTCAACAGAGCTCAACGATGATGTGGGAGCCTCTTTGCGTGGCCTGACAATGACGCAGAAGGCTCTCAACATCGACAAACTGTGATTGTGTATTTTCACAAGTCTCTGGAACTGGTTTTCCCCACTTTTGCATGTTCAAGCCACAGGCTTTGTTCTATTTTGTCATCAGTAGAAAGATGGATGGGGCTGAATGCTCCATGTCAGTGAAGCCCAAGAGAAAAAGACAAAAGAAGAAGAGGCTTTATCTCTCCGCTACCTTTTAACCTGCTGAGGGTGACATCTCTGTGGAAGAATGGAGCAGGAAAAAGGCAAGAGTTATACCTACACTTATAAAATGTCCTCTGCTGCAACACCCTTGAGTCTAGTCTGTGACAAACGACCTCAGAGATGCCTTGGAGGAGCCTGCATTTCAAATTACTGTCTGACAGGGTCCCTCTAATCTCCATATTATGAAGTAATCAGACACAGAGAAGCTAAAATGGATTCCTGTCTTGCAGCAGTCAGACACAACACATATGCTTCACACTATTCCTACCTCACATACATAGGTTAAACATATGTGCAACATTCATGTCCCAAGTAAAAAGGCATGTCTTACAGGTACAATTCAGTTGTTGATAACACTGTGAGCTAAGTGTAGCCACCCTTAATAAAAGGAGTGCACTTGGCATGTCCCTCCCACCCTCAAAGTCTTGGTCTCGCACATATTTTTTGTTGCAGTGGCACTCAACTCAGAGGTGCAATTGTAGAGTGTGCTGAAGTCAGTAATCCAAAATGTGCAGATGTTTGCTGCATTGGAAACTCAGTGCAGAGCTGAGCACTCTTCCAAGCCATGGCAGGGACTTATTATGTCTCAACATATGGTACAAAGAGATAAGGTGTTTCATAACTTTATTTGCCTCCAGTTTGAATTAATTGAGAATAAAAGAGATTACTATGGTATGTAACCATGCTGCCTATTACTCATTTATTTGTTCAGTATTGACAGCACCATATCATTCCAATCAGAAATGTTGTACATAGCATCTGCTATTGTACAAAAGACAAGGTGGAGTAGATTATATAAATATAAAATTAATTGAATTGATTATCTGTAGTGAAAGACATTGATGTCTGGATGTGGTTGGTTGGGACAAAATGAACCAGCCAAGGACACTATAGACTTGGGGCCCGATTCACAGAACAAACTTAAGACAAAATCCTAAACTTAGTACCATTTTGGTATTCACAGAATGCACTTACTACTTCTGGTATTCACAGAATGAACGTACTACTTTTTCGATTCACAGAATAAACTTACTACTTTTGCTATTCACAGAATGGATTTACGACTACTAATCTTACGTCCGCACTCGGGCCGGAAATTCCGGCCTGGAGGCGGAGCTTACGGCTCGGAGGCGGAGCTTCCGGGCTGGAGGCGGGGCTTCTGGGCCGGAGGCGGGGCTTCCGGCCCAAAGGTGGGGATTCCGGCCAGTGGCGGAGATTTAGCCATGGCCAAAATCTCCGCCTCCGGGCCGGATGCTCCGCCTCTGGCCCGGAAACCCCGCCTCCGGGCTGGAAGCTCCGCCTCCGGGCCGGAAGCTCCGCCTCCGGGCCGGAATTTCCGGCCCGAGTGCGGACATAAGTTTAATAGTCGTAAATCCATTCTGTGAATAGCAAAAGTAGTAAGTTTATTCTGTGAATCGAAAAAGTAGTAAGTTCATTCTGTGAATACCAGAAGTAGTAAGTGCATTCTGTGAATACCAAAATGGTACTAAGTTTAGGATTTTGTCTTAAGTTTGTTCTGTGAATCGGCCCCTTGGGCCTTATCTATAAGAAAGTGACTCAGCGCGGCACCGCAAACCAGTTGGCTGCGCTGCACTGAGTCACTGTTAAAGCACAGGGATGCAACATATTTACGATAATATGCCGCATCCCTGTGCTTTCCCCTGCACTGGTGCACAATTGGCTGCCATGTGCCAATGCAGGCACCCTTGCACCATGATGCATTTCAGGGGAGAGGTGATTTTCTCTTTCTGTGTGCTGTAGAATGCAGAATGCATAGAAAGAGGGAAAAAAATGAGTAATTAAATCATTTTTCCTCACTGCGCCTCCCTACGCCTCTCCTTGGGGGGGCGTAGCATTTTGCCACATTCCCAGCATTAACAAAGGTTGTAAATCTGGGAATGCGGCAGAAGCCATGGGTGTTGCGTGGGAACACCCACAGCAACACTCATGGCACGCCCCTTTCACGCAAAGTGCTGCGTGAAAAGTGCCAGTATTTACAAGGACATGAAAAGTCACGCAGGGTGGGTTTACATGTCCTTGTAAGCATGGTATCTATACAAATGTTCCTCAAGGAAATTGTTTAAATGATTATTCTTATATTTCATCAAGTCACAGAAAGTGAACAAAGAAATCTATTACAACAGGGATATATTCAAAAAGAAGTTGTATTCATAAAAAGAGATTCATTCAACTCTGGCTCATAGCAACACTGTCACTACTAATGTTTCACAAATTTCTAGTAGTGTAACACCCTTTTGTAAAAATGTTTGATTTACAATTCATGAACGCTTTTCATAACAAATTTTGTGATAATTTTAACAAATATACACAAAACACAGATGTCAAACAAACTGATAGGTGTATACAAATACAAAACAGGTGTAAATAAGTAGACGTTTCGGTCTTTAATTGGTCACACAGATCCATAAGACCATCCTCAGGACACAGCGTTGCTTAGTATCCAGACATTCTCCACATTATATTTCTTCTTTTCTTTGCGTAAAAAATCGCTATATAGTCAACTCTCACTTCTATATCTTCTTAGCAATGCTTCGTAAAAGGTTACAAGAATCAATCTCGCGTACCACGGCTCGTCTCACGATCAAGCTCCGTTGTAAACATGGGGCAGCAAAATACACCACCGGTGCGTCACAAAGCATGACGCACTGGCAGTGAAAAGGGCTTGTAAATATGCCCCTCAGAATCTAAGATCAAAATCCAACATGTTAAGATAGGACCTGTAATTATCAAGTTGGTTTTCTGATAGTAGTAGATGATCTTTCAGTGCAGTTTTGAAGTTTGTGTGACATTTGGCAGAGCATTCTACTTGAATGAGTCTAGTAGGTAAAAGGTGTGCGTAAGACCCTGTTCAGGGGGCCAAAGTGCTTACAGGGTTGCTGGGTCCCAACCAAAGAGTTTCGAGTCATTTACCACTGGTGGCCAGGGCCTATCCTACTATTGTTCTGCAAACTGGGCCAAGTACAATCCCTTCCATACTAGACTCTCTGGGTAGTGAGGGTGAGCAGTCACAGGCTTCTCAAGGAGGTAGTGTGCTGTGTTGGTTCAGCACTCAACAATGAGTCAACTGTTACAATATCTCCAATGTCCAACCAGGGACAGGCTGTGTCAACCTGCATGCCCACCCAGCCTCAGTCCTTTTATTCTGCAGTGCTGGCACTGGTGCAGATCTGGCTGTGCCAGTCTCCAATGGATGCAATGATGCTACCCCACCTAGGACATAGACTGTCCCAGTCAGGATTGGGCCTACGATGAGGACAGAAGTTGTAACCCCATGCAGTTGTAGTGGGACTGAGCCTAGAAAATTACAGCAGTTACAGCCACCATCCATGCCTATGAAGATCACACAGTTGCATCCCTACTGGCCCTATGGCAATCACATATTTGCAGACTAGGCTGAGCTTCTGATTATCAAAGCAGCAGCAGTTTCCATCAGGAACAGTGATAAGAGACTAGGAGTTCCCACTTGATATTCATATCCTACCTAGTAATTTCTCTCTGGAGGTCCACAACCACCAGGGACAGTGGACTTCTCTCCTCCTGGGCAGTGTCTCCTTATGCAGGACCAGGTAGACTCCTTTCCTCTCTCAGCCGGCAGGCAGGCTTCTAGGTGCTTGAGGGTTGATCCACAGCTCCTTCAGCAGAAATTGAAGACTCCAAGTGACTTCACCTCACATCTGGGAGACTGGCTGTCAGGCAGACACCAATCCTGGTTTGACCAGTAGCCCTTTGAGTACTCGATAGAGCAGTCCTTTCCCTGATAATAAAGGATTTTGAACTGGAACAAAGTGGGGTTGTTTGGTTCCACATATTTACACAACATCAAGGCAAGGGATGGAGATCCACTGTCTCAAACTGTAGAACCGTTTTGGGGTTGTTCTTCTTTTAAGCACCCTCCTCAGGCAGCTCTCCAGCCTTTGTGTAGAGTGATGTTTCTGCCAGCAGGTAGCACTGGGGCTGTTTCTAACGCGAAGCACTTTCAACAGAAGCAAAAGGACAGATCTAACCTAGAAGCGTTCTCACCTCTCACAACAGACTAGAGTCCCAACCCTCACCACTACCTTCCACTAAACGACAATGTTAAGGAATGCTAATCAACAGCTCCTTGCTAGCAAAACACCTCATGTAATTTCTACAGGTACTCCTACCTCTATGTTCTTTGCTCCCATGTTTGTAGCTTCTCATTCTAACTAAAGGAATGCAGGCAATACACTTAGACTGTCTGGGAGCATTGTCCTCACTATCCATCTTATGGTATTCTAGGCCAGGAGCCTCGGAAACTGATCACACTGGCTTCCATTACTCAAACTCACTCATATACACTGTTCATGACCAAGCGTGTTACACACACTACACATGAGATGCCAGTGCAAAAGTCTGGGCATACACAAAGTACCAGAACTTTACACACGCGGGCAAGTAAACCTTACTCTCAGTGAAAAAGATAGAAAGGTCTGGATACACTATTGTTGCTTCTAAAAGCACAGTATGCTGCTAAGTGGCTTTTTGTACTACACCCAAGACAGGGACAGTAGACCACTGTCCATAATGAGGGTGTACTTGGAGAGTTCCTCCATGTCACATGACAGGTCCAGCCCCACACATAGTAAGGGTCAGGCCTAGTCCTCTGTGCACTCATTAGATTAGTGTAATGTCAGGCCCAATTTAAAAGCCAGGATACCAGATACCCATGCAGTTGGGCACTCAAAACAGGGGAACAAGCCTGTGTACCTTGAAGGGAGCGTTATTGTACCAACAAGAGGTGGCATATGGCAACATCACAAAATAAAATGATGGCTGGAGTGTTGAAACTTTTCAAACACTAACCCCCAGTCACAGATCTGGGTTGATTCCATCATTATTTTGCTCACCATGTCACCCCAGTTTGGACCCAGCCATATGCAAATTAGTCCTGACCCTGCTCCCCATGGGAATAGTCAAGCCCAAACTGCCAAGCCAAGTCCTCCCTGGACCGTAAACAAGCATTCTGGGACTGGTTTTGGAGTATCACCCCTCATCAGCCAGGCTAGCTTGAATCCATTGGCGCAACCAGCAATGGACCCACATCTGGGTATACCCTTAGTCACTTAAGGTGCACATAGCAGCATCACAAAACAAAATGATGGATGGAATGTTGAAACTTTTCAAACTCTCACCCCCAGGCACAGTTATGGGTGTAATCCATTTAATCTGTGTATTATTTTGCTAGCTATATCACCACAGTTTGAACCCAGCCATATGCAAATTAGTTTTGAGCCTGCTCCTCATGGGAACAGTCCAGTCCGAACTGCCAAGCCACATCCTCCCTGGACCGGAAACAAGTATTAAGCACATGGTGGCCTGGTAGACTTGGGAATATTGTAACTAGGGGATCAAAGGTTTCACAATGGTATTACAATAGGGTGTCTGCAAACTAGTGGGGGACCTGGTTGTTTATTGTTCTGAAACCAATATTAGAAATTTGTATAATGTACAATGCTCTTTTTTTGGCATTTAGCAATCGTTCTGGCTGGCGGTAGGTAGAGGGTGTGTCTGTGGTTGTTGAGAAAAGATTGTGTTGCAAAGTTCAGAACATTATCTAGTCAAGAGTAACAGCTGCTGTGCGAACCAGCCAGGAGACTATTACACTAATCTAGTCCACCAGTGAGTTGATGAATGATTTAGTAGAGTTGTATAGGATTAGTGAGTGGATTATTTGTATGTTAACTAGAGGGAAGCGAGTTGTTGTTGCACAGTTGGGCTGAATAGAACATCAGGTTTCTTTCCTGATAAGGTGAAATTTAGTTTCGGGGGAAAAAATAAGACATTAGACAGAGAGGAAGGTGTGGAGGTGGTGGGATACAGTAGAGTCCTGAATCTATTGGTCAACAATTACCAACTCTTAAGTATTGTTGTGAGTTTCTCTCTACCGCATCATCATGTTCCCTATCAATAATGGAAAATCAGGCAATAGTCAATTTCACGTCAGATGTGACTGGCAAAACAGTCTTGAATGTGCTAACTGGCTTGATCACTGGGCCAGTTTGAGAGGTACATTCAATATTTCTCGCAGCGCAGCAAGCCAACTTGCTGCACTGCGTGAAAGGGCAGGAATGCGTAAACATTGTACAGTGCATTCCTTGCATTGGCGCACAATGTGCTGCATAGCACCAATGCAGGCACCATTGAGCTGTGGTCCAAGGGAGCCTGCGTTTCAGACAGTATTGTTTTTGTGTAGGAAGGGACACCTTCCTGCACAAAAACAATCATCTGAGGAATTTTCCTATTTCTATGTGTGTTGCAGAATCAACACACATAGAAAGAGGAAAATACATTTAAAGATTGGATACATGTTGCCTTCGCATGAACACTGTGAACACTGGAGAAAGTCCAATAAAAGACTAGATTACCTGGATTAAACTGGATTCTTAATTGATTGCTTCTGACTCTAGCTGTGGGTCTTGGTGTTTGTGTGATCCACATACCCCAGCTTGTCTTAAAATCAGGGAATGCGTCAAAATCCATTGGTGGATGCGTGAGAACACCCATGCTTCACCCATGGAATGCCTTCCTGGCGCAGAATAGCGCAATGCAGCAATTTGTACTGCGTTGCTTTACGTTAGATTTATCATTCCATCAGGGCCATGCAAGATGGACTTGCGTGGCTTGATAAATCTGACTTAGTAGTTGCGCCGCCCTTGGGACCCCTTGTGTGGCACAAGGGTGATGCAACTCAGTGATAAATTTGGCCATAGATTTCTAGTCACTGTCAGCTTAAAATCAACATATCCTTCATAAAAAACTAGAAGACTTCAGAAATGTTGGGGCCATCACGTGGGTAGAAGAGGGGGTATATGTTACACCTTTCAAGTTTTTCGAAATACAATCCAGGAGATGTATTATTGATGGAGCACAAAAGTGGGACATTACGACAGAGGTACTTATGAGCTGCTGCCCTCAACAAAGATGGCCACCAAAGGGGTTACTGATTGATTGCAAATGAGACCAATTTCAAAACAGCAGCTGCAATAATTCACCCCTGCTTGCCTAACAATCTTGATTTAAACAATCAGACTTCCTTCAGTGGTTTTCAGGAGTCAAAACTGATCCACATGAGGGGCTTCTTGGCTTCAAAAGCATATGCTTATGGCAATAACAACACTTGTGCTTAATGCTGCAAGACCAGTATCAAATATTTTTTTTTCTCAATATACCTCGTGTGATGTTTAATTTACATTCACTCAGTGCTTAATTTGAGCACGTGATTACAGGTGGGGTCTATTAGCACTCTGTTGTGGGAACCGAGAGTTACTTTTAATCATCAAACTTTGTCCCATAACAGGAGAGAGAAAGACAGCAAAGGCGGGAAGAAGGGACGAGAAGTAGGGAAAGACAGTGACAAAGAGAGAAAGCTGGTATGGAAAAGTACCCAAAAGGGTGAGGTAAAGAGGTACAGAGAGCATTTTTGTGGATGAAAGAGGCATGATGTGAATTCAAGATGAGACAGACTTGGGGGAAATTTTTAAACATTTTGCTCTGTGTTAGCGCCACAAAAGTGACGTTAAACAGCGCTCAGTGTTTTTTTTTTGCTATTTAGTTTCCAATGCTTAAAGAAGCGCGCAGCAGTGCGCAGCATTGGTTTGCGTTACTGTTAGAAATGGGGTCTCTAGTTGGCAATGGCTTGCACCTTTGTCCAAATAGGGACCCTTCGTCCTAGTCAGGGTAAGGGAGTTACACTCCTAAAATAACCCCTGCTCACCCCCTTGGTAGCCTGGCACGAGCAGTCAGGCTTATCTTAGAGGCAGTGTGTAAAGCATTTGCACATAACCAACAGTAATACAGTGTAAGCACTACAAACGGACACCACACCAGTTTAGAAAAATATTCAATCTTTTTATATACTTAAGACAAGACTAAAAATATAAAAATCCCCAATACAGTACTTAAAAATCTTCAGTTATCAAAATAACCTTGTAAAACAGTTCCTTGATGTCGATAGCTCCGTCCGGGGCTATCACGGCGTCGTGATCAAACAAATCCAAACAGTTCTGGCTGACCGCGGCATCACGGGCCAGCTACGGCGTCGGGAAGACCCGCAAACAGTACCTTTAAGAAATGCAGGGCGTCGATGACCTCTCGTTGAACTTCCCAACACACAGCGTCTGCAGGCGTCGGTTCCGGAGGTCGGTGCAGGAGTCATCGGGGCTCCCGAAGTCACACGCGTTGCAGATCGAACTCCTCTTTGCTGAAGTCAGGAGCGCTGGCGTCGGCAGACATCGGGTGCTGCGGTGCGAAGTGCAGCGGTGTGGCGTGTGGTGCCCTCAGGTCGCTGTGCGAGCAGTGGCTCAGTGGTGGCGTCAGATGGCGTCGGCAGTGAGACCAGGGTTGCAGTGTGAGATGAAGGTGTTGCTCAACCCAGTGCTGGCAGGTCACGGTGCAAGCAGCAGCGGTGTCGTGGCTTGAGCGCTGTCGTCGGCTGACGAACTGGATTCGATGGCACCGGCGTCGGTAGGCCAAGGCTGCAGTGCAGGATGAGGGTGGTGCGTTGTGTAACTTTATGAGCGGTGTCCTCGAACCACGGTGCAAGTATCAGCGTCGATTCCGGCATGGAGCGGCGTCGTCGGGGATACAAAGGAGCCGTCGTGAAAGGAGACGGTGCGGAGTGCGGTGCCCACAGGTCGCGGTGCTAGCAGCGGCTCGTGGCGGCATCAGCAGGCATCGTCGGTGAGACCAGGGTTGCGGTGCGGCATCGCGGCAGTGCCCTCTGCAGTGCCTTCAGGACACGGAGTCGGCAGAGGCGTCGTAGGCGGCGTCAAGCTTGACGTCTTTGCTGTTCCTGAGACGTCTTGAACAGGGGGCAAGCTCTACCTCAAGCCCTTGGAGAAACTCGCAAAAGTAGATTGCAGAAAGTTCAGTGCAGTCCTTTCACTGCCCAAGACAGAAGCAGCCACTGCAGGCCAACACAGCAAAGTGGTAGTTCCTCCTCACAGCTTCTCCAGCTGTTCTTCTTGGCAGTCTTCTTGATCCCAAAAGAGTTCGGAAATCTTGGGGTCTGGGCCCCAATATTTATACTAGCAAATCCTTTGTCCTCTGCAGGCAGAGGGTCCTGTACCTAGTTCAAATCAGTTCTGGGTGCATTCTGCCAGTGTGCACCTTCTTCCTTTGTCAGTGTGGGCCAGGGTCCTCAGATGCACCACAGGAGGTGGAGCCACCATTGTGGAAGGCAGGCACAGCCCTATTCAGACCCAGGTGCTACTCCTCCCACCCATCTACATGCAGATAGGTCTATTCAGCCCTGTGCTGACTCACTCTGTCTCCTGGAGTCTCCCCCATCCCCTGGCACTCACAAACCAGACAGACAATACACAACCTAGCAGAGGCAGGCTGGATGGTTAGGCAAGAGAATACCTACTTTCTAAAAGTGGTATTTTCAAACACAGAATGTTAAAACCAACTTCACTAAAAGGTGTATTTTATCATTCGGAGTTCAGGCATACTAAACTGGAATTTCTACCATGTTCCCTGGGTCAGTTAGGATTATAGGATGTTATAATCAAACTGCCCATTCTGGCCTATGGGAACAGGTAGCCTTGCAATAGTGAAAAACGAAATTGGCTGTAATTCACTATCAGGACATGCCACACACATCAGGGCATGTCCTACCTTTTACATACAATGCACCCTGCCCGCAGAGGTACCTTGGGCCTACCTTAGGGGTGACTAACATGTAGAAAAGGGAACGTTTAGGTACTGGCAAGTGGGTGCACTTGCCAAGTCAATATGGCAGTTCCAGACTGCACACAGGCTCTGCAATGGCAGGCCAGTTACACTTTACGGGCTGTTTGCATGGGTGGCACAATCTAGTGCTGCAGCCCACCAACAGCATTTTATTTGTGGGCCCTGGCACTCGCAGTGCACTTTACTAGGGACTGACACATAAATCAAATAGGCCAATCATGGAAACACCAATCCATAACACATTTTACTACAGGAGCACTTGCACTTTACCACTGATCAGCAGTGAGAAAAGTGCGCAGAATCATTAAACAAGCAAAAACAGAGTCAAAACCGGGACGTCAGAAAGCAAAAACTCAGGGGAAACACGTCAAAAGATGCCAAGTCTAACAGTTACTCAGCTCCGATGGGACTTTCCATGAGTGGTATATGGGCGTCCCATGCAACCACCCATGACGTTTGACGTAAAACCATATTTACAAATATTTGCAGACATGGTTTTGCACCAAAAGTTAACACCCCTTCAAAGGAGGCGCCGACAGGAAAAGCTTTGCATCGTGTCTAAGCATAGTAGTTTGTACAGGAAGGGTACCCTTCCTGTACAAAACCTATGCTAGACTCACTCACATACCCTAGCGCTATGGCGCTAAGGTGTGTGTCTGGTGCACAGCAGCTAAAATCAGCGCCGGCACAATGGAAAGATATGGTGCTCTCCTGCTCCCTCCCTGTCACGCAATGCAGCGCAACCTCACGGGGCTGCACTACGTTGCACTGATTTTTTGAAAGTCACCCCCTAGGCATTTATTTGGCAACCTCAGGATTTAGCAGTGGTGCCGGTGGTCTTCTGAGAAAAACATGCCACCCATCGCTCTCACTTTAGGCACTGCGTTGGCTCCAGCTTGGAGCACGGTACATAGCTGTCATTCCATGTTTTACCTTTAAGGCTGACGTCCAGACTTCAGAAATATGTTGCAGGCCAACAGGAAGTCCGAGAAGCAAAGACCAACTTATACTGCAGCCTTCAAAGTTTGAAATGAGGGTTGGTCAAGCCATTTCGTGTTTGGATGTTGCACCCTACAGCTAGCTGCCTGCCTGTCTACCGATTACAGCCCAAATGATGATGTTTCAAGAAATCCTAATTGTAGTGACCTGAGGCAGGTCACTAGGACCCTGCAGTGGACCATGGGGACCCCAAGGTAACTGGACACCACATCCGGTCAAGGGTGTGGGGAGCGGACAGTATAGGGGGCGAGGGAGCGTGGGTAGAGGTGAATGTAAGCAGCTCCGCGCAGCGAAGGAATAAAGAAACATATAACTCCTACCTGTCACCGGTGTATCTGTGGGGACTTGGGACACGACATCTGGCGATCGAAGGCGGGATTTACCCACAGAGAAAGCAGAAGCAAATTCAATCGTCGTCGTCCCCGAAACCGGCGTGACGAACCAGGAGCCCACCCTGGTACGCTGGACGACAGAAGAACCATCGCGCCGATCAGCGTGGCTGGGGAAAGAAGAAAGGAGCCAGGAGCCCACCCTGGTCTGAGAGAAGCAGCGAAGTAAGCAGCGACGCGGGAGCCTACCCCGGCCGCGGAAAAGCTAAGCAGTAAGAGTGCTGAGGCAAGAAAGGGGAAATTCGGCGTCCGCCCGTGAGGCGAAGAGAAAGAAGTGCCAGCAGCGGAGCGTGCATAAATAGAATTAAAAGAGGAAAACGCGCGTAGTTCAAAGGAACTATCGCGAGAGCGGCGGCCATCCTAAAGTCAGGCAAAATGGGCCAATAGGAGCAAAGAACAGCGCGGCAGCCATTTTGAGAGGTCAGGCATACTGAGAGAAGATAGAAACATCGCAAAACTACAGCGGCCATTTTGAAGTCAGGCAAACAAGGCCAATAGGAGCAAAGAACACTGCAGCGGCCATTTTGAAGTCAGGCAACCATTGAAACTAATAGGAAAACACAGAAAGAGAGTAAAAGAAGAGTCATAAAAGAAGAGAAAACAGCTAAACAAAGCAGGATACAGTGAAAACAAAGGGACAAATAAAGAATGAAAGAAAACAAAAAAAACAGAAAAGGGTAGAAGGACCAGAGAAGGAAAATGAGCGACAATGATGAGAAGCAGAGCATGCAAGCTATAGTCCGCAGGCCTCTACCGTTCAGCCTATCGGAGCCGCAAGCGGGCATCCGGTGGGAAAGATGGATCAGGAAATTTGAACGCTACATGAGCGCCACGGACGTCCCGAATAGCAAGCAACTGCACCTGCTTCTGAATCTTGCAGGGGATGACATAGAGGATCTATTGTTAACATTCCCCGCCAATCTAACGGCGGATTACAAGGGAGTGATAAAGTGTCTCACTCAGAAATTTGACCCCCAATGAAATGTTGACTTTGAGAGATACACATTTAACACTGCATGCCAACAAGGAGAAGAGAGCCTAGATGACTTTGCAACGAGACTAAGAAAACTGGTCACATACTGCAAGTTTGACAAATTTGACAATTAGCAGGCAATAAGACTGAGCATCATCGAAGGTTGTCAATCGGTGGAGTTCAGAGCACGCATTCTGAAGGAACCAACGACGCTGGAAAAGATATTGACGATAGCTCGCACGGAAGCAAGGGCCACGGAGCATGGCAAGCAGATGGAACTGGTGAAAGAGAAGAGAGTAGCGCTAGCACATCGCGTCACTGGGAACTTCAAAAAGAAAGAATTCCAGGTGCAGGCCCTACCAAAGAAGGGCGAACAAACATGCTACCGGTGTGGCCTTGAATTCCCACATGTTGGTGCCTGCCCAGCTATGGGTCAAAAATGCAGGAAGTGCAACAGGGACAACCATTTTTCAAGCACGTGCATGACCAGACAATTCAGAAGTGAAAGAGGCAGAACAATGAGACCAAGGATGACCAGCAATAGGTACGCACGACATATGGAAACGGCAAATCGCAGCTCCTCCGACGAAGCAGAAGAAACGGCAGCCTCTGTGTCGGAAGCGAGACTATATCCCATGTCAGACGCACCAAGAGAAGCAAAAGAGACAGAGCACATTCATCTTGTGGAAAAGCAACAAATAAAGAAGACAGCCACTGTGGACATCGGCGTAGGGAGCCACCAAGCTAAGTTCGTGCTTGACAGTGGAGCAACATGCAACATCATGTGCATGTCAGAATACCAGAAAATTAGAGTGAAACCACAGCTATCACCGTAAACCATGGATGTGTTCACGTGGGGTTCCAAAAGGCCAGTAGAAAATATGGAAAATTCACGGAGATTTTAACATACAAAGACAGATCCTACCAAGAAGAAATACATGTGCTCAAAGGGGACATCCCAGCACCATGCCTGCTAAGCAATGTGACGGCACAGGTGATGGGGCTACTAGCAATGACATACCACATGTCGGAAATGAAAAACATCCTACAAGAATACCCTGCTATACTGAAAGGTCTTGGTAAGCTGAAAGGAAAATGAATAACATTACACATCAATGAGGCAATCAAGCCAGTGGCTCAGCATCATAGACGAGTACCAATACATCTCCAACCACAAGTTGAAGAGGAAATAACCAGCTTACTGGCACAAGACATAATTTAACCTACTGAAGGACCAACGCCTTGGGTGTCTCCGATTGTGGCAGTTCCTAAGAAAAACACCTCATAGATTCGCATCTGCGTGGACATGAGGATCCCAAATACAGCAATCGCAAGGGAACGTCACCCGGGGCCACTCCTAAATGACATGATCAGCTGCCTCACTGGAGCGTGCCGATTCTCGAAGCTAGACTTGTGCAAAGGGTACCATCAGCTAGAACTGGATCCCCAGTCGAGATACATCACGACATTCTCCACACACCTGTGTCTGTTCAGATATAAGCGACTAAGCTTCGGAATCTCGTCGGCAGCGGAGATATTCCAGGAAACAATACGGCAAGTGATAAGGCCGGTATGGAACAGCCTGAACTACAGTGATGACATTTTGGTATTTGGAAAAACAGACAAAGAGCATGACACAGCGTTGCGTCAAGTGTGCACACAACTGGAGCAAGCAGGCCTAACATTAAATGGAGAGAAATGCGAGCTGGGGAGAGGGGAACTAGTGTTCTTCGGGCACATTTTCTCCAAACAAGGGATGAGGCCAGATCCCAGCAAGGTTGAAACACTGAAGAACGCAAATTCCCCAACGGATGTCGCGGAAGTAAGATCATTCCTGGGCCTCGCTAGCTACTGTGCGCGGTACATACAGGACTTCGCCACAGTGAGCACACCACTAAGAGAACTGACCAAACAAGGGCAAAAGTTCATCTGGTCTCAGGAGTTAAGACAAGCAGTGGTGACCGTGGAACATCTGGCCTACTTTGACCCGTTACTCTGCACTGAACTGACTGTTGATGCCAGCCCAGTAGGACTAGAAGCAATTCTAGAGCAGCATCTGCCAGGGAGGGATTCACAAAGAAAAATTGTTGTGTATGCAAGCAAAAGCTTAACAGACATTCAAAAAGCATACTCCCAACCAGAAAAGGAGAGCTTAGCCGTCGTGTGGGCATGTGAACACTACCACATGTTTATCTACGGGAAGTCATTCACAATCATAACTGACCACCAGGTGCTAGTGACGATCTATGGCAGCCCGTCTGCTAAAATGCCACCCCGGATTGAACGCGGGGTATAAGATTAATGGACTATGATTTCACGATTGTGCACAAGCCAGGGAAAGAACACAATCCGGCAGACTACATGTCGAGACACCCATTACCGCAGGTCCACGAGACGATATCGATGGCAGAAGAATACCTCAATTTCGTACTGAAACAAAACACCCCAGCGCCGATAACATTACTAGAGCTAGCAAGAGAGAGCAAGGGCGATGCCACGCTGCAAATGGCCATGGAGATAACGAGAAAGCAGAGATGGAGGTAAGTCAACAATAATTGCACCCGGGGAACAGGAGTATGCAAGGAAGAAGTGCTAGCTCTCAAGAAGATCAATGAGCAACTGTTCGAAACAGACACAGGGATAATGATGAGAGGGACGAGAATCGTGATACCAAGCTCACTCCGGAGGCAACTGGTAAATCTGGCTCATGAGTCACACCGAGGCGTAGTAGCTACTAAGAAACTACTAAGAGAGAAAGTATGGTTCCCTGGCCTAGATCGCATGGTAGAAGAAACAATACCGACATGCCACCTCTGTCAAGTGACAGAACCACCGGCTAGGCATGAGCCACTACAAATGTCCAAACTTCCAAAAGCGGTGTGGACAACGTTAGCAGCTGATTTCCTTGGGCCCATGGAGACAGGCAACTACCTGCTTGTGGTCATCGGCAAATACCCACGGTTTCCGATAGTACGACACGTCCCATCGACATCAGCCACAGCAACACTACCGATATTGGATGACATATTCGCAGCATGGGGTTCACCAGAAACACTAAAAACAGACAATGGCCCTCCATTCTCAGGGGAAGATTTCTGCATATTCATGGCCTATCTAGGGATAAACCACAGGAAGATAACACCGCTGTGGCCTCAAGCGAATGGAATTGTGGAGAGGTTCATGGGGAACATCTAAAAGGCCGTTCCGAGGGCAAAGCTAGCGCAGATATCACTTAGCCAAGCTCTGTGCCAAGTACTACGTGATTACAGAAACACACCCCACAACTCCACAGGAAGGTGCCCAGCAGAGCTAGTACTCGAAAGAAAGAGTCGGACGAGGCTACCGCAAATAGAAGCAACTGCATCACCAGATCACAGCAGCATTGCAGATAAGGACAGAGAGGCAAAAGAAAAAATGAAAAGATATGCAGATGCCAAGCGGCACGCCATCTCGTCAGACCTAAAGGAAGGAGATACGGTGGTAGTGCGTCAACCACAACAAAGGAAATCTGACAGCATGTTCTCCAAAGACCCGCTAACAGTAACAAAAGTGGGGGGGCCCAATGATCACGGCAGAGTCAGAGCATCAGAGGGGAACCAGAAACAGCTCACACTTCAAAGAATTAAAGGAGAAGAAAAAGGAAGACCATGACAAGGAGACAGCAGAACAAGAAGAGCAGGAGCACAACAGGAAAGAAACAGACAATGGAGAGGGACCAGAGGAAGAGCAACAGGCGGAGGCCTGCTCGTGAAGAACATGCACATGGCCAAAGAGACTAATAGAAGAAATGTAGTGATGGGAAGCACACCGAACTGTGCCATGGCAGACCTGCATCTATCACCTACCTACACATCTGTGTGTTGTCACTTTCCCATCATTCTTTGTGACAAAAGGGGGAGATGTAGTGACCTGGGGCAGGGCACTAGGACCCTGCAGTGGACCATGGGGACCCCAAGGTAACTGGACACCACATCCGGTCAAGGGTGTGGGGAGGGGACAGTAGAGGGGGCGAGGGAGCGTGGGCAGAGGTGACTGTAAGCAGCTCCGCGCAGCGAAGGAATAAAGAAACATATAACTCCTACCTGTCTCCTGTGTATCTGTCGGGACTTGGGACACGACACTAATGTTTAAAATGTAATATATCCGTTTCAGGAAATAAATTGCCTGTGCACTTGCATTTCAATGTCACTTGCATAGATAACTATTAGTTTTTAAACATGAGAATCTGATATTTAAATGTGATCTATGTTCTGTGTCAGTAATGTTTGAGTTGTATTTTCGCTCAGCAACATTAAATAGCTAAATAAAAACAGAAATGAGTAAGTTAATCATGCCTTTATCTCTTGCCTCCAAGGTTTTTTGTGCCTCATCAGCCTCCCCTGCTATGACCAAATGGTGCCCAGGGATGCAGAAGGGAATCCATACTCTGAGCAGGTTTGACTGAGGCCTGGTGGGCGGGACTCCGACTCCATCGAAGGTAAACACCCGAGATCCAAACTGAAAATAATCTAGTCAGATGGAATTTCTCACAATACTCTTCCATTCTGGGTACTATCCACTGATATCCATTACCGCCACTCTTTCTTTGCCTCTCCCAGTCCTCTGTTGTGTGTCAGGACAAACACGCTTGGTTGGTTTTCCCTACCGAAGAGAGATTAGGCTCATAATTCACATGTGCACGGTTTATGAGACTGAGAGGGATCTGTATTTGTTTCTGATGCATTTCTTTCAAACAGTCCATCCTTTACTGGGAGCAGGAGACAGGAACACAGAGGATGGCTCTCTTATGGGTTGGATGTTGCTAACGTAGAAGGTGGTTTTGGGGCTGTGGCAAAGCTCCATCTCCAAGGAGACACGGATCTGCATTCATTTCATTTATGGGCTGTGGTATTTTCTGAGAAACAGCTTGAGTTCCCCAAATGTTCCCAGACCTCCCCGCTCAGTGCCCCGACTCTGAGAATGGAGAATTAAGACAGCGTTCTGTAGGTAAAGAGACTGAGATGATGTCTTACATTACGGACTTTGAACACACAATATCCTTGTTACTTATTTTCTTAGGAATTCTCTTATATGTCACTTTATTCTGCGCTGCCCTCTAGTGGCTTTCTCTGGTATTTAGTGTTATGATTGCAAATTTTATTTTGCCTTATTTTTTCAGTATTCCAAACGAGTTACCAGTGTTTATACTTACTTACCTTTATTCAGTGGTGTAGGAAGAGTGCCCTAATGCAAGCAAGCAATGCGGTAAATGACAAATCTATTTTAGGTACAATGTGCCCCTCACAGCCACGAGGCCTTCCCTTTTTCACTTCAAAAGTCATGTTGCCTCCAAAACCCCATAAGAAAAAAAATGCATGTACCACTGACAGAACACACATGGACACACCCTCAAAAATAAGAGGTAAAATAGCTCTCTCCTCCTTTCTACATAGCTGTGTCTCAACCTGTATTTGTGCGTACGAGGCCTCTAGTGCTGCTTGTTGGACTCCTTATAAGTATTGCGTAATCTGTTGAGTGGGGCTGGGTGTGGTTAATACAGTGTGTGATGCAGTGCATTCAGTTAACGGTTCAATGCTGAAGAATAAAGCCGGGCAAACCAGAGCTCCAGGTGTGGCATTGTCTGTTACATGCTCTTAGGATGGGGAGGACGCTACAACTGGTGACGAGATAGGGGATACGTGAACCCCAAGGATCTAAGAACTGCTCTCCCTGACAGTTTTCCGTGGTCTAGCAAACTGGTTGTGTGTGCCACATGCGTCACGAGAAGTGATCCACAGTGGGCGTATGTGGAGTTGTTAAAGTCTACATTTTTCATGAAATTTGACCTAGGGGAACGTTGAAGAAAATGTGCCTGACATTAGAAAATGTGTATAACTTTGTCATAATCATAGGGAAAACATAGTAAAGGCTTCTTTAAAATGTGATAAATAAATCATGCCGCTTTAAACCGTTAGAGAATATGCTTTTTTTGAATCTGTAAGATAAACGTACAGGTTTAATAAGTAGTAGGCTCTCATACTTAATGTGCTTCTATGATTAGGTCTGAAAACTTGTTTCAACTTCTGTTTGACAGTTATTTAAATGCCTTTTAGAACTGTTGGCTTAATCATCTGACTGAAAAATCATTAATCACTTTAAAATGTGCTGTTATAAGAGAAATATATTTCTTTGCTTGCTCACACCATATGGTTTCCTCATTTCAATAAACAATGTATTTCGCTATATTTGATAATAAATAGAATATTAGTAATGTTAAGCATTCTGAAGAAATTGCTTGCATGGTTTCATGAAGACTTACTGATAGAAATGTTTCTTTGCTTTAGACTAGCCCTTTATCCACACAATGGGATGCTGACAACAGCTAAAAAATAGGCCTGCAAAGGTTTTCATGGGAACCTTTTCTCATGTATCTGGTGCAAGACATTTAGAAACCTTTAGATAACTCTCATCGGCGTGAAAATTTACCATGGAAAATGAAAGGAGAGATGACAGACCATTAGAAGACCCATTGCCATTGGACAAAGATGACAACCATACGGAATGTTGCAAATGTTTTAAATGTTTTCATATATACGTGTTCCTAGTTAGAGAGGCATTCAAACCAACCCCAATCATCCAGACCAGTTTTACCTTTGATGCTCTATGCATTGTTTCCCTTATTGTTGCCTGAATTGCTGGGTGCTACTGCTAACTGCGATTCCCATTTGCTCAGACCTTTTTTCTGCGGAGACTTTCTCCTTATGTTGACCATAGCTACTGCTGTGGTTAATTTTCTTTTGATTTATTAACAGTTGGGTCTGCAACTTGTTAGGGAACTCGACTGAGTTTCAGAACTGCTTTTTATGGGGAGTTCATTCTTTGACTAAAAGAAACTCCAGAATCCCGCTCTTTTCTGAGAAAACTCTTAATGGGTTTATTTTTTTGGTTAGGACTCTTAGACTAAGATAGGGAACATTTCCTATATGGAACACACTTTCTATTTTATGCTGACTCCAATAAAACCTTACTCGATATTTCTGTAATTTGACTAATCTGAATAAAAACAACAAAACCAATACTAATCTCTTAATGAGAAATAAAGCTTTGAAATGATTCCAACCACTCATCATTGACTAAACATTAAGATACTGAAAGTAGATGATTCAAGTTGAACTGAAATATTACCACTCCATTCTATCACAGTGGCAAAGATCCATTTGCCTGAAGACAGCCGGATGCCAAAAATAGGAGGCCATTGTTTTAAGTGCTTTGGGTTTGCACTGGTCATCAATTGGCCCCCCAAATTTTGGGAGCTGAAGAATCTGGTAGCAGAGTGAAGGTTTATGCCATGAATGGAGCTATAAAATGAATCCCAAATCTTACTTAAAAATTGTGATCCAATGTTCAGAACTTTAAGATCTCGAAGGCGATTGGGGTTTAGAAGGTAAGAGTATTAATAGGGCAATTGTTGAGGTTGTGAGTGGGTTAAATTCTGTTTTCTTTGGAGTGTGCAAGTGAATGGTAAAAGTATAGAAAACAGGTTGAAGATAAAGATTTAGGATTTCAGGCTTGTCGTGGCTGAAAGATTCCAGGATGATATGAAATTTAAACTTGTTTGCAGTATCTAGGTATAGTGTTGGATTTGCCATCACTTATATCGGTAATATAGTTGTTTGAGTTTGTTTGTGATTAATTAATTTAACAATTTAATTGATATTCGTGGAACCTAATTGCACAAACAGAAACTACATTGATTTGGGTGATTTTCCTCTGGTTGAGAACTCACTTGTGATTATGGAAAATTTCTTGAGTGGTTGTAATACTTTGATTTTTTTAGCTGAGTAAATAAGAAGTTATTTAAGAAGTTATTTAACACAGTTGTGTGTATGCAGAGAAAAAGTGTAAAGGCGGGTGATATTTGTGAGGCGTGAGGTTGAACGTCATCATCTTTCACGCCAGGATTGATTGGTTGGAATGATTTTGAACTGGGATTAGTTGGTAAAATCACAGTGTAGAGCTGGAATTGGGTCTTTAAAAAGTGAATACTGTGTTTGGATTTGGTATTTGGTACTTGGTTTCATGAGAAATAGCTGAAATTGTAATGGGTTTCTGAAAATTTACATATATGGAAAATAATCATAACATTTGTTTTAATTAGAATTGCCGAAACTAAGTTATTAACATGAAATGTTTTCAGAATTTCTAGAAATTGGTGAACAGAGGCGCTACTATTTCAGTATGTAAGCCAGAGGAGGCACCTCCTGAGGGTTCTCCTGGCTACATTATGACCACTGATCATGGTTTGAACACATGTCTTTGGCTTTGCCAGTGGAGTAGAATTGCTGAGAATGAGAGTGCATTGAGTTTTCCTAGATATGGGACATTTAACACCAGAATCCTGGATCTTTTGAAGGGAAAAATCAACGAAATGAAGCCACCACCTTAACCCATTCAATGTGAGGCATTTAATGTTTGGGAGAAAGTTGTAAGGTAAAAGGAGAAGGAAATGTACCAGAGGAGGATTGGGCAAGCAGTGCAGGATTATAGAAATGCTCATTAGGATGAAGAGCAGCATAAATGGAGGAAAGCTACTTTTGAGGGAACTAGGTTATATTCAGTGCTCACTTCAGAAGCTGTAAATAAGAAAAAGAATGTCCCGTGCTCACTACGCCACTGGAGTCAAGCTATCCTGGCTGAAGAGGGGTGAAACCCCGAAACCGGTCCTAGGATGCTTGATTCCGGTCCAGGGAAGACATGGCTTGGCAGTTCGGGCTGGACTGTTCCCATGAGGCACAGGGTCAAGACTGATTTGCATATGGCCATGTCTGAGCTGGGGTGGCGTGGTGAGCAAAATAACAATGGACTAAACCCAGATCTGTGACTGGGAGTCAATGTTTTGCCAATGTGCAACATTCCGTCCATCATCTTGTGTGTTTTGCTGTTCGCCCTATGTGGGAAGGGTATGCCCAGACGTGGGTCCCGTGCTCACTACGCCACTGGAGTCAAGCTATCCTGGCTGAAGAGGGGTGAAACCCCGAAACCGGTCCTAGGATGCTTGATTCCGGTCCAGGGAAGGCGTGGCTTGGCAGTTCGGGCTGGACTGTTCCCATGAGGCACAGGGTCAAGACTGATTTGCATATGGCCATGTCTGAACTGGGGTGGTGTGGTGAGCAAAATAACGACGAATTACACCCAGATCTGTGACTGGGAGTGGATTTTTTGCCAATGTGCAACATTCCGTCCATCATCTTGTGTGTTTTGCAATAAGTAAAAGAATGTCTGTCATCAAGAAAGAAGGGAATGAGTCAGATACTGATTCAGGGAACAAGATAGTAGAACAGATGATGAACTGCAGACCCCCAACACTACCTACCACCCTTGCAGAGCAATGCAATTTAAGTAACAGTACTAGTCAAACAGTGGCTACTGCCCCCGTGGATCCAAGTGTAACACCAATCGAACAGCCCTTAGAAGTCTTATAGATTGTATCACCAGTTATGGCTTGATCATCAGGTGTAGTTCCCATTAGGTCAGCTGCAGTTGCTGTGCCTACCAAAGCCCTAATACCTATTGTTAATGCCCCAATTGTATCTCAAGTAGTTGTGAGTGATCCTGTCTCAACAGAAGTACGGTCAGAAATACAGCCTGCGGATATGTCCAGATTTGGCCCGACTTCCCAAAATTGACAGATAGTTATGTCAAAGCCCCTTCTAATGCTGCAAGCTTTGGTGGATGGAGGAGGGATGCTGGTCCTTACAACACCTATGGCTCCTAGGGATTTTATTGTTATTAGTGAAGGATACATACCAGCATGGCTTGAGGAAGCTATAGGCGAGAAGAAAACTGAAGCTGTAGACTCACCAGAGAAACTAGATACAGAAAAAGAAATTCCTTTAGATATACCGAATTTAAAGATAGAACTGGAAGAGATGTTAAAAGGATATTTGGATTTGGAACATTTAAATAAATACCAGAGGAAAGAATGCATTTACCTGTGTAAGGAGATTAAACGAAGAGCAACTTTGATGCATGATCGCTTGACAGATGTAGCCAGGAAATATGAGATAGAATAGGATAGAATTGGATGATCCGGCCATAGAAAACATGAGAATTACAGGAATGCACTTACATATTGTGGAATTAATCAAATGCATTTGCAGGTGGAATGATACAGAAAAACTGAAAGGTAGATAGGCACAGAAGCAAGAATAGAAAAAAAGGAAGCAGCTAGTGGAGGAGGACAGGATGAACAACATGAGAATGAAGTTATAGTATATCCACTTAGAGAAATAGCAGGAGGAACATACGTGCATGTTCCTTGGAACATAGGTGATTTGGCAGTATTGACAAACAATTTTCCAAAATTACGAGACAAGCCGGTGCAATAGCATGCACAAGTGGGAAGATTCATAAAAAATTCTAAAGCATTGTGGACTGATTTGAATAAATTCTTTGACATTTTAGTGCCTGCAGATTTATAGACAGAATGTTAGAAAGCAGATCAATGGCCTAAAGACGAACCATCTAGAGAGAGAGGGACGAATGAACGATCACCTGTGTTAATGGAAAAATATGAAGCGGTTGTTACGTTTTTAAAGGGCAGAGTACCTCCTAAAGATATGGATTGGCTCAAAATTAAAAGAAATACACTAGAGCTGAAAGACACAGTTCATGAGTATTATGAGAGATTGTTGCAGGTTTTTCAGCAGCATAGAGGACCTGAGTATCCTGAGGAAAGGACATGGGGATTGTTGTATCCCAATTTGTTTTAGGATTGAAGTCTGACATCTATGCACACAGAACAAAAAGTGTGATCTGTTTGCAAAATAAATCTCTTGATGAGATCCTTCGATATGCGAAATATTGTGGCGATGAATTGGGCATGAAGCAGAAAAGGATTAAAGTGAAGTTCATCTTGTCACAGACTAAGCTAGACTAAGCTAAGACTCAATGGCATCGACATCAGGTCAGCTTTACGCCCAGCCCTCTGTGCCTACAGTTCCATGCCTAATTCCACAACAGGAGAAAGTCTTGCCACCTTTGTGTTCACAAGAGCTCTTGGAACGAAGTTACCCCAATGGACCACCAGCCTGTCACTAGACCCTGATGAGATCCGTGTCACTGACACCTCTCACAAATGCAAAATGAAGGCCAACGCTAATAAGCCCCGAGGCTCTCAAAACACGGTCTTTGAGAAAGGAGACCGAGTTCTTGTCAAGCAAAAGCAGCCGCGTAAGGCTGACACTCTATTTGATACAGAACTGCTAAGAGTTTTGGCAAGCAAAGGGCATATGATACTAGCCCAACAACCTGGAAAATCCATAACCATAGATTTATCACACTTTAAGCATTTGCCTTGATGTTCATCGGTTCCAGACCTCATGTGTGAGGCAAGTAGACCTGAGTGTCCAAGTCAAGCCTTAAGCTCTGCTCCAGAGATGCCAGATGAAGGCGCCTCTCCTCTACCTCATGCAACAAGATCTAGAGGACTGGTGCAAGCAATTCGACAACTTATTGAGGCGTTATAATGTGTATATATGTATATATCTGTTCACACTTTTTATTTAATAGAGGGGGAGATATCATATTCTGTATTTGTGCGTACAAGGCCTCTAGTTGTAATCGTCGAACTCCTTACAAGCACTATGTAATCTGTTGGGTGTGGCTGGGTATGGTTAATAAAGTTTGTGACGCAGCGTGTTCAGTTAACAGTTGCATGCTGAAGAATAAAGACGTGCAAACTCTGTGTGTGGAATAGTCTGTTACATATTTCCAGACTGGACAGGATGCTAAATGCAGGACAGTTGTTATGTAGTTTATGATTTTTTGTGTTGTCCTGTGTTTAACATGTGTTTGGTTCCACCCATTTGTGTCATCATCAGAAATATAAATACAGGAAGCGTGTATGCTTGAATAAGTACATGACTCAAAATATGATGGTTGCGGGTGCGTCTCATTCCTCCTGCTGCTAGATACCACATGAGATTACCCCAAAGTTTAACAACAAAGTGATGACAAACCCATTACCCTCTGGCCCCTATGTACAATACAGGGCCCGCATGCACAAGCTGCCTGAGTCCATTCACGGAGCAAAGTCCGAGGGGCAACTGAATGACAGGTTGCGTGTGAGAATGGTGGTCTGCTACGCTCCACTGCTACGCTACGCTGCTCAAGTGGCACTTCTCTGAAATGTGCCGTGCTACAGCCTGATTGTGCTCACAACACATTTCCATGATGTATAATGGGGCAACAGTTAATTTTGCTTTTGGTGAGAAGTAAATTTGTCATCTCTTGGGAAAGTACTGCTATGTTAGGCACCACAACACAGCCAATGTCATCCAACCTTTTGACATGTTTAGAGCACCTTCCTCAATGGCTGCGCATTGGAAGGTGTGGGTAATAAGATTTGAAAATTCATTTGTGCTCCACAAAGGAAATGCTGAAGCGTCAAAAAGGCCAATCCTACTCAACCTGGTAGGTAAGGAGGTGCATAAGATATTCATTACATTTCCCAATATGGCCCTCATGATGACTTTGTTCTCAACCTCCACTTCAGCATGCAGGCTAAGTCAGACTATAAATGATTTGTTCAGTCAGACAAGGCCCACAAGAAAGGACTGATGCCTCATACATGAGGCTTAGCAAACATATGTGAGTTTACCAACATAGAGGAGGAATCACACGCCCAGATCATCCAAGGGTGCTGGTGGTAGGCTCTATGTAAAGAAATCCTGAATACTGCTAAGATGCCCCTATCCACCATGTTCAATTTAGGCCACTCACAAGAACTAGCAGATATGAGAGCTGCCCACAGTGCAATGTATTTGGCATTGAAACCAATCAAAACTGAACCCAATGAGCCCAGTGAAAACATCATGCTATATTCTGACGTCAACCAAAGATGGGGCAAAGCAAAGTGTGTGGCTATTTTGGCATGAAGCATGGAGGGCCCAAGTGTCCTGCGAGAGGAAAGACATGCTCAGCCTGTGGCAAAGCGAACCACTTTGCAAAAGTATGCAAGCCCATCCTGGCACCTAAGGCACCTGTTGATAAGACAAAGAAAATGAATATGCCCTCTGTGAGGCCGAGAAAGGTCACAACCAGATGACTCGGATGATGCTGTCTCACCAGTTCTAGAACAAGTTCACTTATTCTCAGCACCTGAAAGTCCCAAGCCACCCACCAAGAAAGCACAACCGCAGTGCCATTTGAAAATACAAGGGTGTCTAGTAGATTGCCTAATTGACAACGGTGCCATCGCCTGCATAATACTCAAGAATGACTATAGAGAAATGCTCCCCCTTCCTTCGTGAAAAACAATAGGGATGAAGATCTACACCATTGGCAGTTCTGCTCTGACCAATCTTGCAGGTACTTTCAAAAGTAGCCTCACATCAACAGGAGTCAATAACTGCAAGTTTCTTTGTTACCAAAATGAAATGCATGATGCTAATCAGTTGCAGTGCCCCTGAGGCTCTGAATCCCATCATGTTTGCATTCCAGGGGCAACAACAGTCTGTCACACAGAAGCTGGATGTGTCCCAGGGAATCAGATGTCTACAGAAAAAAGTGGTCAAACCCAATATAGGCTCCTCCATTCAAACATTTGCCCTTCGCCACCATAAGACTTAGTTAAACATGCGGGCACAATTAGAACAAGAACTAGAAAACTTAGAAACCACAGGGATCATTTGGAAGGTTGTCCTACTCCATGGGTGTCCTCCGTTGTTATACTTCGTAAACCAAAGCAACCTGGTCCTGTCACCATATGGGTGGACATGTGGGTGCCCAGCATAATCCCCACAGTGGATGAAAGCATAGTCAAAAGAAGCAGAGCCAAATGGTTCTTTAAAATTGACTTAAAGTCTGGCTATCATCAGATAAGACTCAGCAAACAGCTTTTGTTAGACTTGGCTTTTTCAACTGGTTTACACCCAGACTTTTTGCTTTTTGTCCCCCTGTTGTTGCCCCTGTCTTTTTTGTTGGTTTTAGGACTCTAGACACTTTACCACTGCTATTCAGTGCTAAAGTGCATATGTTCTCTGTGTAAATTGTATTATGGATTCATGTTTCCATGATTGACATATTTGATTTACTGGTAAGCCCCTTGTAAAGTGCACTGATTGTGCCAGGGTCTGTAAATCAAATGCTACTTGTGTGCCTGCAGCACTGATTGTGCCATCCACATGAGTAGCCCTGAAAAGGTATCCCAGACCTGCCACTGCAGGGTCTACGCGTAGTTTGTAACTGACTTGTCTTTCCATGGAAAACCTAGTCTTAACCAGGTGCAATGAGGAGAAATATTTCATTTCTCCTTGTTTTCGCTGTTTCTATGTGTGCTGCATTGTGCAGCACACATAGAAACAGCAAAAGACCATTGATTTTTTATGTGCAGGAAGGGACACTTTCCTCAACATGAATAATTAATAAAAGAAATGACATTTTGCAACTTGTATGTGTGCTGCATTACGCAGCACACATAGAATGCCATTTCAGATTATTTATGTGCAGAAAGGGACACATTCTAGGACATAAAAAATCTTCCCCCTACAACACGAGCACTCTTACTAAAATTAAAGCCAGCGCAGGGGGAAACACAGGGCTGCACCGTATCCTTGTAAATACTGGGCAGTCCAGCTGTTTGGAAGTGGTGGAGCACGGCGTAAATCTAAGGTGCTATCACAGCGCTCTGCCACTTGCTAGTAAATATGCCGCTAAGTGTTTCTTCCCCTTCGAGCACTAATATTTTTGTGTATAGACATGCCCTTTTGACTTGCCAACCCCAGGATTGGTTTCACATTGCAGCTTTTTAAACTGTTCCCTAGAGAGATCTTGACATAAGCAGGATTCCCCAAATTGCCCACCCTCATATTGCTGAATACATACAACTATGCTTCTGTAAGTTCAACTCTATGTTTCCACCATGGCTTGGTATCTCGCTAGAACTGCCTATACCCTTTAAGGATTGGGCGTATTTAGTAATTAATTTTTAAACCATAGAGCTTGGATTCTCAATTCTAATACAACATCACGTTTTAACTATAGCCACAGTGCCAGCCAGTTAAACAGATGCTTCTATCTCAGGCTGGCTTGTCTTGAGGTTATAGACTCACAGAGCCATTCCAGGTCCGACTCTACTGATCCTCCGGGCCTCTTATTGATGGGCTCATCCATCACGCCCTGTTGGTAAACTGATTCCACCCTGATCTCCTATATAAAGGCAAGTGACCTAATGGCACATATAATATGTAATGGATACATTGGGTCTTTTCTATTTGCTTATATTTATTCTTTCTACTCACTTCTTTAGATCCAAAGAGCTCTTGCTCAGTCCTCATGATGACCTCAGAATAACAGAGGTTGAAACGCCGTCGACAATCAGACTTAAAGGGTCTCCTTCTAAGCTAAATTAAACAGGAGTTGTATGTCTTTTTAAGTGATGCACCTTTTTTGATTTCTATTACAACACCTCAATGCACCCTGCTTTCACTAAAAAGCATGAGCACTAGTTCTTGTCAATTATAGTATATAATTCAAGAAACTTTAGCAAATAAAACTGTCTTTTTGCTAGAAAAACATTTGTTTCTGACCCTGTGTACATTAATTGTTCTTTTCGTATAAAAAAGATTTATATATATATTTTGTTTCCTGGCTTGCGAAACTCTAGAAGAGATGAATTTCCCTGTGAACCACTGGTTATAAGAAAACATATTACATTACCCCAGGTTCTCTAAATGTATGAAGTTACCTTTGTTTTCTCTATAGAAGTATGTAATGTGGCTCCAAGATGAAAGTCCTGTCCTCTCCTTTGTTACAGGATAGGGAAAAAGAACAAATGTTTTTCTCTAGTTTTACATGCAACTAAGCTCCAATTGTCTTCTCATATTCAATTTCATGGTCTTCCTGTAATATGTGAGAAGCAGCAGCTTTCTCTCACAAATATCAACCTACCTGGGTTCGACAATGAATTAATCTTCCAGAACTCTCTTTCTCATTCCTCCGGCATAACTGTATGGCTTTTGAATGTGAAATTTCCCTCTCATACACATTGTCTAAATCCCTCTAAATGAGCATGTCTTGCCTTATTATTTACAGTTATATACTGGATAGGAACTTCACATATATAGGCTTTAAGCATATTCCATACTGTATGACTGCCCCTCTCTGCAGCGGCACCCCCAAAGCTTTTGCCTTCACCACTCTTGTTTTCTGAACCCATTTTTGTTGACTTTTAGGACTCTGTGCACTTTACTACTGATAACTAGTGCTAAACTGCATATGCGCTCTCCTTTAAACATGGTAACATTGGCTTACACCCAGTTGAACTATTTAATATACTTGTAAGTCCCTAGTAAAGTGGTACTACAGGTACCTAGGGTCTATAAATTAAATACAACTAGTGGGCCTGCAGCACTGATTGTGACACCTAATTAAGTAAGCTTTTAACACTGTTTCAGGCCTACCATTGCAGCTCCCCCGCCCTACAGGGATTTGGGCCTACTTGACTTGAATAGAAGGGGCCTGTCCGGTTGTCATCAGACATCTGCCTGTGACAGGGTAGGTCCCTTTGAAGTAAATTGAGTTCCTGGGTACAGCCCAAATGATCATCCTGGCAGAGGAACAGGCCTTTGTCTCTGCTCCGGGAGCAGTTATCATACCTAATTTAGGGCTTGAGCACAGAGGGTCTGCAAAGGGAGGCGTCCATTAGAGATAAGGTATCTTTCTAAACGTTCCTTTTCCTTAATATTTATTAAGCACCTGGTTTCATTATTAAAAAGGGGTTTTAATTAATATTGTAGAGTCCAAAAATTATGGTCCTAGAGTGTTTTTCTATCCAAAGAGAACATTAATATATTTAATACTGTGACCCAGTGTTTCTCTATGAAACATCCAGCCTTGCTACAGATAAAATAACTTTTGGGTGCTAGTTACTGAAAGGACATGTTTAACTGTACCTTTCTGCATTTCCTACTTTTAAGTTGCATGCATCTCACCATATGGGCTATAAGGCCTGCCTAGGCATGACATTAATATTTAAAAGGAAGGTTTTAAACTGTCAAAAAGGGGTTATTTTGACAGGTTTAAATGCAGTTTTTAAACTGCTCCAGTCAGTCCTGAAGCAATGTTTGTACTGCAACTGTAATGGATGTCACAATAGATGGTGCAGTCCGATAGTGGCTTTTAAAGTTACTGAGCATATATATGTCATAATAATGAATGTCCCATATCTTCTTTTAAAACAAGTAAAACTACTTGGACATTATATTTATTTCAAGTTACACATGTGCTATTTGATCGAGTTCTGCCCCACACCATCCTCTAAAAGTAAATCTTGACTGTGCGACATCTCCACCAATTGACCAATTGAGTCAAGGACTAAATGGGATGAACACTTTATAGTGAGCATGTAGAAGTACACGGTTGACATGCACACTCACAAAGGGTAACTCCAAACTATTTCTACCAGGTTTGGGAGAGGGATATTAAATCGAACGAAACACAAAAGTCTCCTATTTAACCTCTATTGCTTATCAATGTACCAAACATGTGATTTACGACACCATTTACTTAACAAATTAAACAATATTCCATTTATTTATTAGCACCATGAATTGTTCAATTATCTATTACATACGTTTGCATATATTACAATATTTCATGAACATTTTCTTCGTATTTTTATTAACAGATGGAGACATTCAATAATTACGTTGATATAGGTCCTGGGTACATTTTGCACCATATACTGGGAACTTATAGGTAAGTTAAATATGCCAATAAGTGTTATGGCAATTCCACTATTTTAAAAGGGGAGTGCAGGCACTTTATTATTGGTTAGCAGGGTTAAAGTGCACAGAGTTCTACAGCCAGCACAAGTGATAGGGGAAAAATGTTGAAGTATGCTGCACTGTACAGCACACATGCAAGGCGGGAAAAGGCTTAAAGTTAGTCTAAGCATAGAATTTAGTACTGGAAGGGCATCCTTCCAGTAGAAAGCCAATGCTATACTCACAGAGACACTCTTGCACTATGGTGCAAAGATGTGTCCATGGTGCATGGCAGCACATTTCTGCGCCAGCCCCAGGGAGAGGGGATGCGAGTGCCATATTTCTGTGAATATGGCACTCTCCTTCTCACGCAGCACAGCACAGCATTTAGGGTGCTGCACAATGCTGCCTGCGAAGCTAGTAAATCTGGACCATAAAGTGAGAAACCGTTTTAGAGTAACTTGTACAGGTTGAACAATAAGCTACAACTTAATTCTTATGAAAACCTTTCCAGTTGTTAAAGAGAGCATCAAGATCAATTTAATACAAATGTTTGAGTTTAATCACGTGCCACTATTTACCTATAATACAGACATCAAATGCTATGGCTTTGCCTTGTGCATCATTAATTTTTTTACTTCAGAAGTAAACACTATTTGTGTGTTTCTGGGAGGGTGTACAGAAGGAATTAAAGTTGCCTCCTTTCCCTCCCCTTTTGTGGTGTCGAGTACATATGTATATATAACTCTAGCACATCCTGTTTACCCATTAGCATTATTCTGTTCAGTAGAGCATCCTGTTTTTCCACATCACTAAGTATTATGTACGACCAAAACCAATTTAAACTCACTGATCCAAGTTAATATATCTGACTGTATGGAAGTTTTTGGAAAATAAATACTTGGGGCCATATGTAGGTAGCTAAATACCGGTCGGTAACGGCCGAAATTCGGTAAATATCCTGTTACCGACCGGTATTTAGGCATTTGAGATGTAGGAGGCATGATTTAAGGATTCGGTAATTTACCGAATCGGTAATGGATTGGTAAAATACAGAATCGGTAAAATACAGATTCGGTAAATTACCGAATCCTTAAATCATATGTAGGGAGCACTCAAGTGAGTGTTTTATTGTATTCAGGATTTGGTATTTACCACCAAATACAGGTTGGTGATAAATATCGAATACCTTTCAAAAATCTATTTTTTGCTGTTTTGACAGTGCCATGTGGCAGATATACATGCCCTTAGGGCATGTATGTGCGCCACATGTGCACACATGCACGATTCAGGGGTGCAACAGGGTGTCAATGTGACACCCTGCCACCCTTGAATATGCTCCCCCTATTACCGATTCGGTATTTACCGAATCGGTAATGGTGAATGGCTTCCCATTGATTCCTATGGGCCTCCAGGCCCATAGGAATCAATGGGAAGGTATGCCTCATTACCGATTCGGTAAATACCGAATCAGTAATACCGAATCTTTCCGAATCGGTAAAATTTACCGATTTTTTTACCTACATACTATTTACCGATTCTTAAATACCGAATCGGTAAAATTCGGTATTTATGAATCGGAAAATAGTATGTTACCTACATATGGCCCTTAATGATATAGGGATACATGAAAACACTCCCCTACCGATGCTAGGGCACCTTAGCTGCTTTTAATTACTACTTTACCATTCTTGTGATTGAACTTTTTAAAGTCACTGAGCTTATATACGTCATATTAATGAATATCCCATATTTATTTCTTAAAAACAAGTAAATCTAAGTGGACATTATAGTTATTGGAAGTTACACATGTGCTGTTTTAACTAGTTGTGCTCCACACCAACCTCCAAAAGTAAGCCCTGACTGCGCGATATCTCCCCCAACGGATACAAGGTCTAAAATGGATGAACACTTTAATTTAGTGAGTGTGTAATAGTACGTGGTGGCATATACACTCACAAAGGGTAACCCTAAAACTTTCTTCCAGGTTTGAGAGAGGGGAGTTTAATAAAAACGTACACAAAAATCTCCTGCTTAGCCTCTTTTGCTTATCAATGTAACTAATAAGTGATCTGCAACACAATTTATTTAACAAATTAAACAATATTCCATACATTTTTTTTACCAACATGAATTGTTCAATTATCCATTAAAGATGTTCACATATATTACTATAGTTCATGAAAATATCCTGCATATTTTTATTAACGCATGCAGACATTCAGTAATTACTTCAGTAGACCCTACCCCTTTCCTCATCCTCACCTTACACTCAAACTCACCATACCCACTATAAAAACAAGGGTTCCTTTAATCATATTCATATACCACAAGTACAGTACTTGTGCTAAGATAAGTGATGCGCAAAAAGAGGCCCCCCTGCCACAAAGGAGGCCCCACCTTAAGGGTGGATCTACCTGATAGCTCCACGCCCCTGTGATGCGTAGTATACAACTCAGTGCCTTTGGGAGCGGTGGTATCGGTTCTGTGATGTTGACTGCACAGTACCAACACACCTGAGAGTAGTTGTCTGCGAGAGGAAAGCTTGAATATGGGAAAGTTGAGTTCTGGCACATGGAGTCATTTGGTAACCCCACTTAAAGTGGTTTTGTATATGCATCAGGTGGGTGGCCTAAAGGAAGTCAGTGGCTCCATTTCAAAAGCACGCCCCCAGTCCCATGATGGTGTCACGGTGTCACCCCATGTGATGGTGTCACCCGGTGCGGTCCGCACCCCCCGCACTCCCCTAGTGACACCACTGATGCAAAGCGTGCGGTTAGCTAACGGTTGCGCTCTGAAGAATAAAGACGTGCACTACAGAGCTCCGTGTGTGACTTGGTCATTTGCAGCGAGCTGGGGAGGACGTTACATCTCTCACTTTTGTTTCTTTTCAGAGAACATTCCTTCAGGGTTTGGAACTGAGACAGACACTAACATATCCTCTCATATTGCTCTATCTTGAGGGTAATGCCATCTGTTTGGAACACTTTTACTGTTCTGTTCAACTGCCAAATGTGTAAGTCATGCATGAGAACCACCTTGAATTGCAATAATCTCTCATACACCAGTATCTCATTGCACAGGCCTCTCAACACCTTTAAAGAACCAACCCTTTTTTTTAGATTTAGAAAGGTTGCCTTCCTGATGTGGTGTTACATAGACCTGAGTGAAATGTACAGACACTGGTAAGCAAGTAGTAAGGGATCTAGACCCTAAGGGCCCGATTCACAGAACTAACTTAAGACAAAATCCTAAACTTACTACCATTTTGGTATTCACAGAAGGCACTTACTCATTTCGGTATTCACAGAAGTTAGGAGTCCTAACTTTAGGACTCCTAAATGCCTTCTGTGAATACCGAAAGTCTTAAAATTAGGATTTTTCTCAGTTTAGTAGTAGTATAGTTAGGACTCCTAACTTTAGGACTCCTAAATGCCTTCTGTGAATACCAAAAGTCTTCAAATTAGGATTTTTCTCAATTTAGTAGTCCTAAGTTTAGGACTCCTAACTTTAGGACACCTAAATGCCTTCTGTGAATACCGAAAGTCTTAAAATTAGGATTTTTCTCAGTTTAGTAGTAGTATAGTTAGGACTCCTAACTTTAGGACTCCTAAATGCCTTCTGTGAATACCAAAAGTCTTAAAATTAGGATTTTTCTCAATTTAGTAGTCCTAAACTTAGGAATCCTAACTTTAGGACACCTAAATGCCTTCTGTGAATACCGAAAGTCTTAAAATTAGGATTTTTCTCAGTTTAGTAGTAGTATAGTTAGGACTCCTAACTTTAGGACTCCTAAATGCCTTCTGTGAATACCGAAAGTCTTAAAATTAGGATTTTTCTCAATTTAGTAGTCCTAAATTTAGACTTAGGACTACTAAATTGAGAAAAATCCTAATTTTAAGACTTTCGGTATTCACAGAAGGCATTTAGGAGTCCTAAAGTTAGGAGTCCTAACTATACTACTACTAAACTGAGAAAAATCCTAATTTTAAGACTTTCGGTATTCACAGAAGGCATTTAGGAGTCCTAAAGTTAGGAGTCCTAACTTCTGTGAATACCGAAATGAGTAAGTGCCTTCTGTGAATACCAAAATGAGTAAGTGCCTTCTGTGAATACCAAAATGGTAGTAAGTTTAGGATTTTGTCTTAAGTTAGTTCTGTGAATCGGGCCCTAAATATTTGACTGTCGATATGCTAAGCAAAATCTTGAAGCCATTTAGTATCAAATGCATATACAGTAGCTCGAGCTTAGAGAAAAGCTTTTACTTAAAGTACATGCCACCCAATCAAGTATCAAAATGCATTATCTCGATGAGTGTGATAATATTTGTGTCCTACACATCTCTTCTATACCTTATTGGGTTTTATCAGGCACTCAACATGAAAACGCTGACTACTGTTAGAATCTCACTTAGAAATGGATACTATACTCATATAGCGCACGTAAAACTGAAACATATCACCATCAAGCACATGAGGTGCTCTAAAGCCACATAGTTAGAAATGAACAGCTAAATCAATCATACTATCATGCACCGCACCAACATACACTCAGACAGATAAAACTAGCATAAAGGTTACTAACCATCATGCAAAAAAATCTTTTTAAGACATCGAAATGGATTGTGAAGGATTTAGGCATGTCAGCACATATAGTGCTCCAAGTTGCATAATGTACAATCGAATATCTCCAAGCGAGAGAAGAAAATCGAGAAGTCTTTCACCCCATCCACTCACATCCATAAAATACCACAAAGACCATCCAAACTCACTTTATTTCACACATATGAAATCTATTTTGAATCCTTGCAATGAACAAACTCTCTACTACCCACACAAGCAGACACCCACAAAACAACAAACAATATCAAACAAAGATCGTTCAAATTCCATAACTGACACTCCTAAATCTGCATTAAAGAGCGTTCAGCTAGAGAATACACAGCAATGCCATTACAATAGCGGCTGGTGCTATAGAAATGCAACTTAGCATAAAAAAAACTTATGCACATTTCAATGTGCTCTGTTTCTCTAGCAGCATAGTATGAACCATTGCTCCAAAATTCCTCATTTGAAGTCAAAGAAAGGTCCAAATATTCAGTAATGATACCTTTACTTTTTGTTAAACCATATATGCCCACTATGGGTTAGAGCAGTGGTTGATCCACTCGATGGATTTGGATGTAAGATGGTGGAAACAGCGGCATATCCGTACACAGGTATAATGTTTTTAAATTTGACTCATAGAGAAATGTAAGAACTGCTGTTCTATCGAATTGTATCTATACCATAGTTCTTGAATATCTGGTAAATCTTTACTCTCCTGTAAGTTTATGAAACTTTGGAAACCTCTTTCTCATTCCCACCTTGGAAATATGCCCTTGGTAGGAGTAAATTTGGGACGGGGTGTCTGGTTGAGTAAGGTATACACCCAGCCAAGCAGAACCCACTCCTCTAGTCAGGAGAAGCTAGATACACAACTGAGATAACCTGTGCTCACCCTCTGGTAGCTTGGTGCAGAGCAGGCTGGCTTATCAAAAGAGGCAATGTGTAATGAATCTGTGCAACACACACACAGTAACACAATGAATACACCGCAAAAAGACTCCACACAGGTTTAGAACTCTGTGCTCAGTGAACTCTGCTTGAGAATGTATTGATTTAAGTGTGACAGCAGTTGACTAGGAGGCTGAGGTGTCAAGACCAACTTGGAATAAAGAATATCTTTTCTTATCTTGAACTTGGTGTTGGTTTGGACTTTACAATGGTGACTGCAGCAGCAGTTTTTTAAAGGATGATGGAACATATCTTTAAGGATGTTAAAAGTATTAGGATCTACCAAGATGACATACTAGTCTTTGGGTACAATATAGAAGAACATCATAAAAGAGTAAGAGAAGTTTTGAGTAAATTAAAAAACAAAGGTCTTACTCTTAAAACTAAACATTGCAAGTTCAATCTCAATAAAATAGATTACTTAGGTCACAAAATCTCTGGTTCTGGCATTGAACCCATGAAAGAGTTGGTTGATACTATTAATAGGATGGCCACTCCTAGTAATAAGGTGGAAGTAGTAAAAGTTTTGGAAATGTCCGAATACTATACAAAATTAATTCCCAATTATGCAGACAAAACACATGACATGAGGCTTTTTTTGAAGAAAGGTCCGAGTTTTAACTGGAATAAAGAATGTGAGCGAGAGTTGCTTTTAGTCAAACAGTTGTTGTCCAAAGCCACTTGTCTTAGCAGTTTTGATACGAGTCAAGATATTGTGGTCATGACTGATGCTAGTTCTGCAGGTTTGGGAGCTGTCATGATGCAAGAAGATCGAGGCGTGGAAAAAACTATTTTGTTTTTATCCAGAAGTTTAAGAGGTGCAGAATGTAATTATTCTTTAATAGAAAAAGACGTGTTAGGCATATTTTGGGCAATAAGAAAACTTCGCAAATTTTAGTGGGGTTGCAAATTTACAATTAAAACTGATCACAAGCCACTAAGGGAGATCTTTGAAAAGAGAGGACTAGACAATATATCTTCTAGGATAAGGAAATGGGTTGTCTCTCTTCAAGAGTTTGAGCTTTGTGTGGTATATGTTCAAGGTGTGAAAAATATCTTAGCAGATTGTTTCTCACAATTGGTTGATAAAAAATACACCAAAGATGAAGAGCAAGTGAGAGAAGATTCAGATGATTTTGATGATTATGCTGTATGTCTTGTCAATGAGAGCATAATCAAGGAAGATGTATGGGTAGATGAACTTTGAAAAGATGCTACTTACAAGCGGTATTAGGGGAGATTGGAGTAAACATTCTGAAGTAGATGAAGCACTTAGTGGGTTTTTTTCGGGTGAAGAATGAACTAGCTTTCCAGAGTGGTCTCTTGGTAAGATGTACCAGATTAATTCCTCCAGAAAATCTAAGAATGCAACTAAATGATTTTGCCCATGAGGGCCATCCAGGAATCTGCAAAACAAAGGAAATACTTAGACAATCATACTGGTGGCCGGGTATGGACATAAGTGTGGAAAGATGTGTGCGAGAATGTGTAGAGTGTAAAAAGAGCGACAAAGTATTGAAACCCCGAGTTCAGCCCATGACTTTGAGACAACTTATCAAAGAGGCTTGGGATGAAGTTGTCATTGATATTTTAGGTCCCATTAGATACTCAAGTTTAGACAAATATGTTATTGTACTCCTGAATGTATATTCTAGGTGGCCTGACGTAAAAATCAGAAACTCTATAGAAACTAAAGATGTCATAGCTTTTCTGAACGATGTTTTTGAAAAAGAAGGTTTTCCCTCAACCTTGTTGTCCGATAATGGAGTTCAATTTACCTTTAAGAAAATGGTCACATTTTTGAGTGATACAGGGATTAATCACAAGAAATCTTCTCTTTACCATTCAGAAACTAACGGAATTGTTCAGAGGTTTAATCGAGTACTTAAATAAACGATTAAAAGGGCTTTAGCCAATCAAAAATGTTGGTATACAGAAGTTTTGAATAAAGTGAAAAGTTATAGATTTTCTCCTCAGTCCATGACTAGGAGGACTCCTTTTGAGTTATTCCATAAGAGGAAGGCTTGTACCATGTTGTGTCCCTCATGGACATATAAAACATCTCTTGGTTTAAAACATGTAGAAGGGGACAAGGAAAGAATTGAGAGAGAAGTCAAGAAAATGTGCATGAACAAAAAATGGTTTGATGAAAGAAAGGGTGTGAAAGAAACAGTGGTTAGAGTGGGGGATATGGTCAAGATCTGTAGTCCTCGTAAAGGTTTCACTTCCCACAGTTCTAAGTTTTTATCTATTTCACAAAGAGTTCTCCCTTGATTATTTAACCGTTGATAATGGTTAAGTTTTTAGGACAATTCCTGAACTAACACTGGTGGAGAATCCTATGTGAAGCTATAAATATTCCACCACTATGTAGTGGGAAAGGAGGCACGTCCTTTTGTTTTATATTCCCTCACTCACCCTAGTGGTGTCATGCTTCATCATCGGTACACCCTGACGCCTAAAAGTCAGGGTGGGCTCAACCATATTTCAGGGAGCACTTAGTGAGACGTGTTTGGCCAGGGGGTTAAAGATTTAAAAATCCACTGTCAGATCCCAGTTTCCCTTTATTCTTGGATCTGCCAGTGACATTAACATCAGAAAGTATGGGTCAAAAGGGATATTATGGTCCTAAGACCCTATTGCCAACATGTTTCAGTCCCCTGCTGCCCCATAAAGGGTGCTGGACTTTCTTCAGGGCGGGAATGGTTACCCCCTGGAACAAGGAATAGTAAGAGAATTTCCCTAAACTATTTTGAATAAGGGCAGATAGCTGCTCCTTGATAGCTGCTCCTTAGTTGAACTTGGACTTTTGCTTTTCGTGTCACTCCATCTGAGGAAGGAAAAGAAAAAGACAACACAAACCACCATTGTATTCATGTTCAGAAATGATCGAATTATCATGCGGTGTGCTGTTACTTCCGTGTTGTAATGGCAAGAAGGTGACAAACGCAGTAATGCGTGAAATGCACTTGCATTTGTCTATCACACATTCAATTTTGTGTATTACCCGCGTGGTGGCGGCAGATTGCTGCATCCTGTCTCCTTTCACTCACTGGTGTGTGTTTTCAACATTAATGAAACATCCGTGTCATTCACACTCACTCAATCCTGTCAATATAAAATCGCCTTGCCTCTCATCACTGTGGTATTTCTTTAAAATAAATATTCCTATATATACACTTCTACACCCATTTTTCTTACCCCGTTTTGGGAGAGGTTATACTCCACGTGGGACCTCACCTTACACTGGGGCAGCCCTGTGGTCAGACACTTTTTGTACCAGGGTAATGTATGTGGCCATATCAAGGTTTTTTTGCAGCAGGTTAGTGATCCAAAGCGACAAACACAGAAGGGAACGGGAGAAAAAGGAAGATAAAAAGAAATAAATGGCGGTGAGAAAAGATAGGAGAGCCTCTCCAGAGTGGAGTGGAGCTCACGCATACCTGCCGACTGTTGTTTGTTTCATAATTACTCACGCCATCAAGGGTCCTGCCCTGCAATTCTTCCTATTTGGAGAGGGTCCCACTACTTGGAGGAACATGTGTCCAGCAGCCATGGTTTAGGAAGGAACTCATCTCTGATTGAGGACGCGTAACCCCGCCCATTTCCTGGGTCGCGTTTCTCGTGTCATCGCGCATATCGATGGTTGGATGGGAAAAGTAGTTCCCGCTATTACTCTCTACGTTTTAATGTCACTCGGGTTCTCATATCTACTATGGTATTGTAGGTTCCCAAATTGGTGTTATTGGAAAAATGTTGTTCCTGCAATAGGAATTATTCTCTCCTCTTGGGATGGAAAAATACGTAAGTCCACCCAATCATGGAGACGTGTTGTCATATCAACACTCCTCGCTGGGGAAAGATGGGAAATATAGTCCCAGGTGCCCTCCGCTTTTACTTTGTGTTTTTCAGTTTCGGGGCTCCATATGTCCTTTGACCCGTTCGCTGCTTCTGTGGGCCAATGGCCGTCGTGAGCACTACCTCCGTAGTGAGGCGTATGTCCGTTGGCCGACGCGGACCCGCCCACTCTTCAAAGGCGCCGCACTGCAGCGGATTTTCGGCCGCCGTAAATGGGTAACCGCTCTCGACTGGATCTGCTCCTTTCTCTCTGGCAGAACCCAAAGGATCAGACTCCCTCCCTTCCTCTCTGAACCTACAGAGATCAACTGGGGAGTACCCTAAGGATCCTCGCTCAGCCCCACGCTTTTCAACATCTACATGGCCCCCCTCGCCGCCATCGTCAGACAGCTTTGGCTCAGCATAGTATCTTACACAGACAACACCCAGCTCATCCCCTCTCTCACGAAGAACCCCAAAGACACCAGACTCAGCTTCCAAGAAGGAATGAAAGATGTCGCAGCCTAGATGAGCGACCGCTGCCTAAAGCTGAACTCAGAGAAGACCAAGGTCCTCGTCCTTGGACCCTCCCCCAGCGTGGAACAGCACCTGGTGGCCCCCTGCTCTCGGAAACCCACCCACGCCAACCGACCACACACAAAACCTCAGCATCATCCCAGACTCCTCCCTCACCATGACCCACCAGATCAACGCCGTTGCCTCAACCTGTTTCAACTCCCTCCACATCCTCCAAAAGACCTTCAAGTGGATCCCCCACAAATGCAGACAGACCATCACCCACGCACTAGTAACCAGCAGACTGGACTACGGCAACACCCTATATGCCAGAATCAACAAAACCCTGCTACACAAACTCCAAACCATCCAGAACACAGAGGCTAGACTCATCCTCAGAACCCCCCGACCAGAGCACATGACACCACACCTAAGAGACCTCCACTGGCTCCCCATCGAGAAGAGGGTAACCTTTAAGCTACTCAACCACACCTACAATTCCCTCCACAACATCGGACCCAAATACCTCAATGAAAAAGTATCCTTCCACGCACCCAAGAGGAACCTTTGCTCCACTGACCTGGCCTGGCAGAGATCCCACGCATCCGCAGAACCAGGGCAGGTGGTAGAGCCTTCTCTTATGTCTCAGAAAAGACCTGGAACAAACTCCCAGTCTACATCAGACGCTCCCCCACTCTGAACACCTTCAGGAAGAGACTCAAGACCTGGCTCTTCGACTGACCCGGAGCAGCACCCACCGAACCCCCAGCACCTTGAGACCCTCACGGGTGAGTAGCACGCTTTACAAACCCCCTGATTGATTGATTGATTGATTGATTGTTTTAGGTATTACATTAAGCTCTATTGTTCTAACCTGGTGTGTGAATCTTGTTCCGTGGTGTTTTCACTGTTTTACTGTTTGAAGTGTTGCACAAATTATTTGCATTGCCTATTAAGTTAAGGCTGGCTGCTCTGTGCCAAGCTACCAGAGGGTGAGCACAGGTTAATTTAAGGATTGACTGTTTCCTACACTGACTAGGATTGTGGTTTCTGCCTGACTTGGGCTCATAAACTAGGCAACCAACAACCTAATTTCTAACAAGTACCAATGGTTTTTAGAGACAGTATGCACACCAACACTTACAGGGTAATTTAGACCTGTGTGTAAATGCTGAACTGGGTGCAGACAACATTTACACCAATTTTAGCACTTGCTCCTTTTAGGAGCTCACTGTGAAATATGTTTACTGCTGTTATGCTCAAGCTCCTAATACCAGCTTTTAGCAGGTGACAGCTGCCTATACAAAATGGTGTGCAAGGGGTATGAACACACATAAAATGAGTGTAAACCCCATTGATGCACATTAAACCCCATGTTTGATCACTTGTGGAAATGGTACAAAAGGGGGTGGTGATGGACGGAGCATCAGAACCAATCAAACACTCACACCCAGTCAACAGATCTGGGTTTGATCCATCACCGTTCTTTAGCCCACTCTGCCACCCCAGTTCAGACATGGCCATATGCAAATCAGTCTGACCCTGTGCCTCATGGGAACAGTCCAGCCCAAATTGCCAAGCCATGCCTTCCCTGGACCGGAAACAAGCTTCCTAGGACCGGTTTCTGGCATTTCAGCCGTCTTCAGCCAGGCTTGCTTGAATCCAGTGGCAAAGTGAGCAAGGGACTCACGTCTGAGCATACCCTGCCAACTTATGGCAAACAAAGTGGTACAAAAGGTGGTGGTGATGGACGGAGCATCAGAACCAATCAAACACTCACACCCAGTCAACAGATCTGGGTTTGATCCATCACCGTTCTTTAGCCCACTCTGCCACCCCAGTTCGGACATGGCCATATGCAAATCAGTCTGACCCTGTGCCTCATGGGAACAGTCCAGCCCAAACTGCCAAGCCATGCCTTCCCTGGACCGGCAACAAGCTTCCTAGGACCGGTTTCTGGCATTTCAGCCGTCTTCAGCCAGGCTTGCTTGAATCCAGTGGCAAAGTGAGCAAGGGACTCACGTCTGAGCATACCCTGCCAACTTATGGCGAACAAAGCGGTACAAAAGGGGGTGGTGATGGACGGAGCATCAGAACCAACCAAACACTCACACCCAGTCAACAGATCTGGTTTTGATCCATCACCGTTCTTTAGCCCACTCTGCCACCCCAGTTCAGACATGGCCATATGCAAATCAGTCTGACCCTGTGCCTCATGGGAACAGTCCAGCCCAAACTGCCAAGCTATGCCTTCCCTGGACCGGAAACAAGCTTCCTAGGACCGGTTTCTGGCATTTCAGCCGTCTTCAGCCAGGCTTGCTTGAATCCAGTGGCAAAGTGAGCAAGGGACTCACGTCTGAGAATACCCTGCCAACTTATGGTGAACAAAGCGGTACAAAAGGGGGTGGTGATGGACAGAACATCAGAACCAATAAAACACTCACACCCAGTCAACAGATCTGGGTTTGATCCATCACCGTTCTTTAGCCCACTCTGCCACCCCAGTTCAGACATGGCCATATGCAAATCAGTCTGACCCTGTGCCTCATGGGAACAGTCCAGCCCAAACTGCCAAGCCATGCCTTCCCTGGACTGGAAACAAGCTTCCTAGGACCGGCTTCTGGCATTTCAGCCGTCTTCAGCCAGGCTTGCTTGAATCCAGTGGCAAAGTGAGCAAGGGACTCACGTCTGAGCATACCCTGCCAACTTATGGTGAACAAAGCGGTACAAAAGGGGGTGGTGATGGACGGAGCATCAGAACCAATCAAACACTCACACCCAGTCAACAGATCTGGGTTTGATCCATCACCGTTCTTTAGCCCACTCTGCCACCCCAGTTCAGACATGGCCATATGCAAATCAGTCTGACCCTGTGCCTCATGGGAACAGTCCAGCCCAAACTGCCAAGTCATGCCTTCCCTGGACCGGAAACAAGCTTCCTAGGACCGGTTTCTGGCATTTCAGCAGTCTTCAGCCAGGCTTGCTTGAATCCAGTGGCAAAGTGAGCAAGGGACTCACGTCTGAGCATACCCTGCCAACTTATGGCGAACAAAGCGGTACAAAAGGGGGTGGTGATGGACGGAGCATCAGAACCAATCAAACACTCACACCCAGTCAACAGATCTGGGTTTGATCCATCACCGTTCTTTATCCCACTCTGCCACCCCAGTTCAGACATGGCCATATGCAAATCAGTCTGACCCTGTGCCTCATGGGAACAGTCCAGCCCAATCTGCCAAGCCATGCCTTCCCTGGACCGGAAACAAGCTTCCTAGGACCGGTTTATGGCATTTCAGCCGTCTTCAGCCAGGCTTGCTTGAATCCAGTGGCAAAGTGAGCAGGGGACTCACGTCTGAGCATACCCTGCCAACTTATGGCGAACAAAGCGGTACAAAAGGGGGTGGTGATGGACGGAGCATCAGAACCAATCAAACTCTCACACCTAGTCAACAGATCTGGGTTTGATCCATCACCGTTCTTTAGCCCACTCTGCCACCCCAGTTCAGACATGGCCATATGCAAATCAGTCTGACCCTGTGCCTCATGGGAACAGTCCAGCCCAATCTGCCAAGCCATGCCTTCCCTGGACCGGAAACAAGCTTCCTAGGACCGGTTTATGGCATTTCAGCCGTCTTCCGCCAGGCTTGCTTGAATCCCGTGGCAAAGTGAGCAGGGGACTCACGTCTGAGCATACCCTGCCAACTTATGGCGAACAAAGCGGTACAAAAGGGGGTGGTGATGGACGGAGCATCAGAACCAATCAAACTCTCACACCCAGTCAACAGATCTGGGTTTGATCCATCACCGTTCTTTAGCCCACTCTGCCACCCCAGTTCAGACATGGTCATATGCAAATCAGTCTGACCCTGTGCCTCATGGGAACAGTCCAGCCCAAACTGCCAAGCCATGCCTTCCCTGGACCTGAAACAAGCTTCCTAGGACCGGTTTCTGGCATTTCAGCGGTCTTCAGCCAGGCTTGCTTGAATCCAGTGGCAAAGTGAGCAAGGGACTCACGTCTGAGCATACCCTGCCAACTTATGGCGAACAAAACGGTTCAAAAGGGGGTGGTGATGGACGGAGCATCAGAACCAATCAAACACTCACACCCAGTCAACAGATCTGGGTTTGATCCATCACCGTTCTTTAGCCCACTCTGCCACCCCAGTTCAGACATGGCCATATGCAAATCAGTCTGACCCTGTGCCTCACGGGAACAGTCCAGCCCAAACTGCCAAGCCATGCCTTCCCTGGACCGGAAACAATGTACCGCTTTGTTCACCATAAGTTGGCAGGGTATGCTCAGACGTGAGTCCCTTGCTCACTTTGCCACTGGATTCAAGCAAGCCTGGCTGAAGACGGCTGAAATGCCAGAAACCGGTCCTAGGAAGCTTGTTTCCGGTCCAGGGAAGGCATGGGTTGGCAGTTCGGGCTGGACTGTTCCCATGAGGCACCGGGTCAGACTGATTTGCATATGGCCATGTCTGAACTGGGGTGGCACAGTGGGCTAAAGAACGGTGATGGATCAAACCCAGATCTGTTGACTTGGTGTGAGTGTTTGATTGGTTCTGATGCTCCGTTCATCACCACCCCCTTTTGTACCGCTTTGTTCGCCATAAGTTGGCAGGGTATGCTCAGACGTGAGTCCCTTGCTCACTTTGCCACTGGATTCAAGCAAGCCTGGCTGAAGACGGCTGAAATGCCAGAAACCGGTCCTAGGAAGCTTGTTTCCGGTCCAGGGAAGGCATGGCTTGGCAGTTCGGGCTGGACTGTTCCCATGAGGCACCGGGTCAGACTGATTTGCATATGGCCATGTCTGAACTGGGGTGGCACAGTGGGCTAAAGAACGGTGATGGATCAAGCCCAGATCTGTTGACTGGGTGTGAGTGTTTGATTGGTTCTGATGCTCCGTCCATCACCACCCCCTTTTGTACCGCTTTGTTCGCCATAAGTTGGCAGGGTATGCTCAGACGGGAGTCCCTTGCTCACTTTGCCACTGGATTCAAGCAAGCCTGGCTGAAGACGGCTGAAATGCCAGAAACCGGTCCTAGGAAGCTTGTTTCCGGTCCAGGGAAGGCATGGCTTGGCAGTTCGGGCTGGACTGTTCCCATGAGGCACAGGGTCAGACTGATTTTCATATGGCCATGTCTGAACTGGGGTGGCAGAGTGGGCTAAAGAACGGTGATGGATCAAACCCAGATCTGTTGACTGGGTGTGAGTGTTTGATTGGTTCTGATGCTCCGTCCATCACCATCCCCTTTTGTACCACTTGTGGAAATGGGGCATAAATAACAGCTTGCTGTCTCAAATGTAATTTGCACTGGACCTTGACTGCAAATAACCTAGTTAGTGCAAAAATACTGATGAAAAATATTTTTTTGGGGGGAGGGGGTTTGTTGGAATCTCCTAAAAGGCATAAATATGTGTAATAATAGGCATCTACTATAGTAGTGGACCCTCGTGACTCGATTCACAAAGGGCCTTTACACTCGTGGTGGAGACCCCACAGTCATGGCGGTGGGGCCCACACTTGTGGCGGGACCTCCGCACTGCAGTTACTCATTGCAGACGTCCCACAGATGATATCACACTGCACATATTTAAACTGTACGGGTCTGATTCATAAAGGGTTTCCGCAGTTGAGGACCCACAGTCGTAGCGAGGGCCCTCAATTGTGGTGGGACCGCCACAATGCCAAACTGCAGTTTGGAGGTCCCACTAGGAGTGAGGCCCCCCTGCCACGACTGCGGGGCCTCTGCTACGAGTGCGGAGGCCCTTTGTGAATCGAGCCCTTCAACTCTTGTTTTACCATTTAAAGACTATTTTCGCACCCAGACTGCACTAAGGATAACAAACTGTATGCCACTTACCACATACTTTGAGCTCCGCTTGTGGGCCAGGAACTGTGTGTCCCTGAATTCCTTTATGGCCAGGTGGCCAACGGAGCAAGGGGTGGGATCCAAGCCCCGTTACAGTGCTATATAAGACATTTACACAAACTGCTGCATGGGATGCCGATTTGTGGATCAGGGACTCCATGTCCCAGAATTTCTTCATGGCCAGAAGGCTGGTGGAGCGAGGGTCGGAAGACCAATCCCAGTAACAGCACTATACAGTGCATTTACACAACCCGCTGTGTAGGACGCCGACTTGTGGACCGGGGACTCCGTGTTCCAGAATTACTTCGTGGCCAGGAGGTCGGCGGAGTGAGGGGTGGGAGAGCAGGCTCAGTGACGGCGCTATATATTGCCCATTTACACAACCTGCTGCACAGGTCGCCGATTTGTGGACCAAGGACTCCATGTCCCAGAATGTCTTCATGACCAGGAGGCCAACGGAGCAAGTTGTGGAAGAGCAAGCCTCGCGTTATATTGTACAGTTACGCAACCAGATGCACAGGACACCGATTTGTGGACTAGGGACCTCGTGTCCCACAATTCCTTCATGACCAGAATGCTGGCATAGAGAGGGGTGGGAGAGCAAGCCATGTGACAGCAAACCCGCAGCGAGAATGTGTCCGGGCTACGCCTGGGCCAAGGGCTGGCCGGGCCCATCCTGCACCCGTCCGCTCCAGGAGGAAGAGGCACAACAAGGCCACCCTTGACCCTGTGGCTGGTTGCTGTTGGGTGCCCCTGGAAGGATCTTTGTTATGTATCCAGGCATATTTCCATGTCCACCCGGGTCTCACCCGCACTTTTGAGCCACCTCGCATAACACGCCACGACTTTTCTCGCTGCAGAGACTGGGCCGGGACTTTCTTTTAGGCCGTATTTATTAACTGCTGCAGTAAATAAGGTATTAGCTTCTTCGCCCTTTCTTTATTTATCCTTGTTACTACCAATGAGGAAGAGGAAAGACACATGGGCCAAAACAACTACAGTGGGCATGGGGCTGCGAAACCGTCTGCCACAATCACAAACTATTTAACTACTGTTATGGGTGTGCTGACCTCAGAAATAAAGTTGGTGGAGGAGAGTCTCGGGCCATAAGGCACCAATCAATGCCACCCCCTGTGGATCCCAGGATCATTACTGGAAACTCTGAGCACCAAAGTTCTATGTGCGCTTCTGTATTAAAGGCTAGTAGTAGTAAAACCCTTATTGTGGCCACATATGGGCAAGGAAACCTCCATCAACACCAGGGTGCAAATACCACGCCTGATGCTGCTAATTGGACAGGGGACAGCCTTGAAAGTTTAATCAACCCACCTGCTAGGAAGATAAAGAAAAAGGGCTCTCCAACGATGCAGAAAGAGTCAGGCCTCTGAGATTATAGCATGTGGGTATCACCTACAAGAAATGGAATGATTGATATGACAATAGATTCACAGCTAAAGATTTACATGGCAATGCTAATGCTGAGGCCCTGAAGATTGTTCAGAGACAGGCCATGGATTTATGGTCTGACTTTCATGTAAGGTAGAATTAATCATGACTGATTTTTGTCAGAGAGTAGACAACAAACTGAAGATTATAGCTGAAACTGTTTCATCATTGAGTAAACAGAGAGCACTGGCTACCACAGAGGAACTTAGAGAGGCACATCGCACAGAAACATCTGTGTGTCCGTCCAGGGATTGAACTACAAATGTAACCCATAGAAGAAAGACTTATTTGGCAGGGCACCATGACCAATTATCCTCAATCCCCGGTGGCCCAAATAGTCAAAAGCTCTCTGTTGACTCTACAATGGTATCGCAAAATCTGCAATGTAGTAATGATACCTTAAATCTCCCTCCTGCCTGTAGCCCAAAAGTTATTGTTTTGGAAAATGTACCAAGGATCACCAAAGACCTCACGGAGGATTGCCTATCTTAAAAAGCACAGGTGGTACACTGGCTAAACTCAAAATTAGGGCCTCATGATGATCTCCATAATAAAATGTTGTTAGTAAAGCGGGTGGGATGTATTGGGCCTCATTAGAAAGGTTCAAACAGGGACTTTAAATATCCCCCACTAGTGTGACTTTTGTTGCACAACCTATGCAGACAAAACTCATACAAAGCAGGTATTCAAGTTCGCCCCCTTTATTTTTATAGACCACTCAACCCCCATTATCCTGCACTTTGACTGCCAGAAATAGGTTGTGAACCCAGAGGGAGCAAGGGAACATTTATAATGTTCCTACATCAAATAGGTTTATCCCACTTTAGGGGTTAATTTCAAACCGCTGTCAGCATTGCCCTACTCATGCACTGTGTTGGACTTGGCCCTTTTTGCAGGGTCATCCCTGAACTTGTTGCCTTCCTCCTAGCCTTTTTTAGGTCTCGCCTAGCAGCGCGCATGCGCTGCTTAGGAAAAAAGACCTATAGCAATCGCTTCAGCCGAAAACGTGCATGCATTCCATTGCCTTTAATGGCAATGCGTGCACGTGTGGCGATTGCCTTGCGGGAGCAAGCTTGACACCATATGTTTGTAATTAACTTACAAACACATGGTGCCCCTGGCTCGCTCCAGCAAAGGAAACGCTTTGTGTGTTCTCGCACTCCCCCCACCCCTCCCACTTTTAGCGCGAGGCACACGCGCGCTTGTTTAAAAAGAAAGGGAAAATACCTAACTTATATGTCCGAACCTTGAGCCATAAGTGTTGCCAATTGTTTGTTACGTCTCCATTAGTGCTCGTAGGAGTCAGTGAGTGAGCATACATGGAGTGTTCTGCCGGTATTGTTTCTTTTTAGAGCATGAACCAGTTATGAGCGGGACCTTATTGCCTCCGCTACTGAACTCTTTTGTAGTGCATATGGGAAAGTCACAGCGGTTTGCAGACTGCTTGAACATTTTGGAGTTTCTCAATGTATCCTTTCAAGCTGGTGGCTCCAGAATAGGGCGGTGATAATCAGATCCTTTACGTTCTTTTCTAAGTGCCCGTGACACATTTATTTATTTATTTATTGTGTCAGCCTTTCAAAGACACGCTCTAAAATATACAATACAAAATAATACATAATTTAATATTTGATTACCTGATGATTACAAAATAACATTCCTAAAAAGACAAGAACAGTCTACATTATCGCTAAAAAACATTTTAGGTAGTGAACAACCAGTAAAGTGCAAGTGCATAGCCATCGTCCGGCTATAAAGTGCTAGTACCTAAAAAAAAAGAAAAAAGTCAGCCAGAATGACATCTAATTAAATTATGGCAATAATAATTTTTAACTCAAAGACAAATTCAGTCATTAACAAAGTGCATTTCAAGATGTCCCCACAACTTGCCATAGGCAGGCCTGCCAACTGTAATGCATACAATAGGTGTATATAGATACAAATGAATAGATTAAAAACTACATTAAGAGACCCTGAATGACATAGTTAATGCATTTGTCTACTTGCTCTCCAAGCCACATATATGTTCGAGGAAACCTGGTTAAACATTTACTCGGAATCTATACGCATACACAAAAGCTATAGTGTTCATGCAATTTCTTATCGCATGAGCATTAAAAAGCGCATGGAGTTAGTCTCTTTCAGGCTCTGAGTAAAAGTGCAAAACAACATAAAGTGCATTACAGGTTCTGACCCCCAAACTCACATCCGCAAATGAGTGAGCGGCTTACTGCCCTTTTTCCATGAGCTAGTGTACTCTTTTACCGGCAGAGTGCCTGGTCTGAAATTAATAATTTTAAGGGGTGGATACAGTATTTCCAAGTATGGATTAAAGGTAGGGATGGGCTTGAAAGTCTGGAGCTGGTTTATCTTCTTGCCTGACTGATTGTTGGAAGCATATTGCCAAAACATTTCCTTATAACTTTCTTATAACCTTTCTGGAGTCCGAAGTCATCTTTTCTAGTTCAAGCCAATAATCCGCACATCCTATGATTTGCAAGGCAGTGGCCACATAATTAAACCAAGGTAGTTTTACTTACTTAGCATACAGCCAAGCCTCTTGCCTAAAATCTAGGTAAGATCTCAGCTCATGTTTTGCCCATATTCTTACCCAGTATAATATGGGACATAGTGCTGCATACTGCTCGACTATTTAACGTCCAGCTCATGACTTAGAGCATCTAACCCTGTGCCCAGAAGGAGCAGGCGGTATAGAAAGCAGTTCTCTGTCCAGACGAATCTCTTGGCCTTTTTATAACTCACAGCTCTGCTCCATAGAGGCCTGCCGCAAGGGCTTGAGCTCTATATGCCTGAAGGACAGGACCAATCAATCTGCTCCCCTGCCTTTTAGCAAAACTAGGAACCAGGCATATTGACTCAGTGGCGCCTCTCCTTTTAGCAGACCAATTCACTTTGAGTATAACCTTACTCCTAGGTAATCATAGTGTTCAATATGATCCATGGGATTCCATACATTTTGAAGGAGCTCCTCGGTTTGAAACTGCCCTTTAGGATCATATATTTTGTTTTTTGCAGCATTGATCTGTATTTCTTTATATTGCAATAGTGTTCAAATGCCTTCAGTAGCTTGTGCATGGCTAATTCTGTGTGCACCAGGTGCACTGCGCCTTCAGCGAATAGCAAAATTGCAGTTTGTTGGCCCCACAGATCGAGATTTAAGGCCTTCAGATAACTGGTGACATCATTGAGAAAGATATTAAACAAAGCTGGGGCCAGGACGCATCCCTGTCTGACCCTAATATTGATGTTGAGGCTTTCAGTAATTTCTCCTCTTGGGCCATATCTATCCGCGGAAGTGTTTTACTGTATAAAAGCTTAATTGATGAAATTTCCTTTACGAGACAGCCCTGGGATAATAATGTTTGCCCAAATAGCTCATAGTTCACAGTGTCAAAGGCCATTTTTAATCTGTAAATGCCAAATATAACTTTGATTGCTTGATGCTGGTATATTTCAGGCCATTGTTAAATATCTGCATTGCCTTGTCAATTGTTCATTGGCCTTTCCTTAAACCTGCCTGAAATGTGTTTATAATCCCATTATTGCACAGACAATTATCTAGGCAAATGTCCAAAAGCTTTGCGTATATTTTCTCTACTGCATCAAGTAGGGAGATAGGTCGACAGTTTGTGGTATCATCCCAAGAACCTTTCATTGTGATGCGGGAGGATTATGGCAGATTTCCACGGTGCCAATACCATCCTCAGGTTCCATGTTGCTTTGCAGGCTACTGTTAGAATTGGTACCCATGTAGTAAGTTCTGATCTGAATCTATCAGCTGGTATCCGATCGGGGCCTGAAGCCTTGTTTTGTTTCTGGATGAGGGATGGATACTTAAACATACTTCACTTTCAGGGAATTCTTTACTCAGTGATTTACTTCCTAAATTGTTTTATGGTATAACACTTCAAATCGCCTCTGCAATGCATTCGTTTTCTGCAGATCTTCCGTGCCTTAAAATGCAGTACTTTATGATTTTGTAGTCAAGCTCTAGCGTATTCAGTAGTTATGTTGGGAGTCCCGTATGATATCAGTTAACGTACTGTCACATCAATCAATGTAGGGCATGGTGGATAGTATACAGACTTTGACTTCCTCACTTCACCAAAGTGGTGATAATCTCACTCCAAGAAGTAGTTTTCAGCCTTGCAATTTTAAAGAGGTATTCTTGTCTCAAGAAGAGTTGCTCTACTGAGAAAATAGACGTTAGCGCGGTGAGGTTTATCATTTCTAAACTATCAGTGCAATGTCTGAAGGACAAAAGTCACTTTGGCTCTCAACTTTGTCTACATTTAACCATAATACCATCTGCCTTTTTACGTGTGATCAGCTAAAGGCACAGACACAACATAATAGTCTGCTACAAAAGAATACAATGAATGATGTGTCATCTGTTGTGTGCCTGGAGCAGGTTGTCCAGTGGTTTAGCCCGGTTGAAGTCCTCGGTGTGCTCCTGAGTTTGCAGGAGGTTGAAGCCAGGGGTCAAATAGTTATTGAATGGTTTTCGCCTGTAAGCAATAATTGTATCCATTCTCTGTCAAGCCTAGACTTGCCTGCAATAGATTGCACCAGTACCCCATGCTAAGATGTGTCTGAAGCTGAAGATAAATAGTGCGTTACAAGCTGACACACAATCAGGCATGCTTGTGATAAGGTGCTAAGTAAAGTACCCCAAGTGTTGAGGTACACGGCTATTTATTTTTAGGTCTCACCTGAGCTTGCGCTTGCGAATGCGCATTTAGTAAGCGGGTTTTTAAAGTGCTACCAAAGGCTTTTTCTGGCCACCAGCATGCAGTTACGCCCGCGTGCACACCCGCAGCCGCCATGTGGTATTCCTCTCGCTCTCCCATGCCTCAATGCACGCCCCTCCCCCACCACAGAGCACATCTCTCACGCGCTTTTCACCCCTCTCACTCTCACGCGTGCAGCCGCCATCTGGCATTCCTCTCACTTTCCCATGCCTCAACGCACGCCCCTCACCCTCCCCCACCACAGAGCGTGTCCAGCTCCTCCCGCTCAGCTGGTGCTCCTGGCCACTTTCATGGCCGCGCGGCCGCGTCACTTTTTCCCCCTCCCCCACGATCACTTTCAATTCCCTCCCCGCGATCACAGTGCATGTAACGAGTGTCCTTTCACTTTTGACCTAGTATTTTATTGTGTACCATAGTTATAATGTGCAGCTGGGTGGAATAATGTAGCCAGTCTCACTCCCTCGCTTTAAGAACATACAGTGTGGGGTCACGCCTTTAACCCCACCAGCACCCTTTTATTGCATAGCGATATATTTTAATATTCTTCACTTACTGCAGGTCATTCATATATTATGTATTTGGATGCCCCCAAACAAATAAGCAAATGTTCACTATTGTATTCACATTTGACCAAAAGTAAAAAAGTATGACAGCTGATACGAGAGCTCCCAGCTTTCACCTGTTCATAATTTCAACAGCATGCATGATTATCACACATTTCTGTCCAAAAATATTGTCTACAATATTATATCGGGGGGCAGGTAACATCTACCTACTTATATCTCTATACTAAAATAATTGCATATCCCACCCTCAACCCCATGTATTGCCTTAGCCAGTAGGTTTCGCCTATACAAAATCTATTAGCGTTGTCAATATTTTAATTCATTGTTGCACAGCAGTTCAGCTGCTGTGGAACATGACTTAAAGTAAATAAATAACACTATGAGACAGTCAAAGTAGCATGCGTCATAGCACTTTAAAAAAACTTTGAGCCATGTTGCACAGCAGGTCAACTCCTGTCTGCCATGTCCACCAGGCACTAACATGCAGTAGCAATAACAGACTCTACTGACTGCACTAATTCTGTGCAGCATTCTGTCTTCTTATATTTCTTGTGTACATGTACCGTGGTGTATATTCTCCGTACAGTTGTGACTATTTACGTCCCTTTATCTCGCTGGCTATGTTCACGTAGACAAGTGCAACTAAAGCCCATACATTGTTAGCAAATATAAACAAGCATTGGCATAGCCAATAGGTCTCGCTTTTGGGACCTTATAAGTGTTTAGTCATGCAACAGTTGATTTTGTTGCACCAAGGATATTGTGCTGCATAACTAAATACTTATAAGGTCCCAAAAGAGAGACCTATTGGCTATGCCAATGCTTGTTCTGACATGGTGTTGGTAGTTCTAGGACTCTGGGCACTTTAGCACTGCTGTCCAGTGTAAAGTGCGTGTGCTCCTTATGATAAACATGGTAAGATTGGTCTACACCTGTTTGGCCTATTTGATTTACCTGTCAGTCCCTTGTAAAGTGGTATCTCATATACCCAAGGCTGGTAAATTAAATGCTACTGATGGGCTTGCAACGCTGATTGCATCACCCACCAAAGTAGCCTTTCAAACCTATCCCAGGCCTCTGCCATTGCAGGAACTGTGTTACTGCCACTTTGACGTGGCACCTAAAGGGTGTGCCATGTCTGTGACCCCCCTTTTACTGCATGTCAGTCACCCCTAACGTAGGCCCTAGCTAGCCCTATGGGCAGGGTGCATCATAGGTAAAAGGTAGGACATGTACCTTAAGTGCGTGACATGTCCTGGTTGTGACAAACAGCCATTTTGGTTTCTCACTGCTGTGAGGCTGCCCTTCCATTGGGATGCATTGGGGATTCCCTTATAAGTGTTTCAGTGGTAATTCCTGATAAGAGAGGAGCAGCGTGGTCAAGTTTGGCATGTTTGGAATAGTAATAATAAATGCTACACAATGGTGTGCGCAGATTTCTTATAACTATTTTAGAAATGCCACTTTTAGAAGTTGCTATTTCTGTGTGCTATGTGTCTGCCTGCCTGATGTGGATTGCATGTCTGGCTTTGGAGTGACAGGGGCTGGTGAGGGTGTGTGTGGCTCCAGGAGGGGCAGGGTGAGTCAGCGCTAGGCTGAATAGGGCATCTGCATTTGGAGTAGTGGGAGGAGTAGTCCCCTGACCCTGAATAGGTCTGTGCCTGCCTATGTGAATGCTGGCTCCGCCCCCTGTGGTGTGTCTGATGACGAGCCCTCACCTGACAAAGGGGAAGAGGAGCCTATTCAACGAAGTGCTCCACACCCCCCAGAACCAGTTAGGAATGGTTCCCCCAAGCCGTGTGCCAGGGTAGACAAAGACTATGTTAGTATAAATATTGGGGCTGTGACCCCATGAAAGGGCTGTTCCTTTGCTTGTGACGTGGGGCTTGCTGCTGCTGGGCCCCAGGAGGAACCGCCACAAGGGACTGCCTCCCTGCTGGAGGGCCCTGTGTGCTGGCCTGCCTGGGCCCAGCTCTGCCCCTTGAAACTTTTAAGGACTCTGGTGCCTCGTGAGCGCTATCTCTTCTCCCAAGATGGGAGGAGCGTGGGCGGCCTGCATCCCTGTGCTGCTAGATGATTTAGAGGGAATCCCGTCATAGGGATTCCCCAGAGCTGCTGGTAGTGGAGCGGGAGCCCACCCCGCATTCATGCCCTTGAATCGAGCAGGTGCCCACCCCACATTTATGCTTCTTTAGCGGGTGCCCACACCCCATTTGTGCCTGTTTGGCTGCGGGAGTCCACCCCACGTTTGACCGCAAGAAGAAAGGAGCCGCCGAAAGTCACCGCCGTGACCCGAAATGTCAGGCAAGGTGCCTGGTTGTGGGCGGGGCTGAAGAAAGGACGCGGACTAATCCAGATGGTCGTCGCTGCCGGAAGTCCGGCCCGAGTGTGAGTGGAGGAAGGCGGGGCCCCCGTGTTCCGGGGGAAGCCCCACGTGTGCCCAGAGAGGTCTTGTGAGCGGGGACGGTAGAGGCACACTGTCGGTGCCTGCCTTGCCTTCACCCTGGGACCTGAGAAGGCGAAGAAGAGTCCTGCGTGTCTCCGGACCTGTGAGAGAAGGTAGTGTCCACCGCGCTGCCCAAGAGGCGGGCCCCTGAAGTCTGGAGGAGTCCACATTGAGAGCCCCGGTGAGTGGGGCTCTTGGATGCATTGCGGGTGCCTATGAGGAACCCCGGGAAAGAGGGGCTCCTGAAGCACTGTGAGTGCTGATTGCTGTTGGTCGAGCATTGCGGTCGTGAAAGGAGGCACAAGGAGGAGCCCAGTGAAACGGGGCTGCCCAGGCAAAGTGAGTGCCAGTGCTTGTTGCTTCACAGCTGCGCCGTCAGTTAGCAGCAGATGCAACGTGGGGCACATTGTTTTTAGGGCCCCAGCGGGGGTCCAGGGGGCACAGTAAGGCCCATGATCATTTAGCCTGTTTTATTTTGCTTCACAACTGCACCACCGTTGCGGGCAGCTGCACCAAGGGGGCACTTGTGTTTTTAAGAGTCCTGGAGTGGGGCTCAGGTGGCACAGTGGGGCCAGGCCTTTTTTCCCAGCTGCCCCGCCGGACAGTAGGCAGCTGCAATGTTTGGGGGCCATTTCTTTTATTAAGAAAGTGGTGAGTTGCACCCCATGTCCCAGCGCATCTGCGCACAATGACATTGCTGCATAGGGCATTTGAGCCCCAGTGAAAGTCCAGTTGGCCTGGGGTCAGTTCAGTGTGGGCTAGGGTGCTGTGTGCACTTTTTCAGTGTTACTGTGGTGCACTGTTTATGCCCAATGGGATGCTTACTGCATAATGTATTTTATGCCTAAGTTGATATATGCTGATGGTTGCCAAATGTGATTTATGCACCATGATTTATGCATAATGTGTTTATGCTAATGAGGCCTATTGCGTAATGTGTTTATTCTTAGGAGGTTATTGCATAATGTGTTTATGCTGGTGAGGCCTATTGCGTAATGTGCTTATGCTAATGAGGTTTGGGCCTAATGTGTTTTATGCCTAATGTGATAATGCTGAGGTCATTATTGTACTAGTAGTTACTGGTTGTGTTTTACATTTGCTACTTGTGCTTTGTGATGGGTCTGACAGTGGCCCGATTGGCCCTGTCCTGTATATAGTCCCCTGTGAATATTGCCTAGTGCCAGTTGGCACAGTGTACCTTATGTGATTATGATTTTAATGTGTTTTGGATAATACAAAGGCTATTTTTTATATAACCTTGTGTGGAGTTTCCTTTGTGGTGTGCCTAGTGTGTTGCTGCTGTGTGTGTGTTGCGCAAACGCTTTACACCTTGCCTCTGGGATAAGCCTGACTGCTCGTGCCAAGCTACCAAGGGGGTGAGCAGGGGTTATCTTCAGCGTGTAACTCCCTTGCCCTCACTAGAGTGGTGGTTTCTGCCTGGCTTAGGCGCAAGCCCTAGCCAACCAGAACGCCAATTTCTAACACATTGCAACAAATTTAATCTCCTGGTGTTGTATCAACTTTGGCCCCGCAGTTTAGTGTGAGTAGGGATCTACCTTATATTTCCACAAAATCTCCTGTTTGCTTTGTTCACCTTATATTGTCAGGGTATGCCCAGATGTGGGTTCCTTGCTCACTTTGCCACTGTATTCAAGTTAGCCTGGCTGATGAGGGGTGTTACACCGAAACCGGTCCCAGGAAGCTTGTTTCCAATCCAAGGAAGACCTAGCTTGGGAGTTCGGGCTGGACTGTTTCCATAAGGAACAGGGCGAAGACTGATTTGCACATGGTTGAGTATGAAATGGGGTGGTGAAGTGAGCTAATGAACAATAATGGATTCAACCCAGATCCCTGACTGGGGGTGAGTGTCTGAAAAGATTCACCCATGATAAAGCTAAGAAATCAATATTTTATTAAAACAAATGACGCAGTGTTTAGATTTGCACATAAATTGCAACAGAAGCCAGCTAATGAGTTAATTTCTATATATAAAAGTAAGCGTTTAACTGTGGCTTCATATGGGGCCGGTATCTGGGGCTACTCAAATTCAATTATTCTTCAACATACAGAAAATTGTTTTATATGCAGGTATTGTCAATCCCAAGAAGCACTTCCTCGAATATAGGCCATGAGGAAATAATATATGGAGGATATGATCAGTCTCGCATTGCTGATTTTGTGGATAAATTGCTCAGCCAAGCAGGAAGCGGGCTTGGTCAGAGCTTTCATGGAGGACTGCTTATCAATGTATAATGTGTATCAGATTCCATGGTTTGCTTATGTTAAAAGAATGTTTTATCCTGTGGGAGACGCAGATATGTTTTCTAACCCTGGGTTGATCGATGTGAGCTGCAAAGAAAAAATCCAATTGCTCTTTTTTGAACACTGCATGAAAATGAGATGGGAAGGGACATCATCTTTGCCTAGTGTTCTGGATTAGTCCAATATTTGTACATCTGCTGGTCTTGAACCTTATCTATCATTTACAACTCATGATAGACAATGTTTTTATCTAACTCATTTTTGGCTAAACACTGTGGCTCTTAATTATGAAGAGGCTGCGCCCGCCAATGCTATAAAGTTTTTGATGCCTTGACGGTGCAAAATGTACTCCATATTTATAAGGTGACGTGTCAATAAGGATGTGTCACTTTTCCAAACCCTGCGTCAAGAATACACTGTATTGGAATGGACTGCATCACATAAGTATTAAAATATGCAAAGTAGGTGTTCCGTCATAAATACATGCGTGTCACATGGATATGTATGACATTTTGCCAAAGTGATGCAGCCGCAACCGCAGCTTATGTGGCTCAGCTTTGCGGTTATGTCATAATCGCTGCGCCTGCAAAACACACGCGTAGGAAATGATGCATCCATACAGATATATGAGGAGAAGCTGAACAGGACAGTGCTACAACTAGAACTACAGCATGGAGGTAGTCATTTTGTGGCTGGGAGTAAGACGGAAATGACCACCACCATCCACCCCACCACAACCACCTTCCTCAACCTCCATCACTTCCACGAAGGCAAGACAGGAGAAAGAAGGGCACATTTTGACAAAGGAGTACTCTGAGAGACCTCAGGGAAGAGGTGGTCATCACTCTTTGTCACCTGAAGAAGCAGTTTATAGTAGACCTGCTACACCTGAATGCCCCAAGGCTAGAGGGCACAGCTAACAGGCCTATCAACATACCACCACAGCCTACGTTTGTGGCTGTGTTACATATGCTAGCATCGGGCTCCTTCTAAACAACAGTTGACAAAGTGGCAGGAATCTCTCAGCCATACGTCTCCTCCTTCCTTCCCACTGTCCTGGATGCCATCATCCAGCTGACACCCGCTACCTCCTATTCCCCAACACCACAGAACTGCAGATGGAGATAAAGCAAAGCTTCTATGACATCGCTGGTTCCCACATGTGGTGGGTGCCATGGATTGCCTGCATGTGCAATTTGCACCTCCTGCAGCCACCTCACATCTGTATGAGAACTGAAACACACCCACTCCATCAATGTACAGGCCATTGTGGACCATCGGCACATCTTCACAAATGTGCTGGCAAAATACTCTGGCATTGTACATGATGCATTCATATTCTGGCACACCCTCATTAATGAACACTTCAAGAATGGCCTACTTGTAGGTAAGTTAAACGGTAACACCTAACACAACCCCTAGCATGTTGGAATGGATCACATCATACCCATTATAGTGTATGTTGACGCACATAGCAACTGAAGCCAGAGGATTGTGGTAATCAAATGCCCTATGTATCGGGGTACATGTGTGTAGTAAACAAACTAGGGGCCTTATTCAGGATTTTTTGTCGTAGGGCAGCGCCACAGGCCTTCCTGTTGCACTGCCTTGCGGTAAAAGAAACAGGCAGGAATGTGCCGTATCTATCAGATACAATGCATTCCTGTCCTTTTCCTTTGCGCTGACGCACAATGAGCTGCCGTGTACCAACACAGGCAACTTTGCACCATGGTGCAAGAGTGCCTGCGTTGCAGGGATGAATATTTTTGAGTAGGAATAAAAACTTTCCTGATCAAAAAACAATCAAAAGAGGCTTTTTTCTCTTTCTATGTGTGCTGCAGAATACGGCACAAATAGAAAAAGGAAAAACAAGAAGAAATAAAGATATTTATCCTTGTTGTGCCTTTCTGGGAGGTGCAAGATTTTGGCGCTGCCTCAGAGTTATAATCTGGGGTAGTGCCAAAAAGCCATGGATGTTGCTGGGAACACCCCCAGCAACACCCATTGCATGCCCCTTTAACGCGGAAAACAGTGTTAAAGGGAACGATATTTACAAGGCAGCATTAAGCCAAAAAAAGTGGCTTAGTGCTGCCGGGTAAATATGGAGCAGGCTCCTGCGCCACCGGAGCGTCACAAAAAGTGACATTCCGGCAGTACACGGAGCCTCATTAATGAGTCCCTAAATGACAAGGTCAACATACATAAAGGCACCATGTTGCAATTACTAATGTGAAACGGCACAAAGCATTGCATGGTTTTGACCAATGTGGTGTAGCATCCATGTGTATATGTAACAGTCTCCAGGGGATGTGGTTATGTCAACATGTAACCTCCTTGTTTAAACAGACATGCCATGTATCACAATACACACATTTGTGTCTATTCATGGAAACATGAATGTGTCTTTGGGACACAGGTCTCCCATGTCCCCAGGTACCTATGATCGAACAATTAACCAACTGGCTAATTCAGAAGCCCCTTGTGCTGCTGGCATGTCACTTTTTCACATATTAAAAGTTATGCACCTGTGGCACATGGGTCTGTATATATGCCCAATTATATGTCAATAAACTATTAGATATGGCTGAAAAGGGAACAACATACAAGCCATATGGCCTGTCTTGTAGCAGTAACTGTGTCAAAGAAGTGACAGTATTATATGTGTCTATATTTTTCAGCTGACCAGGGATATGGGATCCAGGTGTGGGCCCCTAAGGAAACCCACAGACAGCCCCGGAAATGGCCCATAACCAGGCTCTGTGCAGGATAAGAAACATTGTTGAAAGGATCTGTGGCCTTGTGAAGGGTAGGTACAGGTGCCTGGACATTTCTGTTGATCATTTTCTGTACCTCCCACAAACTGTCTGCAAGATGATCTTGGCATGTGTAATACTGCACAACATATGTGTGCAGACAATATCCCCTGGGATGATTACATCCAAATTCCTGAGCAGATGGAGGAGGATGACGAGGAGGATGCCCAGGCTCGACTAAATCCTAACACAGCAGCAAGCATTCGCAGACGTGCCCAAATTGTTCATAATTTCTTTTCAGAAAAGGATTGTGTCATTAATCATCATACAACATGTTTTGAGTTGCTAACTACACAATAAAAGTCTAAAACCAGTACTTGCCTGTGTGTTCATTACATGTAACCTTAAATGTTTGAAATTGCCGACAAACATTAGACTTGGAGTAGCCCTCAGAATTGTACACTCATGTCGGAAGCCAGGTGTAAGCTACCATCAGTTGAAAACTAAGGGCCTCATTTATGAGGCCCCTTGTGGCACTGGAACATCACTGTTTTGACATTCCAGTGGCACAAAGTGCCCTAGCATATTTACAAGACCACATAAAGCCACTTTACGTGGCTTTTCATGTCCTTGTCAACATGTCCTTCTTTCACGCAGAACACTGCATGAATAGGGCATTCCAGGGGTGTTGCTGTTTGTATTCCCAGGCAACACAAATGGAGACATTCCCAGATTATCAAGATATCTTAAACCTGGGAATGTGTCAAAATCTAACACTACCCCATAGGGGGAGTTAGGGAGGCGCAATGAGGAGTAATGTTTACATTTCTCCTTGTTTTTTTCTGTTTTCTATGTGTACCGCAGAAAGCACATATAGAAATAGGAAATCGCCTGAATTGATTGATTTTGTGCAGGAAGGTGTCCCTTCCTGCACAAAGCCGATCAGCTCCGCAAGGCAGGCATCCTTGCACCATGGTGCAAGGGTGCCTGCTCATGTGAGCCTATTGTGAGCCCGCACTGGGAAAAAGGACAGGAATGCATACTATCAGACAGATACGCTGCATTCCTACACTTTTTTTTTTTACCTAGGGTAGCGCAGCAAGATTCCTTGCTGCGCTGCCCTACGGAAAAACCTCATAAACGAGGCCCTAGTTACTGTACATTACTTAGTGTAATAAGTCAGATATGCCTTGAGAATTTACATATGTGGAGGTGACACCATAGAATTAATGGTCACACTACAGTTTGAAACGTAACAAGATTTTGTTAACAGTGACAACTTGGTTGTAACTAAACTGTTTTCAATGCAATGTCATGCAGAAGCATCCACTGGGTCATTGCTGAACTTTAGATGATGTCAGGGAATGAAAGTGGAGGTATCAGCATTTAACATCAAAATTTGGCCATGCCAAATCTTGTTTGCAAGTAAAACTAACGTTTGTGTGTCTAAAGTCAAATTGTTGCTGGTAAACATTCAGCTATCTGGCCCAAATTGATGTTTGAAGATGAAAAGTCAAAATCAGCCTACTGTCTGAATCAGGAAGCATGATCCACAGGGACTTTGGTGACTGTAAAATGATGTCAGGGAATGAAAGTGGAGTTATCAGCACTTAACATCAAAAGTTGACCATGTTAAATCTTGCTTACAAGTAAAACTGACGTTTGTGTATCAAACATCAAAATGTTGCCCTTGCATATTCAGCTACCAGGCCCAAACGGACACTTGAAAATGAAATGTCAAATTTGGTCTACTGTCTGAATCAGGTAGCATGATCCACAGGTGCTTTGGTGACTCTAAAATGATGTCATGGAATGAAAGTGGAGGTATCAGCACTTATCGTCAAAATTTGGCCATGTCAAAACTTGATTGCAAGTAAAACTGACGTTTGTGTATCTAACGTCAAATTGAGGCCCTTGCACATTCAGCTATCAATCAATCAATCAGGTGTTTGTTAAGCGCGACTACTCACCCGTAAGGGTCTCAAGGCGCTGGGGGGTGTCGCAGGTTCCAGTCCATCAAGGAGGGGGTCTGTCAAAGAGCCAGGTTTTGAGGTTTCTTGGGAAGATGGGGAGCAATGTTGTCTGTCTGAGGTGGAGCGGAAGGTCGTTCCAGGCTCTGGCCGTGTGGAAGGAGAAGCAGTGGCCTCCCGATCTGGTCATTCTGGTGCGGGGGACCATGGCGTAGGAGAGCAGGGCTGATCGTAGGATCCTTTGGGGTGCGTGGAATTTGAGTCAGCTGTTCAGGTATGCTGGTCTGGTGTCGTGGAGGGCCTTGTGAGCGTGGGTTAGCATCTTGAAGGTGACTCTAGCTTCGATGGGGAGTCAGTGTAGTGTGCGCAGGTGCTGGGAGATGTGGCAGTGTCTTGGCAGGTTGAGGACCAGTCTTGACGCGGCATTTTGGATGTTCTGTAGCTTGCCGGTGAGGTTTTTATATATTCCGGCATAGAGTGCGTTGCCGTAGTTGAGCCTGCTGGTGACCAGGGCGTGAGTGATGGTCTGTCCGTGTTCGAGGGGTATCCATTTTAAGGACTTACGTAGGAGGCGGAGGGTGTGGAAACAGGAGGATGAGATGGAGTTGATCTGGCAGTCCATTTTGAGCGCTGAGTCCAGGATGATTCCCAAGTTGCGTGCATGGTCCGTGGGGGTGGGCGGGCTTCTGAAGCCGGGGGGCCACCAGGTGTCGTTCCACGCATCGGGGTTTGGGCCCATGATGAGTACTTCTGTTTTGTTGGTGTTTAGTTGTAGGCAGCTATTTTTCATCCATTTGGTGACGGCTTCCATGCCTTCTCGAAAGTTGTGTCTGGTGGTGTTGGGTTCATTGGATAGGGAGAAGATGAGTTGGGTGTCGTCTGTGTATGACACAATGTTGAGTCTGTAGGTTCTGACGATGGGGGCGAGCGGAGCCATGTAGACGATGAATAGCGTAGGGCTGAGTGAGGACCCATGGGGGACTCCGTAGGTGGTAGGTGTAGGGTCCGAGAGGAAAGGGGGAGTCTGACACACTGTGTTCAGCTGGAGAGGATGGAGCGGATCCAGTCGAGGGTCTTGTCTTGGATCCCTGCGTCGTGGAGTCTGCGTATTAGAGTGCGGTGAGAGACTGTGTCGAACGCCGCTGAGAGGTCGAGGAGGATGAGGGCTGCTGTCTTTCTTTTGTCCAGTAAGGTGCGGATGTCGTCTGTTGCAGTGAGGAGGGCGGTTTCCGTACTGTGTTTTTTTCTGAAGCCGGATTGGGAGGAGTCGAGGATGTTGTGCTCTTCGATGAATGTGGCGAGTTGGCTGTTGATGGCTTTCTCGGTGACTTTCACTTGGAATGGGAGCAGGGAGATGGGTCTGTAGTTTTTGAGGTCGGTGGGGTACGCCGAGGGTTTCTTCAGGAGGGGGTTGATCTCAGCATGTTTCCAGTTGTCGGGGAACGAGGCGGTTGCCAGGGAGTGGATGATGGTGTGGCAGAGCATGGGTGTGATGGTGTCGGTGGCTCTGTTGAAAATGTGGTGGGGGCGGAGGTCTGTGGGGGCCCGGAGTGGATTGACTTCATCGTCTTCAGTGTGTCTTCGGTGGTGTGGGCTGTCCAGTTGTCGATCACTGGCTTCAGGGTGTCGGGGGTGGTTGGTGAAGGTTCAGTGTGTTAGTTGTCTTCGTCGAAGTTGTCGTAGATGCTCTTGATTTTGTGGTGGGAAAAGGTTCTGAGTTTTTCGCAGAGGTCTTGTGAGGGAGGGATGTCGGTGGACTTGCTGGTGGGTTGGGCGAACTCCTCAATGATGTTGCAGAGTTCTTTGCTGTGGTGTGCATGAGAGGAGATTCTGTCTTCAATCGATTTTTTCCTCGTTTTTCTGAGGAGTTGGTGGTGGGTGTTGGTGGCAGCTCTGAAGTTGTTGTGGGCTTCTGTGGATTTGGTGTTCCTCCAGGCCTTTTTGAGGTGGCGGCAAGTGTGACTGGACTCTCGAAGTTCGGTGGTGAACCATCTAGCTTTCTTGGTGTGGGTGTTGTTATTTTTCTTGAGAGGGGCTATGGTGTTGACGCTGTCTGAGATCCATCTGTGCAGGGTTCAGGCTGCGGTGTTGGGGTAGTCGTTTTCTGTGATGGTTGGGGTGGAGTTGCTGAGTGATGAGGTTAGCTGGTCGTCAGTGATTCTGGTCCAGTTTCTTCATGGGAGCAGGTGCTGGTGTCTGTGGATGGTGGGAGTTCTAAAGGGGAAGTGGATGCATCGATGGTCAGTCCATGGGAGTTCGGTGATGTGGCTGGAGATGATGGAGTTTCCTGTTGTGAAGAGGGGGTCGAGGGTGTGTCCTGCCGAGTGCGTGGTTTTGGTCACGATCTGGCGGAGTCCAATGTTGTGGAGGTTGTCCAGGAGGGATGTGGTGCTGGGGTCTAGTTGGTTGTCGAGGTGGAAGTTGAGGTCTCCCAGTAGGGTGTAGTTGGTGGACGCGATGGCATGCAGGGAGATGATGTCCGTTATGGAGTTGGCGAAAAGTCCGCGGGGTCCAGGGGGACGGTAGATGAGGGTTCCTTGGAGGGTGGAGGTAGGGCTGGCCAGTATCTTGAAGTGAAGGTGTTCCATCAGGTCTGTGGACTCGTCAGGGAGTGTGCTCAGGTGGAGGGTGGACAAAGGCGATTCCTCCTCCTGGAGTTCTTGTATCCTTGGGGAATGGTGATGGCGATGTCCGGTCCCGAGGTGGTGTTGGTCCAGGTTTCGGTAAAGAATGCTACGTCCGGGGTGGTGCTGTCTGGGAGGTCTCAGATTTTGGTGGTGTGTTTGTGGAGGGAGCGGACGTTGAGGAGGATGCATTGTAGGGACGTCGGTTTGGTTGTGTTCTTGCGGGCGGGTTGTGCTGGGTCGTGGTCTTGGCGGTGCTGCAGGTGTGCCGGCAGCAGTGACAGCGGAAGGGTCCGTGGGTGTCGGCTGGTGATGCTAGCTTGCAGTTGTTGCGGCCTGAGTGGAGAGTAAGGGTGGGCGTAGTTGGCAGAGTACTACTACGCAAAATTCCACGAAGTTGAACAAAAACTCTGTGACTTCCGCAACTTCGCTGCATTCCTTCAGACTCCCAATTAATAAAACAGAAACCTCATATCCTTTTGGTAAAATAACAAGTATCTCTGTCTTTACATGCTTAAATGCATATAGTCATTTCACAAAAGTGAAAATGAAAATTTAGCAAGCAGTGAGAGAGGTGATGATTTTAGGATCCACCCTAACCTAGGAGGAGAACCAAGCAGATGCCTTGAAAAAAAAGAGCACATCTTGCTGAACGATTCGGCGGTGGCCCCATCCTCTTAGGACTACCCCAAGCACAGTTATGGGCAACAATACAATCCCAACCAAAGGCCCTGCAAAGCATAATGGGACGAGATTAGCAGTGTCAGTGAATATTATAGTATCCAATATCAAAATAATTCTACCAAGAGCTGCAGTTCAACTGGTCATTACTAGGTGTCCCTCACGAGTCAAATGCAAAAGCATTGGAATTATTACATCAAGCTGCAGTTCCACTAGTCGTTACTAGGTGTCCCTCACAAGTCAAATGCAAAAGCATTGAAACCCTTTCATGAAGCTGCAGTTCCTCTAGTCGTTACTAGGTGTCCCTCATGAGTCATTGACTTGCGGGACACCTAGCAGCGACTAGTGAAACTGCAGCTTGATGTAATAATTTCAATGCTTTTGCATTTGACTCGTGAGGGACACCTAGTCAGCAGCAGCGGGGAAAAACAGGCTGAAAAAGGCAAAAGGAAAAAGCCAAAAAGAGAGAAAAGTGCAAATAAGGCAGCAAAAGTGCAAGAAAGAGTGGAGGAAAGACACAGAGGACACAGAAGGAGAGTGAAAGGGGGAGATTGAGATGAGGGTAAAAAAACAAGTGAAAAATTGAGGAAAGACAGAAGCAGAGTGAAGGGGGAGCTTTAAATGAGGGGAAAACGGCAGAAAATAGAAGTGAAGGAAAAAAACAAGTGAAAAAGGAGAGAAAAAGCGGAGCGAGAGAATGGAGATAGAGGTCCACTGGACCACCAGGGATGAGGCGCAGGTAAAACCTGCGGGTGGAGGAGGGCCTCGAACACCAACACTTGAGAGTGCAGGGGCTCAGGGGAAGGTCTCACTTAATGGTGGAGCTGCGAGGGAGGGAGAGCAATTTCACTGACAATGAGTCAGAGGTCTTGCTCCTGGCCCAAATTAACATTTGAAGTTCAAACATCAAATTTTTAGCATCCAAAAACCCGCAACAGGACATTGTTGAGATAGACAAGAGTCTATGTCAAATATGCAGCTGCCAGATTTCTCATCATTTTTAAAAAGTTATCAAATTAAATTGACTCATTAAAAACTAATGTGGCACTTGAGACAAAATTATGTTAGCCGGGAAACACGCATCAGTTGTACTGCGTGCACAACAATGCTTCTTACAATGTGTAACTTACTAATAATGTTACAGCTAAGCGATGAGTCTGAAAATTGTGACCCACATGACTAAAGATGATGCATATGTCAAAAACATGTCACATCGACAGAGCATATGATGTCAGGGGCCTACCATGCTCCAAATCAGGAAGTAGCAAGTTCATTTCAGTGTTTATTTCACAGACTTTTATGCCGTTCTTGGTGTAGGAGGTTGGATTTGCCTCTAAGATAAGCCTGACTGCTCAAGCACCCTGCCCACAGGGGTACCTTGGGCCTACCTTAGGGGTGACTGACATGTAGAAAAAGGGATAGTTGGGGCCTCGCAAGTGGGAGCACTTGCCAGGTCGACATGGCAGTTACAAACTGCGCACAGACCCTTCGGTGGCAGGTCTGAGTTACCTTTTCAGGGCTACTTCTGTGGGTGCCACTACCAGTGCTGCAAACCCATTAGTAGTATTTGATGTACCAGCCTTCGCACTCTCAGTGCACTTTACTATAGCCTCATCAGTAAATCAAATATGCCAATCATGGAAACACCAATCCATAACATAATTTACAATGGGAGCACTTGCACTTTAACACTGAACTGCAGTGAGAATGTGCGCAGAGACACTAAACCAGCAAAACTGAGCCAACACCAGGAGGTCAGAAAGCAAAAAGACAGGGGAAACACGCCAAAAGATGCCAAGTCTAACACATGTCCGCCCTAAAGCTAAAAGTAGGGAGAATTACTTAACCTCCTGGGAGTTCTCTTCACTAAGGCAGAAGAACCTGGACAGACCATCTGTGTTGGCGTGTTCTGTGCCAGGGCGGTGTTCCACCGTAAATTCCATTCCCTATAGGGAGATGGACCACCTCAACTGTTTTGGATTCTCACCCCTCTTTTGCACCAACCATCTGAGGGGCCTGTGGTCTGTCTGAGCCCGGAAGTGAGTCCCAACCAGGTAGGGTCTAGGCTTCTTCAGTGCCCAGACCACAGCAAAAACCTCCTTTTCTATGGCACTCCACCTCTGTTCCCTGGGGAGTAGTCTCCTGCTAAGGAAGACTACAGGCTGGTCTAGGCCCTCTTTGTTCAGTTGTGAGACCACCGCTCCCACACTATGCTCTGATGCAGCGGTCTGCACAACAAATTCTTTGGAGAAGTCGGGTGCCTTGAGCACGGGCGCCGTGCACATGTCGGCCTTCAGGGCATCAAATGCTTTCTGGCAGGATTCAGTCCAGATCACCTTCTTGGGCTGCTTCCTGGAAGTCAGCTCTTTTAAGGGGGCAACAATGATGCCGTAGCCCTTAACAAATCTCCTGTAGTAACCGGTGAGACCTAAAAAGGCTCTCACTTCTGTCTGGGTCTTGGGGGGCTCCCAAGCCAGAATGGTGCCAATCTTGGGTTGTAGGAGTGCTGCCTGGCCGCTTCCTACCTGGTTTCCCAAGTACACCACAGAGCCTTGCCTGATCTGGCACTTACTGGCCTTGGTCGTGCGGCCTGCCTTCTGTAGAGCCCTCAACACTTTCCTGAAGTGCTGCAAGTGTTCTTCCCAGCTGGAACTGAACACAGCAATGTCATCCAGGTATGCGGCACTGAAATCCTCCAGTCCAGCCAATGCCTGGTTGACCATCCTCTGAAAGGTGGCAGGGGCATTCTTCAACCCAAAGGGCATCACTCTGAACTGGTAATGTCCTTCTAGGGTTAAAATGCTGACCTCTCCTTGGCCCCATCGGTTAAGGCAATCTGCCAGTACCCACACGTTAAACCAAACATGCTGAGGAACCTGGCAGCTCCCAACCGATCAATGAGCTCATCAGCTCTAGGGATGGGGTACGCGTCAGTCCTGGTGACAGCATTAAGTCCACGGTAGTCCACACAGAACAGCAGTTCTGGAGAGGCACTGGGTGTAACAGCCTTTGGGACAAAGACCACTGGGCTGGCCCAAGGACTGTTGGAGGGCTCGATCACCCCTAACTCCAACATCTTAGGGAACTCCTCTTCGATGCTGGCCCTGACCCGGTCAGTCAACCTGTAAATCTTGTGTTTTACAGGAGGGCTGTCACCAGTGTCCACATCAGGGGTACACAAGTGACTAACACTTGGGGTCAGAGTGAACAGTGGGACAAACTCTGCTGCTCTGGGGTCAGTGATGGGGAGAGGATCACACCTTCCAGTGACCCATTGTGCTACTTGGTGGACAGGAGGTCAGGGAGATGTTCACTATCCTCTTCCACCCCATCATCTGTCACCAAGAGTATGCACACTTCGGACCTCTCAAAGTGGGGCTTGAGTCGATTCATGTGGAGCACCCTCAAAGGGTTCCTTGGAGTCTGCAAATTCACCAAGTAGGTGACATCACTTTTGCACTCCACCACCTCAAAAGGCCCAGTCCACTTGTCCTACAAGGTTCCACTGGGGCCATAACCCACACTTTTTGCCCAGGTTGAAATTTAACCAGAGGGGCATTCTGGTCATACCACTTTTTTATTTCATTGCTTCCTGGTTTGCCTGAGCGAATTTCCTGAAGGGAGCAGTTTGGTTCCTGAAGGCCAGCATGTAACTAAGCACATCCTGGGGAGATTTCCTGGGAGCTGCGTCCCAGCCTTCCTTTACCAAACGCAGAGGTTCTCTCACATGGTGGCCATACAGGAGCTCAAAGGGACTGAACCCAAGAGACATCTGATGCACCTCCCTGTATGCAAAGAGAAGGCATGGCTAGAGGACTTCCCACATGCACCGCATGGGTTCTGTTAGACCCTTAATCATGCCCTTCAAGGTTTGGTTGAATCTTTCCACCAAACCGTTACCTTGTGGGTGGTAAGGAGTGGTGAATTTGCAGGTTACACCACACTCCTTCCACAGGGATGTCATATACTTCAATATGAAATTGGTCTCACAGTTAGAAACTACCTCTCTGGGGAAACCCACGCAGGAAAAGATCCCCATTAACGCCCGGCTCACCACTGGCACCGTTGTTGTCCTGAGAGGAATTGCCTCCACGTACCGGGTGGCATGGTCCACCAAGACCAGGATGCCTCTCTTGCCCATGGCTGTCTTGGGATCCAGTGGCCCCACAATGTCCAACCCTACCCTTTCAAAAGGGGTTCCAACAACTGGGAAAGGTTGGAGAGGAGCTTTGACCTTCCTCCCACTGTTACCGTTTGTCAAGACCTGCAATGTCCATCTGACTGCCTTCGCATTTGGGGCCAGAAGAAGTGGGTGACGAACCTGTCAAAGGTCTTGTCCCACCCCAAATGTCCTGCCAAAGGCACGTCATGATCCCGACCCAGGAGAAAGGTCCTGAAGCGCTGGGGTACTGCCAGCACATGGGCTAACCCTGGCTCAGTGACCTTAGGCTCACTATACAGGAGACCATTCTCCCAGTAGATCCAATGTGATCCAGACTGATCACCAGCTGCCTGGGCTGCAGCCTGCCGCTGCAGACCCTCCAGAGAAGGGCATTCCTTCTGCTCCCTGCAGAAGTCTTCCCTGGTGGGACCACCTTCTTGCTGCCAATGGGTCAGCTCAGAGATTTCCCCCAGTTCAGCTACCTATTCCTCTATAGTCACCGGGGCGTCTCCCTCAAGGTCAGCCTCCTCCTGGTCCATGGGAACTTCAGGGGTCGGTTTCCTGCGCCCCCTGCCCTTTCTCTTGGCAGGGAACTGAGCCACTGTTTCAGGCACCAGGTCCTTCTGATTACCCTTTCTGGCCGCCATTGACCGAGTGGACACACATGCCCACTCTGACAACCCAAGCATCTCCAAGTGAGACCTGAGCTCAACATCCTTCCATCAGGACTGCTCCAGGTCGTTACCTAGCAGACACTCTACAGGCATGGTAGGGCTCACAACCACCCTCAAGGGACCTGAGACCCCCCATTCAAAGGGAACGTGCACCACCATACACTGGCGCTCTGAATTGTCTACCACAACTACTTGGTGGAATGCCCCAGGGACTACCTGCTCCTCAGAGACCAGGTGACATTGGACTGAGGTCACACTGGCTCCAGTATCTCTGAGAGCCTCTACCCTTTTCCCATTGATGGTCACCCAGGTGCTGTATTTCTTTGTTAGGGGGCACCTGGTTTCCTGGGACCATCTCACTGTCCCCTAGTGAGACGAGGGTCATTTCTGTGGGATCCCCACCCTCCTGTGGGTACCCCTCCTCCCCAAGCGCTACACTGGCCAACACCTTGGTCTGCCCACCGGTGGGTGGCTGTGCCCTCTTGGGACACTTGGGGTCCCCGTTCAAGTGACCCACCTGGTCACATGCAAAACACTTATGGGGGCCGGTATCAGCAGGCTTTCCTGAAGAGACCCCTTGTTTCTTGTCCCCTGGGGGATGGGAACCTTTAACCTGGGTGTTAGTTTGGGGCCCTTTGGAGAACTCCTGTTCTTTACCCTTGTACCCCCCACATTTCTGCTGGGGACCCTACCCATCTTTGACTGAGTCTCCCCCAACGCTTTCTTGTGGACCCTGGTACTCACCCGGTGGTTCGCCTCCATAGCAAGCTTCCTGGGGTCAGTCAGCTTACTATTGACTAGGTGCTGGCGCAGATCTGCAAAACATAGACTAGACAAGTGCTTCCATGCAATCAAATTGTAGAGCCCCTGATAATCTATCACATTTCTGCCCTTCACCCAGCCATCCAGTGACCTGCAAAACGAATCTACACATTCCAACTAAGTTTTGGCATCAGTCTTCTTACTGGACCTAAACTGATCCCTGTACTTTTCAGGAGTGAGACCATACCTAGTGAGGAGAGGGTCCTTCATGTTAGCGTAGGTGAGGTTCTGCCCCTTACCTAAAGCTATCACAGTATCCCTTGCTTCTTCTGGTAAGAAAGGCCACAGCCCCACCCCCCAATTCCTTTCAGGCACCCCATTCATGTGAATAGATGACTAGTACCCTTGGAACCACCTTTGTATGTCATCTCTCTTCTTGAATTACTTGCCTACATTCTTGGGGATTGTGCACAGTTCTGTCTGCCTGCACTGATGCATTGCTGCCACCATCTGAGCTGGGCCTACTCCTTGCTTCCAGCTTCTTACGACTTCTCTCATGATCTAGGATCATCTTCCTCTCTTTTAATGGCTATTCTTTTCTTTTCCCTCTCATTCTCCATCCTTAGTTTCTCCAATTCGAACTTCCTTGCTTCCCGCTTGTCTTCCAGCTCCACTGGGGGCAGGCCACTGCTGCCTGGTCTGGAGGATTCCCCCACTCCCAAAAGCACATCCACCCTAGGAGTAGGCTGCTCCACCTCTCCACTGAGATCTCCAGATTACCCACTGGCATGTCTGGCTGCTACCCAGGTCCTCAGCGCCTTTTGTAGCTCCTCCTTCCTAGTGAGGCCTCTGACTTGGACTTTTAGGATTTTGCAAATTGCTTTAAATTCTTTCACATTGTAGGATTCCAACCTATCCTCCTCAAAGGCAACTTTCAGGGATGCATCAGTTGATGCTCTTGATTCAGGCATGATGAAGTAGCAAGTTCAAACTGGCAAGATCAAAAATAGGCCAAAAAGAACGAGTATGTGGCATGTAATGGTCTGCGATATGGTAGTAGTGGCAAACAACCTTTACAACGGACTCATTACATCGCAACATCCTTTACATTGCATGCCATTACAACGCAGCCATTACAACGCATGTCACTACAACGCATGCCATTACAACACATACCATTACAACGCATAGTATTTTCCCCTACACTATCCAACACTTACCCTACTGTTGCACTCACTGGAATGGGAATAGTAATTTTAACACCTACACTATCCAACACTTACCCTACTGTTACACTCACTTGAGTGGGAATAGTAATTTTACCCCTACACTATCCAACACTTACCCTACTGTCACCCCCAAAAATTATGCGATGTAATGGTAAGCATTGTAATGGTATGCGTTGGAATGGCATGCGTTGTAAACGTTTGCATTGTAACGCCATACATTCGGTAGTAGTACACACCAATCACTGTAAGTCAAGTGCAAACACAAGTCCTATCCTCAGTGCTGACAACTAATGTTAGAAATGGGGTTTTCTAGTTGGCAAGGGCTTGCACCTTTGTCCAGATAGGGAGTGTTAGAACTGGGGGTCTCTAGTTGGCAGAGGTAGGTACCTTTGACCAAATAGGGACCCTTGCTTCTAAGTCAGGGAAAGGGGATTACACTACTGGATAACCCCTGCTCACCCCCTTGGTAGCTTGGCACAAGCAGACAGGCAGAGGCAGTGTGTTAAGCACTTGGGAACACATACAGTAATACAGTGACAACATTACAGATGGACACCACACAGGTTTTATAAAAATAAGTATTCTTTATATAGACTTATCACAAGACCATAGCCGACAAAAATCCACAATACTGTAATCAATAATAATTCTTCAAAATGGTAGAAATAGTTCAAAAATGGGTTATTCACTTAAAAGCAGTCTTTAGCAACAGATAACCCCAACTGGAGTTATTACGACATCGAGGTCAGAGAAATCCCAAAGTACGGCGCTGACTGCGAGGTGCGCGGCGTCAGGCCCGGAGTCAAAATAGACCCACAAAGAACAGTAGCTTGGAAAAACAAAAACAAAGAAAGCTCACGGTGTCGAGGAGATGCGGCGTCATTGGTGCGTTGTGGCGTTGGTTCCCTACTGTGGGGGAGATGATGCGTCGGGACCTGGATGCTTGCGCAGGCAGGGGAGGCATCGGTTCCTGACCGGAGAGGAGGTGACGTCACAATGGCTCCGAAACCACGGTTCCGTACGATGTCACTATGTTGATGGATTCTTGAGCACCCACGTCGACGATCGGCTCCGCGATGATGTCGGCTTCGGTGTCGATGCAGCACAGCAGCTGGCGTCGGGTCTACGTTGCAAGTCGGAGCAGCGCTCACAGCTTCGATGCAGAATACGGTGTCGCTCGCCAGCGTCGGTGTTGCAAACTTCCTTCTGTAGCAGCTAGAACAGCAAGTTCCAGATGCAGGCAAACAGAAGGGGTGAAGTCTGATATCCCTGAGACTTCAGTCAGGAGGCAGGCTCAAATCAAGCTCTTGGAGTAATATTCTGCAAGATGATGAAAGTTCTTTAAAAGTTCCTTCTCCTCTCCTTGGCAATGAAGACACCACTGCAGGCCAACCCAGCAACACAGCACACTGGCAAGGGGGCAGTCCAACTCCAACAGCTTTCTTGGTTCTTCTCCTTGGCAGAGGTTCGTCTTGTTGTTCCAGAAGAGATCTAAAATCTTTGGGTCTAGGTCCCCATATTTATACTACTAAATCCTTTGTCCTCTGGAGGCAGAGGGTCCTGTACCTAGCCCAAACCAGTTCTGTGCAGTCCTGGAGCACTTTGTTTACTTCTTTCCTTTGACAGTGTGGGTCAGGGACATCAGACGCACCACAGGAGGTGAAGCCACCATTGTGAAAGGCAGGCACAGCCCTATTCAGGCCCAGGTGCTATCTCCTCCCACCACTCTACATGCAGATAGGTCTATTCAGCCCAGTGCTGACTCACCCTGCCTCCTGGAATCCCCCAGCCCCTGTCACTCACAAAACCAGACACCCAATACACAAGCTAGCAGAGGCAGGCTGGATGGTTAGGTAAGAAAATACCTACTTTCTAAAAGTGGTATTTTCAAAAACAGAATGTTTAAAACCAACTTCACTAAAAGATGTATTTTATCATTCTGAGTTCAGGCATACTAAACTCAAATTTCTACCATGTTCCCTGGGTCAGTTAGGATTATAGGATGTAATAATCAAACTGCCCATTCTGGCCTATGGGGACTGGTAGCCTTGCAATAGTGAAAACCAAAAATGGCTGTAATTCACTATTAGGACGTGCCACACACACCAGGGCATATCCTACCTTATACTTACAATACACCCTGCCCTTGGGCCTACCTTAGGGGTGTTTGACATGAAGAAAATGGAAGGTTTAGGGACTGGCAAGTGGGTGCACTTACCCAGTCGGCATGGCAGTTCCAGACTGCACACAGGCTCTGCAATGGCAGGCCTGAGACACACTTTGCAAGCTGCTTCTGTGGGTGGCACGACCAGTGCTTCAAACCCACCAGCAGCATTTGATTTACAAGCCCTGGGCACACATGATGCACTATACTAGGGTCTGACAAGCAAATCAAATAACCCAATCATGGAATCACTAATCAATACATCAATTTAAGATAGGGAGCACTTGCACTGTGGCACTGAATAGAAGTGGCACAGTGCCCAAAGCATCTAAAACAAGCAAACAGATCAAAAACAGAGGTGGCAATCAGTAAAAAATGGAAGGGAGACTCACGCCAATGGTACCAGGTCTAACACGCATCCCCTCCAGCTGAAATGTGGGGAGAACTACCCTTCCCCTTGGGAGTTCTTTTCACTAAGGCGGAAACATCTGGACAGACCATCAGCATTGGTGTGATCTGTACCAGGGCAGTGTTCCACCGTAAAGTCCTTCCCCTGAAAGGGAAATGGACCACCTCAACAACTTTGGGTTCTCACACTTCATCTGCATTAACCATCTGAGGGGCCTGTGGTCTGTCTGAACCCGGAAGTGAGTCCTAAACAGGTATGGTCTCAACTTCTTCAGTGCCCAGACCACAGCAAATGCCTCACGCTAATTGCACTCCACCTCTGTTCCAGTGGAAGTAACCTCCTACTGTTGAAGGCTACAGGTTGGTCTAGGCTCTCCTCATTAATCTGTGATAGAACAGCCCCCACACCATGCTCTGAAGCGTCTGTTTGAACAATGAATTCTTTTGAGAAGTTGGGCGCCTGAAGCACGGGTGCTGTGCACATGGCAGTCTTCAGGGCGTCAAAAGCCTTCTGACAGGTGTCAGCCCAGTTCACTTTCTTGGGCTACTTCGTGGAAGTCAGCTCAGTTAAGGGTGCAACAACGTTGCCATACCCCTTGACAAACCTCCTGTAGTAACCTGTGAGTCCTAAAAAGGCTCTCACCTGTGTCTGAGTCTTAGGGGGTTCCCATGCCAGGATGGTTTCAATCTTGGGTTGCAGGGGCGCCACCCAGCCGCTCCTTACCTGGTGCCCCAAGTACACCACGGAACCCTGCCCGATCTTGCACTTACTCACCTTGATCGTGAGGCCTGTCTTTCGCAGAGCCATCAACACTTCCCAGAGGTGGCGCAGATGTTTTTCCCAACTGGCGCTGAACACTGCATGTCATCCAGGTAGGCGGCACTGAAATCCTCCAGTTCAGCCAACACCTGGTTGACCAACCTCTGAATGATGGCAGGGGCATTCTTCATCCCAAAGGGCATAACTTGGAATTGGTAGTGCCCATATGGTGTGGAGAATGCTGACCTCTCTTTGGCCCCATCAGGTAAGGCGATCTTCCAGTACCCAGACGTCAAATCAAACGTGCTGAGGTACCGTGCAGCCCCTAACCGATCAATGAGCTCATCAGCTCTGGGGATGGGGCACGCGTCAGTCCTGGTGACTGAATTGAGTCCTTGGTAGTCCACACAGAACCGGAGTTCGGGTGTGGCACCAGGCGCGGCAGCCTTTGGGACCAAGACCACTGGGCTGGCCCAAGGACTGTTAGAGGACTCAATCACCCCTAAGGCAAACATCTTGGAGACTTTCTCCTTGATATGTGCTCTGACCTTGTCAGTCACTCTGTAAGCCTTGTGCTTCACAGGAGGACTGTCCCCAGTGTCCACATCATGGACGCACCACTCAGTGACACCAGGAATGAGGGAAAACAAATCAGAGAATTGTCCCAACAATTGGCGACAATCTTGCTGCTGATCAGGAGTCAATGTGGCAGAGAGGCTGACACCATCCACTGGCCCATCTTGCTCTGTTGCAGACAGGAGGTCAGGAAGAGGCTCGGTCTCCTCCTCCATTCCACCATCTGTCGCTAGGAGCATGCCCACTTCGGACCTTTCTAAGTGGGGCTTCAGGCAGTTAACATGCAGGACCCGCAAAGGGTTCCTTGGAGACCGCAAGTTCACCAGATAGATGACATCACTCTTGCACTCCACCACCTCAAATGGACCGGTCCACCTGTCCTGGAGCGCACAAGGCTCTACAGGGGCTATGACCCAAACTTTCTGTCCAAGTTGAAGCTCAATCAGAGTGGAATTCTGATCGTACCACCACTTAATTTCCTTCTGGCTGGCTTCCAGATTCGCCTGAGCGAGCTGTCTGAATTGCTGAGTCTGGTTCCTGAAGGCCAGCATGTAACTGTATACATCCTGGAGAGGTTTCCTAGGAGATTGCTCCCAGCCTTCCTTGACCAGACTCAAAGGTCCTCTTAAAGGGGCGTCCATACAACAGTTCAAAGGGACTGAACCCTAGGGACTTTTGTGGCACCTCATGGTAATCAAAAAGAAGTCATGGCAAGAGGACGTCCCACTTACGCCTCATTGGTTCCTCAAGACCCTTAATCATGCCTTTAAGGGTCCGGTTGAATCTCTCAACCAGCCCATTACCTTGGGGGTGGTAAGGAGCGGTGAACTTGTATGTCACACCGCACTCCTGCCACAGGGACTTCATATAATTGGATATCAAGTTTGTACCACAGTCTGACACCACCTCTCTGGGGAATCCCACACAGGAGAAAATCCCCATCAGTGCACGTCCCACCACGGGGGCCGTCACTGTCCTGAGCAGGATGGCTTCCGGGTACCGGGTAGCATGGTCCACCAAGACCAGGATAAACCTGTTGCCCATGGCTGTCTTGGGGTCCAGTGGCCCCACAATGTCAATGCCCACCCGTTCAAGGGGGTACTGACTACAGGGAAAGGTTGGAGAGGAGCCTTTTGCTTCCTTCCACTTTTCCCACTTGCCCGGCAAGTTTGACATGTTCTACAATGAGTGTCTGAACTCTTCAGCATCTGGGGCCAATAAAAGTGGATAACAAGCCTTTCAAAGGTCTTGTCCTGCCCCAGATGTCCAGCTAAAGGCACTTCAGGAGCCAACCCCAGTAGGAAGGTTCTAAAGCGCTAGGGTACCACCAGCACTCAGGCTGACCCGGGCTCAGCAACCTTAGGCTCGCTATACAGGAGGGGGTTCTCCCAGTAGATCCAATCTTATCCAGACTGATCACCTGCTACCTGGTTTGTGGCCTGTTGCCATAAACCCTTAAGAGAAGGGCACTTCCTCTGTTATGCGCAAAATTCCTCCCTGGAGGGTCCTTCTTCTTGCTGCCAATGGGTCAGCTCAGGCAGGTCCCCCAGTTCAGCAACTTGCTCCCCTGTAGGTTCCAGGGCATCCCACTCAAGGTCTGCCTGCTCCTGGACCGTGGGAACTAAGGGGGCTGGTTTCACGCGCCCCTTACCTCTTCTCTTTAAGGCAGGTACCTGGGCCATACTTTCAGGCTCCAGGACCTCTTAAACACCCTTACTGGCTTCCATTGACCGAGTGGTTACACACGCCCACTCAGGCAGACCCAACATCTCAAAATGAGCCTTCTTCTTCACCTTAGCCCAAGGGGAGCTCTCTAAATCAATGCCCAACAGACAATCCACAGGCATGGCTGGCCTCACAGCTACTTGAAGAGTACCAGAGACCCCCCCACTCAAAGGGAACCTGAGCCACCTTGCAGTGTCTCTCTGTGTTGTCAGCGGCAACAACTGGGAAGAATGCATTGGGGACCACCTGCTCTTCAGACACCAAGTGACACCTGACAGCTGTCACACTGGCTCTGGTGTCTCTAAGAGCCTCCACTCTATGGCCATTGAGCCCAGTGCTGACTCACCCTGCCTCCTGGAATCCCCCAGCCCCTGTCACTCACAAAACCAGACACCCAATACACAAGCTAGCAGAGGCAGGCTGGATGGTTAGGTAAGAAAATACCTACTTTCTAAAAGTGGTATTTTCAAAAACAGAATGTTTAAAACCAACTTCACTAAAAGATGTATTTTATCATTCTGAGTTCAGGCATACTAAACTCAAATTTCTACCATGTTCCCTGGGTCAGTTAGGATTATAGGATGTAATAATCAAACTGCCCATTCTGGCCTATGGGGACTGGTAGCCTTGCAATAGTGAAAACCAAAAATGGCTGTAATTCACTATTAGGACGTGCCACACACACCAGGGCATATCCTACCTTATACTTACAATACACCCTGCCCTTGGGCCTACCTTAGGGGTGTTTGACATGAAGAAAATGGAAGGTTTAGGGACTGGCAAGTGGGTACACTTACCCAGTCGGCATGGCAGTTCCAGACTGCACACAGGCTCTGCAATGGCAGGCCTGAGACACACTTTGCAAGCTGCTTCTGTGGGTGGCACGACCAGTGCTTCAAACCCACCAGCAGCATTTGATTTACAAGCCCTGGGCACACATGATGCACTATACTAGGGTCTGACAAGCAAATCAAATAACCCAATCATGGAATCACTAATCAATACATCAATTTAAGATAGGGAGCACTTGCACTGTGGCACTGAATAGAAGTGGCACAGTGCCCAAAGCATCTAAAACAAGCAAACAGATCAAAAACAGAGGTGGCAATCAGTAAAAAATGGAAGGGAGACTCACGCCAATGGTACCAGGTCTAACCCGCGTCCCCTCCAGCTGAAATGTGGGGAGAACTACCCTTGCCCTTGGGAGTTCTTTTCACTAAGGCGGAAACATCTGGACAGACCATCAGCATTGGCGTGATCTGTACCAGGGCAGTGTTCCACCGTAAAGTCCTTCCCCTGAAAGGGAAATGGACCACCTCAACAACTTTGGGTTCTCACACTTCATCTGCATTAACCATCTGAGGGGCCTGTGGTCTGTCTGAACCCGGAAGTGAGTCCTAAACAGGTATGGTCTCAACTTCTTCAGTGCCCAGACCACAGCAAATGCCTCACGCTCAATTGCACTCCACCTCTGTTCCAGTGGAAGTAACCTCCTACTGTTGAAGGCTACAGGTTGGTCTAGGCTCTCCTCATTAATCTGTGATAGAACAGCCCCCACACCATGCTCTGAAGCGTCTGTTTGAACAATGAATTCTTTTGAGAAGTTGGGCGCCTGAAGCACGGGTGCTGTGCACATGGCAGTCTTCAGGGCGTCAAAAGCCTTCTGACAGGTGTCAGCCCAGTTCACTTTCTTGGGCTACTTCGTGGAAGTCAGCTCAGTTAAGGGTGCAACAACGTTGCCATACCCCTTGACAAACCTCCTGTAGTACCCTGTGAGTCCTAAAAAGGCTCTCACCTGTGTCTGAGTCTTAGGGGGTTCCCATGCCAGGATGGTTTCAATCTTGGGTTGCAGGGGCGCCACCCAGCCGCTCCTTACCTGGTGCCCCAAGTACACCACGGAACCCTGCCCGATCTTGCACTTACTCACCTTGATCGTGAGGCCTGTCTTTCGCAGAGCCATCAACACTTCCCAGAGGTGGCGCAGATGTTTTTCCCAACTGGCGCTGAACACTGCATGTCATCCAGGTAGGCGGCACTGAAATCCTCCAGTTCAGCCAACACCTGGTTGGCCAACCTCTGAATGGTGGCAGGGGCATTCTTCATCCCAAAGGGCATAACTTGGAATTGGTAGTGCCCATCTGGTGTGGAGAATGCTGACCTCTCTTTGGCCCCATCAGGTAAGGCGATCTTCCAGTACCCAGACGTCAAATCAAACGTGCTGAGGTACCGTGCAGCCCCTAACCGATTAATGAGCTCATCAGCTCTGGGGATGGGGCACGCGTCAGTCCTGGTGACTGAATTGAGTCCTCGGTAGTCCACACAGAACCGGAGTTCGGGTGTGGCACCAGGCGCGGCAGCCTTTGGGACCAAGACCACTGGGCTGGCCCAAGGACTGTTAGAGGACTCAATTACCCCTAAGGCAAACATCTTGGAGACTTTCTCCTTGATATGTGCTCTGACCTTGTCAGTCACTCTGTAAGCCTTGTGCTTCACAGGAGGACTGTCCCCAGTGTCCACATCATGGACGCACCACTCAGTGACACCAGGAATGAGGGAAAACAAATCAGAGAATTGTCCCAACAATTGGCGACAATCTTGCTGCTGATCAGGAGTCAATGTGGCAGAGAGGCTGACACCATCCACTGGCCCATCTTGCTCTGTTGCAGACAGGAGGTCAGGAAGAGGCTCGGTCTCCTCCTCCATTCCACCATCTGTCGCTAGGAGCATGCCCACTTCGGACCTTTCTAAGTGGGGCTTCAGGCAGTTAACATGCAGGACCCGCAAAGGGTTCCTTGGAGACCGCAAGTTCACCAGATAGATGACATCACTCTTGCACTCCACCACCTCAAATGGACCGGTCCACCTGTCCTGGAGCGCACAAGGCTCTACAGGGGCTATGACCCAAACTTTCTGTCCAAGTTGAAGCTCAATCAGAGTGGCATTCTGATCGTACCACCACTTAATTTCCTTCTGGCTGGCTTCCAGATTCGCCTGAGCGAGCTGTCTGAATTGCTGAGTCTGGTTCCTGAAGGCCAGCATGTAACTGTATACATCCTGGAGAGGTTTCTTAGGAGATTGCTCCCAGCCTTCCTTGACCAGACTCAAAGGTCCTCTTAAAGGGGCGTCCATACAACAGTTCAAAGGGACTGAACCCTAGGGACTTTTGTGGCACCTCATGGTAATCAAAAAGAAGTCATGGCAAGAGGACGTCCCACTTACGCCTCATTGGTTCCTCAAGACCCTTAATCATGCCTTTAAGGGTCCGGTTGAATCTCTCAACCAGCCCATTACCTTGGGGGTGGTAAGGAGCGGTGAACTTGTATGTCACACCGCACTCCTGCCACAGGGACTTCATATAATTGGATATCAAGTTTGTATCACAGTCTGATACCACCTCTCTGGGGAATCCCACACAGGAGAAAATCCCCATCAGTGCACGTCCCACCACGGGGGCCGTCACTGTCCTGAGCAGGATGGCTTCCGGGTACCGGGTAGCATGGTCCACCAAGACCAGGATAAACCTGTTGCCCATGGCTGTCTTGGGGTCCAGTGGCCCCACAATGTCAATGCCCACCCGTTCAAGGGGGTACTGACTACAGGGAAAGGTTGGAGAGGAGCCTTTTGCTTCCTTCCACTTTTCCCACTTGCCTGGCAAGTTTGACATGTTCTACAATGAGTGTCTGAACTCTTCAGCATCTGGGGCCAATAAAAGTGGATAACAAGCCTTTCAAAGGTCTTGTCCTGCCCCAGATGTCCAGCTAAAGGCACTTCAGGAGCCAACCCCAGTAGGAAGGTTCTAAAGCGCTGGGGTACCACCAGCACTCAGGCTGACCCGGGCTCAGCAACCTTAGGCTCGCTATACAGGAGGGGGTTCTCCCAGTAGATCCAATCTTATCCAGACTGATCACCTGCTACCTGGTTTGTGGTCTGTTGCCGTAAACCCTTAAGAGAAGGGCACTTCCTCTGTTATGCCCAAAATTCCTCCCTGGAGGGTCCTTCTTCTTGCTGCCAATGGGTCAGCTCAGGCAGGTCCCCCAGTTCAGCAACTTGCTCCCCTGTAGGTTCCAGGGCATCCCACTCAAGGTCTGCCTGCTCCTGGACCGTGGGAACTAAGGGGGCTGGATACACGCGCCCCTTACCTCTTCTCTTTAAGGCAGGTACCTGGGCCATACTTTCAGGCTCCAGGACCTCTTAAACACCCTTACTGGCTTCCATTGACCGATGGTTACACACGCCCACTCAGGCAGACCCAACATCTCAAAATGAGCCTTCTTCTTCACCTTAGCCTAAGGGGAGCTCTCTAAATCAATGCCCAACAGACAATCCACAGGCATGGCTGGCCTCACAGCTACTTGAAGAGTACCAGAGACCCCCCCCCCCCACTCAAAGGGAACCTGAGCCACCTTGCAGTGTCTCTCTGTGTTGTCAGCGGCAACAACTGGGAAGAATGCATTGGGGACCACCTGCTCTTCAGACACCAAGTGACACCTGACAGCTGTCACACTGGCTCTGGTGTCTCTAAGAGCCTCCACTCTATGGCCATTGAGGGTCACCCACTACCTGTATTTTTTAGTGTTATCAGGCAGCTGAGCTTTAGGGACCATCTCAAAGTCTCCTAAACAGACAAGGGACATTTCTCCGGGACCCCACCCACCTTGGGTACCCATCTCCTCCCCTCCCAGGGCTATACTCACCATCTGACAGGGTGGTGCACGGGGTGGCACATACTGACCCTTTTGGGGACATTGGGGATCATACCAATGGTGTCCCACTTGATTACACTGAAAGCAGGTAGCAGGCCAACTGTGAACAGGTTTACCTGTCGGTGGCTCTGACTTTTTCTCAGGGGGAGGCTGGGAACCCTTCCCTTGTTCCCTTGGGAATTACTTTTGGGCCCTTTCTGGAACTCCCTCTGTTTACCCTTGTCCCCCCCACTCTTCTGCTGGGGACCCTGCCCACCTTTGGCTGAGTCTCTCACATGACCCTTGTGGACCCTGGTACTGACCCAGCGGTCCGCCTCCTCAGCAAGCTTCCTAGGGTTAGTTAACTTGCTATCAATAAGGTGCTGGCGTAGCTCTGGAAAACAATTAGCAGACAAGTGCTCCCATGCAAACAAATCATAGAGCGCTTCAAAAGTATCCACTTTGCTACCCTTCACCCAACCAGCCATAGCTCTGCACAAGAAAGATACATATTCTACCCAAGTGGTTGCCTCCAGCTTCTGACAATTCCTGAACCTCTGTGTATAGAGTTCTGAGGTCAAACCATACCTTGTCATCAGGGCTTCCTTCATGTCATAAGACATCATATTCTCACTAGGTAGGTCGAACAAAGTATCCCTCCCCTCACTCACAAAGCGGCCCCACAACCCAGCTCCCCAATCCTTCTCAGGGACCCGGTGGGCCAACATTGCTATCTCATAGCCCGAAAACCACTGCCCAATATCTTCATGCTTATGGAAATCTTTGATGACATCCTTGGGGATATATACCCTGCCTTCTGAAGGCACAGATGGTGTGCTGCCACCAGAGGGATTGATCTCTAAGCCCTTTGCCTTGATCTCTAACTCCCTCAACATCCTCTCATGCTCCATTCTCATTCTCTCTCTCTCCAAGGACAACTTGTTATTCTCTATTTCCCTCTGACCCTCCATCTTAAGCTTAGCCATCTCCAGCTTGTGTGCCCTATTTCTCTCCCTGTCTTCCAGCTCTCTGGGGACAGGTCTTTGGAAGAGATACTACTGCCAGGTGGGGAAGGTACCCCTCCCCTGGCTGGAAACACTGGCCTATCCAGTTGCCCATCTGCATCCCCAGCTCGCTCCACCACCATCTCAGGGCCATTTCTTGCTTCAACCCAGGCCCTCAGCGCCTTTTGGTAGTCATCTTTTTTGGAAATGCCTGGTGTAGCAACTTTCAATTTCTTGCAGAGATGCCTGAGCTGTTTCAAAGTGTAGGTTTCCAACCTCTCTTCCTCAAAATCAAGATCCATCGATGCAACAGATGCTGGTCTACTCATGGCAGTAAGAATTGGCAGTTCTCAGAAATAATAACTTTCCATGGAAAATAAATTCTACCAAAAAAAGTATCTGGTCACGTTTGGTCTGCACTCACTAGCAGTGCACACCAATTACTGTATCTGAATCACAAATGCAGGTCCAAATCCTCACCGCTGACCACCAATGTTAGAACTGGGGGTCTCTAGTTGGCAGAGGTAGGTACCTTTGACCAAATAGGGACCCTTGCTTCTAACTCAGGGAAAGGGGATTACACTACTGGATAACCCCTGCTCACCCCCTTGGTAGCTTGGCACGAGCAGACAGGCTTATCTCAGAGGCAGTGTGTTAAGCACTTGGGAACACATACAGTAATACAGTCACAACACTACAGATGGACACCACACAGGTTTTATAAAAAATAAGTATTCTTTATATAGACTTATCACAAGACCATAACCAACAAAAATCCGCAATACTGTAATCAATAAAAATTCTTCAAAATGGTAGAAATAGTTAAAAAATGGGTTATTCACTTAAAAGCAGTCTTTAGCAACAGATAACCCCAACTGGAGTTATCAGGACGTCGAGGTCAAAGATATCCCAAAGTACGGCACTGACCGTGAGGTCCGCGGCGTCGGGCCCAGAGTCAAAACAGACCCACAAAGAACAGTACCTTGGAAAAGCGAAAACAAAGACAGGTCACGGCGTCGGGGAGATGCGGCATCGTTGGTGCGTCGCGGCGTCGGTTCCTTACTTAGGGGGAGATGATGTGTTGGGACCTGGATGCTTGCGCAGGCAGGTGAGACGTCGGTTCCTGACCAGAGAGGAGGTGACGTCACGATGGCGCCGAAACCACGGTTCCGTACGATGTCATGATGTCGATGGATTCATGACCACCCACGTCAACGATTGGCACCACAATGATGTCGTCTTCGGAGTCAATGCGGCACAGCAGCAGGCATTGGGCCGGCGTCGCAAGTCGGAGCACCGCTCATGGCTATGGCAGGCTTACGATGTCGTTAGCTGGCATTGATGTGGCACGGCGGCCGGCGTCGGGTCTACGTTGCAAGTGCGAGCAGCGCTCACGGCTTCGATGCAGAATACGGTGTCGCTCGCCAGCGTCGGTGTTGCAAACTTATTTCTGTAGCAGCTAGAACAGCAAGTTCCAGATGCAGGCAAACAGAAGGGGTGAAGTCTGGTATCCCTGAGACCTCGGTCAGGAGGCAAGCTCAAATCAAGCCCTTGGAGTAATATTCTGCAAGATGATGAAAGTTCTTTAAAAGTTCCTTCTCCTCTCCTTGGCAATGAAGACACCACTGCAGGCCAACCCAGCTAGACAGCACACTGGCAGGGGGGCAGTCCAACTCCTACAGCTTCCTTGGTTCTTCTCCTTGGCAGAGGTTTGTCTTGTTGTTCCAGAAGTGATCTAAAATCTTGGGGTCTGGGTCCCCATATTTATACTACTAAATCCTTTGCCCTCTGGAGGCAGAGGGGCCTGTACCTAGCCCAAACCAGTTCTGTGCAGTCCTGGAGCACTTTGTTGACAGGACTCCTTCTTTTCTTTGACAGTGTGGGCCAGGGACATCAGACGCACCACAGGAGGTGGAGCCACCATTGTGAAAGGCAGGCACAGCCCTATTCAGGCCCAGGTGCTATCTCCTCCCACCACTCTACATGCAGATAGGTCTATTCAGCCCGGTGCTGACTCACCCTGTCGCCTGGAATCCCCCAGCCCCTGTCACTCACAAAACCAGACACCCAATACACAAGCTAGCAGAGGCAGGCTGGATGGTTAGGTAAGAAAATACCTACTTTCCAAAAGTGGTATTTTCAAACACAGAATGTTAAAACCAACTTCACTAAAATATGCATTTTATCATTCTGAGTTGAGGCATACTAAACTCGAATTTCTACCATGTTCCCTGGGTCAGTTAGGATTATAGGATATTATAAACAAACTCCCCATTCTGTCCTATGGGAATTCTGTTTTTTTGTGATCAGAGGCGTAGCTAGAGCTTGTGGCGCCCGGGACTATCCCTCAGATTGCCGCCCCTGTGGAGGGGGGGTTGCTGGGGAAAAAGAACGGCGAGCACTTGAAAGAAGTCCGAGAGACACATAGTATCGCCGCTCATAGTTACCTCGATCATGCAAGTTACATGCACATACATTACACGGTCCAAGGCTACACAGTTGAATACACCGGTGCCTGGCAGTGACTGGAAGTACACAGACTGCATGATCTATCTGCGGACTCAGAAAAACCGCATGTGACATCCATCAGAGAGCTGCGTGAATAATTACCTGGTAATCCCCTCAGCACAATGCAAACATGCACATACATGACACTGTTCAGGGATCCATTATCTACAGCTGACATTAAATGACCATTCATCATTGTCCCCCCATTAAAGCAGTGCACTTTATGATCTGCATGGTACATGTTCTTTGCAGCACATTAACCCTCTGTGCTACCTTCCCAGGAGTCAACCCTTCCACTAGACAAAACTCCGATCTCTCTCTCAACCCTTCCACTAGACAAAACTCCGATCTCTTTCTAGGAAGAACATTAATCACCGAAGTTATCATGACATTTTTATTGTTTCTGAAAATTGCTGGAGGCCAGGAAGGAGGCAACACGTTTTTTTTAAACCATAATATACTTGCAAACACTACGCACCCACCCGAAATAGGTACCCAGTGCGGTCACACCGTTCGCATCGCCCTAACCTGCTCAAGGTTCATGTGACCTCAGTGACAGAGTCACAGCGACTAGATCACTGTTGCTCTAGGGTGCGCTGCTTCGTAGGCCTGCCCGCAAGACTGGAGATGAACTTCAGTATGGATTGTGGTGGACTGGCCTTCAAGGTTAACCCACAATTGACACCACTAGGGTACACCTGCTTGTGCTAAGACATCAAGCCTTCTAAGGTCTAGTGGGCCCTTCTAAGGTCTAGCATGTGAATGTGTTCCCTCAGTAGAGTGGTCTGGCGGACTGGTCATGAAGGCTGAACCGGGTTCCCCAGTTCCAAATTCGACAGCTCTGGCCATAGTGCCACATCCTCTTCCCCACTGAACACCATGCTTCCCCACTGAGAGAAACTCGCACTGCCTTCAGCTATAACCTAATTGTGCCCGCTATAAACACTTGGTTGTGGCTCAATTCAAATTATGCACTTGATAAGAGTAATATGCTGCCTAAAAAAAAAGTAAAAGCAACCACTCATAGGGAATGCAAGATTAAGTAAAGCATGTGAAATGTAAGCAGAAACAACATGGTTACCTTAACGATCTCTCACTCACTATTCAGAAATCAGCGAGTGGTTTTACCTGAAAAGTTAAGGACATGACTAGTGGGCCCTGAAGGGAACCGTTTCAATGTCCATTGCTTATATCCTTACAAAGCGTAAGCAGTATGGTTTAAAAAGACCACATCCATAAACACAGAGCCATGGTACACATTTTGTTTTCCAATCCACCCACCAACCAGGTATTGCAGTACCTCCAGGAATGGTACACTTTCCCACCTGGGAACAACAATGCTGTTCAAAGAAAGACGAGAAAACAAAAGTAGCGCTTCACTGGCAAACTCTGTAAAGTGATGCTGATGTATTCGGATGTAAATAAAACCAATCTGGCCACTTTGCAACCACTCTGTCTTGCTTTATTTAGTTATGTATTTATTTTTCATGTTTAAAACCTTCTATTTCTCTCCTTCCCGCTGCACTTTGGAATAGCAAAATGTCAGAAAAAGGGCATTTCTCGCAAGAGTGTTTTTCTTTTTTGGATCCATTTCACAGGGAAGCAACTAAATGAAAGAAGGAAAGAGAGGTTGTGAACCGTTTCTTCAAGTCACGGTTTTCAGTAAGTGAGGAGCAAGACAGAAAGAGAGGGAATAATAGGAAGAGAGGGGGGGACAGCTGCCAGCACAAAAAAGAAGAGGACATTGCCCGAGTCCTATCCCTTCTCTGCCCGTCCCCGAACGTCCAAGAAAGCAAGCCAAGCCTTATCTGAATGCCTTTGTCCTCTCCCAAAATAGTGCCGCCTGGGGCGGACCTCCCCCACCGCCCCCCCCTAGCTACGCCACTGGTTGTGATACATGTGTAGATTAGTATAAGGTATAGTTATTTGGAATAAGGTAGGATGTTAGTATGACAGTGTAGCTAAGTTACTTTAAGGTAGTGTAGGCATGCATATTTTGGGTCTCTATAGGGTAGGAGTTTTTAGATTAGGTTTTATATATTCATAGTAATTTGTCAATAAACAATTTTTCCATTTTCACAACTGCTTACTCCTTTAAGACCTTGCAAGTTACGACATCTGCGAAGGTTTTGTTATGCACATGCTAGGTTCAGAGTGTCATGTTTGTGCATATGTGGGTCAATGGGTGGAAAGTACAAGAAGTCAAATTGCCTCATTGGCAAGCACCACAGCACTACTGTTGGGAAACAGTATTTGAAGCACTGGAGGAAAATTATGGCAACCCACATAGAGTAGACCACAGAAATGCACCATTCCTGAGTTAACAAGGCCTTTGACTTATATGCCCCTTTATTCTGCAGTAGTCTGTGTGACAGGGGTGTTTAATTGGTGATATTGTGGGTGTTTGTAAGCTACATCAATGGACCCTTACACATTTCGAGATTTACAAAGATACTTAAACCCGGTTAAGTTTCAGAATCACACATCTCTCTAGTATAAGGGAGGTCAAGAGAAAGATTCAGATGCCTATTGGTAATCACCAGTAGCGGCCGGTGGTGGGAGTGCTGTGGGGCGGTGCGGGGGTGGAGCAGGGTGGGGGGTAGTAAACTATGGAATACGGCCGAACAGAGGTAAGTGCGCGCAACGAAATTCGTTTTATTTATTTATTTGTTTACTTACCTCTGTTGGGCCGTATTCCATAGTTTACTACCCCCACCCTGCTCCACCCCCACCCCGCCTCACCGCCCCACAACACTCCCACCACCGGCCGCTACTGGTAATCACTCTGTACTTTTTCCTATGAGTGCTGCATTATGAATACTGCTATGACAGTGTTTTACAGACTCAGGAGCTTATTTACAAGCCCCTTGCACCGCTGGTGCATCACTTTTAATATGGGAAAAAGTAACGTGCCAGCGGTGAAAGGGGCTTGTAAATAAGCCCCCCAATGTAGAGCACTATCTGGAACTTGTCCTTTCCTACACAAACTCAATTACCTCTGCAACACATGCCCCCTTTCACCATGGTGCTAGGCTGTCTGTGTTAGTATAAATCATTTTTGTGTACTTCAGTTCATGGATCTGAAAACAGGAATGTTCCCTATCATGTACCTGATATGCATTCGTGGACTTTTCGTTAGATGTACAACATTGCAGAAGAAAAGACAGGTTGCCTGCTATGCATCTATCTCTCGTTTTTGACTAATAATTTTATACCATAGATTTGATTAAACTTAAGTGTCAAACATATGACCAAAGTTGAGGTAAGTGTGAACTTGATTGGTGAATGGACACACAACCCAGGGCAGCTCTAATGGTCATTTTGCAGTGTATGTTTGGTACATGTAGCACATGCTATATCTGTGAAGTTGTGACAAATATAGGATGTACTTGCTAGCACACTGATGGCAATCACTTACTCACTTTACAAAGCAGCAAATTGCAATACCACCACTAGGGTTTCCAGTCTAATGTGCCTTTTATATAAGTCACCTGCGCTTCAGCTACATTTGTACATACCATTGTTAGGTCAGCCATCGTTGCACAGCAAACATTCATGCAAGGATGCCAACCTGAAATATAGCTTGTACCATTTACCCATTTAAAAAAAAAAGTTCTACAGGTTGTCATACCAACATTGTATATCATATGATATCTTCTGCTTTGCAATTTTTATCATTCACCATGTACTGGTCTCTCCACCATAAATGGAGGACATGAAATGTCAATTTCTTGAGACAAAACACCAAGGAGCAAGGTCCAACTGGCATGCCAAAAACCAACAACCACTAACATAGAGGATGAGCCTGTAGATGTCCAGGACCAGTCCATGGGGAATACCTGTCATGTGACTTGTAGATGAGAGGAATGTTTCAGTGCGGAGGAATGTACAATTGTCACTATCCCAAAAACATTACATTGACAGTCCATAGATGGATAAGAGATCAACCAGTGCTCAAGCAAATGGAGGGCAGTTCTAGTTTAGGGGTACATTGGCATGATAAGTAGCACAGGACAATGGAGAATTTGGCCATGTGGCAAACAGAAATGCTAACAGGCAGTTTTTCTTAGCACAGTAAAATCCACATCTTCTTCCTCTGATGTATGTGTTGGCTCAGGTGAGGGTGGTTACGAAGGTCCCGGAGCCAAAGAAGGCACACATACACATCAGGAGCTGAAGACGTGGAAGGCAGGTTCACGGCAGCATTTCCCTGTGCCAACAGGTAAGAAAGCAATGCACTGAGGAGTTCTTGCTAGTTTGCCAGCGCAGCAGCTACATCATAGTGGTAGGCAGCCATTACGGAAATTTAGGAGTCCTGCATCCGCTCCATGAACTCCAGAATGGTCTGGTTGGCCCCCAGCCTGTTGGCAACTTTACTGGTGCCACTTGTGCAGGGCATTTTCTTGTGCCTCTGCTGCATTACAACAGCGATGTCAGCTAGGGACCTGTACAAGCCATGGAGCGGAGAGTTGGTGCCTTTTTCAGGCTCTGCACTGCCCCTATTGGAGATGAGGCACCGACGGACTCCCTTTAGGGTGGCTGCCATGGTTCCATCACCGTCCACACCTCCTCTGCCGACTGCCTCTGCACTTCAAGAACACATTGTTCAAAAACATTTGGCAGGTCTGCGAGTCTGGTGGTTCAGATGTGGGGGGAGGTGGTGTTCGATGGATGCCAGACAGGTATGTGAAGACTCCGCAATGCAGCTTGTCCTTCTCGTGACAGAAAAGGGGGTTTGAATGAATGCAAACAGTTCCTGGAGGATGTCTTGATCCAGGCTTGGCTCACTGTCACCCTCCACAGAATCCACTCCCAGGACAGGTTGCCGCTCAGGATAGGATAGGATAGGATACGTATTTATATAGCGCAGCGAATGCCGAAGCGTCTTGCCGCTCATACAACACAAAGGGGGAAACGAAATCCTCAAATACAAGCCTCTTGAAAGAGCCATGTCTTTAAGATTTTTCTGAATGTCTGATGGTTATGTATAGAATTTAAAGAGTGGGGAAGCCTATTCCAGAGTCCGGCGGCACGAACCGAAAAGGCTCTGCTGCCCCATCTAGCTTTCCTAATCCGATTAATCTTGATGAGACTCTGAGTGCTAGATCTTAGCACACGGCCGGCGGTATGAGGAATAAACAGCTTCTGAACGTCCCTAGCACCACGTCCGAAGACAGCTTTGTGTACCAGGCAGATAGCTTTAAAATCTATACGCAGATGGACAGGAAGCCAGTGTAATGCAATGATTCCCTCTGAGATCGATTGATCTCTTGGGACGTCCAATAATAACCTCGCCGCTGCGTTTTGGAGAGTCTGCAACCTTCCTATCTGCGTCTTGTTTATCCCTAGCAATAAAGCGTTGCAGTAGTCGAGTCTGGATAGGACAAGTCCCACTACCACCGCTTTGCGCATTTCGGCGCTGATGAAAGGAAAAATCTTACGCAGCGTCCGTAGAAGGAAGGAGCAGGATGATGCAAGGCTGTTGACATGGGCTGAAAAATTCAGCTGATTGTCAAACAGCATGCCCAGATTTCTCACTTTGGGCACGGGGCAGGGACACTCCCCAGCCCTTGCCGGCCACCAAGATCTGTTCCACAAGGGACTTCCATGACCAAACTCAAGCTTTCCTGCATCCAACTCATAATTTCTGACAGACAGCTATGGAATTTAAGGGCTAATTCATTAGAATGTTTAGCCGCGGAAATTATGAGCTGAGAGTCATCAGCGTAGGAGACTATCTGGAACCCATGCTTCCTGATAAGTTTCGCCAAGGGAGTCACATAGATGTTGAACAGCGTGGGTGACAATGCTGAGCCCTGAGGAACACCACACGGCAGCTGAAAACTGTCCGACTGTAGCCCGTCCCAAAGTAAATTTTGCTCCCTCGCCTCCAGAAAAGAGGAGAGAAGGGACAGTGCCGTCCCCCGAATGCCAACCTCCTGAAGCCTCTGAGTCAACACCGTATGATTTACGGTGTCGAAGGCTGCTGATAAATCTAGCATCACTAGGACTGCCTTACCTCCCTTGTCCACAATATTGCGGATCTCCTCTGCTGCCACCAGAAGGGCTGACTCAGTAGAATGCTGTGCCCGAAAACCATGTTGGCTCGAATCAAGTAGGTTGTGGGCAGTTAAATATTCTGTCAGGGATCTATTTAGCTCCCTTTCCATAATTTTAGCTGCAAAAGGCAGATAGTTCTTTAGTGTAAGAGGGTCTAATGAGGGTTTTTTTAATAGCGGTCTGATGATTGCACTCTTCCAGCTTCTAGGGTAGGTGCCAGACTCTATTAGCTGGTTGATTAAAGCGCATAGCTCTCCAGCAATCAGATCTGGTGCAAGGTGCATAACAAGGGGGGGGGCAGGGATCTTTAGGTGAGCCTGATTTCGTCAGAGTAATCAATCTCCAAGTTTCCTCTTTTGTAATGAGAGGGAAGGTGCTAAGGCCAGAACTGTCCTCCCCACCAGTTGTCAATAGCTGGCTATGACTATCTGGACTAGGGTGCAGATTAAGGAGATCCCTATATATTACCTGCACCTTGCCTTGAAAAAAACGGGCAAGTTTCTGGCACATTTCCCGGTTTGGCCGATAAATGTTATCCGAAAGGGGCTTGGAAAGGGCCGTGATAGTTTTAAAAAGCTCCTTGGCTGAATTCCCTGCATCCTTAATCTTAGTCTCATAGAATGTCCTTTTGGCTGATATAATTGCCTCTCTATAAGCTGATAGAGCATGGTTATATCTGGCCTTTCTGTCAATACTATAGTCGACTCTCCAAAGGCGCTCAGCCCTTCTACAAGTACTCTTCAAGACCTTAAGCTCCCTATTGTACCAGGGGGCAGATGGCTTAGTCCTACTTGTACCAAGTTGTTTAACAGGCACTACTTCATCAGCCGCATCGGCCAGCCATTTATCAAAAAGCAGTGCTGCCTCGGAGTTGTCTCTACTATGAAGGGGGCGTAAATGACCCAGAGCAGTAATTAGATTATCCGCCTTTGTCTGAGACCAAAGTCTAGTTATTACCTTCGGCGCTTTAGAGCGGAAGGACGCTGCTGCTATTTCCGCTCTGATAGCAAAATCCACTACGCTGTGGTCAGACCAAGGAAGAGCTGTAATGTTCATAATTTCCAGATCCATATTGCTTGTGAAAATACCATCTAGGGTGTGACCCATTGTATGAGTCGGACCCTTGACCACTTGGTTAAAGCCTAGGGCAGTTAGATTATCCAGTAGTAAAGCTACCTCTGGTTGATTACTAAGTTCTAAGTGGTAGTTAAAATCGCCCAGAAGGATAAAAGGGTGAGGATCCATTCGGGATTCCAAATGGCTCATAAGCTTTGAGGGGAAAGTGGATTTAGGCCCAGGCAGTCGATAGATTAATAGGCATTGCAGTTTGAAAACATTTCCCAAATATATAGTAAAATAAAGTGCTTCTGCTGGGAGATCAAGATATGTTTCCACTCGCAGGTTTAAATGTGCTTGATGAGCCACTGCTATCCCTCCACCCCTCTTGCCTCTCCTATCTTGAGAGGAGACCACATAACCGCTGGGTAAGGCGATGTTTCAGTCTGGGCCCGATGTATTGTCGGTCCAGGTTTCGGTTAGAAAGATTATATCAGGGAGCGGCTTTCTACCAGATCAGCGATCTGATACTTATTCCTATGTAAAGACCGAACATTTAAAAGAATGCAACTTAAGATTTGAGACTGATTGACTTTGATCTGTTTATGCGGGTCATGCCTTCCGATGCTCTCTGCATCGGCTATATGTCTCACGTCTAAAAGGCTGTCTGGACCCCTCTCCTCTCTGACACATTTAAACCGATAGCGGCAGTTAGTGCAGGTCCACTTCTCTATATCTTCCCGTGATAGCACCCTATCATGGGGTTTGCATGGGGCCATATCTAGAGCCATCAACTCAGCCCTATGATATTAACGTACCTGATGGGGAGGGGTCTTGGCGCTGGGCACGTCTCGAGCGTGGATGGGCACAGACGAGCTTGCCTTTGGCACGCCTTTGGCGCGCATCCAGGCGCTCCCGCTGCACGCGCCCGCTGCGTGAACGTCCCAGCGCCCGTTTTGTAGACATCAAACACGCCCACCAGCTGACGTATCAACCCAGGTGCAATGCGGACCCGCCTAAGAGCCGGGTCCGCTTGGGTCGAGCGTCAGAAACAAGCAGCAGGAAAAGAGGACTAACAAATATGTCCTTCCACACAGCAGGCAACAAACAAGAAGGTAAAATCGCTTTTTAATTAAAATGTCTAATGGTGCAAACAGCGCAATGTGCAAAACTGCATAAAAGCCTATTAATTCTTTAATAATACCAAAGCGTGCTATAGGGGGGGAATACGATTAAAATGATAGTGCAATCAGAGGAAAAAAGGTTTGTATTTATATAGCGCTTGTTACTCCTGATGTGGTGTTGAAGCGCCTTTTTTTGGGGGGCTAGTAGCACGCTGCTCCGGAAACCCATAAAGGATTAGTGGTGAATTAGTGTGGTGAAATATGAAAGTAGTTTTGAGTGGTGGTGATAGAGCGTCATGATGTTCTGAAAATTGTAGGGGTGCATCATAATCATGATTAGTCTGCACCCACATATATTCTTGTGTTGAATTAAAAAAAAGTTCATTAGAATGTCAAGGTAATAACAAGATGTGTACAGCTATTGGTAGAATACTAGTTTGTGTTAGTTGAGAAAGGTGAACGACATTTAAAATGTAACGGCTTATCGCAAATGTTTAATGAATTAGCTCTTGTGTAATGTAATGCATTATATTCAAACATGTACAATATTAAAGTCTGCATGTGTAGGAATGACTACTTATATACTGAATGTAATGAAATAGTGCTTATCGATGCAACGTTTATTAATGTGTAATGTTTAATGTGTAAAGGCCTAACTGAATGTTCCCGTTTTGCTATGAAAGGACTATTTGTTTTTCTTATGTTAGCTGAATTATGTAGTCCTGAAGTGTACTTTCTCTGGAAAAGCCCTCATTTGGAGGTAGTCAGCGAATTTCATGTGCGGGGAAGGATTTTCTGTTCTCATGCTTCTATTGCAGGTGCAAGGACACCACCTTCGTTAGTTAGACAGATGCCTTTTGTTTTAGGAGTTAGGTATGGAGGAGAGCTGAAACAGTGTATCCTGGAATGCTGATAATTGGAAGAAGCCTGGGACCCAAGGACGTATCAACTGTTGCTGGACGAAGTACAAGTTTGATGGAAATTTACCTACGAAAGGTGCTTAGCCAGAGGAGGTGTTACAGAGGCATGTCCTTCATATTGTGCATTTTGTATTAGGGACAGTGCCCCGGGGGGGAGGGAGCAGATGTAGCAGAGAGCCGTTAAAGGGTCGAAGGAAGATATCGATACAGAGGAAGGACTTAGAACGAATTCAAAGCTTTAGCTACTGACCCTTTCAACGTGTATTTCTTAGGAAGTCATCACGCGCTGACACCTTTTCATTGATGTGGACTGGGAGATGCTAAGTAGGGATGTCACCTTAGTGATAGTGTAGGGACAGACTAACTGATTTTTCATAGGAATTAATGAAGACTGATTTGGATATTGGAGCAGTTATCGCTTGCTTAATATTTTTAGAGCTTCTTATTCTTTTTATGCTTCACCGAATTAGATTATTGCGTAGGATGAACTTTGTATTAATGCCCATGTATTTCTTTAACCTCGTCATGAGGTACTTGTATGTTCAGTTATTTTTGGCTTTGTGATAAATCCCCTAAAACTTAATTCGGAGTTAGTGATTCTTCAGAGTCAGAATTGATTGCTTCGTTGGTTTCATCTAAATTAATTGTTTTTTCTCCCCTTTAAACTTCACAGCAGGTAAAAAGGTCCAGTCGGTCGAGGATTCTTAGGAGTGGTAAGATAAGATAAGAAAAGAGAAGAATCCGGCGTTATCAGTTGGTAGCAGAGTAGGATGGTTATCTCTGTAGTAAGGGGAGAAGTAGAGAAGGGTAGATATTGATCCCATAGCGCCCATGGGATGGTGATACAGTGGATCGTGAACGGAGGACAACGGCGTTGATGGAAGCCGGCGGAGAGTAACGGTGCGGCTGAAGCAGCAGTTTGTGGGAGAGTGAGTATGAACAGGGATGTATGCCTGTTAGATTGCGGTGTTGTGTTGATTGTGTGATGTCTTGCAGAGTTGGTGTGAGAGTCGAGTGATTGTGGTTTCGGGCTGTGAGCGAGCGCGGTCCATGAGATTTGATTTTGACATCCCGAGATAAGAGGTTGTGGTGTAGAAGACACCAAGAGTTGAAATTGTCTGACCAGTGATTGTGGGAGTCATGAGATGTTGTTGACTGACCCACCGGTGATAGGGAAACGTGTGTGTGAGTGCGTGAGTAACTGACGCAGGTCATGGGTTGCAATATGTTGAACATCGAGCGTTTGGATCCTATCGATTAGGTACATGACTGTCTGGCCGTTTGTGGGCAGATAGTCTGAGGCAGTTGTCCAGTCGTTTCGCGGACAGACGATTCCCAGAGTTGAGGTCGACAATTGCATGAGACTGTCCGGTCGTTTGGTGAACAGGCAGTCAGAGAAGTGACTGTTAGGTTGTTTGGTAGACAAACAGTTATTTCATTCTATGAAAAAGATGTGTGAGTGTGTGAGAGACGAATTGCAAAATAGGGGAAATGCTGCATGCGGAGGAAGAGTGACGTCAGAGGGTGCCGCGCTGCGATAGGTCAGTTGGTGTGAAACCGCGCTGGGATTGGTGGTTTAACATCAGGAAGTAAAACAAACGCTGGATGTAAAGGAAAGTTGATTCCATCATGAAATGTTTTAAAGTGTTACCAGATATGTGTAGAGGAGATAGAAGGGTGGTTACTCGGGGAGGAGAAGAAGCTCTGCCTGAGGATACCCCAGCCCATTACGTGGCAACAAATGTGGGATTGCATACTATAATTTGACTTGAGAATTGGCATAAAATGACTGAAAAAGAGGGAGGATTGGCTTTTCTACGCTATGGTACTTTCAGATTGGAAGCGTTGTATCAGTTGAAATCAGTGATGTCTTCATTGCAACCTCTGCCCAGACCAATGCAGTTCGAGGCGCTACATGCATGGATTAGAGCCGCACATGACAGGAAACGAGATTGAAGTCAGGAAAGGGTGAAAAAGTCGATTAGGGCATTTCAAGATGCCCGGTGGGATGCATTGGAGAAAAGATGAAGGGTGGAGACTACCAAGGGGTATAGGCTACTCCCGTTGATGGTGAAGGTGGGAGACACGAAGAAGAAGAGTACCGAGGAAGACGATAGTGACACAGATGACAGCTTGTTAGAGAGGTTATTGTCAGAGAGACCACCCCCATATAACCCATACTCAGAAGAGGGAAAGTCAGTGCCGACAGAGGGGATTGGGGATTTGCAGGCTCAACCTAATGCAAGGGTAGTTGGAAAAATCTCAACAGTAACAGAAGGGATGAGGACACAGACACCAGCAAGTGCTGAGGCTAATGGAGTTACAAGGTTACCGGATGCTCTTACAGTGCTGGTTACCATTGGACCCATAGTGTCAGTTTATGACCCAGATCAGCCGAGAAATGGGAGTCTGGCATGGTCAGCAGGAGGAGAAGGGATTAGCTCTGGAGGGAATGGCACAGTGAGTGGAATAGCTCACCATCCGAGACCCATAGAATCGAGTTCGCCATTACCATCCACTCCAGACTCCTCTAGAGGACAGGTGGATGTGAGGATGGCGAGACCAAAGTCTTTGGCTGAGTCAAGATCAGACCTAAGAATGTGGGAACCACCAGTAAGAAACCAGAGTGACAGGATGGCAGGAGATTGGGATCGTGAAGACTCAGGAGGCCGACCAGTCCTTAGGAATGTAGTGGAAAAGAACCGTTGCAGAGATCAGAGCAGTGATAATGAAGAGTCTAGTGGCGCATCTAGTCGAGGGACCCTGAAAGTTGCTATAAGAGCAAAGATTTTGGATGTGGTGAGATTGAAAGCTGAAGTCGACGAGATAATTAGTGGGAACCTGCCTTTGGAAAGAGTGGAACTTTATGAACCATACGAGTTACTGTTTGTAGCGAAGGATGTAACTCGCAAGGCAAGGTCAGCACATGAGAAATTGACTGAAGTGGCAAAAGGGTATGAGGTGGATCTGTCCAAAACAAAAATGTTACAAGGAAGTCACAGGTTGCAGTACAGTGATCAGGAATTGGAAGAGAAGAGAGTCATAGGGTTGAAACCTCATATTCGAGAATTGATTATAGGGGTACGCGCATGGAGCATGCTTGATAAGTGGGAGGAAAGATGGTCCAAAAATAAAAGCACTAAAAAGAACGTAGGAGAGATGCCACCTCCAGAAGGGGGGATGATAGGAGTGGAGAATTACCCTTTACGAGAGGTACAGAATGGAAGGTATGTGCATGTGCCTTGGAGTAGAGGTGATTTGGCAGCATTCACTAATGACTTTCCTTGGTTGAGGGAGAAGCCCCTCGAATGGTACAAACAGTTCGATCGTTTTGTTAAAATCTAGAAGGTGTTGTGGGTTGATCTGAATACATTGTTTGACATTGTAGTACTGAGTGATTTGTGGGTAGCTTGTAAAGTTGCAGTTGATTGGCCAACTTCTGAACCAGACAGGGATTCTGTTACAAATGGTCCTTCACCTATCATCATGAAAAGGTTTGAACAGGTAATTGCATGGCTGAAGTCCAAATTCTCACCACAAGATATTGATTGGGTTAAGACAGACAGAACTGTTCAGGAACTGAAAGAATCTGTCCATGAATACTACGAAAGGCTCCTGCAAGCCTTCAAGCAGTACAGTGCTAGACACCTTAGACCCCAAAGACATGGGACAGTTTGTTTGCAAGTTCATTTTGGGTCTGAGACCGGAAATTAGCTTCATGATTCAGCAATAATTGATCTGCTGGCAGAACAAGTCAGTGTTAGTCCAAATGCAAACAGCTGACAGGGAACTTCAGACACCGTCAAATGGAGGGACGCTAAGGAGAAGACAGGGAACCAATCAAGGAGGGACTCAGTATGTGCAGTGTCAAGGGAAAGGGAAACCTGTAGACCCCAAGACAGGAATGGATGTGGCAACACTGAAAAAGACCACTGCATGTCACCTTTGTCACAAGGTCGAAGATTGAATCCAGCAAATCAGGTGCAACAAGAGACAGAAATAGTGCAGGTACCTGAAGCTGTCAATACAGTAACGAGGCCTAGATCCATGCAAGGGGGGACGATGGTCCAGCAGGTGCAAGTCCTGCAACCTCTGAGAATTCCACAGGAAAATCGAACGTACCAACAGATGCCCCTTTTCGAGAACTTTGACGAGTACAGCTCAGACCCATTGAAATGACGGTGCCTGAGAGGGGAGGAACACTGCACTCTTGGTGCAGTCTTAGAGGTAGACCAGAGGGGACCGTTTGTAGAGGCGGATGTTGACGGTCATCCTACCACTTTTTTGGTTGACACTGGTGCTACCCATTCTACTTTAAGATCTGCAGTAGTTCCCAACCTACCCCTCTCGGGACAATCAATCCAAGTTGTAGGTGTGGCAAATAAGAGAATGACTAATCCTTTAACTGAGCCGATTCCTGTGAGAATAGGAACCATCCGAGACCAACACCAGTTTGTGGTGTGTGACTCAAGTCCAGTCTGCTTGCTAGGACGAGATCTTTTGTGCAAGTTGTATTGCACCATTTATTGCACGCCCAAGTGAGTGGAAGTACAGATGAAAGACGATGATGCCACCTTTAAGGTTGCAAATCAGCATTTGTGCATAGAGATGTATCCTGTGCTGACAGTGGAAGAGCTTCCACTTGATTTAAGAGACTCTGTTTCACTGGATGTGTGGAATTTCATGGGAGAAGAGATTGGGTTAATCAAAGGTGTCAAGCCAGTTAAGATCCAGATTAAGCAGAATGCTGAGTTTCCAAGAACGCCCCAGCATCATCTGTCAACGGAGACAATCGCAGGGATCAAACCTGTGATTGATTCCATGATTAAGCAGGAAATACTGAAGGAGATAATAGGTAGTCCATGCAACTCACCCATTATGGGATTACTGAAACCAAGCGGGAAATTCAGAATCGTGCAAGACCTGCGAAAGGTCAACACGATTGTTGTTCCATGTTGTCCAGTGGTACAGAATCCATCAGTGATACTATTCAAGATTCCATGCCAAGCCGAGTGGTTTACTGTGATTGACTTGTGTCAAGCATTCTTTTCGATACCTCTCCACGAGAAAAGCCAATTTTTGTTTGCTTTCTGGCTGCAAGACCGTATGTTAACGTGGTGTTGCATCCCTCAAGGGTATACAGAGAGTCCATTGATCTTTAATCAGATCTTGAAAAAGAATCTTGAGAGTCTTGTATTGCCGCACAACTCTGTTCTCGTGCAATACATTGATGATATCCTTATTGCGTCAGAAACTGAGGACGCTTGCAGGATTGACACGATTGCCCTACTGAATCATTTGGGAGAGAATGGACACAAGGTGTCCCCAAATAAGCTGCAGTATTGTTTGAGTGAGGTACAGTATTTGGGTCACCGAATTGAGAAAGGCAAGAGGAAGGTGTCACCAGATCGGATTGAGGTGATCATGAACATGGCTGTACCTACCACTCAGAGGGAAGTCAGCATGTTCTTGGGGATGGTTGGCTATTGTCGCCAATGGATTCCCAATATCTCTCTGAAGGCAAAGCCTTTACAGAGACTGACGCACAAGGATGTAAGTGATCCAGTACCATGGGACCATGTCTGGTTTCATTCTTGGAGTTGAGAGAGGGCATGTGTCGTGCTCCTGCTCTGGGAATGCCTGATTCCATAAGCCCTTTTCATTGTTCTGTTGTGAGTGAGAAGGTTGCGCATTGTCAGTCCTGACTCAGAGTCATGGAGGTATTCGTAGACCAGTTGCCTATTCCTCAGCTACTTTAGATCCAGTGGCTTCAGCGTTTCCCGGATGTCTCAAATCCGTTGCTGCTGCGGATGTCAGCATTGAGAGGTATGAAAGCATTGTCATGGGCACCCTTTGATAGTTTGCGTTCCGCACTCTGCTGAACTGTTGATGACGAGGACTAAAACACAGCACCTGACAAATAATAGACTCACACGCTACGAGCAAGTTATACTTGCCGCAGAGAATGTAACTATGAGAAGGTGTTCTGCTTTAATCCTGCTACGCTAATGCCTTTGCCAAATGCAGATGATGAAGAGTGTGAAGGCCGTGACTGTCTCGATGTGACTGAACTTTACACCAAACCGAGACCTGACATTGTTGATGAACCTCTGCCTGACCCTGATGAAATCTTCTTTGTTGATGGTTCATGCTTAAGAGACAATGTTGGTCAATTGAGAGCAGCGTTTGCTGTATGTACCATTACGGGAGGGGTCGAAGCTGCCTGTCTAGAAGGAGTATACTCCGCACAAGTGGCCGAAATCATTGCCTTGACTTGCGCCTGTTTGGCAGCCGATCAGATCCAAATCACCATCTACACCGACAGCCAGTATGTGTTCGGTGTGGTTCATAATTTTGGACAGCTATTGTCTCAGAGGGGTTACATGACTTCATCTGGTTCTCCCATTAGGAACGAAGAGTATGTGAGACAACTGTTGGAGGCTTTGCAATGTCCGAAGGAAATTGCTGTAGTGAAATGTGTGGCCCATGGCAGGGGAATCAACTTTGTTTCTCTTGGTAATAGCTATGAAGATGAAGTTGCAAGTTTTTATGCTGAACAAGGTTGCATTTTTACTGGAGATTACACAGCTCAACATGATGTTAGCCATGGCAGACATTTGGGATGAACTCAAGCGCCTGCAGGAACAGGTTTCAGAGGAGGAAAAGGAAGTATGGGTCAAATCAGGATATGACAAAAGGGACATTGACATTTGGGTTTCAAGTGATGGTTGAGCAGTGTTACCAGATGACTTGTTGAGCCCGATGGCGAGGCAGTTTCATGGTGCTGTGCACCTTGGAAGGGATGCGATGGTGCGAGTGTTCAGACAGACGTGGTATAATCCATGGTTTCGTACGGTTGCCAAAGCAGTGTGTCAGAGGTGTGTTACTTGTCAATAAATGAATGCTGGAAAGAAGACAGTGGTTACACTGGGAGGTCAGGAGGGCCTTTCAATAGGATGCAGTTAGATTTTATTGAGATGCCTAAGTGCAATGGATTGAGGTACATTCTAGTGGTGGTATGTGTTTTTCCACGGTGGGTGGAAGCTTACCCAACACGAAGGTGTGACACCCTCACAGTGGCAAAGCTGCTATTGAGGGAGCTGATTCCTAGGTTCGGTTTTCCAACCTCGTTGGAGTCTGATAGAGGAACACACTTCCACAGCGAGATCATGAAGTTGCGTTGTGCTGCTTTAAATGTTGATCAGAGACTCCATTGTAGCTATCGACCAGAGGCTTCTGGAATAGTGCAGCAGATAAATGGAATTTTAAAAGCACGAATAGTAAAAGTGTGTTTGTCTACAACTCTGAAATGGCCTGATGCATTGCCTTTGGTGTTGATGAGTGTTCGCAGTGTCACAGATAGGAGGACTGGTCTTCCCCCGCATTAGATCCTGATGGGGAGTGTGATGCGATTGTCAGCAGTACCGTCTACAGCTTTGATAAACATCACTGATGACTTAATGTTTGATTACTACAAAGGACTAGCTGATGCATTCCGTTCTGTGTCTCAGCAGGTGCAGGCTGCCGCTGTTCCTGCTTCAAGTGACCTTTGCCACGATTTGTGCCCGGGAGATTGGGTATTTGTTTGCAAGCACATGAGAAAGAGCTGCCTGGATGCTCGGTGGCGAGGCCCTTACCAAGTAATACTGGTAACGAATACAGCAGTGAAGTGCAGAGGATTGCTAAACTGGGTACATGCTTCTCACACCCGCAGAGTTTCAGCACCCTTGAAAGAAACAGCTACTCTCACGAAGGAAAATCCAGCTGTGGCGGCAGGGCCATGAGAGAGGACAAGTCAAGCTGCGAGGGTTGCTGGTGAAGCTGGTTGCTCACCAGACCAGGCTGAGGAGGGTCACGTTATCCATAACCCAGGTATTGACTCTGAGGAAGAAAGTGACGTTGGCAGTGGCATAGAGTCAGACTGCGGAAGGAAGTGGTGCGCAGAGTGACCGAGAAGAAAGCAGAAGGGCTAGAAGCGCAGAAGAAGCTGGCCTAGGAGACAGAGAAGGTTGAATCTGAGGCTGGCTCCCAAGAGAGATCTTGTCCCTGTGTCTGAGGTCTCTGAATCAGAAGAGAGTGAAGAAGAACAAACTCAAAGTCTGAGAAGGTCAAAAAGGACAAGAGTGCCTTGCCAGGGATCCGCAGCCCCGGAGTGGACTTACACAGTAACTGATGCCGGTAGTAGTGAGTTCCGGGAGGCTCAGGTCCGTGAAAGTGATCAGCAGGAGTCCTCAACTGAAAATCGATGTGGAACTGTTAGTTCCAGGACTTGAGATTGAAGGGATGTAAACAATCACGGTTCGGAAACCTCCAGTTTTGAGTAAGGTATGAATCCTGATATTGCACAGATTGGTCTTTCCATCGTTTGCATTTGAACCACCACCTCACCAAATGGTAGATGCTCGTCTTGAAATTTTGCATCACGTTTTAGCTGCAATCGAATCTGAACTTATTGTGGATTGCGAATGAACTGTGTTTTGTAAATAAATGTTTAAAAGAAGATAACCTAGGCCCGAGAGGAAGAAGAAGAAATTCAGGGACTTTCCGTAGAAGAAGAAAGAGGGTTAAAGAAGTCTTTTTGAACTGTGTAAATAAAGAACTAAGGGCCATATGTAGGTAGAACGTGTTTTGCAATTCTCTAATTGCAATTTTTAGGGAATCGCAATTAGAGAATTGCAAAACGGAATGTAGGTAGGATTAGCAAATAATTATGCGAATCCTACATATTCCTTAATTGCGAATTGCAAATTGCAATTCGCAATTAAGGAATACCTCCCCATTCATTCCTATGGGCCTAGAGGCCCATAGGAATGAATGGGAAGACATTCTCAATTTGCAATTCTCAATTAGAGAATCGCAAATTGAGAATGCAATTTCAAGTGTGCCAGGGTGTCAAAAGGACACCCTGTTGCACCCCTGAAATGAGAATGGGTGCACATGTGGCACACATACATGCCCTAAGGACATGTGTGTGCACCACATGCCACTTTGAAAAATGCAAAAATATGCATTTGTGAAAGAAATCGCAAATTACCACCAACCTGTAGTTGGTGGTAATTTGCGATTCCTTAAGGCCAAATTGCACTTTTTTGGTGCTTCTTACATTGCATTTAAGGAATCGCTAAATTTGCGATTCCTTAAATGCAATTGCAAAATAAGGAATCGCAAATTTAGCGATTCCTTATTTTGCACGCAGATTTGCCTTCCTACATACCACTTAGCAAAATTGCGATCGCAAACGCCGAAATTCGGCGAATTTCGGCGTTTGCGATCGCAATTTTGCTTTCTACATATGGCCCTAAAGTACTGTAAAGGGAATTTCCAGCACTTCTGGAGGGGTGTCTGAACTGGTTAAACGGCAACTTGTGTTGGAGAAAGAGACTCTAAGTGTTCGTTTGCTGAAAACCAAGCCAACAACGAAAATGGAGGCTGGAAATCCAAACCGTATGTCCAAATGTATGATAGGTACACTCATAGGAGGAGTGATAGTTTCAATAGTTGTAGTTATTATAGTGTCAGTTGCTAATCCACATGAGGATGAAGCTGTAGAGGTGAAGGGAACACCTACACCCTATACTTCAACCAAGAAAGAGGGTATCATAGGAAAAGAAAAGGCTATGCTAGATCAGAATAATAGTAGATTTCCTGTAGATTTGTCTAGAGGTGGTTCAAGCTTAATTCATATGCCAAGCTGCTATATGAGTATGTGGAGCCGATGGATGCAAAAGATTGTTATCTGTGTATGCAGTTGCCTGCCTCAGTGGACGAGTGTATTAAGTACCATCATCTTCCACTGACGTATGGAATTTCATGTAGTTTGTTGCTTAGTATGTTCTATGGGAGAGGCCAGTATGAGTACTTCTTTTCAAATTGATGCAGTGCTTTCAGAGGTACCAGCTTACAAGCACCTGAATAAGTATGATTAACATAAGCAGGAAGATAGGATTGGAAAGTATTTCATACCGACTACAACTTTAGATACAGCCTATGCCCTTAGACATAATCTAACCTGTTCGCTAACCAGTGTAGAGAAGATATTTGTAGACCAAGTAGAAGATAGATATAGTCAGCTAACACAAACACGTAACACTGGAGAAAGTCCAGTAGATTGAACAGAGGAGGAGAGAGCTCACCGAGCAAAGGGGAGTTATGGCCCTATAGCATTGGACTTAGTGCAAAAGGGGAAGCTGTGTGTGAAACGTGTGCAGACCTATTATGATATGATCTATGTGGGACAGAGCACGTGTGATCATGTTTTCACTATGGAAGAGTCCGCATAGAACTTTTTGCAAGGTCCGGTGCAAGTGGTGCCGAAAGTATATTATGTGTGTGGAAAAAACGCTTATGTGAGATTGGCTGCAAATTGGTATGGTACATGTTATATGGGAATTATTTTTCCTAACATCTACCATGCAGAGGAATTAGAACTTTTGGAAGGTGAAAGTATTCTAGAGCAAGGAGAGATGCAAGTGCAGGAGCAGTGATTGGAGATATCGTTGGAGCAGTAATACCAAATTTGGAAGTGATCTTGAATGATGTAAAGATTAGAATGTTGGCGACTGTTGTGGACAAGTTGTTGACTAATACAGCTAAGTCGTTGATACTTGTTGATGAAGAGATGTTGTTGATAAGGACGATGGTGATACAGAACCGTCTTGCTTTGGACGTGTTATTGGCAAAAGAGGGCGGAGTCTGTAAAATGTTGAAGGTTCAAGAGCGCTGTACTTATATACCAGACCACAGCAAAGATCTGGAGAAACATATAAGTAACATCACTGTGATCCATCATGAGATCCAGGATCTGACTGAAGAGGGTGTTTGGGAAAAAGTTGGTAAAGGATTTGGCAGAGTGGGAAATTGGTTTGAGAATTTGGGAAAAGGTATTCTTGGTTAAATTCTGAAGCCTAACATTATCATTGTGGTCTGTGTGGTTTGTTTGTGGGAATTTGCTAGAGCTTATCAGTGGTACAAGGTGAACTAAGTTGAAAGGTCCCTTAGGGAGCAAGAGATAAGGATGGCTACACTGCAGGACAGTCACTACCAGAATATCAAGAACATAGAGAAGTTCCGACAGGGAAGACTGGTTACGAGCTCTGTTTAGGTCGGTTCTTTCTCCAGGGAATGGTAATTTTGTGATGACACTAGTCATCAAAGGGGTGAACTGATAGAGCGTCATGATGTTCTGAAAATTGTAGGGGTGCATCATAATCATGAATAGTCTGCACCCGCATATATTCTTGTGTTGAATTTTAAAAAAAACGTTCATTAGAATGTCAAGGTAATAACAAGATGTGTACAGCTATTGGTAGAATACTAATTTGTGTTAGTTGAGAAAGGAAAACGACATTTAAAACGTAATGGCTTATTGCAAATGTTTAGTGAATTAGCTCTTGTGTAATGAATGTAATGAAATAGTGCTTATCGATGCAACGTTTATTAATGTGTAATGTTTAATGTGTAAAGGCCAAACTGAATGTTCACGTTTTGCTATGAAAGGCCTATTTGTTTTTCTTATGTTAGCTGAATTATGTAGGCCTGAAGTGTACTTTCTCTCGAAAAGCTCTCATTTGGAGGTAGTCAGCGAATTTCATGTGCGTGGAAGGATTTTATGTTCTCATGCTTCTATTGCAGGTGCAAGGACACCGCCTTCGTTAGTTAGACAGATGCCTTTTGTTTTTGGAGTTAGGTATGGAGGAGACCTGAAACAGTGTATCCTGGAATGCTGATAATTGGAAGAAGCCTGGGACCCAAGGACGTATCAACCGTTGCTGGACGAAGTACAAGTTTGATAGAAATTTACCTACCAGAGGTGCTTAGCCAGAGGAGGTGTTACAGAGGCGTGTCCTCCATATTGTGCATTTTGTATTAGGGACAGTGCCACGAGGGGGGAGGCAGCAGATGGAGCAGAGAGTCGTTAGAGGGTAGAAGGAAGGGATCGATAGAGAGGAAGGAGACTTCGAACAAATTCCTAGCTTTAGCTACTGACCCTTTCAACGTGAGTGTACTTCTTAGGAAGTCTTCACGCGCTGACACCTTTTCATTGATCTGGCCTGGGAGATGCTAAGTAGGGATGTCACCTTAATGATAGTGTAGCGACAGCCTAACAGATTTTTCATAGGAATAAATGAAGACTGATTTGGATATTGGAGCAGTTATCGCTTGCTTAATATTTTTAGAGCTTCTTAGTCTTTTTATGCTTCACCAAATCAGATTATTGCATAGGATGAACTTTGTATTAGTGCCCATGTATATCTTTAACCTCGTCATGAGGTGCTTGTATGTTCAGTTATTTTTGGCTTTGTAATAAATCCCCTAAAACTTAATTTGGAGTTAGTGATTCTTCAGAGTCGGAATTAATTGGTTAGTTGGTTTCATCTGAATTAAATGGGTTTTCTCCCCTTTACACTTCACAGTAGGTAAAAAGGTCCACTCGGTCGAAGATTCTTAGGAGTGGTAAGATAAGATAAAACAAGATGAGAATCCGGCGTTATCAATGGATATTAGTCAGTTCTTTAGAGTGAGAAGGATAGCGAAGGGCTAGAAGGGGAAGAAAGCTTTGCATTCATATAGCACCTGTTACCCCTAATGGGTGTTGAAGTGCTTTTCTGGCGAGTAGCACGCTACTCCAGAACCCATAAAGGATTAGTGTTATAAATTAATATAGTGAAATATGAGGTAATTTGAGTGGTGGATATGTTATTCAGTTATTTGGATAGAGAAGGGTAGGTAGCAGGATAGAAGAGGGAAAGAGGTTGGTATTTATATAGCACTTGCAACCTCTAATGGGGTTTTGACGTGCTTTTTTGGGGAGTAGAATGCTACTCTGGAGCCCATAAGGATTAGTGTTGAATTAGTATGGTGAAACAGGAAAGTAATTTGAGTGGTGGATATGTTAGTCAGTTACTTGGATTGAGAAGCGTTGGGGAGGGGCAGAAAAGGGAAAAAAGGTTTGCATTTATATAGCGCTTGTAACACTGATGGGGTGTTGAAACGCTTTATTGGCGATTAGCACGCTACTCTGGAACCCATAAAGGATTAGTGGTGAATTAGTATTGTGGAATATGGAATTTGAGAGGGGAACATGTTATTCTGCTATTTTGATTGAAAAGGATAGAGGAGGGATAGAAGAGTGAAGTTTGGCAAATGCTGTAAATCCTGCGATAACCCTGGGAAAGAAACAGTGTAGCCTTTTTGAACCGCACACCTAGAGATACAAAGGCAGGTCTAAATGGGAATGGAGTTTATGGGTGGGGGTAGCAAGCGCAGAGTTATATTCTGAGAAAAAACACGGCCTCATAAGCGCAGGGTGCTGGCCTGCTCCTGGTTGCCCTAGTGGCCCGAAAGAACAGGGCAGGCTCAGTACGCAACGCGTGGCTAACATGCTCGACTTGATGCAGACGAGGCTGAGCTCAGCAGTTTATTGCAGTCTCATGGTAATTAGACGGGTAGCACCCCCTCCCCGGGGCTGCCAGTCTGACGCAGGCGTAAAATACTGTTACACTTGACTACAGCAGTGTAGCAGCTAGGCTGATTGGATGCTAAGACTCACCAGGTGCCCCAACCATGGAGCACAAATGCACCATATGCAAATACTTGGCTACCTCCCTACATTGAAGCTGCTACCCAATAAGTGTTGAGACAGACCCCCAACCTCCCCATCTGATCAATGAACCCTGCCACAGAACCTCTTCCTCTGGAGCATCTGCACTCCCTTTCTTCAAATACCACACAGGACCAGAGAAAGCCGCTCTTTTCTTTGTTGGTGACTGCTGCGCTATTCTGCAGAGGTCGAGTACCACCGACAATCTACCTATAGCTTTCCCTTTCAGGCGAGGGGTGTGCTTTTAGTGCAGACATTTGTGAACTATTCAGCTAACCACATGAATCACATAACGGTCCACAAAAGTGCTAAGGCAGCTAAGCGTTGCTAACAGGCCTACACAGTGAAATGGTACTCACACTCATCCCCTCGAACACACACACAGATCGGTCATAACTCCCACTGCTATTACCTGCGTTTGCTGCCATTGCACCCACAATACCCCTTTGAAGGCACCCCTAACCACCAGCACTCATACCAGCCTCACCCTTTATTTGGTTGTCTTCTGGCAGGCAACATTTCCACATGACACAGGGCGGTATGCATATGCCTCTGATTCACAAATACAACTTCCACAGTAGGACCCATCAGACATTACTTCACCCACCCCCTTTTCTACCGACTCATTGTACATCTCCATCCCTCCTTTCTCTGGTGTAGTCCTGTCAACTCTATACATCATTCCGTCACTACCCCCATCAACTGCAATCTGTAAACCTTGTTGAACCATCACCCTAATCCCAAACCTCATGAACTCCCATAACTAGCCCAGGTCTTCTCAGCTTCAACAAACCCCTCACTTCACAACCACAGCATACAGTACCCAACACGTCCTCATACCGCAATATGATCCTATTCCAGGCAACCACCTAATTGTTACACATACCACTCAGGAACGCAGGACTCTACAGACCCTTCGGACGCACTCCCCTCCACCATTTTCTAATACCAGTTATTCCCTTTCCGAAGTCATATTCACACCACTGGTAGTTAACAATCCCCTTACCTCTTCACACCCTTTACTTTACTATGGTCTCTCCTTTAGTTAACCGAATGCATCTCGTATATATCTACTCATCCACCCTCTTCTCATTTCCCCACCCACTTCTACATAATTGATCCCCATGAAATACTGATCCTACCTAATCTGAGGAGCACAGCTCAAAGCGTATTTTATTGAATGCATTTTTATATAGTGCCGACTTTATCCATAGGTGTCAGAGCGCTTTACAATAGAACCAATAATTGAAAGGACATGTTTGCACATGCAACAGACGACTGCCTACGTCCAGGACTTGCCACCAAATAAACGGAGGCTTCGCCAGCCTTAATCACCGTTAGAATGGCGATCGCGTGCCCTACCTATTTTAGTCACCTTTTCACTGCATCTACACACTCTAGGCCCCTCACTCCCACTGCATCATATGGCGAGGAACAAAAGATCTCCGCTAAAGAGCCCCTTTATGGGTGCCCATTGGGTATTGCAGCGCCGACCCGATGAGGAGAAGGTCCATATGATGAAGCATGACACCTAGCTGGCTGGGTGTGTGAGGACCCTAGTTCCGACAAGAAGGATTCCCCCCTCCTGTCTCCTGGAGCTACCCAGTTTGCACTTACAAACAGGGGTTCCTTGACTTTTTGAATTTTTGTCTCTGGCACTGAGAATAGAGGAACTGCATATCTTTAGGTAATAGATTGCTTGTCTTGCCCCTTTGAAACGTGCGCATCTATATGCATCCTTCATCTGCAATATTAAGCATACGCAATTCAACCTCTGCGCCACACGTTGTGGCGACGCATGCGCACTGTGCCCTTGGCATCCTTGAAATATGTGGCAAATGAGCTGGACATGCGCGCAGCGTGCTGCTTCATCTCTCACTCACACTCCATTTCCCCGGTACTCACCATTCTGTGGCTGTAAGTTTTTATATTTCGGTGTGCAGAGGGAGTGTGGCGGCTCCTGTGGGGGAGTGTGCGGGGCGGGTTGTGGGTGTTCTGGATGAGGCTCTCACCGACCGACCATTAGGAGTCTCAGTGAGAAGAGCGCTCATGTTTGACAGCTGTTCTCAAGAGCCTACATGGTAGGGTTTAATGGCATAATTTGTTTGCTAACATTGTAGGTCAAAATAACAAAGTTCATGCAACACAGCATTAAATGTACATTTTAGACCATGAATGCACCACATCTAAGTCGTTTTTGCCATTTGAGTACTCTGCCATAGCGCAGGCCCTTACATGCCTGCCGTGATCCAATGTATGCAAGTAAGTTTGCATGCCTTGCTGGGCTGATTGTTTTTGAGCAGGAAGGGACACCTTTCTGCACAGAAACAATATCCACTTTCTATTTGTGTTCCATAAATCAGCACACATTGAAAGAGGAATAACCATGAAGATATGTTAACGTTTCTCCTCATGGCACCTCACAACGCCACCCCTGATGTGGTATTAGAATGAGACCCATTCTCATGTTCGCAAGATCTCATAAATCTGGGAATTCTTCAGATTCAATTTTTGTTGCAACACCCATGAGGCTCCCCTATCACACTTTCTTGTACATGGAATTGGCTCATATTTACAAGGCCATGGAAAATCACACAAATTGTGCTTAGGTAGCCTTGTTAAAACAGAACAGCACAATGCATCACTGGTACATCTAAAAAGTTACATACCAGCGGCACATTACTGCCGCTGGGCTTTCAAAAACGAGGGCCATACTTTTTAAGCCCCTTGTGCCTGTAATACCTCACTTTTGACAATAGTGACATACCAGCAGCGCAAGGGGCTTGTGATTAAGCCACATAGTTTTACTGTGGCTCCCCCATTTTTACATGTACATGTATAAACAGCCAATTAACAAATATGACCAGGTACCAAACTCATCTTCACACACTGTTGACAACCAGATCCTACATAGATTGACGTGCCTAGTACTACAATAATATGCATGGACATTGCAAGTTATATAGCACCCAGTGTTAGTGGGCTGTGGTTAGAGTAGTTTCCCAAATGGAATGTGGTTTGCAAATGAGACATTTATGCAGCCTGGTTTTACACACAGCAGGAGCAAGTCTAATGAAGCAACACATCATCCCTTCTTCAATGGCTTAGTGGTGTCACATATGTCATCCTGTACCTTGCTTAACCCTGTTTCATAACATCCAACTGTAACATATGTGTCATGCTGTAGATGTAAGCCTACAGACTCCCTCCTACGTCATGTCCCATTTTCTGACTAGCCTAAATTACATATATGATGTGTTGGCCAAATGGACTTATATCTGTCATAGCTTACCATGTCCCTCACAAGGCTGATGCTGTCAGACACATCAGTGGATATTTTAGTTTATGGGAAGCTTGCTGGATACTTATGCCCTATCACTTTTTTCTTATGCAATTTCTCCACATGCATGTACACTGCCAGTTGGATGTGCTCTGCCTGCACCTAGTGTTCACAGCAGTTACTGGGAAGAGCCAGGGTCAGCAACGTGGCCTCACATACATGTATTAGGCCTGCTCCACTGGGGATCCAGCTGTACAGCCCTAGAGTTAAATGTGAACTTATAAAAATGGATAATGTATGTGAATGATCATGTAGTAGTAATTTTCACCTGCACTGGCACACAAAGGAATTCCAGGCACAAAAGCAGGGATCCTTGAACCCTGGAGTAATGATGTTTGAGTTGTAGGGGGAATTTGTTTGCATTCATGAAGGACACCATCTTACTGAAAATAGAGGAAAATATACATTAGTATTTGTCTTGCTTACATTTCACAACAGATGTAACCCAGAGAAAATCTGAGGATGTAGATATTTAGCCATCCTATGAACCTTAACTTAGTCACCATTGAAACAGTGCACACAGAAAAATTTGCAACACCTAGAAACACTTGTTTTGCATCTGATTCCATGAGTTTTGTTATGGAACACACCAAGCAACACACACAGACCACACCTTTGAGACAATGAAATGCTTGTATTCTAGACAATTGTAATAAGGCATGACAAACCATTGCATTGCTTCACATATTTTATAGAGAGGCATAGACCACCAAAGTTTGATGATATGTAAGCTTCACACAACATAGGTCTATGCTGAGATTAACACTGGGCCCCTCATTTACCGTCATGTAATGCACAGCAGCACGGCAACCCTTCACACTGCATTTCCTTGTGTCATTGTATATTTAAAATAATGTGACATTTATAAAAGATAGGGGACATTCTGGGTCATTAACCCTGCAGCATGGAACAGACAGCAGCCATACACTAGTGACGGTAACCGTATGCCATGTTGCAAGGGGACTCAATTGCAGGGGTGATTTTTTGTGTGGAAGGAGAGATACATGCACAAGGGATGAAGGCCTTTCGGTATTGAGAAGTGTGTTGCAGATTGCAGCACACAGTGTGTGCCTCATTTATGAACTGTTAACCCAGGGCAGCAGCACAAGAAATCTTGCAGCACTGGTCTGTATCAAAACAAAAGGGCATGAATGTGCCATTATGTATGACATGCACTACATACTGGTCCTTTTACCCTACTTCAGCACACAATGGTTTGGCATGTAGCAAAGTACTCATCCTTGCACTCCGGTGCAAATGTGCCTGCTTTGCCAGGCAGATTGCTTTTGTGTTTGGACGGAGAACTACCTGCCCCAAAAGATGAAAATAAATGGGCTTATTTGCAAGCCTCTTGTGCCGCTGGTGCCTCACTTTTGAAATGTGAAAAAGTGACATATTGGCGGCACATGGGTGCTGAAAATAAACCCCTATAACATTTTCAATTGTATCTGTATGATGCAGAATGCAGCACAATGCAGCACACACAAGGTGAAATATCCACAATTTGGCGAGGTGCACCTCCCTATTTATACCATGGTGGCATTAGGGAGGCACTATGAGGTGATTTAATTAATTTCTAATTGGTTCTTCCATGTTACATGTGTGCTGCATTCTACAGTACACATCTATCAAGGAATTTTCACATTTATTTATTTATTTCTGGAGTTTTATATTGTGCGAACTTGACCCGAAGGTATCAGAGCGCTTTACATGAGCACCAGTTACGTTACACAAGGACACATTCACTTTTGCTGGGTACGGGGAGATTCAGTGATTTTCCCAGAATCAAAGGATGTTGAGCGTCATTGCCGAGACACGGACCCTGTTCCCCAGATTGAGATCAACCGCCCTACCCCATTAAGCCACATCCTCTCCCCTATCTTGAATATGAGCAGGGAGGTTTCCCTTCCAGCACTGACTCAATCAACCCAGTTAGACAAGCACCATTGCACCATACAGCAAGGATGAGTTCATTGGCTCATGGCAGGCCATTGTACCCAACGCAGGGAGAATGGGCAGAAATGCAACATATCTTGGAGATTGAGCACAATTCATACCTTTTGTTTTAATGCAGGGTACCACAGCAAGACTCCTTGCAGCACTGCCCAGCCCCAAAAAAACATACATGAGGCTCTAAGTGTGTAGTAGACCATGGATGTTGTGTCAAAACACCAACATCAACACCCATGCTACAATACATTCACATATAGCACTGGCTGGAAGGTAACCATGATTACACGTCCTCAAAAAGCCACACAGCGTGACTCTACATGGCCTTGAAAATGTTCGCCGAACCATTGTGCTACCAGTATAACTCATGAAGGGACGTACAAGTGGTGATGTGGTGTCTTCATGAGACCCTATGGAGCTTTTTCATCTGCTCTTTGCACCGCTGATGTGTCACTTGTTTAACGTGACCAAAGGGACACTCCAGTGGCGCAAGGGGCTAATGTATAAGCCCATATGTATTTTGCAGGGTATTGTGGGATTTGTAGTTCAGATGGGTTCTGGTATAAGTACACTTGCATGTAACACTTCACAGGGGTGGCAATGGCCTGGTACTGCACTTCTGACATGTGTGTGTTACATGATGGATCTGGAGTGAGCTGGGCAACATCTAACTGTCCAGTGTACGTGACAATTATGTGACACTCAACTGTAATTGACACATATACCTTCCCTTTGCACAACACATGTCACAAATGAAGATTGATACCTAGGTAAATGCACTGCATACATTAGCTTGTTAGCCACATTGACCCTTGCTGAGACTTACCCTGTGGGTCTTGCAGTTCCTCATGCTCAGCACTGTCCTGTCCTGGAAGTCCTGCCACCAACTCCTCTGGGATGACAGCTACCACCCGCTCCTCCAGGTCTCCATTGCTGCCTTAAGGTTTTGGGCCACTTTCTCTTTGGTCTTGTGCTCAATGTCATGCCAGCGTTCCTTCAAATCTGGTATTGTCTTCTTCGATTGAGCCACACAGTTGACCTTTGCCAATATGGACTGCCAAATGGTGTCTTTTGTGGATAATGGCAATTTAGAGGTGACAAACATCTGGTGTTGGTCGTCTGTCACCTCATTAATTAGGATTTCATTCTCCTCCGCACTGAAATTTAACTTCCTCTTCCTCTTCCCCTGGGTTTCTGCCTGGGCATCTTGGCTGGTGTGGGGGGGTTTTCTCCTGGCTGCTGCTCCATGGATTTTTTATTTGCCAACAAAAATTATTTTAATGTAGCTGCGTGTATTTTTGAGCATTTTTAATCATGGCCCAGTGAAAAAGTGGTGCAAGGCTAGTTTGTCTTGCATCCGAATATGTGATTCTGACTTACGACGCTTTTTCAGCACTTTGCGTCACTTTTTGATGTTACGATGGCAGCGTCAATGTCATTTTTTTAAACTTTACTCTTGACTTGCAACATGGTGTACCAAACCATAAATTTGATGCATTCATGCCCAAATAAAATGATGCAGCGTTTCGTAACAAATTGTGACGCATCCCTGCGGCAGCGCAGAGATGCACCCCTTTTCATAAATAAGGCCTTGTATACTTTATTATTCCTTTTCCCTTGCATGGAACATTCTTTAGAACATTGCCGCTCTGTCAATGTGATGGCGTATCCAGGCAAAGCACGTCACTTTATGTTTTCTTGCACTTTATTCTCTGTGCCACGTTGCTAATTTTGGGTACCTATTTTACATAAGAGTAAAATCAGATCACATAAACTAGCTATGATACGCCTACAGAAATTAGACACATCAAATATCTGTCTTGCTGTTTTAAATTTAATAAAAAGAGCAATCTCTATCAAGAAAAAGGTATGAGTTTGGTGTATGCACTTTATGATTTTTTAATATTACATTTTATCAATATATACTGTAGCTTTTGCTATATTTGTATCTGTCTATTTTATTAGAATATGTTGTGATGCTTTGCTCTTTTATTGCTGTTTTAGCTAAATAAAGATATATTGAACGGAACTGACTATTCATCAGCACTGTATGTGACATTAACTTGATTGTCTTAAATGATGTACTGCTAAACACAACAGCCCGCATAATCGTCTGACAGCATTTGAGGCGACGTGCAAGTGAAATAATCCTCCAGCCCTCTGCCTTTTTGAATGAAATAGTAATACCTTTGCTTCGTTTTCTTTCAAATGAGTAGTTGGTGTATCTGTGCGCTGACAAACTTAGCCTTATCCCCGGGACACGTAGAAAATGGAAACAGGGTTTAGAGTGACGCGGATGGGATTACTTCCCTTTGTGTGGCATTATATGAATTTCAACAGAATTGTGACCTTTCAGGCAAACCACAATAAAGCCCTCTTTATGCAAACCAAGTGCATAAAGTAGCAATTTCTTCTTTACATGAAGGCAAACATCGAATTCCCTGGAGGTCGATTGTTGCATCCTGAACTAACAAGCCATCAGAAGATATGGAGGATTTAAAAACATATTTTGAGCTTTGTGCCCCGAGAAACAATAAGCTTCCTGATTTCTGCGCAGAAAAAAAGTCTATTTTAATTGTGTTTAAACAAGAGACGAGTTAGAGAGAAGGAATCAGGCACGATTTATACTTGGACAAAGATGGGAACGTATGAGCAGAATTGATGTTCAGCAGACTAGAGAAAATGGCCACAGGCTCTGCATTCCTCGTTCTCAGTGCTGCAATTTGACAGGTCAGTTTGTTGCCGGAAGTCTGGGGCCGTGGAACAGATGTTTCCGCGTGGCGCAGGAAATCTGTCTGATGAAGCGAGAGGCTCATTCCCTTTGCACACCCAGGAAATTAAGCTACAAAGTGAGCAGCAGATATCCCAAAATCAGTGTGAATTTTTACTTACATATCAGATTGACAGTTTTCATAAATGTGCTCGTAGTGTACAGAAATGTCGCCTGTAGTTGTCAGCAGAATTTCCTCAGAGCCCCATCGCCAGCCTGTCATTTTCAGAAAGTACATCCATTGCCCCTGAAATATCAACTGCAATTTTAGCAAACAACCTAATTTTGGACCAAAACATTAGCTCATAATTTTCTTAAGTGACACGTTTTGTTCCGCAAATATCAGATTCTCATTTTCAGTAAAGGCATTTAGGGGCATATTTACAAGCGTGGCGATAGGGGCTTCGCCTTATTCACAAGGCCGCGTTAAGCTACTTAACGCTGCCTTGTAAATAAGGCACCCTTTAACATTATACTTAGCACAAAAGGAGTGGGCAATGGGTGTTGAGGTGGGCGTTCTGCCGCACCACCCATTGATTTTGACGCTGCCTCTTATTTACAAGGGTGGCGTAAATAGGGGGCAGCGCCAAAATTAGGACCAGGGAAAACCTGGTCTAAACATGGCAAAATGAGGAGAAATGCTTTATTTCTCCTTGTTTTTGCTGTTTCAATGTGTTCTGCATTGTGCAGAAAATAAAGCAATGTGTTGATTCCTTACTACCAGGATAGGTGATGTGTCGATTCCTTACTGCCAGTGGAGCTGATGCATTAATTCCTTACGGCAGCACAAGGGAGGTGATATGTTGTTTCCTTACTGTCAGGGGAGGTGATATGCCTATTACTCAGTGTGAGGGGAGGTGATGCATTGATATCTGAACATGCCACCTTGGTTACTTACTGCTGGTGCAATGCATCAAAAATCGGGATGCACTGGTTTGATGAAGCAGCGGTGAAACAGGCGCTGCGTCGATTTTCATGCTGCGAGGCAGGTGATGAGTTGATCTATTCAGCCGCAGAGAAGCACCTGTTTCGGAGTCAGATTAGGTGCTTCTGATGTTGGAGAGACAGTGCCCAGGACTCGGACTGTGGCAATCTTTTCAACTGCATGGGAGGCACTACATACATTTTTTGGCCACACCGTGGCGATGTGTTGGTTTTTCAGCCGCACAGCAGTGCTGCATCAGAAAAAAAAGGCGCTGGAGGTCAATGCATGGATTTTCTCAGTCCTTTACAGTAAAAGCCACCTCTAAGGGTCCAGATTAGGAATTAGCAACACTACTTCCACTTCCAGCAGAGAAGTTCAAGGGCTGCAGATTGAAGGAGGCAAGCACACTCAAGCCCTTGGAGAACCTTGGCAAGAAGAATACAGAAAGCAAAGTCCAGTCCATCCATCCACTGCCCATGACAGAAGCAACAAGCAGTAGGCAAACACAATAAAGCACACAGCAAAGTGGTAGTCCCGCCTGACAGCATATCCAGCCCTTCTTCTTGGCAGAATGTCCTCTCAGTCTAGAAGTGTTCTGAAGTTCTGATGTCACAGCTCCAGTACGTATACCAGTTTCTGCCTTTGAAGTAGGGAAACTTCAAAGAAAAGTCTTTATAATGCACAAGATCCTGCCTTTCCCTGACCTGTCTCCAGACACACAACAGGGGGGTGGAGACAGCTTTGTGTGAAGACAGGCATAGTCCTATTGTGGTGTCAATGGCAACTCCTTCCCACCACTCTAGCTCAGGAAGACCCATCAGCCTGGAGATGGGCCATCAGGATATACAGGGCATACCTCAGCTCCCTTAGTGTGACTGTCTAGAGTGAATGCACAAACCACAATTCCACAGGCAATGAGAGGCCCAGAATGGTGAAGCAAAAAAATGCTCACTTTCCAAAAGTAGCATTTTCAATCACACAATTTACAAACCAACTTAACTAAAAGATGTATTATTAAATTCTGAGTTCAGGGTCCTGAAACTCCATATCTTCATCCCGTCCCAATTGGAACTTACACTTGTAAGAGTCACTAAAATCCCATGCCAAAATATTGACTACCTATACTTAAGATTAAAAAAAAAAAAGTATCCCAAAAAATATTGCATGAAAAAATTGATGTAAAAAATATTGAGTACAAAAATATTGTAAACATAAATATCATTAAAATTAAATGAACATATAAATTAACAAAAATATCGTCATCCACAATATCGAAAACATGAACATCGCTCAAATATAATTTTTAACCAAAAAATGAAATACACACATTTAAAAACATATAGAAACATATTAATAAATACCACAATTAAAATAATAAATGTCAAACAAAATATATAAATATATATTACCAATTATAATTATATAAATAAATACATATTTTATATAATTAACAAATAACCAAACAACACAAATATTTAAATAAATAATTAAAACATATATAACAAAAACATGTATCACCATTAAGAATAACCAAACACATATTAAATATATTTAATTATGATAAAACATATCAAAACAAATACATTGTTACATAAATATAATATTAATCAAAGTATACCATTAAATAAATATATACAAAGTTTTCCAAATTAACAATTTAATAATTAAACAGATGCTATAACAACCAATAAAATAAAAACATAAACAACAAAAACCAGTAGAAAGCTTTAACTAATTAAAACAACACTATAAAAGAAGTCAATCAATTAGGCCAAAATTACCTCACAACCTGCAAAGATTGGAGAAGGACGAAACTCTGCCAGTTTGAAGCCCCAACAAAGGACCTTCAAAAGAGTCACATCAAACAACTCAAATTCAAAGTAAGTACAAAACTTAAAAAGTTACATATTCTCCTAACTAAACTTACAATAATTAAAACATGTAGAAAGAATAACATTTTGCTATTTTAGAGACTAAACAGGTTTACAAACCTTACCAAAATCAACACTGCAAAGAAATAAAATGTGCAGCATTCTACCAATAATAGATTAAGAATTAAAAAAAATTATAAAACATATAAAACACAGTAAGTATAACCATTACTAATTTTTAAACCTTAGTTAAATCAGCTGATAAGCAAAACTAACAAACTAAAACTAATAAACATTTTTTTTCCTACTACAGGCTGTAACAATTCCAAGAACAAAACTACACTAAAGCAACTAACTAAATCAACCAAAAATAGTAAGTTATGTTTTAAATATTTTTAAAAATAAAACCAACTAAACACCAGCCAACCTGTAAAAATTCAAACGTGTTAAATTTCCATCATAATATTAATCATAATTGTTTCACTGAACAGATAACAAAAACAACACTAAATCACAAGAAAACAGCAAAGAACTTCAAAGAAAAATCGAAATTGACAAAAACAACATATATAGAAGGATTAATATAAAAGTAATATAACAGTAAAAATGTTTACATTGCATTTATTATTCATGCCGGTTTATTTCAAGGCAACTGTTACTCCGCAGTGTAGGCAAAAGAAAGTCCTGCCCCACGCGGTCTCCAGGCTTCCCGGAGTGGTGCAATCTTCCCAGCTTGGACTTGCCGGTAAATATCTTCACAAGGGTGTCCACAAATGAAGACGCACTCCGTAACAGTTAATTCATCCGAATTCTTTACTTGCGGCAACCGGCACTCTTGTTATGGATAATTACAAGCCTTACGCATTTCGGAGTCGCATCGCTCCTTGTTCAACGGCAAAGATTGTCACGAGCAGTTCAAGGGAAACACAATTTTTCATTTCATTTATGCCCTCTGTTAGGCGTTGTGCATACTTTTACTCACTGATGCAGGCTGGTACCTGTAATTTCCCTTGTATCCAGTTTCGCCATTTGGTGGGTTCTGCTTTGTGGCATCCTTTGATTTTCTATATTTAAAACCCTCCAGTGGGTCTCCATAATTACAAATGCTGGTTTATTTCAAGGGAACTGTTACTCCGCAGTGTAGGCACAAGAAAGTCCTGCCCCACGCGGTCTCCAGGCTTCCAGGAGTGGTGCAATCTTCCCAGCTTGGACTTTCCGGTAAATATCTTCACAAGGGTGTCCACAAATGAAGACACACTCCGTAACAGGTAATTCACCCGAATTCTTTATTTGCGTCAACCGGCACTCTCGTTATGGATAATTACAAGCCTTACGCGTTTCGGAGCTGCATCGCTCCTTGTTCACAGGCAAAGATTGTCACGAGCAGTTCAAGGGAAACACCATTTTTCATTTTATTTATGCCCTCTGGTGGGCGTTGTGCATACTTTTACTCATTGATGCAGGCTGGTACCTGTAGTTTCCCTGGTATCCAGTTTCGCCCTTTGGTGGGTTCTGCTTTGTGGCATCCATTGAGTTTCTATTTTTAAAACCCTCCAGTGGGTCTCCATAATTTGAAATGCTGGTTTATTTCGAGGGAACTGTTACTCCGCAGTGTAGGCACAAGAAAGTCCTGACCCACGCGGTCTCCAGGCTTCCCGGAGTGGTGCAATCTTCCCTGCTTGGACTTGCCGGTAAATATCTTCACAAGGGTGTCCACAAATGAAGATGCACTCCGTTACAGTTAATTCATCCGAATTCTTTATTTGCGGCAACCGGCACTCTCGTTATGGATAATTACAAGCCTTACACGTTTTGGAGCCGTATCGCTCCTTGTTCACAGGCAAAGATTGTCACAAGCAGTTCAAGGGAAACACCATTTTTCATTTCATTTATGCCCTCTGGTGGGCGTTGTGCATACTTTTACTCATTGATGCAGGCTGGTACCTGTAGTTTGCCTTGTATCCAGTTTTGCCCTTTGGTGGGTTCTGCTTTGTGGCATCCATTGATTTTCTATTTTTAAAACCCTCCAGTGGATCTCCATGATTTCAAATGCCGGTTTATTTCAAGTTAACTGTTACTCCGCAGTGTAGGCACAAGAAAGTCCTGCCCCACGCGGTCTCCAGGCTTCCCGGAATGGTGCAATCTTACCGTCTTGGAATTGCTGGTAAATATCTTCACAAGGGTGTCCACATATGAAGGCGCACTCCGTAACAGTTAATTAATCCGAATTCTTTATTTGCGGCAACCGGCACTCTCGTTATGGATAATTACAAGCCTTATGCGTTTCGGTAGCCGCATCGCTCCTAGTTCACAGGCAAAGATTGTCACGAGCAGTTCAAGGGAAACACCATTTTTCATTTCATTTATGCCCTCTGGTGGGCGTTGTGCATACTTTTACTCACTGATGCAGGCTGGTACCTGTAGTTTCCCTTGTATCCAGTTTTGCCCTTTGGTGGGTTCTGCTTTGTGGCATCTATTGATTTTCTATTTTTAAATTACCGAAGGGTAATAATGGAATTTCAGGCAGACTACAAAGCCCAGCATGCTTTGCAAAATAAAGCGCACCAGAGCGACCCACCGAGGGACCAAAACACCAATTAGCATGCGGCTTCTAGATGCTTGAAACTACCTGCAGGAACCAGCCATGCCTATGATTAAGGAGTAGAGGACTCCGAAACCGGTCAGCCGCATCAAATCTCAGGACCGTAAATGCTGGTTTTCCTCAAAATAAAGGTTCGTGGTGAACAGTTGCTGTTTGAGTGCATTTTCATGTCTTTGGACAAAACTTGTGAACATTAATTACGGCCGCCCAAGCCGTAGAAAACTGCACCGCTGACTACTTCAATGTCAAGGACCACAGGGATTGAATTAAAGCAACCCCGACAAATGGAACAGCAGCGTTATAAAATTGAACCATGTTTTTACTATCCTGGAGCCCACCAGAGGGTATTAAATGGAATTAAGATACTGGTTTGATGTAGGACCCACCGAAGGGTAATAATGGAATTTCAGGCAGACTACAAAGCCCAGCATGCTTTGCAAAATAAAGCGCACGAGAGAGACCCACCGAGGGATCAAAACACCAATTAGCATTCAGCTTCTAGATGCTTGAAACTACCTGCAGGAACCAGCCATGCCTATGATTAAGGAGTAGAGGACTCCGAAACCGGTCAGGCGCATCAAATCTCATGACCGTAAATGCTGGTTTTCCTCAAAATAAAGGTTTGCGGTGAACAGTTGCTGTTTGAGTGCGTTTTCATGCCTTTGGACAAAACTGAACATATATATATATATATATATATATATATATATATATATATATATATACTTTTCACTCGTACAAAACCATTGATATTCCCCCGTTATAGTTAGTTCAGCTAACTATAACTCGCGCGCCCGCAATGCACTGCTGATGACATCACATAGTACATCACTCATGACATGGTCAGTGACATCACTCATGACATCACTGATGACATCTCAAATGACATCACTGATGACATCACTGATGACATCATCCTTGTGATAGAGTGGCAGACCTCCTCTTCCCCTAATATAACCTTTAATACACACATTCAAAAATAGAAACTACAATTTTCAAAACAATGGACATACCAATACCAGTTACAACAGAGTTTCAATGGTTTTGTACGAGTGAAAAGTCCAGCTAACTATAACGCCCCTGAAACCTATGTTTTTTTCAGTGAATTTCTAAGGTTTTTTAAATGCTAATTCCTAACTATAACGTTCCTGAAACCTATGGTTTTTTCAGTGAATTTCAAAGGTTTTTTAAATGCTAATTTCTAACTATGCCTACAGAGATAGGACATGTTAAGAAAGAAGGAAAAACGCACAGAAAGAAAAAAAAGAAATGCAGAAAGAAGCAACAGAAGTCCTCAAAGACAAAGAAAAGTGCAAGAAGAAGGATAACGTGCAGAAAGAACAAACAGAAGAGCAGAAAGAAGACTTGTTGCAAAATCATCCTGTACCCTCAACTTTTTCAGACGGATACTGGTGGTAACTGAGTCTGACTAACCAGTCCTAGAGCCAGTGCTATGTTAAAAGACACTCAGAATACAGTGAAAACACCTCCATACACTAGGGAACACTATGCGTTGGGGTCCCCCTGTGATTAGCATGACCTCCTCTGTAAGCCCCTAGTATATAATAGGGCAGGGGATTAAAACTACCTCTTAAAACGCGCCACAGGGCGTGTTTGCACACGTCACCTCAGGCCCCGTCCCCTCTGTGTAAACACGCCCTGAGGCCGTTTTAAGTAGGGAGATTAAGTCCCCTTGAATCCTGAGGGCCCCTAGGGTCCAACTAGACCACTAGGTACCTCCAGTAAGCGCCACAGAGCTGCGTTGCAGAGAGATGTAAAAAGGGGCACGGCCTAGACCACCTATCTGCAACGCAGTGCAGTGGCGCTTACTGGAAGCACCTGGTGGGCTAGTTGGACCCCAGGGTCCCTCAGAATTGAAGGGGTATTATCTCCCCAACTTAAAACGTGCCACAGGGCGTGTTTGAACACGTTAACTCAGGCCCTGTCCCCTTCCTTCACCACTGTGTAAACACGCCCTGTGACCGTTTTTAGTTGGGAGATTAAGTTAATTTGAATCCTGAGGGTCCCTAGGGTCCAACTAGCCCACTAGGTACCTCCAGTAAGCGCCACAGAGCTGCGTTGCAGAGAGGTGTCAAAAGTGGCACGGCCTGGACCACCTCTCTGCAACGCAGCTCAGTGGCGCTTACTGGAAGCATCTGGTGGGTTAGTTAGCCCCCAGGGGCCCTCAGGATTGGAGCGGAATTTTTACCCCAACTTAAAACGCGCCATAGGGCGTGTTTGCACACGTCACCTCAGGTCCCGTCCCCTCCCTTCCCCACTGTGTAAACACGCCCTGTGGCCATTTTAAGTTGGGAGATTAAGTCCCCTTGAATCCTGAGGGTCCCTAGGGGCAAAATAGCCCACTAGGTATGTCCAGTAAGCGCCATTGCAGAGAGGTGTAAAAAGGGGCACGGCCTGCACCACCTCTCTGCAACGCAGAGCAGTGGTGCTTACTGGAAGCACCTGGTGGGCTAGTTGGCCCCCAGGGTCCCTCAGGATTGAAAGGGAATTATTTCCCCAACTTAAAACGCGCCACAGGGCGTGTTTGCACACGTCACCTCAGGCCCCGTCCCCTCCCTTCACCACTGTGTAAACGCGCCCTGTGGCCGTTCTAAGTTGTGAGATTAAGTCCCCTTGAATCCTAAGGGTCCCTACAGTCAAACTAGCCCACTAGGTACCTCCAGTAAGCGCCACAGAGCTGCATTGCATAGAGGTGTAAAAAGGGGCGTGGCCTCAGAACACCTGTCTGCAACGCAGCTCCCTGGCACATACTGAAGATACCTGTTGGACTAGTTGGCCCTCAGGGACCCTCAGTATTGAAGGGGAATTAATTCCCCAACTTACAACTGGCCAGGGGGCACGTTTGCAGAGTGCTGCAAGGAGGGAGCGTGGCCTCCGGCGCAATGCCTGTCTTTTAGTTATTTTATTTTTTTAAGAAGGAGGGCTGTGTGGCCCCCATTCTTTTTCTAATTTATTGGCCCTGGGGACCCCATCCCCCAGGGCCTGCACCCTAATTTTTTTTGTTGAAAAAAATAAATTTGGAAGGGGGCCGCGTGGCCTCCCTCCCAAGGCCTTAATCGGCCCCGTGGACCCCAACCCCCGGGTCATGGCCTTTTTTAAAATAATTCTTTAGGAGGAGGGCTGCATTGCCCCCCTCCTCAGGCCACTTATGGCCCCGGGGACCCCATCCCCCGGGCCGACCTTTGTTTTTTATTATTTAAAATATATATATATTTATAGAAACACCTAGGACATGCTGGACAAACCGTATGTACCTATCACCATGACGATTTGCGTGATATTCATTAAAAGGCGACTATGCATACAATGAATCCACGTGGAATGTATTTACACCGCTAGTGAAGCTCTGACGTGTCTGATGCTCTACCGTGCATAATCCCGGCGCCCCCGCCGGTGGGTACTCTCCAAGTAGACACCCATGTTGTTTATTTATACAAACATGGGTAGCTATTGACGGGCACATTTAATACACACACACACCAAGCCATTCAAAGGGGATTCGACAAAAATTCGACCAAACTATGCAAGAAACCCCCCTCACGGTTAATAAAACACACATCCACCGCCAGATGTGTAATACTTTTTATTTTACTCTCTGGAAAGGAGACGAACCTCACTTGAGAGTCACAGCGTCCTCCTGGCTGAGCCCAATGCAGTGTTACACCCACCAGTGCCCACCCAGTGCCACACACCTCTGTGTTGTATTCCACCAGCTAGTGCGTATGCTATGACACTGTCTAGCCCATGTGCACTGTAACACCACCCCGTGAATATGTCATGCCACACTTGCCCTCGCACGGGTTATATTGCCCCATCTAACGTGCCTTCCTCGATGCCTATGTTATAACGCACAGCGCTATGCCATACATATTACAATCTAGGATCCATATCTTTGTCACAGTGCATATGCAACGTTACACTCCCCAGCACATATTTTATATTACAACTTTAGAGAATAGTTAGGTTACACAACACTGCCCTATGCATATTACACTCCAAGGCGCATATCGCATAGCACGCGCTAGCGCCTGTGCTATCTCGCGCTCTCCAATGAATCTGTCATTGCGCACAATGTATTGCATATTATATTTCACGCCCCGGTTCATCTTATATCACACTTTTTGGTGCATAGTTTATACCATATAATATATCTAGTTTTCATTCTCAACCGTGCTCTCAGGACTATGTTCTATATAACACTGCGTCCACCTACCCTTTTCACGGGAAATTACATTTTGCGATGGGGGGTGGAGGGTCAGGGGGTGTTTCTGCCAAGTGAGCCCGGAGTCACAGTCACAAACGTCCTCTTCTTCCTGAATAAAAGTGAGATTATGCTGCATACTTGTTCATATTTTAAGTAGTTCACACAGACACACATTTTAAAAACAATCAAGTTCCTAATACCCACTTTCTCTGAACAGTTAGCTTGCTGCCCCATCCACCTCATCCCTATCCTCTGTTGTCTGAATCCATGGACTAGCCTCCTCCCTCCTGCCATGCGTGGTCTGATGTGCTGCCACTGCCCTCCATTTAGCATGATGTACCAGTCCACTCCTCCTGCCCTCCATTGCCCAATTCTATGGCCCATCATTGACCTCCTGCTTAGCCTCTGTGCTTAGCTTGCTGCCCCTATTCTCCTTCCCCCTGCCCTCCGATGTCTTTGTGCATGCCTCTGCTCCATCCTTTTTGCCCACTATGTTCCATGGACCTGCCACTCCTATCTACCCTGAGTGTTCTGTTGAGCTGCCACTCCCCTCCCACCTGCCTAGCATTGTCAGATGACTGTAACCTGTTCCTGCCACCTCCACCCTGCCTGACCACATACCATGCCCCTATCACTTTCCTCCTGTCCTCCACGGTCCATTGTACTGCCACACCCTTCTGCCCCCCCTGGTCTGTTGTGCTGCAACTGCTCCTCCTGCCTGCCCCACGCGGTCTGTTGTGAGGCCCCTTCCCCTGAACTCTCTTGTCTGTGCCCAAGTCCTGACCCTCCCTTTTATCCTCCATGGTCCTTTGTGATTGCCCCTGCACCCTCCTTCTTGCCCATCATAGCCATTGTGCTGCCAATAACCCTTCAGCTTGCCATGCATGGTCTTCTGTGCTGCCATGGCCCCTCCCACCTTCCCTGTGTGGTCAGCTAGCTGCCCCTGACCCCCTCCCACCTTCCCTCCATGGTCTGTGTGTATGCCATCATAGTCTCACTGTTGCTGTCCATGGTGTGTCTTGTTTCTAATGCCCATCCTGCCTGACCTCCATGGTCATCTTGCTGCTCCTGCCCTGCCCCCTTGCTCCCAGCCCTCGGTTTCCATGTGCAGACCCCTATTCCCTCCCTCCTGGCTTGTCTGTTCCATTGTAATGCCCCTGATCCGTCCCTCCTGCCCTTTATGGTCTGTTATGCTGCAGCTTTCTCTCCTGTCTGTCCATTATGGTCAGCTAGCTATCATTGCCTCTTTCGCCTCTGTTCTCTGTTGTCCATGTGCATGGTCCTGTCCCCTCCCTATTGCTTTCTATGGATTGTTGTGCTGCACTCCCGTCCCACATGCCCTGTGCGGTGTATTGTGCGGCTGCAAACCCTGATGCCTGCCCTGTAGGGTCATTTTGGCGCACCTCTCCATGTCCCTCCTGTCCTCTGTTATCCGAGTCCATGTCCCTACCCCAATTCCTCCTGCCTACCATGATCCAATGTACCATACTTGCGAACATTTTGAACTTGGTAAGAGGGAGATTTTGAAAAGAAACTATGGTATTGATTTTCCCCTTTGAGTTACATTGAAAAAGAGGAGATTGTAGACAGGAGACAGATCAAATAAAGCCCATTTGAGCTTAAAAACATTGGACGTTTCCTGGCTGAAACGAGTCTGTTGGCATGTATGGTTGTACTACCACTGCCTCTTCCTTCTGCCCACAATGGTCTATTATATTGCCACAGCCTCTCTTGCCAGTCCTGTATTGTTGGTTTGTTGCCTCTGCCCCCCTTTCCACTGCCCTCCATAGTCTGTTGTGCTGCCACTGCCTTTCCTGCCTGCCCAGTGTGGTCAAATTGTTGCCTCTGCACTCTCCTACCTGCCTTCAATTTTCAGAGTCCGTGCCCCTGGCCTCTGCCTCTCAACAGTATCCCAATGAACAACTAGATTGCTAACATTCTATATTTATTACAAAAGTGTGGAACGCCTGACGTCATCTTGATGTAATCAAAACTGTAATACCTAGAGCATTTCCTTTAGAAATTACATATATGAGAGGGTCTTATTTGCATCACAATTATGGTTAGTGCTCTAAAAAACTAAAATAAGGACATATTTTCTGAGTTTTCAAATAGCGACAAAGAACTTTTAAATTATTTGTAATCTTTGTTTTTTTATCCAGTTGACCACTTGATTAAATGTTGCACTTAGAGGAGAGGAGGTGGTGTTACTTCCAGAGCTGCAGACTTTGCAATTGGGGAACCAGGTTGGAGTTTCTGCTTCAGCTCAACATTCTGTGATTCTGGTCAAATCACTTAGGGGCCGATTCCGATCCTGGAAAAACCGGGTACAAACTGTCGGTCGGAGCGTTTTCTCTGTCCGACTCGTACCCGGGAAAAAAACCCTACAAACTTGCAAGTACGATTCGTACGGAAACACCATTTCCGTACGAATCGGAAAAAAGACCGACCGACAGAAAAATACATACAAATGTGATCCGGGACACCGCGGACGTGACGTCCGGACGGAGTTTGGCAGCTTTTTACGTACCAGCAAGTACGATTCGTACCGACAGCACTCTGGACGGCAATATTTTTATGGCACCCAAAAAGTGCCGGAAAAGCGAAGTACGCCGCGAAGCGTGAGGAAAAGGGGGCCCGGTACGCGCGGAACACCCCCCTAGCCCCCCGTAAGTACGCGCCGGACCCCCAGCCCCCCCCGCGGATGGACGCGCCATACCCCCAGCCCCCCGTATGTACGGAGCGTACCCCCAGACCCTGTATGTACGGAGCGTACCCCCACCCCCGTATGTATGGAGCGTACCCCCAGCCCCCCCGTATGTACGGAGCATACCCCCAGCCCCCCGTATGTATGGAGCGTACCCCCAGCCTCCCGTATGAATGGAGCGTACCCCCCAGCCCCCCCCGTATGTACGGAGCATACCCCCAGCCTCCCGTATGTACGGAGCATACCCCCAGCCCCCCCGTATGTACGGAGCGTACCCCCAGCCCCCCGTATGTACGGAGCGTACCCCCAGCCTCCCGTATGTACGGAGCGTACCCCCAGCCCCCCCCCGTATGTACGGAGCGCACCCCCAGCCTCCCGTATGTACGGAGCGTACCCCCCAGCCCCCCCGTATGTACGGAGCGTACCCCCAGCCCCCCGTATGTACGGAGCATACCCCCACCCGAGCTGGGGGTCCGCACCGTACATACGGGGGTGGGGGTACGCTCCGTACATACGGGGGGCTGGGAGTCCGCTCCGTACATACGGGGGTGGGGATACGCTCCGTACATACGGGGGGCTGGGGGTCCGCTCCGTACATACATAGGTGGGGGTATGCTCCGTACATACGGGGGGCTGGGGGTCCGCTCCGTACATACGGGGGTGGGGGTACGCTCCGTACATACGTGGGGGCTAGGGGTACGGCACGTACACACGGGGAGGCTGGGGGGGTGTTCGGCGCGTACCCGGCACCTGTTTGGACATCTCCATGGTTGCTATGGGAGTTCGCTCCGTACAGTCTTTTTTCCATACAGTTGTACAATCGGACGGATGGGACGGATCGTACTTGCGCATTCGGACTTCAGTTTTCCCATTTGTACGTAAAAATGTCCGGGGACGTGTCGGAGACTTTTCCCGACCCGAGGACGTGTGGGGGAATTTTCCCAATGCGATTCGTATGGACTTTTTCCCATACGAATCGTACTTGCCAGTTTGTACGGGACTTGTACGATTCGGTCGGAAAAAACTCCAGATACGATTTGTATGGGGAATATTTTTCCAGGATCGGAATCGGCCCCTTAATCTCCCCATGTCTACAACCAAAATGAATTTGATCTTGTGTGATGTAACCAATGCTCATGTAAAGCACTCCAATACCTGACAAGTCTGCACTATATAAAACTGCAAATACACAAAAAATAAGTGTTTTGCACACTTCTGTCATTGGGCTACATGTGGGCTACATCTGGGTGATATTTGTGCTGCATTTGGGCTCTTTTGTCTCTGGTGGCCATCTTGGGAGATTTATTCGTTATGAAGTTTCCTAATTTCCTCATTTACTGCAGTCTCCTCAGTAGGAAATGCTTTCAGTTTTTTTACTTTGATTCCATCAAGAAGGTATTCAGATATATCACACATTTGCCTTAGATTCTGAATGTTAGCACTCTAGTTGCTCATTAGATCACTGTAGTAAAGCTACTGCTCACCACGGAAGTCTGCTGCTGGTATTAAAAGTGCATGTTTCAGTCTGCATATCAGAATTTTTTAATGAAATAGAAGAGGATTTGAGAAGTCACTCAAAATGTGCCCTAATTTTTCTTTCTTCAGCACTGATCATAATTTCTATGGCAAAATGAACCCCCTCATTTTGTTCCTTTTTAAATTAAATGTTTTAAGTGTTACCACTTTATTCCAATCAAGATGGCTTCAGGTGTGCCATACTTTTGTCATAAGTAAGACAGTAAGCGCTCTAGTTGTTCTTAAGAACACTCTGGGACATTCTGTCATTGGGCTATACTTGGGCTACATCTGGGTAATATTTGGGCTACATTTGGGCTCTTTTGTCTCTGGTGGTCATCTTGGGAGATTTATTTGTTATGAAGTTTCCTAATTTCCTCATTTACTGCAGTCTCCTCAGTAGGAAATACTTTCAGTTTTGTACTTTGGTTCCATCAAGAAGGCATTCAGATGTGTCACACATTTGCCATAAATTCTGAATGTTAGCACTCTAGTTGCTCATTAGATCACTGTAGTAAAGCTACTGCTCACCAGGGAAGTCTGCTGCTGGTATTCAAAGTGCATGTTTCAGTCTGCATGTCAGAATTTTTTAATGAAATAGAAGAGCATTTGAGAAGTCAAAATGTGCCCTAATTTTTCTTTCTGCAGCACTAATCATAATTTCTAAGGCAAAATGAACCCCCTAGTTTTGTTCCTTTGTAAATTAAATGTTTTAAATGTTACCACTTTATTCCAATCAAGATGGCTTCAGGTGTGCCACACTTTTGTCATAAGTAAGACTGTTAGCGCTCTAGTTTTTCTTAAGAACACTCTGGGACATTCTGTCATTGGGCTATACTTGGGCTACATCTGGGTAATATTTGGGCTACATTTGGTCTCTTTGTCTCTGGTGGCCATCTTGGGAGATTTATTTGTTATGAAGTTTCCTAATTTCCTCATTTACTGTAGTCTTCTCAGTAGGAAATACTTTTAGTTTTCTATTTTGGTTCCATCAAGAAGGCATTCAGATGTGTCGCACATTTGCCATAAATTCTGAATGTTAGCACTCTAGATGCTCATTAGATCACTGTAGTAAAGCTACTGCACACCAGGGAAGTCTGCTGCTGGTATTCAAAGTGCATGTTTCAGTCTGCATGTCAAAACATTTTTATGAAAACGAAGAGGATTTAAGCAGTCAAAATGTGCCCTAATTTTTCTTTCTGCAGCACTAATCATAATTTCTATGGCAAAATGAACCCCCTAATTTTGTTCCTTTGTAAATTAAATGTTTTAAATGTTACCACTTTATTCCAATCAAGATGGCTTCAGGTGTGCCACACTTTTGTCATAAGTAAGACTGTTAGCGCTCTAGTTGTTCTTAAGAACACTCTGGGACATTCTGTCATTGGGCTATACTTGGGCTACATCTGGGTAATATTTGGGCTACATTTGGGCTCTTTGTCTCTGGTGGCCATCTTGGGAGATTTATTTGTTATGAAGTTTCCTAATTTCCTCATTTACTGTAGTCTTCTCAGTAGGAAATACTTTTAGTTTTCTATTTTGGTTCCATCAAGAAGGCATTCAGATGTGTCGCACATTTGCCATAAATTCTGAATGTTAGCACTCTAGATGCTCATTAGATCACTGTAGTAAAGCTACTGCACACCAGGGAAGTCTGCTGCTGGTATTCAAAGTGCATGTTTCAGTCTGCATGTCAAATTTTTTTTATGAAAACGAAGAGGATTTAAGAAGTCAAAATGTGCCCTAATTTTTCTTTCTGCAGCACTAATCATAATTTCTATGGCAAAATGAACCCCCTCGTTTTGTTCCTTTGTAAATTAAATGTTTTAAGTGTTACCACTTTATTCCAATCAAGATGGCTTCAGGTGTGCCATACTTTTGTCATAAGTGAGACTGTTAGCGCTCTTGTTGTTCTTAAGAACACTCTGGGACATTCTGTCATTGGGCTATACTTGGGCTACATCTGGGTGATATTTGGGCTACATTTGGGCTCTTTTGTTACTGGTCGCTATTCTGGGAGACGTACTTGTTATGAAGTTTCCTAATTTCCTCATTTACTACATTCTCCTCAGTAGGAAATACTTTCAGTTTTTTACTTTGATTCCATCAAGAAGGCATTCAGATGTGTCACACATTTGCCATCAATTCAGAATGTTAGCACTCTAGTTGCCTATTAGATCACTGTAGTAAAGCTACTGCTCACCAGGGAAGTCTGCTGCTGGTATTGAAAGTGCATGTTTCAGTCTGCATGTCAGAATATTTTAATGAAATAGAAGAGGATTTGAGAAGTCACTCAAAATGTGCCCTAATTTTTCTTTCTGCAGCACTAATCATACTTTCTATGGCAAAATGAACCCCCTCATTTTGTTTGTTTTTAAATTAACTGTTTTAAGAATTACCACTTTATTCCAACCAAGATGGCTTCAGGTGTGCCATACTTTTGTCATAAGTAGGACTGTTAGCGCTCTAGTTGTTCTTTAGAACACTCTGGGAAGCTGCAGTAGAACACAAAGGAATCAACTGACAGTCTCTGCCCTTGTTGGATGTACATGTTTTACTGAGAATGTCAGACTTCATTCTCACATGACTGAGAAAGATAATGTGAATTTACAGAAAATATGCTCTCAGTTAGCTTATAGAACACCTTCCAAACCTCTGTGGGAAAAGCATGAGAAAATAGTTTTCTCTCAAACATGATTCATGATATCACAGCAGAAGGCTTTTTCACATGGTAAAATCACCTTAGAACACACCACAATTCCTAAAATGAGTATGGTACCATCAACAAATGATTTATAATGTAACTAAAGTCTTAAAACCTTCTATTAACTGCAATGCTTTTTAATGAGGTGCTATCATGTATATTGGTCCCAAGATGGCTGCCAACACTTCTTGGATGAAGTACTGACAGCCAATCAGATTTCACGATGAGATGTGTGGTTAGGCTCCGCCCAGATATATATGTGATTTTACTTGTGATTTTCTCAGGAACTACTGAACGGATTAACACCATTTAAGCAAAAGGCACATGCCTGACCTGAGGACTACCTCTTTGCCAAATTTCAAGTAATTCTGTTCAGCAGTTCGGGCTGTACCTTCGACTAAAGGTCCTATGGGAAAATGCATGGGGGAAACGCGTTTTGGGACCCCCCTTTTTTCTCAGCCCCCGCTTGACGAATTACCCCGAGACTTTCAGGGCAGGAGCTGAGTGGAGCGCCCCATTAGTTTTGAAAATTTCACGAAGATAAGTCAACCGGCGCCAAAGTAATTCAAAATAGAATTTTCAGATTTCCTATGGAAACACGATCCTAACTCTAACTATCTATCTATCTATCTATCTATCTATCTATCTATCTATATATATATATATATATATATATATATATATATATATATATATATTATTTTTTATTTTTTTATTTTTTTATATTCGTATGCTCAGCACTTGAGGGTGCACTCTGTAGACCGCAATCTGTTCATTAGGGCAACGCTAGCACTTCAACCTCGAGTGTTCGCCTGACGCGTTTCGGATGGTTCCTTACTCAAGGCGTAGGAGGGTAGCACCACCCCAGGATTGCCAAAGGGGGCCACGGCGCGCAATTCATGTCGTCGCCGTATGTGGGGGACTAAATTGAAGATGGGCATCAGCGGCACATCACGGCGCAATCAGTGCCGAAGGACTATATACTTACCTAATCTCATTTGAGCAAGAGGCGGCGGCTGACACTACGAGTCCCAGCAGGCGTTGGGAAAAGCCAGAAAGAAGCTCATTGAAGGATTTTCAAATGAGTGTCAGCTGATATGCAAATCATTGGAGTGAGCCTATGCGTAAGGAACCATCCGAAACACGTCAGGCGAACACTCGAGGTTGAAGTGCTAGCGTTGCCCTAATGAACAGATTGCGGTCTACAGAGTGCACCCTCAAGTGCTGAGCATACGAATAGGAATATATATATATTATATATATATATATATATATATATATATATATATATATATATATATACATATATATATATATTTGAGAAAACTGAGCCCACTCAGAGAGAGGAACAACTCCTCCTTCGTTATCCCTTTCACTCGTATCCACACCAAATCGCTTGGAAGTCCATTTAGGCTGGTGTAACAAAGCGCGAGTCGTGCCCCCTCAATTAAATATACACATCTTCCTCCACTTTACCGGGGGCCTTCAACTCTGCAGGGCGGGCTCCCAGACAAGAATGGAGAATCCTGTTTTTTGAAAGCACACGAAAAAACGGAGCCCACATATATATATATATATATTCATTGAATTTGAGATGTCATCAGTGATGTCATCAGTGATGTCACTGACCATGTCATGAATGATGTAATATGTGACGTCATCAGCAGTGCATTGCGGGGGCGCGAGTTATAGTTAGCTCAACTAACTATAACGGTGGAATTTCTATGGTTTTGTATGGGTGAAATGTCCAACTAACCATAACGTCCCTGAAACCTATGGTTTTTTCAGTGAATTTCAAAGGTTGTTTAAATGCTAATTTGTAACTATAACGTCCCTGAAACCTATGTTTTTTTCAGTGAATTACAAAGGTTTTTTAAATGCTAATTTCTAACTATATCCTCCCTGAAAGCTACTAATAATAATAATAGCAGATACTTGTGTAAGTAGCTGCTCCATTCCATAAGTACATGACTAGTAACTGGAATAATTACAGTGCTGCAAACAGAGTGCATGGTGAGTTACGTATTGCCTGGATGGGTAATTGTAGAAGTGCATCAGGCTCACAGGAGGATTCTTACACTGCATAGGTAATATCTGCGTATTTAGAGGAGTGTATTACTAGTATATAGTTGGTTAGAGGTCTATATGGATAGTGTACAGAATATTGTAGCTGTACTTATATTCGTAATTAGGCCATTCCATAAGTACGTGACTAGTAACTAGATGATTATAGTGCTGTAAAGAGAGTGCCTAGTGTATTTATAAGTGCTTGGGTGTTAGTGGACAGATTGCATTAGTATATAGTACTGGCAGGGTGACTGGAGATGGGCATGGGGAGTGACAGTGTCTTTGATAGACTGCAAGGGTAGTACCTGGGTGCATTAATCTTACCTGTTTCCAAATAGATATCAAATTAATAGTAATATATATTCCCTTATTTTTTTAATGAAAATTTAAAATATTTTAAACTTTAGTATTAAGGTCTGTAAAAGAGAAGACAAATTCTGTTCTTACATATAATTTTATACTTTTTACAACACAAGATAAGTATACAATTACATCACATATTCAATTTGCCTTTTTTTGCTGTCTTCAGATTCTATTGAATTTCACCATACACAGTGATTTCAATTTTGATCATCAGGTGACAGCGGGGAAGAAAATACAATCAATAAGATTGTTAAAAAAAACACATTTATCTTCAAAATATCTACTACAAACTCAATTCTCAATTTCCATTTTCACAAATGAACATCCTTATTAACACTGTATATAACACAAAGATTACATATATGAACGCCTTCTTTCAAACACATTTTTCAAAATGCAATATGAAGAAACATAATCAATTATTTAAACCGTAATTCTGAACATATTTCCAAAAGGCCAAATGATGTTTCTGAAAACATTTGCATTGAGGATATCCAAAATAAACTTCTGAATTTATATTAACACCTTCCCAATAGGCCGAATGATGTTTGTGAAATTATTTGTTGTGAATATATCCAAAATATACTGATTACTTCATGTTGACATCTTAGAATTTTGGCATCAAAAATATTAAATATGAATTTGGTAATTCATTAGGCAACCAAAATGTATACTCTAAATGTGCATCATTACATAGTGTCCATACTTTATTGCATTTTAAATATACAGTATAGTGTCCAGATGTTGTAGTTCCATCGTGGAAAACAATAGCCACTGTTTTACAAGTTCTTCCTGAAATTGAAACTTGACCTGCCACAACATTTTTAATTTTGGTTTCCACTTTTTGTTCCATCTGCTCTACAATGTTGCAGCATTAAAATAATATATTGTCCACATCTTTGTATAAATAATGTTGACAACATTTCTGAGTTGCATTGATGACATTCCATATGTTGGTTAGCTGATTTTACTAAATCGTTGAAAGACACTGTTTTCAAATCTGGCATTGTCAAATATATGAATCATTCAGTGTCTATTTTAGTAGTAGATGAAAATGAACAGCTGTCACATCTATGATCCCATCTGTAACGTAATCCAAACATATTTTCAATTTGTATACCTTCATCTTCTAATACTGCAAGCATAAACATAAGATATTCCTGAGCATCTTGCTGTACATTCTGTGTAAATTGTGAAGATCCAGAAAAGATATCCAGAAGATTCCGCACATCAGAAGCAGTATGGACTTTCGTTTTATCAGTTTTCAACTTCTCAAAAATATAATGTAACAAAGAACAAAATCTATTTTCTCGATTTTCCTTAATTGCATGCTATAGATTTTCTAAAAAAAAACACAACGTTGACGATTACATTAGCATAGCAGTTGATACCTGAACTATTTTCAAACTGATATCCTACAATATTAGCGACCGTGTTCTCTTCTATTTTCTTTCCAGACTCATCATTCTTTTCAATTCATTTTTTCTTTGCAACCTCCGTAAAGTCTTTATCATATTTTCGTTTTGGACGTATTAAATAGGATATTCACCTAAACTAGGAGCATAGTGTCTTCTTAACCTATTGTACTCTTTTACACAATTTACATCTGCACTAACCTTTTCTTCATCAATATCAATCAAATACAATCCGGATAACGTTCTTACTCAAGACAATACAACATATGCCATACCCTCCTTAAGCACAGAACTTCCAATATTTACCAAAGCACTGTCTACACTTAAACCTTGAGATTTATGAATAATCACTGCATAAGCTAAGCAAAGCGGAAACTGTTTTCTATGAACATACAAATCTTTTACAAGCAAAAAACAAACAGAACAGCGTCCAATCTGTTTCACCAGTTCAATATGATCAAATTTAATCTTCAAAAATTCAATCCCATCTCTATTTGCATAACTAACAAAGTCTACAACTTTCCCCATTGCTCCATTTACTAATCCTTTCTCAACATCCAAATTACGCCGTAATATTACCCGGCAGTTTAGAGATACATATAAGGTCTTTTCCAAATCAGCAGTCTTAGATATTGATTTTTCCAAAGAGTCTAATTTTAACTGCAATTTCTCTGACAAAAGAATAGCTACTCCTTCATGTTCTATTTTATCAATAGCTACCATTTTCATTATCGATTAATTCTCAAGTTTCAACAGTTCTTCATTGAATGTAGAGCATTCTTTCAGTGTTGGCATAAGGCAAATTATAGATTTCTTTTCTGCAATGCTTCCGTAGATTGTTCCAGCTGCAACATTTTCTTTTGGAAACAAGTTTCTTGGTAGACGACTTTCTAAAGCATTTTTTCCATCCTTTGTTAAGACACCAATTCTAATATTTTGAAGAATATTTCCATAATCTTCATCATTTGCTTGTCGCATGTTCTTGATAAGTTCCTTATATTCAAAATAACTCCAAATGTTCACATTTCCACTACTTCCCAAAGATTTGTTAGTGTCTTCATGAAGAAGGGTTTTAAACTGGTTGGCCTTTCACAGGTGTGAGTTGTAGTAGATCACCAAGTACAATTACATGTTTCCCTCAAACTAAAACATCATAATTTTTTTAAAAATCTGGTGCATCCTCAAATGTGCAAATGCAAGCATTAAGTTTGAGACCATGCTTACTTCATCAATTACCAGAAGTTTCATTTTGTTCAGTACTCTTGAAACTTCGAAACAAGCGTCTCCAGATAGCTTGTGGTATTCCAACTTATTTTCATGTTCTACTGGTAACATAAGTAGACAATGTAAAGTAATTCCTTTAATGTTGTGTGCTGCTAACCCAGTTGGAGCACTTACAACACAAGACAAATGTGAATCAGTTGTTTTCTGTAGATAACTTGACAAACATTTAATCAAGAAACATTTCCCCGTTCCCATAAGAATAGGTCTAAATTATGTACATTGGCAATCATTCTTTTCATGCAGTAATCCATGTTGTATCTGTTGTGTAACTTGGTGATATATTTCTTTCTGTTCAGTATTCAGACGTACCTCCAAATTTTCCAAATCAATATTGCCCTGTTGTGCTTGCTGCATCACCGTTTCCACTTCACTCATTGCTATTGCCACTTTATTTTCAAGTATGGCTTCTCCTAGTGGATCTTGACTTTGTGGAGCAGGACTCTGACTGTCTTGTGAACTATCTCTAGCAATTTCTGCCGCACTAGTTTTTTCTTGATTAATCTCTTCATTTAACATTTGGAGATAATTTGGAAACATTGTATATTCAATGCTATCTTTACATGCATTGAAAGAATCTTCATAGCAGTCAAAATCTCCAAGAAATTCTTCTGTTCTTTTTATATTATAAGTATTTTTGGGTGATTTTCGAGTGATAGTATGCCTCACTGCTGACATAAAACTGTTCACTCTTCCTTTGGAAATTACTGGACGTTAAAAGCCAAATCGACATTTTGTGTAAAATGTATCCTTTGACTTATATTTCCGTTGACAATATTTTCCACATCGATGACTCTGAAACCGTAAAACTTGCTGTCTTAAGATATTTTGTCCTCCTGTTTTCGGAATTGCACAGGTAACATACTCTTCAATAAAAGATAAAACAGTCTCATCCGAATCAGTTACACATTTGGGTGCATCCTTGAGCCATAAAAGCATATGTATATGAGGAGCACCTCTAGCTTGGCATTCTTTTCTCCCAAAAAAATCAATACCTTCGCCAATTGATGGATTTTTTTTATTACACATGAAAGACATCATAGCTTCAAATCTATGATTAAAATGTCTGCAGACATTTACAGGATCTAGGGAACACAGTTCTCCAGGTGTCTTCTATTCAATATTTTCTATATTTGAATTTGCTTCTCGTAGAAAATCCTGTAAATCATCCCATGCATACTCAGCACAGCTAAGTGTAACAAACCAGGTAGGAGTTCCTAAGTTTCTTAACATAGATTTTAATTCCCCATGACGTCAATACCAATATTCATTAGTGCCACGTTGATATGCCATCAAATTAATTAACTGTGATTCTAAATGTTCGTCTCTTTCTTCAACTTTGTCCATAAATTCCTTTGCAGAAACATGTGAAAGATGCGTTCCTGTTTTTAATATATGGGTGACTGCATATGAAAGTGCAGACAGATCACTCTCAAATAAAAGATTAAACAAATATGGAATACACTGATGAAATCTTGGTTCTTCTGAGTAGAGTCATAAAGTACGATATTCTGAAGCTGGAATCTGAACTGATCGTTCATCAGATCATCCACCTTTTCCAGTAGAGAACAGCTGTGGAAAACAACGAGCTTCGAAACTTTTTTCCCGCACACTCATGGGAGTTCCTTTTGCTTTTTTCATCTGGAACAATTGAAAAGTATCTCCTATCAGTTCTTTTGAATGTAGAGGGTGTATAGTATAATGTTAATACATTTCTTCTTTTCTTGAATTCTCCACTTTTTCTATTTGTCCACTTGAAATATCAGTTTCATCTTCTGAAGCCATTTCTTCTTCTTCTTCTACATTTACACTTTTATAGTAAATATTGTTTTGCACCAGATATAATGTAGCCTATTGGTCTTTCCTCACATCTACTAACTCTTTCCATATTTTCCGACTCTTTGTGGGTACACCATTAACAAAAATGACTACTCTCTCTTTCTACACCAACAGTTTCAACATTTTTCTTAAAATCTAAAGGTAAATACACAACTCTTCCTTTTAAACCTCTTTGTAGATTTGTAGGAGGCAGCTTACCTGTTTTAGGCTCCATATACGAATTACAGCCTGAAAAGGGTGCACAGATTGAATAAGGATGGCCTTATTTTTTTTTAAATCTTTAAGTTCAGGCGCTATAGCTATTAATTCTAAGTCATTATGGAAAGCTCTAGCTGGAATTTTGTTTTCTTCTAATTTATTGAAACAATATTTAAAAATACATTGTACAGTACCTAACTCAAAATGAACACAAACAGATATGCAGCAAATTCTTTCCATTTATCATTGTTTTTGTTTTCACTTTTTAAAAACACATCTACATTCCTAGTTTGAATTTTATAATGAGTACGTCGACAACAAATACAAACATAGGGCATCATTAGGATGGCTTTGTCTGCCAGCCATCCCGACGTGAAGAGGGACCGCCTGCCATAAGGGCAGGGGTCCTGTGGGGGCAATTAGGATGTGCCCGCCACAGTGGCGGGCACATCCCTCATATTTAACATTGTGGCGGGCGGTGCTGAATGCACCGCCAGCCGCAATGCTAAATATGCATGTCGCACATTCCAATGCACAACGTGACAGGCACCGCACGGTGCCTGCCACGTTGTCTATTGAAATGCAAGGGGGTACCATAGGTACCCCCCATGTGCACCCCCCAGAGTCCCTGGGGGCCCGCAATGGGCCCCCGCAAGCAATTCCTGCATGCCTTTCTGTGGCGGCAATGCCATCACGGAAAGGCATGTTTCCGCGCCCATAGTATTATGGCTGGTGGTCTCTAACAGACACCGCCACCATATTAAACTCTTTACCACCCGGTTGACTTGTTGACCGAGCGGAAAAGCGGCGGACGGTCTTTCCGTCCGCCGCGGTCCCCCCGCCATAGTAATATGGCGAGGGAAATGGGTGGCGGATAGGGAGGGATCTCGGGCAGATCGCCACCGTCATGCGAGCGGTGGCGATCCGCCCGAGATCCTAATGGGCCCCATAGTTGGGATTTTCACCGGACACTACTTTAAACTTTGTTATTTCTTTTTCAAACTTCACATCAGTACTATCTTCCATCTCTTCTTCAACACCTACACTTATCAAACTCTCACTTTCTCTACACTCCTCTTGACCAGCAAAGAAACGTAACTCTATATCATCACAAACTTTTTTTACATCCATCACTGAACCATGCAAAAGAGCTGTATTAATTTCATTTAAACGTAATGCAGGACTTTTCACGTAGTATAATCTCCTAACTAACTTTCGCATTTTGGAATGATGTACTGCTAACATTCTTAAATGATGAAAACGACTTTGACCCACTTTCCTAGAAAGACAAGCCAGAGAATGACCTTGCAACCCTGTATATTTTCTCACTTTGCAAGGATCTAGTCCTTCTAATATCTTCCATTTTACTGTTTTTCTTCCATATTCTCTTAAGAAATCAAGTAAAATATCAATAGATTGTTGACGTATACTACAAATACTACTGCAATCCCGTGTAAACAGTGGAGCCTGGGTACGTCTCCCTTGAACTTCCTCAGCTATTACTTGTTCAACATTTCTAGGAACTATCTTTTCTTTTTCAGTTGGAAAGCCATTTTTTACTTCATTCGAATGACCACAGGTATTACCTGCATGCAGTAATCTAATTTCTTGAAAATAACTTTCTTCATTAAAAAAAGCTTCCATTCACCGGAAAATATTTTACAAAAATTAGTTCTATTTACAATTCTTTTCCTTTTACATTTGTCCTTCATACGCTGCATTATTGTATTTAAAGTCTTCAATCTTTTTATAATTTGGCTAAAACCTCATACTACTCCTGCCATCACTTTAGGAATTCCAAACAATTATAAAATTGTAAGACTTGATCGTCCTAGAAAAATAGGAGGTGGGATTGCCATCGTGTACAAACAAGAAATTAACATTCGGGTCTTAGAAGAACTAAGTACTCCTGAACTCGAGTTACTAATTTTTCAAATAAAACTGTCTTCTAAAGAAAATATAAAGGGTGCTTTAGTATATCGTCCTCCGGGACCTTGTAACAATTTTTCAAGCACACTGATGGAGCTGCTTGTCCCATATGTTGACAATAATAATGATTTTATTTTGGTCGGGGATTTTAATGTACACAGTGACAAATCGGACTGTAATGAAGCACAATCATTACTGCTTGACATGGCCACTCTAGGACTGTTGAAACGTAACTGCGGCCCTACACACCAGGCAGGTCACACCCTGGACTTGATCTTATCTAACTTTTCATTGATTTCCTGTTCACCTGCCAAACAGGTTAGTTGGACTGACCACTTCCTGGTTGAATTTTGTACTCAGCATCTGAGGTACATCTCCTCCCGTCCAGCTCCACTACCTAGGATATATAGACAATGGCATAAAGTTAATGACGGCAGTTTTAAGAAAAACTTTACCTTTTCTTCCTACCCTACACAAGTATGTATTGAATCTGCCCTCACAAAATATAATAGAGCCATTACACAAACAATAGATAAAATCGCCCCTATGAAGCAATTTAAATCCAGACCGACCAAGAAACAGGAAATTTAGTTTTCGGATAACCTAAGGACATTAAAACTTAATGCTAGAAAATTAGAAAAGAAGTGGAGACTTTCTCATTTGGCAGAAGATAAAACAAAATACTGGGACTCACTTTGCACATATCATAAAGCTATTCGCACTGCTCGCAAAAACCACATCACAGCTCTTCTAGGGTTCTATATCAAATCCTACAAACTTTTACCAAACCTGCAGCATGTGAATCTATTGAATTAGGCTCTAAACAACTATGCGATGAAATTTCATGTTTTTTGCGAATAAAATTGAACTCATCTATGATAAAATAATATGTGCCAATAAAAGTGTTTCCATTGATAGAGTGTTACCTGAAATGGAAGATGAACTTAAGCAGGAAAAACATATGTTAACCTGCTTTCCACCTATTTCTCTACAAGAAACACTTCTACTCACATCTCAGATTAAAAGTGGCAGTCCTGATGATAATATTCCAGCCTGGATTATACCTGGCCTGAGCGAACAGCTTTGTCCTATATTTGAAGGATTGGTGAAGCTTTCACTTAGTTCAGGTACTGTTCCAAGAGATTGGAAACGAGCTTTGGTTAGACCCATTAGGAAAAACACCTCCATTCCATGGACTGATCTAACCAACCTTAGGCCTATATCCCTCCTACCATTCTTAGGGAAACTGGCTGAGAAACATGTCAATCACCACTTGTCCAATTACATCGAACTTGTGGGGGCTCTGGACTACTCTCAGTCAGGGTTTAGGCCTAAACACAGTACGGAGTCTACTCTCCTGTCTGTCACAGATGACCTACAGATGTATCAGGACAGGGGCTTTTCAGTAATCCTGGTGCTTTTAGATCTATCAGCAGCGTTCGATACCGTCTCACATGCCATCCTTATTGAACGGTTATCGAACACTGGCATCAAGGATAGGGCCATCGAATGGCTGAAAAGCTTTCTCCTCAATCGTTCCCAGAGAGTTATCATGGACTCCTACCACTCAGCGGAGATTGAGATCTCTAAGGGGGTGCCCCAGGGCTCTTGTTTGAGCCCAACCCTTTTTAATATATACGTGGCGCCACTGGCTAGAGTGATGCGAAGATATGGTTTTATTCCAGTATCGTATGCTGATGACACCCAGCTCCTCTTTCCTTTTAAAACTCTCTCCGCTGAAGTGAAAAGTTCCTTTTCCGCTGGCATGCAGGCAGTAGCTCGCTGGATGTCTTCCAACTTTCTCCAGTGTAATGTCAGTAAAACGGAGGTAATGTTGTTTGGTGAGGCAAAAATGTTGTGGACCCCTGACTGGTGGCCACTCGATCTAGGAATAGTTCCTGAACCTAAACAGGTGGTGAAGAACCTTGGGGTTCGTTTGGATCAAGACTTGCTTTTTAAACAACATGTCAATTACACTTCAGGAATTTGTTTCCATACCATCAGTTTGCTACGGAAAATTTTCCCCCTCCTACCAGATTCCTGTAGGAGAACCTTGGTTTAGACCTTGGTTTTAAGTAGGATTGACCACTGTAATGGCCTGCTTTTTTCTGCCAATGAAAGCGTTTTGAATAAACTTCAGGTCATTCAAAACACGGCAGCTCGCCTTGTCCTTAATGCTCCCCCTAGAACTGCTTCTAAACCCCTCCTGGATCAACTACACTGGCTGTCGATCCGTCAGAGGATAAAATTTAAGATATGCTGTCTTATCCACAAATGTATAAATGGCCAAGGGCCCGTTTATCTCCAAAATAAATTTGTCCCCTACATTCCGCTTCGATCACTAAGATCTTGCAATAACCTTCTCTTGGTGATCCCACGTGCAAAAAAAGCTAGACATGGGAAGAAAGCTTTATCAATTACAGGCCCCACATTGTGGAATAAACTTCCTTTATCATTAAGACAGTGCAAGGAACACCTTACCTACAGGAAACTCCTCAAAACTGTGCTGAATGAGATCTAGCTCCTCTTTCATCTTATCCTTGCTTTACCGATTACTGAAAAGCGCAGAGATACTCCATTGGAGTCGATTCTAGCTCTATATAAACCAATAAATAAATAAATAAATAAATTAAGATAAATAAATTTATTTTCAATTCAAAGGCTTTTTCAATTCCACTTATAATCTCCTTTTTTTGTCTGTAAAATGCTGATCTCCTTTTATATATTTTACATTGTTTTAGTAAATTTTGGAATACTTTTATAGATTCTTTCGAATTTCTGAAAATTGTTTTTTCCTGCTTCCAACATAATTCTTTTCCCAATAATCCAATTTTCCACTGTTTTGTACATTTTTCTTTTCCTTTTGTTTCTCTGCTCTTGTTGTATCTGTCTGTTTTTTTTTTTTAAATTAGAAACTGTTTTTAAAAGTTTTTGGAAAAAAATCTTTACTTCTCTTACCAGAACACTTTTTTCTTTAAAAATCTGCGAGCCCAACAATGTTTTGCAGAGGGTCAGCTGCGAACTGGCGGGCTGGCTCGTAGAGGGACAGCTGCAGCCTGTGGGCTCGCAGAAAGAGAGATGCGGGCCAGCTCACACAGGAACAACTGCAGGCCGACTGCTATAAGAAAAGGTGCAGGCCGTTGGCTTGCAAATCATGCGTGTGGAAAGGTGATATGGGGAGAGGAAGCGTGAAGGTGGTATTTCGTAGACACACACCTGCGGTATATTTCCAGTCTTGGTTTGTAGAGCTACAACTGCGGGCCTGACGGCTCACAGACAATGAGCTGCAAGCCGACTAGTGGTTCGCAGATGGAGAGTTGCGAGCCGGTGGGCTAGCTCGTAGAGGAAGATGTGCGAGCCAACCAATAGTTTGCAGAGAAAGAGCTGCAGGCTGGCTCATAGAGAAAGAGCTCCAAGCAGACTGACTGACTCGTAGAGGGAGAGCTGCGGCCCGAATTCAGACTCTTGCATAAATGGTGTAAATCCGTTCAGTAGTACCTGAGAAAATTAGAGTAAAAAGATAGATATATCTATGGCCTCGGAGGATCCGCGCACCCTATGCGCACCCTGAGCGCACCCTCTGTGAACCGAGCGCGCACCCTCCTGATCACGCGCTGAATGCTAATTGGCTGTCAAGTGTCTATCAACATTCGAAAGCAGGAACTGTTGGCAGCCATTTTGTGCATCGGTAGAAGCGAGGCTGAGTAAGTAAGGGAAATAAGTGTGTGAAAGATGTAAAGGGGGCAAGGTAGAAATACTCTGACCCTCTAGTGTTGCTTAGGGGGTCCCGGAAGGACCCCCTGGGGCCCCCTTTTTTTAAAAAAAACCAGCGAAATGCACGCAGGGAGCGCGGATTCGGCCGGAAAAAAAAACCAAAGCGCGGTCTTCCGCGCTTCGTTAATAATTCGTCCCCAGTGGGGCCAAATCCCAGGGGCACAATCTGTAAAAATGAATGGGGGGCCCAGGGGGCCCCCCCAAGCCCTGAGGACCACCACCCCCAGGGCTTCATTGATTGAGGGAGGGGGCTGCGTGGCACCCCTCCTGGAGCCCTCGAGGGCCCTGGGGACCGCCACCCCCCAGGGCCAGCTCCTACAGTGTCCTGGGATGCCCACCCCAGGACACTGTTGTTTGCTAGAAGAGGGCGGGAGTCTCCCGCCCTCCCATAGCAATCTTCATTAGGATTTTGAAAGAGAGAGCAGGGACACCTGCTCTCTCTTTCAAAATCCAAACGATATTGCTTTTCCACACAGGGAGCTGCATGTCAGCAGCTCCCCATGTAGAAAAGCAATGCCAGCTCCCGAAGGACGCGGGGAGCCGGCTGGGACCATGGGTGGCGTTGGGGCTCCCCCCACGGTCCCCATCATTGTTTAATGAAACCCCGGGGGATGGGGTCCCCGGGGATAATAAAAATTAATGATAGGGACTATTTTTTTTTTATGGCAAAATTAGGAGTCGCGCTTCCTAACGCATTGGGTGCACTATTTCTCTTGCGTTGGGTGCGCGGTTCCTAACGCGTTGGGTGCGCGGATCCAAGGAAAAAAATTGCATTTTTTGGGAGATAAACATCAAGCGTAAGTGTTTTGTTCTTGAGTGGCTCTAAAAAGAGCCGTTGTGTTCATTGAGAGTTTTTGGTACTTATAAGTACCTATACAGATTCTAAGGTTGTTGAGGAAGACTCTGTTTCCTTCATCAGTAAAGTGTACTCCATCTCTCCTATACATCTCTTGCATATGAAAGCGCAAATTGTTATTGTAAATCGACCCCATTCTATAGTCTCGGAGAAAAGCAGATTTATTCACATGTTTCCTAGCTTTCTCAATCTGTGGACAAAAATGATTGGACCAGTTCCATTTCTGCCTTTGGCATGTGTTAGAATACACAAAGGCAGTTTTGGGAAAAAGTGAAATAAATTCTGCAAAGGTGTCCTTCATTAGCATTTCCAGACCTACCCCAGTCAAAGTGCCTAGGTCATTGCCACCACAGTGCACTATTATGAGGTCAGGGTGTTGGATATGCATAAAGGATTTTACCAATGGCATTAATTGGTGCCACTTTAACCCTTTCTGGCCAATCCATTTAATGTCTACATTTGGCAAAACCTAGGTCTTTGGGAATGCCTTTGTTTTCTGCATACCTTTGGCTCCAGAAAATATAGCTGTGTCCCACAATCCACACTCTAAGCATCTTGAAGGGAGGTCTGGATGCACTCAGATGGTCTCTGTAAATGAAATAGCAGTTTGAAAAGTAAGATTTTTCTAAAATGGTGGCTAAGATGCAGTTTTGAACAAAGACAAGAAATCATTGGTTGTTTGACAACCTTCTACACTGAAAGGTAGGGTGCATGTTTCTGTTTTTTAAACGCATGATTCTTATTGGTTAACAAAAACTGATTGAAAGGAACATTATATATGATAAGCTGATATGTTGAAAAGTCAAGCACACTTGCTGTTTTGATTAGCAACATTGTGTGCTGAACTTGTGACCTGTGTGCTCAGTTCAGTGTTCCATGACCTGTTTCTATGGTAACAGGCAGAAGGCAGATTTGGGGTAGAGTTAAAATTTATGTCGTTTGGTAAGGGTTGAAATGTTTAACCAATAAAAATGTGTGTTAGCTTTTGAATTTATGTGGGAAGGAATGTGATTTGATGTTTACATGTATATGTGTGGAAAATGAGAGGGAAACTTTGCCATTCTTTGGTTTTGCTGACAGGTGCACAGTGCAGAGATTCTGTATAAGAAAATCTGGTGTGTGACTGATATACTTCTTAATCTACAAAACAACTTGAAAGGTGAGATATTTAATTGTGAGAGGATGTATGTGGTCTATTTTGATTTTAATCAAACTAATGTGTTTCTCCTGCTAAAGTGCAGGGAGTACTTTTTTTTGTCTACAATCTTATTGACAGTGTGTGTGCATGTAGAAACCATTCTGTGATAAGCATTTGTGTTTTTCATGTGTTTGCAGACAGATAACTGTGCTGTTTTTATATTTTGGTACAATTAGAAACCAGTCATTGTTTATGAATTTGCAAAATGAGTCATGTTTCTACACTAAAATGTAGTATTCATAGATTAAGAAATGTGTTTTGGTATAGTGCAAGGGATAATGTTGTTTGTCTAGAATCACACAGTGAGTCTGTGTGCATTTAGGAATCATTTTGAGAGAAACATTTTGGTACTAATGTGTAGTAGAAAATGTTGTGTAATGTGTGCAGTCACCTTAGATCTTGTAGACTAGTAAATGTATTTTGTTCAAGGGATAGTTGGCTGTCTACAATCACACTGTGAGTCTGTGTGTATTTGGGTAACCATTGTGAGAGAAGCATTTGGTAACATCATGTATTTGCTGACAGATAACTGTTTTAAAAACCTGTCATGTTGTCAAGTTTTAGTAGCATTAAAAGCCAGTCTTCGCTTATGCATTGATAAAATGAGTCAGGCTTTGACACTAAAGTGCAGTACTTAAATATGTACATTGTGTGCAGTCCCCTTACCCCTTCCACAGTAGTGAATGAGTTTTGGAAACTCCTAGTGATAGTGTTGCTTGTCTAGAATCACACTGTGAGTCTGTGTGCATTTGGGAACCACTGTGAGAGAAGCATTTGGTAACATCATGTATTTGCTGACAGATAACTGTTTTAAAACCTGTCATGTTGTCAAGTTTTAGTAGCATTAGAAGCCAGTTATCGCTTATGTATTTATAAAATGAGTCAGGCTTTGACACTAAAGTGCAGTACTGAAATATGTAGATTGTGTGCAGTATGCTTGCCCCTTCCAGAGTGGTGAATGAGTTTTGGTAAACTCCTAGGATAGTGTTGCTTGTCTAAAATCACACTGTGAGTCTGTGTGCATTTGGGTAAGGATTGTGAGAGAAGTATTTGGTAACATCGTGTATTTGCTGACAGATAACTGTTTTAAAACCGGTCATGTTGTCAAGTTTTAGTAGCATTAGAAGCCAGTCTTTGCTTATGTATTGATAAAATGAGTCAGGCTTTGACACTAAAGTGCAGTACTGAAATATGTAGATTGTGTGCAGTATCCTTGCCCCTTCCAGAGTAGTGAATGAGTTTTGGTAAACTCCTAGGATAGTGTTGCTTGTCTAAAATCACACTGTGAGTCTGTGTGCATTTGGGTAAGGATTGTGAGAGAAGCATTTGGTAACTTCGTGTATTTGCTGACAGATAACTGTTTTAAAACCGGTCATGTTGTCAAGTTTTAGTAGCATTAGAAGCCAGTCTTTGCTTATGCATTGATAAAATGAGTCAGGGTCGGACACTAAAGTGCAGTACTGAAATATATGGATTGTGTGCAGTCCTCTTACCTCTTACACAGTAGTGAATGAGTTTTGATAAACTCCTAAGGATAGTGTTGCTTGTCTAGAATCACACTGTGAGTCTGTGTGCATTTGGGTAAGGATTGTGAGAGAAGCATTTGGTAACATCGTGTATTTACTGACAGATAACTGTTTTTAAAACCTGTCATGTTGTCAAGTTTAAGTAGCATTAGAAGCCAGTCTTTGCTTATATATTGATAAAATGAGTTAGGCTTTGACACTAAAGTGCAGTACTGAAATATGTAGATTGTTTACAGTAGCTTTACCCATTCCAGAGTAGTGAATGAGTTTTGGTAAACTCCTAGGGATAGTGTTGCTTGTCTAGAATCACACTGTGAGTCTGTGTGCATTTGGGAACCACTGTGAGAGAAGCATTTGGGTACTTCATATCTTTGCATACACATAACTGCTTAAAAACTTTCCTGTACTCAAGTTTTGGTGGAATTATGTATGCTTATGTAATCACCCAGGAACTGTTCTTGCAATACTGTAAACATTCAGTTAATATCCAAGTAGTAACGGAGTGAGGCAGGCCTTAGCACATGCATTGATTTCAAATGCTTATCCACTATGCATGCAGTCCTCTAACCATCTACACAGTTCTCTTTTCACACCTTTAATTCCACAGTCAGTATCCATACACTTCCAGCAAACACCCTGCCACTCCCCTTGTACTCCTCTAGTGACCCATTCAGCACCATGTACTAATCCATTCACTGTGCCAAAACCCAAACACTTATAAATTCATCCAGGCACTTTCCTTGCAGTACTCAAATCATTCAGTTAGTACCCAAGTACTCATACAGTGAGCCAGGCCTTAGCACATGGACTGCTTCAAACGCCTATCCACTATTCATGTAGTCCATTAACCACCTACACACTTGTCTTTCACACCTTCAATCCCCCAGTCAATATCCATACACTTCCAGGAAACACCCTGACACTGCCTTTGTACTACTATACTGATCCATTCAGCACCATGTACTAATCCTTTCAGTGTGCCAAAACCCAAACACTTATAAATTCACCCAGGCAGTGTCTTTGCAGTACTCTAATCATTCAGTCAGTACCCAAGTGCTTATTCAGTGACCAGGCCTTAGCACATGGACTGCTTCAAACCCCTATCCACTATGCACGTAGTCCTCTAACCATTAATACACTTGTCTTTCATACCTGCGATTCACCAGTCATTATCCATACACTTCCAGCAAACATCCTGTCACTCTCCTTGCACTCCTCTAGTGACTCATTCAGCACCATGTACTAATCCATTGACTGCACCAAAACCCAACCATTTTTAAATTCACCGAGGCACTCTCCTTGTAGTACTCTAATGATTCAGTTAATACCCAGGTACTTATGTAGTGAACCCGGACTTAGCACATGGACTACTTCAAACGTCTATCCACTATGCATGCTTGCCTCAAATCACCTGTACAATTGTCTTTCACACCTTCAATTGCCCAGTCAGTATCTATATACTCTAATAAACATCCTGTCACTCCCCTTGCACACCTCCAGTGATTCATCCAGCACCATGTACTAATCTATTCACAACCCAGAAACTTAAAAGATTCATGCAGGCACTCTCCTTGCAGTACTCTAATGATTCAGTCAGTACGCAGGTACTCATGCAGTGACCCAGGCCTTAGATAATGGACTGCTTCAAATGTCTGTCTAGTATGCATGCAGGTCTCTAACCACCTACACACTTGTCTTTCACACCTTCAATATCCCAGTCAGTATTTATACAGTTTCCGCAAACACCCTGTCACTCCCCTTACACTTCTCCAGTGACCCATTCAGCACCATGTACTAATCCATTTACTGCGACAAAAGCCAAACACTTATAAATTCACTGAGGCACTCTCCTTGTACTTCTCTAATGATTCAGTCAGTACCCAGGTACTTATGTAGTGAACCCGGTTTTAGCACATGGACTACTTCAAATGACTATCCACTATGCATGTAGGCCTCTAACCACCTACACAATTGTCTTTCACACCTTCATTTGCCCAGTCAGTATCTATATACTCCAATAAACACCCTGTCACTCCCCTTGCACACCTCCAGCGACTCATTCAGCAGCATGTACTAATCTATTCACTGCGCCAAAACCCAAAAACTTAGAATATTTATCCAGGCACTCTCCTTGCAGTACTCTAATGATTCAGTCAGTACCCAGGTACTCATGCAGTGACCCACGCCTTAGCCCATGGAGTGCTTCAAACGTCTGTCAAGTATGCATGCAGGCCTCTAGTCACCTACACATTTGTCTTTCACTTTTTCAATTAACTAGTCAGTATCTATAAATTCCAGTAAACACTCTTTCAGTCCACTTCCACACCTCTACTGACTCATCTGGCACTATGTAGTAATCTATTCACTGCACCAAAACACAAAAACTTAAAAAGATGAACCCAGGCACTCTCCTTGCAGTAGTGTAATGATTCAGTCAGTACCCAGGTAATCATGCAGTGGCTGAGGTCTTAGCTCATGGACTGTTTAAACGTCTATCCACTTTGCATGCAGGCCTCTAGTCACCTACACACTTGTCTTTGACTTCTTTAATTAACTAGTCAGCATATATATACTTCAATAAACACCCTGTCACTCATTTTGCACTCCTCCAGTGACTGATCCAGTACCATGTACTAATCTATTCACTGCGCCAAAACCAAAAATCTTAAACGTTTCATCCTGGCAGTCTCCTAGCAGTAGTTTAATGATTCAGTCAGTACGCAGGTACTCATGCAGTGAACTGTGCATTACCACATGGACTGCTTCAAAGGTCTATCCAGTATACATGCAGGCTTCTAACCTACTATACACTTGTGTTTAACAGCTTGAATTCTCCAGTCAGTATGCATGTACTTCCAGCAAACACCCTGTCACTCTTCTAGCACTCTCTCAGTGACTTATTCAGCACCATGTAGTAATGCATTCACTGCTCCAAAACTGAAACACTTATATATTCTCCCAGGCACTCTTCTTGCAATAGTCTAATCATTCAGTCAGTACCTAAGTGCTAATGGAGTGAGGCAGGCCTTAGTAAATGTATTGATTCAAACGTCTGTGCAGTATGCATGCAGGCCTCTAGTCACCTACACACTTGTCTTTCACTTGTTCAATTAACTACTCAGTATCTATAAAGTCCAGTAAACACTCTTTCAGTCCACTTGCACACCTCTACTGACTCATCTGGCACTATGTAGTAATCTATTCACTGCACCAAAACACAAAAACTTAAAAAGATTAACCCAGGCACTCTCCTTGCAGTAGTGTAATGATTCAGTCAATACCGAAGTAATCATGCAGTGTCTGAGGTCTTAGCTCATGGACTTGTTGCAGGGATTCTGCTTATGCACAGAACTATGCGCAGGAAACCAGGACCTCAGAGAATTGTGGTGTACCAGAAACTCCCCTCAGAACCAAGAACCCCTATCCGACTAGCTTAGTGTCCCATTCGTTATCCGAGATTTAGCTCGGCGGTCCCAATGTATAGACAACCCAGAACAAGCGACTTAGATACTCTCAGGAGTGGTGGGAATCCGAAATACCCGTTGGTAGCTATATATCAGTCCACAACAGAATAACAAAGACACGGTAAAGTTTAAAGAGTTTATTTTATAAACCTCGCATCCTAAGATGCAGTACTTTGGCTAACACAAGCAGACAAATGGTTAGGATCAGTACCATCAGCATTGTTACACTACCATAGAAAATGAAAGGAGCAATCATAATAATAATGACAGTGGAAAGCAACCACCCTCCTTTCTCTAGCAACTAATAAGGTATTATTAGACTAATAGAAGGTCTCTTAGGCTTGCATGGGGGACCCCATACCTTATAGATCAGCTTAGTGGAATCACATCACAGGATCAGCTAGGCTCTCTCCTGCAACAGCTCTTCATTTCGAATGTGTCAGAAAACATGCTACTCTGCAATATTAAAGGACTCGTCTTTCAGGTATTGGCAGCTGTATGTATGTTATGGCTAAGAAGTGGTACGATCAACCTGAACACAATAACCTGCACTGTCTAGTGACCCAGACTCGTTTTTTACACGGTGCACAGACCAAGGTCACTGCTCACTGTTAAGGATGTTAAACAACAGACGGTTCTCATGTGAAGCAAAGTCGAGTCAGCAGTTCTCGAATGAATAACATGTAACAACAGTGTCGCGTGCAAAAGCAGCAGAAGCGGCAAGCTGGCTTTCTAACAGCCGATGAGGTTATGCTAACTTAGCTTTGTACATAGGGAGTGGTTAACCCATACTACACCCCCCCTTGTTCGGACTACTAACCACTAGGGGCGCACTTATCAAGAACGCAGAGTTCAAGCTAAAATGAACGGAACCAAGGGCATGAACTATAAGTCCATATAAGGTAAGTGTAAGTTCGAGAAAATAAATTAATTCAAAAACAGAAAAAGATGTCATCAGGTGAAAAAACCATGAAAAAATGGGAAAAAAATGACATCGACGGATACACCATGAGTCGATCAAGACAAAGAGTCAATCCATAAAGGTATAGGTACAATAAGCTGCAACAGCCTCCAAGAGGAAATCATTGGAGCGTTCCGCAAAAGTATCTGCCATCCAATTCAGCAAGGGAAAGGAACACACGTGTTCACTCACAATTGGAGCTTCCAGCACCACACGGGGACAACAGGAAGGTTCCTTGATATAACTTTGTTCCAGAAAGTCAATCGCAGCCTCTTCAATGGCCCAATTTCCAAGGACTCCATGTGCCGCACCCAAGGCCATAAACCCAACACCAGAACATTCAAACTCATGAGCCGTTAAGGGGCCCATTAGTTGACCAAAATCCGGTACAGGTGACACCGAGGTTTTCAGGCATAAATCCAGAGCCCACTGGAATGGACAATCCAGGCAGTGAAAGACGGCTTGCACACAAGTAAAGAAGGGAAACCGGAAGGACAATCCATACGCGACACTTAAAGTCGCCAGTGGCAACGTGCCATAGTATTCAAGCATCCGGGTACGCAGATGTAACAGCCGGAGCATGTTGTCTCGGTACGCAAGTTGCGCAGCCATTGCGTAGGACGCAAATCAACAGAAGTATCCCAGCTATAAGGGCGAGAAGCAAAGGAAGACCTCCGAAGACGCTGTAAAAAATAGAATGAAAGAATGCGGAAATCACACCAAAAATAGTTTGAAAGGAGGTCACGAGGCCGGAGCCCACAAGTTGAAAAAAATGAACTATGCCGGTCGTAGACGAGGCATTAAAGATAGTCTGTATCAATGTTCCAAAATGGAAGGGGAGGTCAGTATTCAAAAGCGCCTGCACCTCCGTGCGGGTGTTTGCCACGTGAAGAAGAAAGGTTTCACGGGATGATGTCAAAGCGACCACCCTTTGAGACAAAAGAGCCCTTATTCTGCTCATCTGGTTGAACTCTGCGCTCAAGGTTGGAATCGAAGGCCAGATAGAAACATCGAGCCGGCCATGCGGGGGTGGGAAAAGGACATTATTACAGCAAACAACACGCTGTGAAACAGTGACTATGTATGGTATGCCCTTTAGCATCCCACAGCAATTTTCATTATTTAAAAGCAAATAACTACCGTTAGCAAGCAGTGTAAATGAAGGGGTTATAACTGGCACCGGTACACCTTTCAGGACGCAAGCCAAATTAGGAGCGTGTACATTGCAAGCACCATGTAATTGTATGTGTCTACACACCACAGAATGATCAGGAGCAGAAGTGCATTCCTCACCCTTCAGATAAACCTCTGTGCCCTCCCGCATGCATCTATATGTGAACGGGAGCGACCAAACTTCGTGCAGGAATGCACTACCAAGTTGTTCATATATGCCTAGAGCATAATGTTTCATGCACGAACTAAACTTAAAAAGCGAAAAAGGTAAAGTGATCACGCCGTGGATAAGCCACACGGCTGAATTTAACTCAGCAATAGAGAAAGGCAATGGTTCTAATTTCTCAATGTGCAGTGATGAATAAGTTGCATCCTTCATAGACATAAACTGTTGTTTCGCAGTTAAATTAAAAGGGAGGAGCAAAGAGGAAACATTCATGTAATCCCATGGGACCTTCCCTGCCTTTAATGTTTGTAAAGTCCATGCAAACTGCATAACAGAACGCAACTGATTCTGGCCATGGTACAACACAGACAAATCATCCTGCACAATGTCTATGACAGATGAAACGATATTATCTAAAGTGTAAATTCTAGAAGACAAGGTATTTATACTATTATCAATCACGGCCAAAACTTTTTCCATATTGGCCTGGTCAATAGCACGTAATCTGGACTCAGCCTCGACATTTTCCAAACTTCGTTGTAAATAGCATATACCCATCTCTTGGACCTGCCTATTGCAGGACCTTTAATAAAATCATTCAGATCAATTTTGTCGTTTAAACGTGACAAATGAAGTTTAACAGATGCTAATGTGGAATGTTGCAGCCACGACTGGCATAACTTACCCACAGAGTAGGTAGTTACGGTGTGTGATGATTCAAAACGAGGATCTACCCTAACTTGAGTGTACCCAGGTGCCAAGGCTAAAAATCGACGTTGATAGGAATCTGAACCAGTTTGCCATACCAACCACCCTTCAGGATTAAACGCTGAAACATTAAAGGTGGTGTTGGAAATGAGGGACTGCAACCTACTAAGGGAAAGATCTGTGTAATTACCCCAGCCGAGATAAGGACCCAGATCCGGGACTGTGGGGGAATTCAATTTTTTAGACGTTGCCAAACCAATACAGGTTGTCTGAAAAATAGATGAATTCAAAAACAAAATGTGGTTTGGGATAAGACAGGCGCGATGCAAAGCTTCTGTTCCCTGAACCTGCCATGGTTTAGTACCCCAAACCGATTTAAGATCGATAGTAGCTTTCCATAGCTCATAGCCTCCGATAGCCAATTCGTCCATAAAGGACTTGGAATATAACAATTTGGTATGTGTCAATCTAACCTTAGAGGCGGTTTCAGCTGCCACTTTAAAATAAAAGGAGGTCGGTTTAGACACACTAAAATCCAAAAAATATGTGAACTTGTTCACTAATGTGGCAGAATTGCCACGATAAGGGGTCGGACAGTGTTCCCATTGTGTGTAATTAACAAAATTACGAAAGGTATTTGCTCTGTGTAGGAAATGTGTGCCATAATGTTGATAACAAAATTGCTCACCATAACTAGCAGAATTTAAATACAAATCTTCAGCATTTAAATGCAGCATACTATTTTAGATCAGAAAATAGTGCTTCTATTGCTTGTACATCCCAATCATCAGATCGGATATTCTGTTTAACTACATCACCCATAGAAACACGAAATACATTAGGCACATTAATCACTTCGGTAGGTCCATGAATTTGAAATTTAACAGCATCCCAAGCGATCCCATCACACACAGGCCAGGCAGTAATGTTCACAAAAGTCTGGTCCCTTTTCATAATGTGTGATGAGGCCAAAGTTCCATCAATTAATCCAATCGTAGATCTTTCAGTCAGGTAGTGTCCATTTATAAGTTTAAAAAACACTACCACAAAGCCAAATGTCATGAACAAAAAAATACATATTAGCACCAGCCAGATGTAAGTCCATGGTGCCACCAAAACATGTCTCTTGAACCAGGCAAAAAATATAGCAATTTTGGAAGGGGCAGTGGAAGCCATTGATTCAGTGTCAAAGGAAGAACGGGACTGGTTAATCACTGTTGAATGTAATAGAGGCAACAGGACACCGGCAGGATAAGCATACTCAGGATCATCAGACAAACCACCGTCAGTAGGCGGCATAGGAGGGGCAGCAACAGCATGCATCTCAATGGCAACCTCAGGCATGATGTTCGAGGGCGGCATCACAACAGAATTTCGCAGAATGGAATGGTAAGAAACTGAAGGTGTCATACTATGGAGTATCGGCCACTCGCTGTAGCTTGACATTGTCAATCGAGATGTACCTGTTATCCTTGCGACCAGGAAGTGGTGGTAAAATAACTGTACGTGTACCCTGGACTCCAAGCACCGGGACTGGTGCACGATAAGAGGGGCCAAACTCTTTCTTGTTCTCCACCTTCTCACGGACCAGGTCACCAACTCGAGGTAGCCAGCCGACTACCGGAATCTGGAGCTCAGCTTCGCATGTAGAGGGTACGTGTTCCTTTGGTAGAGTGTCTCTGGCTTCTTGTAGATTCTGCAATACAGCACAGTGATCATCTAGGTCAAAAGGCGCGGCAGCCGCCGTCATGTCTAGACCCTCAAGGTCCGGAACAAACATTCGCATGGAGTCCGCCCACCCAGAGACCTTCTAGGGAGATTATTAAGTGCACGTTGCACATCATACAAGTGGGTTAGCCAGCTTCGGCCTGTACCTAAAACCCTTGCTGTCAAAGATTGCTTTAGGTCACGGTTCATTCGCTCCACAACACTATTGCCCTCAGGCCGGTATGGAGACGAAAATTTGACTTGGACCCCCAAACTTCTCATGGCTTCTTTGTAAGCCCTAGAGGCAAACGCAGGGCCCTGGTCAGACTGAAGGGTACCACATGCAAAACTCCCAATAAAGACACGCAAATCCTTGATGACCGTCCGGGCATCAGTACTCCTTTGCGGCCACACCCACAGAAAACGTGTGCACGAATCCACTGCAACCAAGATGTACTTGTACGCAGTATCAGAGGAAAAAGGAGCGCAGTGATCTAAATAAACACACGCAAGTGGTTGATTAGATATATACAGCTGCGTTTGTGGTGGACGCGCGACAGAAGAAGGTTTAATCTTCTGGCAAATGTCACATAAAAGGACATAAGCTTGCGCTTTTTTGTACAAACCGTACCACCAGTAACGTTGCTGCAAAAGAGATACAGTCGCCGAAACGCCGGCATGCGCAGACGCAACACCTTCGTGGGCAGCTGTAATCAGAGATGGTCTGCAGTCTGCGTTGGGAATCAATCTGTCACCAACGTCGTTAATCCTCACTAACGGGACGTTATCAGGACTTAAACGATAATGACAGCGAGAAGGTAATCCTTTCGGAAAGCCCGTCCCTGTCTCGGACGCAGCAATAGCTGCCAAGATGTCATCATCAATCCTAGTTTTGGATCTCGTAACTGCTGCTACTAAATATGTCGCCACTGCGGTTTTTGCTGCCTCGTCAGCCAAACTGTTACTGACAGCATGGACACCAACATGTTGGTGACCAAGAGTGTGAATTACATTCACGAGGGGCAAAACTTCTTTAAGTTCAGCCACTCGAACCCAAAGCGTTTTGTGCTTTACTGTGCTACCTTTCGAATCACGAAAGTCATTGTGACTCCAAAAGTGTAGATTCTCGTTGTATGATTGAACACAATAGTACGAGTCACTCACTATAAGAGTGGTGACTCGAGGATCAGCAAACTCCAGTGCAAGCACCAGAGCTTTCAGTTCTGCTAACTGCGCGGTAGAATCACCCAATGACTGCGTATGCACGACATCAGACTGGAACTCACCGTTCACGAAAGTACCCACCACAATTGCGCAGGCCTCTGAATAGGCGTGCTTTGATCCAGTTGCGGGTTGCGCAGACCTATCAGTGTAAATGACACAATGGTACTCCTCGAGCGGGTGCAAAGTCAGAGGAGCCGGATGAACAAATTCATACTCCAAGAACTCCTGTGTCTGTAATGCCGCGTCAAAGATATATGTGACGTCAGGCGAGGTCAAGGAGGTTGCCCATTGTATCCACCATGGATGCAAAGCCTTAGAATTTGGTACACTGGCTTTAGTGACCGCCTCAAGGGCAGGGTACGGTGTTACCACCAGCATGTGCTTCCCCTGTGATAGCGCTCGCTCTTTCAGGATCGCCATCTGAACTGCTGTCAGTACTTTTTCGACAGCGGAGAAGCGTAGCTCAGCCGAAGTGTACAGATGAGATTTGTATGCAATGGGGACGGTGTCGCTCTCATTGAACTTCAAGTAGGTGGAACCCACTGCACCCGGTACGATTCTAATGACTAGGTTAGTGTGGTTATCACGAGTTTGTAAGAATTTTGAAGCAAGAAGATCAGACTGCAAAGATTGCAATGCAGCCGAATGCTCAGGCAGCCAGCAAGATTTGGTAAAAGTAGGTTGTACCAAGGCATAAAGCGACTTGATACGCTGGGCATAATCAGGAATGTAGGTACGACCGAAATTCAGAAAACCCAGCAAAGATTGTAATTTCTTCAGTGTCGTAGGAGTACTAAGGCGTGCGCATTTCTCAAGGAACTGCGGAGCCAAGCCTCTACCCTCATGATTGAGCTCGTACCCCAAGAACAACACTGTGAACTCGGCAATGTGGGACTTCGCAAAGTTAAACTTGTAACCGAAGTCAGCAAACATAGTTATTATGTTATCCACGCGAGCAAGGTGTGGAAGCAACTCGTCGTCCGTCAGGTAGATGTCATCTACATACGAATATGCTTCCGGGTCAATCATCTCCAAGAGAGAGACCACACGAGCAGCAAAGACCCCGGGGCTATTTTTATAGCCCATCGGGAGCCTTTTGAACTTCTTTTGTTTGCCACCCGAGGTAAACGCCGTCCACTCATAGCTATGAGGGGACAGATTGTGGCTATAAAAGCCATTGGAGATGTCAAGAGTAGTTTTAAATCATTTTCTCACGAGACTATCGACGAGAGCCGAACTGTGTGTATTCTGTACCGCACATGTCCGGCAGTGCGAATTTAAGTGCGGGTAATCCAAAACTAGGCGGTACGATCCGACAGGCTTCGTCACAGTGAATAAAGGATTATTCATGGGTGACACACATGTTTCAATTACTCCCTGGCTGGGGTTTTGACCGCAACGGAATCGTATGATTGGGAGAAAATTTGTCCCAGCCCACCTGAGTACGGTACAACGCACCGCCCACTCCCTGGCTAGCCTGTTAGAATGTTCCAGTGGCACTGTGTGCCCAAATGAAGGGAGGATTACTACCTCCCCTCTAGGAGCCTCTAAAACGAAAGCCGGGGGCCAATCTGCCTCCGCCAAAAGGATATCATAGGTGGAGGTTAGATTATCCCAAAATACCACTTTAATTTTACGTTGTATGTCACCCTCAATTAAAAGGACAATTTCAAACATCCGTTCAGGGGGAGCTACGCGAGTATCAGCAGTTTCAACACTTACATATGTATCAGTTGCTGTCGCCGCCAGAAATGGACGCAGCGCTTGCCGCACTACTGTAACTTCCGCCGCGCTATCTAGCAGCGTCAGTGCCCATGTCTGGTTCAGAAGCTGTGTCCGTACCATCTGAGGCATATCACGCAGTCAGAGCAGCAACTTTTTTCTTCTGAAACGGGGGTCTTTGACGTGCAGACTCGTCCTGCTTGCCTTTACCGTCAGTCTGACGGGGCTGCTCACGACCTTGAGCACCCCTTCCCTTCCCACGATCTCCGCCACCGGATTGAAAAGCTGATGTTTCCTGTGAAGAACGAGGAGAGCGTTGTTCAGGAACATGAAATCTATCAGGTGACTTAATATTAGAACGGTCGCGCAAATCATAAATGGGTTCACTTTGTATCTGCACCGGCGACGCAGAACGAGACCTCCGTTTCTCTTGCTGCTTCCCCTGTTTTTTAGCTCGCCAACTTTGTTTTGGAAAGTTGGGCTTCTCGTCTTTAGTAGACGAGCTCACTTTAGGCTGCTGCACCACAGTAGGAATGACCACGGTGGGTTTCACACCCAAGGCGCTACGTCCCACCATTCTGTAGGCTTTCGCTATCATTTTTGCGAATTCCTTTGGCCTGTCGCCCGGATCCACAAGTGCCAACATATTATACACTTGGAATTGCATGGCATCTCCTTTAAGGTTGCCCATAACCATGGAACAAACAATATCGAAGCTGTCGACAAGCCTCATTCCCAACTCAATTGCTGCCTCTGCACCATGATTGTCTTGGACCTTCTTGATGACCGAGGGCAGTACAGACATAGACGGAGTGCCATAGCACTTCGAATAGGTCGCAGCAAAGACCTTGCCCCAATTGTCACAGTCGACCATATCCGGGACCAGATCCTTCGGCAAAGTAATAGTGAGTATCCTGTGTTTATCCACAGGAGAAGTATGTGGAAAAACGGCTTCTAATTGATCAAATTTTTCAGCAAGCCAGTAAGGAAATTCATCCCTATTTTGGGGGCGCTTGCCGACAACCGCATTAACCATAACAGGACTGATGACCACCGCGTGATGGTCAGTCGTGTGGCCCGCAACTGCAGGTGCCCCCACCTGTACATTGCGAGACACGTACTGCACTAACGCCCTATGGACCGTAATCAGGGCAGTGTGTAGCACTCGTAACTCCGCCACCGCCACAGTCATGTAGCGGGGGTGGGGTGTATAACCGGCCAGCACGGGCCATGTGGCCCCTGCAATAGACAACAGGCCCATTCTCGCCGGTACTACCGCATGGGGAAGGGCGCCATTAAACCAAATAGTATGCTGCCAGGCAGTGAGAGGAATCTCAAGTGTCCGATAAGGGGCATAGGCTGCAGGCACCGCGGTGTGAGTATATTCGTGGAACAAATTGTCGTTTGCATCCACTTTCTCAAACGTCACCCAAGAGTAAAACAACTCATACGGGAACGCCGCATCAGCGCCTACTACTAAAATAACAGCCAAGCCATCATCAGGGACCCCATAGACCCGTAAATGTTCGGTCAGGGGAACCCGACTATGCGCGGCAACATTGACCGCTATCGGGACACTCAGAAGAACAACAAAAAGCTATACTGTAGCACTGGGATTCAGAAAAAGAAAACCTTTTTAATAATCAAGCTTGAAAGAACCTTTAGTCGAAACCTAGGTAGGTTAAGCCGTCACTCCCGTTGTCCGGAAACCAGAGTGAGGGCGTTGTGGACTAATAAAAGCACTACTAAGGCGTTTCAGATCAAAAGACCAAACGTTAGGTGCGCCATGTTGCAGGGATTCTGCTTATGCACAGAACTATGCGCAGGAAACCACGACCTCAGAGAATTGTGGTGTACCAGAAACTCCCCTCAGAACCAAGAACCCCTATCCGACTAGCTTAGTGTCCCATTCGTTATCCGAGATTTAGCTCGGCGGTCCCGATGTATAGACAACCCAGAACAAGCGACGTAGATACTCTCAGGAGTGGTGGGAATCCGAAATACCCGCTGGTAGCTATATATCAGTCCACAACAGAATAACAAAGACACTGTAAAGTTTAAAGTGTTTATTTTATAAACCTCGCGTCCTAAGATGCAGTACTTTGGCTAACACAAGCAGACAAATGGTTAGGATCAGTACCCTCAGAATTGTTACAATACCATAGAAAATGAAAGGAGAAATCATAATAATGACAGTGGAAAGCAACCACCCTCCTTTCTCTAGCAACTAATAAGGTATTATTAGACTAATAGAAGGTCTCTTAGGCTTGCATGGGGGACCCCATACCTTATAGATCAGCTTAGTGGAATCACATCACAGGATCAGCTAGGCTCTCTCCTGCAACAGCTCTTCGTTTCGAATGTGTCAGAAAACATGCTACTCTGCAATATTAAAGGACTCGTCTTTCAGGTACTGGCATCTGTATGTATGTTATGGCTAAGAAGTGGTACGATCAACCTGAACACAACAACCTGCACAGTCTAGTGACCCAGACTCGTTCTTTACACGGTGTACAGACCAAGGTCACTGCTCACTGTTAAGGATGTTAAACAACAGACGGTTCTCATGTGAAGCAAAGTCGAGTCAGCAGTTCTCAAATGAATAACATGTAACAACAGTGTCGCGTGCAAAAGCAGCAGAAGCGGCAAGCTGGCTTTCTAACAGCCGACGAGGTTATGCTAACTTAGCGTTGTACATAGGGAGTGGTTAACCCATACTACAGACTGTTTAAACGTCTATCCAGTATGCATGCAGGCCTCTAGTCACCTACACACTTGTCTTTCACTTCTTTAATTAACTAGTCATTATCTATATACTTCAATAAACACCCTGTCACTCATCTTGCACTCATCCAGTGACTGATCCAGTACTATGTACTCCTCTATTCACTGCGCCAAAACTGAAAAACTTAAAAGTTTTACCCAGGCACTCTCCTAGCAGTAGTCTAATGATTCAGTCAGTTCCCAGGTACTCATGTAGTGAACCATGCATTACAACATGGAGTGCTTCAAATGTCTATGCAGTATGCATGCAGTCTTCTAACATACTATGGACTTGTCTTTAACAGCTTCAATTCCCCAGTCAGTATCCATGTACTTCCAGCAAACACCCTGTCACTGCCCTTGCACTGTTCCAGTGACTTATTCAGTACCATGTAGTAATGCATTCACTGCACCACAACTGAAACACTTATAAATTCACCCAGGTACGCTTCTTGCAATAGTCTAATCATTCAGTCAGTACCTAAGTACTAATGGAGTGAGGCACGCCTTAGCACATGGATTGATTCAAACGTCTTTCCACTATGCATGGAGGTCTCTAAGTACCAACACAATTGTCTTTCAGACCTTCAATTTCCCAGTCAGTATCTATAAACTCCAATAAACACTCTGTCACTTCAACTGCACACCTCCACTGACTCATTTGGCACTAAGTACTAATCTATTCACTGCACTAGAACCCAAAAACTTAAAAAGATTCACCCAGTCACTCTGTTTGTAGTACTCTAATGATTCAGTCAGTACTCAAAAAGTTTTGCAGTGATCCAAGTGTTACTCTATGGACTGTTTCAAACATCTATCCACTACGCATGTAGGTCTGTAGCCAGCTACACACTTGTCTTTCTCACCTTCAATATCCCAGACAGTATTCATACAGTTTCCGCAAACACCCTGTCACTCCCCTTATACTTCTCCAGTGACTTATTTAGCACCATGTACTAATGTATTTACTGCACCAAAATACAAATACTTATAAATTCATCCAGTATTGCACTCTCCTTGCAATACTCAAAACATTCAGTCAGTATCCAAGTACTATTGGACTGAGACAGGCCTTAACACATGGATGGATTTAAACACGTATCCACTATGCATGTAGGTCTCTATTCACCTACACACTTGTCTTTCACACCATCAATATCCACGTAAGTATTCATACACTTCTAGCAAACACCCTGTCACTCACCCAGTGTCTCTCCTTAAAGTACTGTAATCATTCAGTCAGTTAGCATGTAGTCTTGTAGTGAGGCAGGCTTTAGGGCATGAACTGCTTCAAAGTAGTATGCACTATGCATGTAGTGTTTTAACCATCATCACACTTGTGCTTCGGGGCTATAGTTTCTTAGTCAGTATTTATATAAAATGTGTTTGCACAGTAATAGAATAGTATACATTTGAAAGTTATTAATATACATTTATTTGTGATTCTTTTTTACAGATACTATTTTTCACAGTTAAAATTGAGAAATCATGCCAGAAAACAAAGGAAAAAGAAAAGAACAGAGACAGGAGAATTACTTGAAGAAACATCAACCACAAGTATTGAATGAACAAGATAATGTGGCTAAAAAGAAAAAATCTTCTGGTAAGATCACAAAGCAATTTATTAAAAATGTTTGTAGGACCAAACAGAATGTACAGAATGCTGAAACCTCTGAGAATGCTTCAACTAGAAAAAAAAATCAGAATAAGAGGAAAAGCAAAGAAGCAAATGGACAGTCAAAGGAGACAAAGTATAGTAAAAGAAGGCAAAATCAGTATAAGGAATTACGCAAAAAAATATTTTACAAGAGAGTAGTACATAATTTGCTGAAAGATGTGAAGAAATATAAAAAGAAGCATATTGAAACCATTGTTGAAAAGGCTTTTGAAGTAAAAAGGAAACTTTTCATTTTAGTATTAAACAGAATTCGATCACTAGATAAACCAATCCATTTAATGAAGGCCAAAAGTAGGAGGAAAAAGAGTAATTAATAGAAAAAAAAATGTTTTTTGGGGAGAATGGAAACACAGTTCCAGTTCAGAGCCTTTCTTTAATGAAGAGAGTTATTTACAGAGCAAAAAATTATTGTATGCAGTTGACACCAGTGATCGAGGTTATGAGGTTAGAGATGGTTGTCCAATTGAGAAAGAGAAAATGGTTGAAAGAAATGCAGAAGAAGTGATAGCTGATGAAGTTCTAGGGAGACGTCCTAAACACCCTGTGTACACTTGGGATTGCAGTAGTATTTGTAGTGTACGACAAGAATCTATTGATATATTATGTAGTTTTTTATGAGCATATAGTAAACAAAGTGTTAAAAGATTAAGGTGTTGCAAGGACTAGACCCTTGCAGAGTGAGGAAAAAATACTGGTTTGCAAGGTCATTCTCTGGCTTGTCTTTCTAGGAAAGTTTGTCAAAGTGTTTTTCACCATTTCAGGATGTTGGCAGTACATCATACTCAAATGCGGAAGTTGGTGAGAAGATTGTATTATGCAAAAAGTCCAGCACTAAAGTTAAATGAGTTGAACAGTGCTCTTTTGCGTGGGTCAGTATCAGATGTGAAGAAGGTTTGTGATGATATTGAGTTTTGTTACTTTGGTCCTCAGCAAGAGAGTGCAGAAACTGACACATTAGTAGAACAAAATGTTGAAGACAATATAGAATCCGTGATTACAAAAAAGTTTGAGGATGAAATCACAAAGTTTAAGGTAATTTCAGGTGAAAGACCAAATGTTTCTTGTATTTGTTGTCGGCAAAGTCACTATAAAAATCAGACTAGGGCTGTCAATCTGTATTTAAAAAGTGTAATAGAAGATAATGATAAGTAGAAGGAATTTGCAACTTATTTGTTGGTAGAGGATTGTTTTGATTTGGGATTTGAGCAGCGTATTTGCAAATATTGTTATAAAAAATTAGATGAGAATAAAATGCCTGCTAAAGCTGTTCATAATAATCTAGAGTTGGTTGTTATTCCTCCAGAGCTGATAGATTTGAATACGTATGAGTCTATTCTCATTCAATGTGTGCACCCATTTCAGGCTATTGTTCGTATGGAGCCTAAAACAGGTAAATTACCTCCATCAGAGTTACAAAGAGGATTGAAAGGAAGAGTTGTGTATTTACCGTTAGATTTAAAGAAAAATATTGAAACTATTGGTGTAGACCATGCAGAAAATGAACCACTAGTCATTCTAGTTAATGGTGTTCCTACTAAGAATAAGAAAATCTGGCAAGAGTTAGTGGATGTTAGAAAAGTGCAAAAGGCATCATTGTATCTGATAAAAAATAATGAGTACTATAGAAATGTGTTTGTAGGAGAAGTAGAAATAGATTTAGCACAAGATTCTGAAACATTAAGTGGACAAATTGAAAAAGTGGACATGTCCAGATGTGAAGAAATCTATGAACATTACAGCGTACATCCACTTCATTCCAAAGAGGTGATGGGGAATACGATTGAGTTGTTCCAAATGAAAAAAGCAAGAGGAGGTCCCATGAGTGTATGGGAAGAGAGCTTGGAAGCTCGTTGTTTCCCGCAGTTGTTTCCAACAGGAAAAGGTGGACGATATGATGAACGTCCTGTGCAGATTCCTGCATCTGAATATCGGACAACAAGATTATATGCAGAAGATCCAAGATTTCGACAATGGATCCATTATATGTTTCATCTTCTGTTTGAAAGTGACTTGTCTGGACTTTCATATGCAGTAAATCACATTTTAAAAACTGGAATGCATCTGCAAAATGTAACTGCAAAGGATTTTATGGATAAAGTGCATCAGAGAGATGATCATTTCGAATCTCAGTTGATTAATCTGATGGCATGTCAGCGTGGGACTAATGAATATTGGTACCTTCGTCATGGAGAACTGAAATGTATGCTACGGAACTTGGGAACTCCTACATGGTTTGTTACACTAAGCTGTGCTGAGTATGCTTGAAGTGGTTTACTTGAATTTCTTCGACAGGCAAATTCCAATATAAAAAATATTGAATACAAGACACCTGGAGAATTGTGCTCTTTGGATCCTGTTAATGTATGCAGATATTTCAATCATAGATTTGAAGCTATGATGTCTTTCATCTGCAATAAAAAGAATCCTCCTCTTGGAGAAGTTGTGGATTTCTTTTGGAGAAAGGAGTATCAAGCAAGAGGTGCTCCTCATATACATATGTTGTTATGGATCAAGGACTCCCCCAAATTTGGAACAGATTCAGATGAAACTATTTTGTCTTTCATTGAAGATTATGCCACATGTGCTGTACCCAATAGCAGAGAAGATAAACATTTTAAATAACAAGTCTTACGATTCCAAAGCCGTAGGTGTGGAAAATACTGTCGACGAAAGTACAAGTCAAAGGATAGGTTCTATACCAAATGTCGTTTTGGATTTCCACGTCCTGTCTTATCCAAAGGAAGAGTGAACAGTTTTATGTCAGCTATGCGACATACAATCACAAGAAAGTCTCAAAAAAATACCTGCAACTTAAGAAGAAGCGAAGAATCAAAATACATAAATGACTACAATCCAGTTATTTTATCAATGTGGAACGCTAACATTGATATTCAGTATGTTGCGGACAATTCTATTGCTGTTGCTCGATATGTAACGTCCTACATTACTAAATCAGAAAAGACGGAATTGAAAGAAATGTAGGGAGAGATTTCTCACAAGAAGACTATAAGTAAGAAATTATACAGTTTCAGTTTGAAGATGTTATCGCATCGTGAAATTGGAGCATATGAATGTTCAGATCGGTTATCATCTGCAAGTCTATATTCCAAAAATATAAGAATCATTTGGGTGAGTCTAGGTCTCGCAGGAATGCGAAATCGGGTACTGAAATCTGTTCAAAAAATTGAATATTTAGCAGAAAAAGAACCAGAAAGTAAAGATATTTTGGAAACGAATATGTTGGACACATATTACCCAAACAGAAATCATCATCTTGAGAATATGTGTCTCTATGAAGTGCTGCAAAACTACACTTTTAAACGGAATACTACAAAGAACATCAATGATGGAAAATATGCAGTGATTGGTTCCGAAGGATGTCTGGTGAAACAAAGGAAAGGAAATTTAATTAATCACAGGAAACTGAGTTGCGACACTGCTGACAAAAGGTCATTTTACTATTTAGCCCTTTTGTGAACGTTCAAACCGTGGCGTTCAGAACTGGAATTACTTGGAGATTTTAAGAGCTATGAAGATTCATTTAATGCTTGTAAAGATACCATACAATGCAGTGCTTTTGCAAATTATGTGAAAATGTTGAATGATGAAATTGATCAAGAAGCTACAATTACAGCTGAGATTGCTAGAGACAGTTCTCAAGATAGTCAAAGTTCTGTTGCACTGAGTCAAGATCCACTAGGACAACCAATTGTTGAAAATGAAGCAGCGACTGCCATGAATGAGGTGGAAACAGCAATGTATCAAGCTCAAGAAGATCTAATACAGTTAGGAAACTTGGAAGAACAACTAAATGTTGAACAGAAACAAATATATCAACAAGAGAAAGAGCAGATTGACCATGGATTACTTCATGAAAAGAAAGCGTGCTCATGTACATCATTTCAACCTATCCGAATGTATGTGAGTGGTCAAGCTGGAACAGGAAAAAGTTTCTTCATTAAAGTAATTACAAGTTATCTGCAGAAAACAACTAAGTCGCATTTGTCTTGTGTTGTCACTGCTCCAACTGGGTTGGCAGCACATAACATTAAAGGAATTACTGTATATCGTTTACTAATGCTACCAGTAGAGCATGAGAACAAATTGCAATACCACAAGCTATCTGGAGAAGCTTGTTGTGAAGTTTCAAGAGTCCTGAAGAAAATGAAACTTCTCATTATTGATGAGGTAAGCGTGGTCTCAAACTTGATGCTTGCCTTTGTGCATTTAAGAATGCAGCAAATTCTTAAAACAGAGTATGACGTGTTATTTGGAGGAAAACACGCCATAGTTTTTGGAGATCTACTGCAACTGACTCCGGTAAAAGGACAATCGGTATTTAAAACACTTGCACATGAAGATACCAGGAAGTCTCTTGGTAGTGTTGGTAACGTGAACATTTGGACTTATTTTGAATACAAAGAACTGACAACAAATATGCGACAGGCAAATGATGCTGAATATGGAAGTATTCTTCAAGATATAAGAATTGGAATTCTGACAGAACATGGCAAACAAGCTTTGGAGAGTCGATTACTTTGTAATTTGTTTCCAAATGAAAATGTAGTTCCTGAGAAAGTGTACATGAAAATTGTAGAAAATAAATCAGTGATCTTCTTAATGCCAACACTGCGCGAGTGTTCCCTATTCAACGAAGAACTATTGAAACTGGAAAATGAAGAAATTATAAAAATGGAAGCCATCGATAAAATAGAGCATGAAGGAATCACTATTATTTTGATGGGACAGTTGAAAACAAAACTGGATTCTTTAGAGAAAAAAAATATCTAAAACATCTGGTTTAGAAAAGACACTATATGCATGTGTAAACTGTCGGGTAATTTTAAGGCGTAATTTGGATGTAGAAAAAGGTTTAGTTAATGGAGCAATGGGTAAAGTGGTGGATTTTGTTAATTATCAGAAAAAAGAAGGAATTGAATTTTTAAAAATTAAATTTGATCAGATTGAAGAAGTTAAAGAAATTGGTCGTTCTTCAGTTCGTTTTTTGCTTGTTAAAGATTTATATGTCCGTAGGAAACAATTTCCATTTTCTCTGGTATATGCAGTGACTATTCATAAATCTCAAGGATTAAGTGTAGACAGTGCATTGGTAAACCTTGGATCTACCGTATTTAAAGAGGGTATGGCATATGTTGCTTTGTCGCGAGTCAGAACATTATCTGGTTTGTTTTTGATTGATTTTGATGAGACAAAGGTTACTGCAGATGCAAACTGTGTAAAAGAGTATAATAGATTAAGAAGGGTGTATGCTCCAAATTTAGGTCAATATCCTGTATTTGAAAAGCGTGTGGTTGGTCAAAAAAGAAGGTTTGAGAATATCTGTTCTGAAGGTGTAGAGAAGGGAAAAGAACAAGATAATGTTGTGATTGCAAGTAAAAAGAAAAAGGACACTATTGAAGAGATTGTTGGTTATCAGTTTGAAAATAGTTCAGGTGTCAACTGCTATGCAAATGTAGTGGTCAATGTTGTTTTTTATCTTGAAGGTTTGCAAGAACAAATTATGCAGAATCTGCAAAAAAAGATTTTGTTCTCTGTTGCATTCTGTTTATGAAAAATTGACAACAGATACAAGTAAAATACAATCTGTTTCAGATGTTCGTAATCTTTTGGATGTGTGTTCTGGCTCTACACAATTTACACAAAATATCCAACAAGATGCTCAGGAATTTTTAATGTATATGCTTTCCATTTTTGAAAATGAAGGTGTAGAAATAGAAAATATTTTTGGCCTTTCTTACAAATGGGAACATCATTGTGAAAATTGCATGTATACATGTACCACTAATGTAGACACTGAAAGATTTCTGTATTTAACATTACCAGACTGTAAATCAGTGTCTTTCAATACATTAGTTAAATTTGCAAATCAAAACATGGAGTGTAGCCAATTTAAATCAGAAATGTTATCCACATTATTTTTAACAAAATATGGACAATACATAATTTTAATGATGCAACGTTGTACAGCTGATGGAAGAAAATTGGATACTTTAATAAAGCAATTTGTAGCAACACAATTATCAATATCAGGAAGGACTTTTGTAGCAATTGCAATAATTTTCCATGATGGTCCTTCCACAACATCTGGACATTACACTGCCTATCTAAAATGTGACAAAGGCTGGACACTTTGTAATGATTCCCAGTTGGTTTTCAAACAACGTTTGCCTAGGAAATTGCCAAATTCCTACCTAATATTTTTAAAGTCAAAGTTTTAGGAAGATAATTCACTCTCTGAGGAATTGATTATTATAATTTAATAGGATTACCATTGGACAATTTACATCAAAAGGAGTGCAAAAATACCATTTGGCCTCAAGGAAAGGTATATGTTTGAATTATGGACTTTTTCGTGCTCATTGACTCAGTGAATATTTTAAAGCGACAACATATACAGTTTTTATAAGTTAAAGTTATAAAATTTTGTTAGCCATAAGCATTTCATATATGTGTGATTTGTATTTTCTGGTATTTTACTGAGAATAGCATGTTGGTTTTTTTTAAACAATCTTTTTGATTGTTTTTTTTTGCCCGCTGTTGAATGAATGAATGAATGAAGCGGATTTGTATAGCGCAACTAAGCCCAATGGGCGTCAAGGCGCCTAACCAAACAGTACTGACTCGCAAATAAGCGGAACTTACTGGTAAGCCTTCATAAAATACCAGGTCTTAAGTGCTTTCCTGAAAAGGACCAATGAGGGTTGTGACTTAATCTCTAAAGGGAGAGAATTCCAAAGTCGCGGAGCAACGATGGAAAACGCTCTACTACCCCATCTCACCTTCTTGCTTCGGGGGACTACCAATTGATTAGCCTCTGAAGAGCGGAGACATCTACTGGGAGTATAACGTGTCAGAAGAGACCCCAGAGCATCCGAAGGGCCAGCAGAGAGGGCTCTGAATGTGAGACAAAGAAGTTTAAAAGAAATCCTGAAATGGATGGGGAGCCAATGTAAGTGCTTCCTAGCAGCTGTTGCGGAGGAGTCTTTTGGGAGAGCCAGAACGAATTTCGCAGCAGCATTCTGCACCACCTGAAGGCGCTGGATGAGATGTTTATTGGTATCCGCATAAAGTGCATTACAGTAATCCAACCTCGAGCCAACAAGAGCAGTCACAGTTTGCTTGCGTGCCAGTGGTGAGAGATAATGAAGAATTTTTTTTAGGGTCATAATGACTCCCCAACATGTGGATACCGTCCTGCTGACCTGGAGATTCATAGTCAATGAAGTGTCAAAGATGACTCCAAGGTTCCTAGCAGACTTGACAGGGGAAGGGCAAGTTCCTAAGGATATAGGTCACCAATCACTATTTATTTATTTATTTTTAATTTATTTTTGAAATTTGTAAAGCGCAACGTTTACCCGTGGGCGTCTTGGCGCTATAACTCGGCTTAAGTCTCTTTAGGAAGCAAGTAAAACATGCAACAGATGAGGCACAAAATAGGGAACTATTGGTCAAAAAGCCAGGTCTTCAGCAGTTTCCTAAATTGGACAAGTGTGGGTGTGGATCTCATAACCAGTGGGAGAGTATTCCACAGTCTTGCTGCGGTGGTAATGAAACGTCTGTCTCCCCAAGAAACGGTCTTAGTCCGTGGCACCACTAGTTGGTATGAATGTTTGGATCTTAGCTGACGGGTAGGGTGGTAGAAAGAGAGATTCTGTTTAAGGAACTCTGGCCCTAGCTGATGGAGGGCTTTAAACGTGAGACATAGTGTCTTAAATTTAATCCGGTTTTTGATCGTCAGCCAATGATAATTCTTTATTACTTGCGTGATCGGTTTGAATTTGGGGGTCCCAGATAGCAGTCTTGCAGCCGCATTCTGGACCAGTTGCAGCTTGGCTAGTACCCGACATTGGGCATTTGCAAATAGACCGTTGCAATAGTCGAGCGATGATAGTATCAGTGAAGTCACTACAGTTTTCCTAGCACTTTCTGGGAGAAAAGGAATTATTTTTTTTAAAAGTTTAAGTTTATGAAATGCTGAGGAAGCTGTTTGGTTGGCATGGTTAACAAAATTTAGTTTCTCATCGAAGATGATACCTAAATTCCTAACCTTCTGGACTGGGGTTGGAATGGCTCCGAGTAATGGAGGCCACCAGATAGATGACTACATGGGCGATAGATTACCAAAAATGATCACCTCAGTCTTCTCGGAGTTCAGCCTTAGACAGTTACAGGCCATCCACTCCTTTATTGCCAACATGCCTTCCTGAAACTGGGCCGCCACTCTTTCTCCATCATTATTGATGGATAGCACCAACTGGGTATCGTCGGCATATGTTGTTAGGCTCATCCGATAGGTCTTAATGACCCTGGCTAAGTCCGACACATAGATGTTGAAAAGTGTCGGACTTAGGGATGAGCCCTAAGGAACCCCACAAGGTAGAACCAAATCGGCCGATTTGAAAGGGCCTAATGTTACGGCCTGAGTTCTACCGGCCAAAAAAGAGGCAAGCAATGCTCCTGCCTTTGTGTGAATGCCCAACTTTCTGACACGGTCATTCAAAATGGAGTGGTTGACCGTGTCGAAAGCCGCAGACAGATCAAGCAAGACCAATACTGCCGTGCCCCCCTGGTCTCTAATAGTTCTAATGTCATCTGCAGCTTTGATTAAGGCGGTCTCAGTGCTATGCAATTTCCGGAATCCGAACTGAGAGTCATCCAGCAATGCGTTGTGTTCAATGTATTCTGAAAGTTGCTTGTTCATTACCTTCTCAGCTACCTTAGCCAGAAACGGCAGGCTAGCAATAGGCCTATAGTTTTTCAACAGATCTTTATCTAGACCGGGTTTCTTGAGAAGTGGTTTTAATAACGTGTTCTTGAGACTATCTGGAAAAATCCCGGAATTGAACATTGCGTTGCATATTTGCATGATGGTTTCACTGATCAGATCAACTACTGGATGAAGAAACATTGGGGGACAGGGATCAATGGCCGAGCCTGTTTTGACGGATTTGATAATGTCGGCTATTTGGTCTTCTTTTATGTCTTTAAATTGGTTTAATGAGCATTCAAGGTGTTTACTTTGAGAGCTGGGAACCGGAGTCATAAGTGAGTCATCCGTTGCGAACTCAGAGTAAATATCGTTTACTTTGGAGAAAAAGAAATTTGCCAATGCGTCACAAAGCTCTTGAGAAGGGAGGGGAGCCAGGTCGGGTAATTTCCCAGCCAAAGATTTTACCACCTCATACAGTTGTCTGCTTGAGTTTTTGGCTTTTTCTATTTGATCCCCATAAAAGTTTTTTTTGGCTTCATTGATCATTGTTTTATAGGTAAGCAATGTATTTTTGTATAGAATTTTACTTTCGCTATCGTAATACCTTCGCCAAATTCTTTCATGGCTCCTACAAATTTGTTTTTGTTTTCTTAACGATTCCGAAAACCAGGGTGCAGACGGCGTTTTCCTGTTTCTAGAAATCGATTTGAGAGGAACTAATGTCTCCACAGCGTTACTTAGCCAATCTGAGTATTGTTGCACAGCTATATTGGCATCTGTGGAAATGGTTGGACGGGAATTGTTTAAGGATGCCCTTAGGGTCACATCATCGACATCCTTCCAAACTCTAAAATATTCTTGGGTTTGAGGAAGCTGATTAGGTGTATGAGTCGGGATGATGGAGATGTTACTCAGAATGGCGAAATGATCGGACCATGTAAGAGGCAGTATATCACTTACTATTATATCTTTAGTATTGGAGAAGATACCGTCTAATGTATGACCCGCCTCGTGTGTGGGTACAGTTATTAGCTGAGATAATCCTAAAGTACTGAGATCAGCCATAAGGGACTGGGTCTCTGTATCTTCCGTTTTTTCCAAATGGAAGTTAAGGTCTCCAAGTACCACAAAGGTATCGTCAATGGCAAGGGGTTCCATAAGTGACATAAATGTGGCCAAAAATTCGGAGCGAGGACCTGGTGGTCGGTAGATAAGCGCTCCTTTAAGGTTATATAAGGGGGTAAATTTAATATTAAAGTGTAGAGCTTCGCAAGTGTTGGAGAGAATGGGGGAGATTCTGACCTGGAAGTTGCTGCGGATAATAATTGCCAGACCCCCACCTTTCTTCCCCTGTCTATCGTGACGATATACAGTGAAGCCCTGAGGCACTGCTACCACTAAATCAGGATCGGATGCCTCATTCATCCATGTCTCCGTGACAAAGAGTAGATCAATTTTTTTGTCCTGAATAAAATCGACAATCTCCTGCCTGTGTCTGCCTAGGGATCGTGCATTAATAAGTGAAAACAGGATGTTCTTAGTTTTAGACTTATGAACTTGAGATGAAACGGCTTTGGAGGTACAGAGTGGTATAAAGGACTTACATTTAAGGCAGTGAGTGATGACTGTTCTAGTGATGGTGCTCGGATCATACTGTGGGCACACAGTCTCACTAGAAGGTCTCAGCTGGGATAACTGCGCCGTAGAGTATCTAATCCGTTCTTTAGTTAGTGGACAAGGGGTTATGGCGCTGGGCGCTGGTCCGGCGCGGACGGGCGCAGACGGGCGCGGCTTTGGCGCGCCTTCGGCGCGCCGCCGGCGCGCCCGCTGCGCCCGCCCGCTGCGCGGACGGGATAACATACTCTTTTTATCCAGTGAGGAAGAGTGGAAGAGGGCGGGAATCAGCCAACTACTGGCGCGGCACCCTTTGTTCCCCCAATATGGCGGCTGGTCACACTTTCCTCCCAGCGTCAGCACGTCATCGGCTGCGCCGGAGCAGCGTGATGAATCAAGTGAGATGCAGTCCACTCGCAATTTTTTAAAAGCAGACAAAAATGTGAGTAAAACTAATACAAACTAAGCAGTACAAATGCACGCAATTTAAAAAACCTTGCTGAGCCCCCGGCTTCCGCCTCAGGGGTGAGACTAGTTTTGGAGTCGGCGCAGTCACACTACAAGTCTGTAATTTGTAACCTTAGAGGGCGGGAATCAGCCAACTACTGGCGCGGCACCGTTTGTTCCCCCAATATGGCGGCTGGTCACACTTTCCTCCCAGCGTCAGCACGTCATCGGCTGCGCTGGAGCAGCGTGATGAATCAAGTGAGATGCAGTCCACTCGCAGTTTTTTAAAAGCAGACAAAAATGTGAGTAAAACTAATACAAACTAAGCAGTACAAATGCACGCAATTTAAAAAACCTTGCTGAGCCCCCGGCTTCCGCCTCAGGGGTGAGACTAGTTTTGGAGTCGGCGCAGTCACACTACAAGTCTGTAATTTGTAACCTTAGAGGCCGGGAATCAGCCAACTACTGGCGCGGCACCCTTTGTTCCCCCAATATGGCGGCTGGTCACACTTTCCTCCCAGCGTCAGCACGTCATCGGCTGCGCTGGAGCAGCGTGATGAATCAAGTGAGATGCAGTCCACTCGCAATTTTTTAAAAGCAGACAAAAATGTGAGTAAAACTAATACAAACTAAGCAGTACAAATGCACGCAATTTAAAAAACCTTGCTGAGCCCCCGGCTTCCGCCTCAGGGGTGAGACTAGTTTTGGAGTCGGCGCAGTCACACTACAAGTCTGTAATTTGTAACCTTAGAGGGCGGGAATCAGCCAACTACTGGCGCGGCACCCTTTGTTCCCCCAATATGGCGGCTGGTCACACTTTCCTCCCAGCGTCAGCACGTCATCGGCTGCGCTGGAGCAGCGTGATGAATCAAGTGAGATGCAGTCCACTCGCAATTTTTTAAAAGCAGACAAAAATGTGAGTAAAACTAATACAAACTAAGCAGTACAAATGCACGCAATTTAAAAAACCTTGCTGAGCCCCCGGCTTCCGCCGCAGGGGTGAGACTAGTTTTGGAGTCTAGACCAAATATCCTGGTCTTTACCGAAGACAAGGACCTCAGTTTTGTCGGCATTCAGTTTTAAGGAGTTTAACACAATCCAATCCGCAACCAACTGCATACAGGACCTAAAACTGGACGCCGAGACACTGACAGGGTGGGCTAGGGACACCATGATTTGTGTGTCGTCGGCGTACGAGACTACCTCCATCCCCTGAGATCTTACTAGCCTAGCAATGGGGGCAACATAGAAGTTGAATAAAGTTGGGCTTAAAGCAGACCCTTGAGGCACCCCACATTGCAAAGATTTAACAGGGGAGAGGAAGTCTCCAAGCATGACTCTTTGCTCTCTCAGATGTAAAAAAGAGTCAAGGAGACCTAGAGCCGACCCATCCACCCCTGCCTCCCTTAACCGAGAGGTTAAGATAGAGGGAGACAGGGTATCAAACGCTGCGGTAAGGTCCAAAAGAACTAAAATAGTTGTCTGACCCCCATCAACCTTGCAGCGAATGTTATTTACCACCATCGTCAGAGCAGATTCAGTGCTGTGGAATTTCCTGAATCCATGCTGAGAACTATCAAGAAACTCAGAGGAGTCAAGAAAGGTGGATAGATGGAAATTGAGATGAGCCTCAAGCATCTTAGCAGGAGCAGGTAACAAAGAAATTGGTCTAAAATTCTTCAATACTCCAGGATCAAGGGAAGGCTTTTTAAGGAGAGGTTTAACTATAGCCTTCTTCCAAACCGCGGGAAAAATACCCTGGGCTAGGGCCTCATTCATAACTTCAAGCAGTGGAGGCAAAAAGATCTCCCGGCACTCCTTTAAAACTCTTAAAGGACAGGGATCAGCAGGAGAGGCAGACTTAGTCCTATCGAGTAGGACAATCAGACCCTCAAGGGAGAGCGGCGGAAAGAGGGTAAGGAACTTATTGGGGTCCTTCCTCCAGGACTCTGCGGCCTTAACAACAAGGAGGGAACCATCATCTGATAGATTCCTCTGAGTTTCTAAGTCCTGATGAATATCCGAAATTTTCTTATAAAAGAAATCGGAAATATTGTTGCATAACTCCTGCGAGTCCACAACTGGATCCGGTGACTGAAAAGAACACAGAGAGTCAACTATTTTAAACAATTCTTTGGACGAGGGGAGGGAAGCCGTCAAATTAGAAAAATAGTCTTGTTTTTCCTTGATCACATTAGATTTATAAGTTCGTAGAGACAGCTTGTGATCATCTCTATCAGAAGGATCCCAAGACTTACGCCATTTCCTCTCCTTGGCTCTACAAGTTTGTCTAAGGAGTCTTAGAGACTCTGTGAACCAGGGCGCTGAGGGTTTACGACGAGCCACATATCGCAAAGAGGCGGGGGCAAGCACATCAACCGCTCTGCTAATGGAATCGGCAAACTCCTGAGCCGCCACGTTAACATCTCGTGAGGACAAAACCCCAGAGCCTCTTATAAGAGGAGCAAGGGCTTGGGTGGTAATATTTTTATAGCTTCTTTTCCAGACTCTATTATTGATGGCGCAACTACGGGGCTCTTCAATAGAGACTGTGAGTTCAAGGGGTACAGCCAGATGGTCCGACCAGGCCAAGGGAATAGGAGAGCCAGCTGAGAGTCTAGGGTCGTTGGTAAAGACCCCGTCTAGTGTATGGCCCGCTCGATGAGTAGGGCCTTTCACCAGCTGGCTAAGCTCACAGGCTTCTAACGAATTAATCAACTGAGATGTATCTCTTGCTCCAAGATCCTCCAGATGGAAGTTTAAATCCCCCAGAATAGTGAGCTGCGATTTACCAAAGTAAGGCTCTAAGATTCGAAGTAAATTGGAGCAGAAACTCGTTCTGGGACCGGGCGGTCTATAAACGAGAATGCCCGTGAAGGAAGCTGTAGGCGAAGAAGAGATACAAAAGTACATAGCCTCGAAAGAGTCCGAGGGATCAGAAACAGTCTTTATCACACAGGAAAATGGGGCTCTACACAAAATTGCCAACCCTCCCCCTCTACGTCCCACTCTATCCTGTCTATGAATCGTAAAGCCCTCCGGAATTGCCAGTAATAAATCATGTCCGGAAGAGTCGGAGGCCCAGGTTTCCGAGACAAAGACCCAGTCCGGTTGCCTATCAGTGACGAACTCATGGAACGCAATATTATTCTTGATAAGCGACCTGGCGTTAATCAAGAAGCCCTTTTTAGATTGTGTAGTAGTCCGACTAGCTAATAGATTAGAAGAACCTCCCCCCACCCCTTTAGGTGGAGACAAAACCGCCCCACATAGGCGGCATGAAGATGAAAATCTCAAGACCTCAGGGGAGAGAGAGAAATGGCAAGCTAGAGGTCGAGGTCTGAAGGCAAGCAACTCACCTATTGAATAATTCCTCACTATATGTAACGGGCAATGCGGAGTCCGGTCGGCCAGCCCGCCCATCAGCATGTCCTCAGCGCGGACGGGCGCAGACGGGCTGAACTCAGGCGTAACTCCGGCGGAAGTCCGGCGACTCCGCTGTGCGAGTCCGCTGCGCGAAGGCATGACTCCCTTTTCAAATGTCTATGGCCCTACGGAGAGCTAGAGCGTCCAAGCCACACGCTCACCTCGTAGTACTCCTAAGATGGCGCCCTATCGACTTCAATGAGACTGGGAGATGGACCCGCCCAACAGCGGTGAGCAATACAAATTATAGTGCAAGCAGGGGACCTAGAGAATAAAACCAGGGAGTAATTCAAAATTAAAAACTAAATAAAATACAAAACGAGGGAATTTTAAAAAGCCAAAGGCCAGTAGTTCCAGGTATACAGCGCTCGCAAAAGCGCCAGCGCTACAACAAATTTCACAAGTGATTAGTCAGCAAGGGAGAACAGACAGTTTACCTCCCTTTTCAAGTGTCTATGGCCCTACGGAGAGCTGGAGCGTCCAAGCCACACGCTCACCTCGTAGTACTCCTAAGATGGCGCCCTATCGACTTCAATGAGACCGGGAGATGGACCCGCCCAACAGCGGTGAGCAATACAAATTATAGTGCAAGCAGGGGACCTAGAGAATAAAACCAGGGAGTAATTCAAAATTAAAAACTAAATAAGATACAAAACGAGGGAATTTTAAAAAGCCAAAGGCCAGTAGTTCCAGGTATACAGCGCTCGCAAAAGCGCCAGCGCTACAACAAATTTCACAAGTGATTAGTCAGCAAGTTAAGTGATGAGTACGATTGAAATCACTATTTCTAGTGAAATTCAATATATTCTGAGAACAGCAAAAAAGGCAAACAAATTACTTTGTTGAAATTATGCTGTGTTGTAAAAAATGTATTATTACATGTTATAACTATTTTTTCTTTTCTTTCACAGATCCTAATTCTAAAATAAGCAATTTACATCAATTTACATTACAAAAAAAATCAGAAAAAAATGTGTACCATTTTTAATTTCTATTACTGTGAAGGTAAGTTTAACTAAGTATTAATATGCAGAATGGGCAGATCTGCAAGAAGCTACAAAGTTTGAACACGTTTTTAAAAACACTCTGTTTATACCTATGTAGTTTTGAAATCTCTCTGTTATCGAATATCATGTGACCTCCAAAAAAACAGATTTGAGTGGTTCATAATATTTCCCATTGTACCTATTGAAGGACCGCAATCATTTCAATCATTCTTCTTTGAGCATCTTTGCAGACCAAACTCTGTGCTTACCTCCTATCATTCGGAAGCAATTTTAAAAACAGAAATATGTCACTTTTTGTAACATAGTTATCGCACAAGACACTCTTTCATATTTACAAAGAGAGGAAAAGGCACTCTGTGTACTTTTTCTACTCCATGTAAATACAACCTCATCATACACACCACTTTGCGTTGAAAGGGTTTTCTATAAGTGTTGTTGTGCGTGATTGCACTGAATACTCATAGAACAAGACACATCTCCAGATTTATCATAAATCATAAATCACGATATGTGTGTGAATGCTGCACCATTCTCCAATTGGTGTAGGAAAGCACAACAAAGAGAATTGTTTTCATTTCTCCTCATTTTTAAATCTTCAATGCATGCTAAAATGTTCAGCATAAATTGAAGGAGAAAAATGCGTTTTCCTGCACAAAAACAAACAGCACATGACACAGATATCCTTGCACTATGGTGCAAGGGTGCCTGTGTCACCACATGGCTGCAATTTAAGCAGCCGTGCAGAGCGAAGCATAGATTTGCAACACATTTATGTACATATGTTGCATCCCTGTGCTTCAGAAGTACTACAGCACACTGCAGTTAAAGAGGTTACTGTGTGATGCTGCAGCACTTCCTCATAGTTCTGCACTTATACATTCACCATATGCTACTAATGCATTCATTCAGTCAATTACATACTACACATACATTCATCTAAACTTTCACACACTAACAAACAAATATAGCTCTTTTTTTAAACCAGGAAAGTTAGTTCTTAGAAGAACTTTTTTTTTCTTTTATATTTTTTTTTGTTGGTTTTTTGAACAATTTTTACATTGTTTTGGTTTTTCTTGAAAAAAAAAGTAAAAACAGAACTGGAGGAGTAAAACAAGGAACTTCGGGGAAAAAAACAACAAAAAAAACTAGCAATGGTGACTCTCTGGCTTTCGGCAGATAAGATAGATTGACTGCTCTCCATTGCATTGCATTTTATGCAGAGCACTTTTAGGGTTTGAAACTGTGGACGGATGTCCAAATTTTGTACAGAAGGATCAACCCTTGAAGTGCTTGGCTGTGATGGATCTGAAGGAGCAGGAACAACTCTCATTCTGCAGCATTCCTCTTGAGCAAGGTTCACCGGATGAAGGGTCCTCAGATGCTTCATCATACTTGCACTTCCACAGGGATATTTTTTGTTCGGATCCCCACGGGACAGCACTCTCTGGTAGATCTTGTAGGTTACTAAGGTGGCATTGGTTTTCGTTTGCCCCTCAGGAAAGATGAAACATTTCCACACCACAGATGAATATCGTGGTGGGCGTGGTGGTTCTTCCAAAAATTCATCCACAGATGAATGAGGAGATCCTGGAGATGCCTGCTGCCCTGAAGCCATTGTTTGTAAAAAAAAAGTTTGAGCTAAGTGTAAACTTAGTCCAAAAATGCTTCTTGTCTGCAAAGAGATGCTCCTCCAAAGAAGGTCAAAGAAGAATGATTGAAATGGGTGGGGTATTTCAATAGTTAGAACAGGAAGTGTAATGAACCAGTCAAGTCTCTTTTTTTCAGGTCACATGGGATCCGCGCACCGTGCGCATAGGCAGCACGCACCCAGCGCGCATCCGCGAAATTGAATTTAAAAGGAATATAGGATTAGAAGTAAAAATATATTACTTTTATGAGTAGTTTAGAGTTTGTCTTCAATTAATATTCACATGAAATACATATATATATGTTTTTTTAACTGTAAAATATTTCGCGGGATTTGCGCACCCACCGCGTCATACACACACATGACGTATCGCGGAAGCGTGCAAGCGTCGCGTAACGTGCATCTTACGTGTCACGTATAGGCGTGGAGTCCCGTACCAGTCGCATTGCAGTCGCACACCAAACACGTACCCAACGCACACCATACGCGGATGATATCGCGCAGGGATCGAGAACGGTGGGCAAAGGGGGCGCGAATCCCCCAAGAAATGGGGAAAAAAATAATAATAAAGTATTTAAAATATAGTTTACAAAATATTTAAAAACATATAAAAAAATAGATATTTTTTTAATTAAATTGTTTTTTTAAAACATTAAAAACAAATAATATTTTTTAATTTTTAAAAGAATTAATTGTAAAAATAAGTTAAAAAAATGGTGATAAAAAAGTATTTTAAAAAAACATAATTAAAGTAAATGACACACTGAAATAGAAAAATTTTGAAATCCAATGAAAATCATTAAACATCATAGCTTTAGAGATAAGTTATAGCTAGGAATTAGCATTTAAAAAACCTTTGAAATTCACTTAAAAAAAAACAGAGGTTTCATGCACGTTATAGTTAGGAATTGGCATTTAAAAAACCTTAGAAATTCACTGAAAAAACCATAGGTTTCAGGGGCATTATAGTTAGCTGGACATTTCCCTCGTACAAATCCCTAGAAATTCCCCCGTTATAGTTAGTTCAGCTAACTATAACTCGCGCCCCCGCAATGCACTGCTGATGACGTCACATATTACATCACTCATGACATGGTCAGTGACATCACTCATGTCATCACTGATGACGTCTCAAATGACATCACTGATATAATAGATCTATTGCTCAATAGGTTTCCCCTAGGATAAGAGAACTGGTACATACATGACAGCAGGTGTGCCGTTATTGGAGGCATTAGTTTAAAACCATAGTTATCCGTCGGTTTCTCATAGATACGGATGATGAGCTGTTGAATTGGAGAGGGAAATAGAGGAAAGGGAAACATAATCACCCTAATTCTCTCAACCAGCTACAGTCAATGTTTGTAATTGTACCACCAGTGCTTTGTGCAACTAATGCTTTGTTAAAAAACTATGATTTTACCTGATGGTGTTGCTGTAATGTTCATGCAACAAATAGATTTAAAACCTGTAAAAGAAAGGTGGTATGTTACCATTAAATGCAGTGCAAGGTCGAGTAATCCGCTTCACAGAGATATTCTTTAAAGTTTTATTTAGTCCAGGTACGTGTATCTTCACTTTAGTTATGGACAATGGGGAATCAATGTCTACAATTTGAGAATGTTACTCAAGTGGTTGTCTATTCCCTCAGCCATTTTTGGCGTTGAGAACGTATAAAGCCCGCAATGTGAACCTTTTACTTTTAATTTCATGCAGAGAAGTAAAGTTATCTATGCTGTAATAACCCAACTTCAACACTCATGTGTTAGATCTGCCGGTATACTGAGACATCTTAATTAAGCATAAAGTTGTATGTCTTGCTTCCATCCCACTTTTTTCATCAGTATATGCGGTGTTATTTACCCTGTTACATGTTTTTATTAAGGATATAAGTTATTCCCTCATTTTTGTTAATAATTTTATGCTATTTTAAGATAATCACTAGGCCGAGAGTTATCTGCACATCTCATTATTATCTATGTCAATACATTTTAGCTTGTATTATGAGTTACAAAATGCCATAGAGTCATCCCGCTTACCTTTTAGAAATACTCAGGCCTCCCTGCGCCAACGAACAACTTCCGGATCAACATACACGTTTGTGTCAGATCCAGAGTTCCTTTATATATGTTTTTTTGGGGAAAGCGGGGTCACGTGGCATCAATTAAACCGGGCGATTTCCCGTATCAGTGTGTATTTTAATTTTAACTGAATATTATCTCATTTAGTAGTTTAATTTGGGAAAATCAGGGATTTCCTTTGTGGACCACAATAAACACATTTGCTTATTTGCATTTGTATATGAACGGAGAAATGGTATCGCCGCAAAAAGGGCCATGAATGAGTCGGCCATCTTGGAGCAGGATACGCTCTACTGAGCTGAGACTTTAAAGCATCCCTGGATTAAGACTCTGGTTCTTATTTTTTTTCCTTTATAATTTTTTCATTATTGGAAGTCTCTTATTCCTAGCAATATTTTTATAAGAACTGGTATGTATTTGGGTTCGCATGTGTTGCTGAAGTTTGTGATCTATTGCTATCAAACTCTGCTTTAATCTGATGTTTTTGTGCCTTATAGAATTACACACATGACGGAAGAATTATTTCCTGTTGCATGAAGACTGATTGAGTCTGTCCTCAATTGATCAAAGGTAGAGTGAGCAAATTTAGTGAGAAACTATGAGTGTAGTTATTAAATGTGCATGCACTCATGTTGCTGTTCTTTGTTTTGTAGGTTCTTTTCCCCTCTGTTCCTATCCTACCCTTCCCTCACTCGATCGCCCTAACACTCTGTAACCTAAAGTCAGAGTTGGGGATGTCAAGGGGTGGACCCTTTATTGCTTCACCTGGATCCTGAGGAGTTAACTTCTCATGTTGTATGAGATCCTGGCAATACATTTCTTATAACCCACCATCATTAATATCATCTGCTTTGAATCCAACCTACCATTCAGGGTTACATGGCAATCACTGAACAATTTACTCACTAACATGGATTCCTTTATAGTTCTAGATTAAACTGGTTATTGGAGAATCTAATATTTTTTGTTGCTGAAATCCAATTTGCAGGAAGGTCACTGTCAGGCTATGACAGGGGTGCCCTCAAACGTATGTGCAGGTCCAATGGAACAGGCTGCTCTATGACATCATAGAAGCTCCACAGTACGAAATAATTTTGGGGATGCCATGGTTTTGGCACCATAATCCCACTATCGATTGGAGGAACAAATCGGTACAATTTGTATCGAATGAGTGTCAAGAACATTTTACTCAGGACACTCTTTCTCAGGCTGCAGCATTGACTTACCCGTTTGTTGTGGCTACTGCAGCTGAGAAAGAGGTGGTGTTGCCTTCGGGGTACTTGCAATTTGCAGATATATTTAGTAAAGTCCAGGCAGAACAGCTTCCACCCCACAGATTATATGATTGTCAGATAGATTTGATAAAAGGAGCGACCATTCCAGCATGTAGAGTGTATGCATTGTCGGATCCAGAAACCAAATGCCTGAGAGACTACCTCGATCACTGTCTAGAGATTGGTTTCATTAGGCCTTCACGTTCCCCGGCAGCCACTCCGCTGTTTTTATAGCTAAAGCGAGTATTGAATTGAGAGCCTGTATAGACTATCGCATGTTGAACACAAACACCATACGCAATAGATACCCTTTGCAACTCATTTCGGTGTTGTTGGATCAGGTGTGAGAAGCCACGGTTTACACTAGCTTGGATTTAAGAGAGGCCTACCACTTGGTTGGTATCCGAGAGGGGGATGAGTGGAAGACCACCTTTAAGACTTTGCATGGCTTATTTGAATATACTATAATGCCGTAAAATGCCCCAGCGGCTTTTCAGTATTTCCTGAACGACGTCCTTAAAGAGTATGTAGATCGCTTTGTGGTGGTCTACATTGACAATATCCTGATTTATTCCGCTTCTACTGAGTTACATGAAGAGCAGGTCCTCCTAGTTTTGGAAAAACCTACCTACAGTGGGACAAACTGCTCAATTACTGTTGAGTAATGTCATACGTATTCATGGTTTGCCAAAGGTGATTGTGTCCGATAGAGAGCCTCGGTTTATAGCAGGTTTTTGGAAAATGTGGTGTAATGCGTTACAAATCGACTCACCTTTGTCAACAAGCTTCCACCCCTAAGCAGACGGCCAAACAGAAAGGCTAAACCAGACTCTGAAGAAGTACTTAAGGTGCTATGGCAAGGAAGCTCAAGACTCATGGGTCTCATTACTGTGGATGGCTGAGCTGCCTTATAGCAATGCCTTGCACTGTTCGACAGGAATATCCCCTTTTATGGCTAACTTTGGTTACAGTGCAAGAACTTTACACTTAAATATCCCTGATGACACTGCGAACCAACCCACAGTTAGGGAACACATTAAACAACTACAAGCTGTTCATAAGAAAGCAAGAAGGCATTTGATACTAGCCAAGCAGGTCTACAAAAAATGGGAGGAACGACACAGAATAGACGGCCCTCAGTATCTAGTGGGAGATCGTGTATGGCTTTCCCCAAAGAACATCCGGTTTAAGTTGCACAGTGTGTTCCATCCTAAATTTATTGGTCCATATACTATAGTAAAACAGATCAACCCCGGGGCCTACAGACTGAAGTTGCCCGGCAGCCTCAGAATACTCCCAGTGTTTTATTGCAGTCTGTTGAAACCAGCTGCTGGGGCTCGGCGTCGGGCTCCACCTCTGGTGTCTTTTGATGGGGGATTAGAATATGAGGTCGGAGCATATTGGATTCAAAATATCAGAGGGTCAAGCTATGGTATCTTATCTTCTGGAAGGGGTATACCGCTGAGGATGACTCTTGGGAACCCAGTCAGAATGTGCATGACCCCGCCGCTGTGCGTTCCTTTTTTCGGAGGAATGCCTCCAAACCTGGATCTAGGATTCACATGGCAGGAGGGCCTATTGTCAGGAATCAGGTTGGATAAGCGCCTTCCTGGTGTTTAATCACAAAACTACAATTCCCAGGAGACTGTGGTGGAGGGGGAACCAGCGTCTATATGACGGAATGATGCGCGCATGCTAGCGTGTGTAATTCTTGTTTCTGAAGTTTGTCTCTTGGCTGAGAGAGTTCCTGCGTGGAGGATGCAGCCTTGTGTTGCTTCTGTTCCTGGACCTGGGGGTGTTTTTCCCCGACTTTGGAAGATTGTGGTTATGTTACCGCATTGCCGTGCTCAGCTGGGCATTGAGAGACACTTGGTTTCTAAAATACCACCACAGTTTGCTGTAGCCTTTGGGCGTCTAGTGGCAGAGTATTGATTTCCTGCTGAGACGCTGTGTTCCAGTACACGTGTGCTGTGCTAAACACTCTGTGGTGAGTGGAGCGTGTCATTGGACAGTAACGGGGATGCAGTGAGGTTAACCGTGCCTTTCCTTTTGATCATCAGAGGTAGGAAAATGTTTGCCCTCGTTTACTTTTCCCCTGTTTATTTCTACCATGCACTATTTATCATTTCAACCGCTTCCAGGCTGGAAGTGAACTTGTGTTGAAAGTAGTCACAGGTAGCTGACTACATGGGATCATCATCGTATATATAATGTGATAATAACTCTCGAGGAATACATTTTGTTTTACATTTTGACTAAGAAGATTGAAAAACCATTTAATATGCACATTTGTCAGTACATGGGAAAATTGCATTGAGACTTCAAAGCACCCTTGTATTAAGACTCTGGTTCTTATTTTTTTCCTTTATAATTGTTTCATTATTGGAAGTCTCTTATTACTAGCAATATTTTTATAAGAACTGGTATGTATTTGGGTTTGCATGTGCTGCTGAAAATTGTGATCTATTGCTATTAAACTCTGGTTTAATGTGATGTTTTTGTGCCTTATAGAATTACACACATGATGGAAGAATTACTACCTGTTGCATGAAGACTGATTGAGTCTGTCCTCAATTGATCAAAGGTAGAGTGAGCAAATCTAGTGAGAACCTATGAGTGTAGTTATTATATGTGCATGCATTCATGTTGCTGTTCTTTGTTTTGTAGGTTATTTTCCCCGCTGTTCCTATCCTACCCTTCCATCACTTGATCGCCCTGACACTCTGTAACCTAAAGTCAGAGTTGGGGATGTCAAGGGCTGGACCCTTTATTGCATCACCTGGATCCTGAGAAGTTAACTTCTCATGTTGTATGAGATCCTGGCAATAAATGTCTTATAACCCACCATCATTAATATCATCTGTCTTGAATCCAACCTACCATTCAGGGTAACATGGCAATCACAGAACAATTTGCTCACTAATATGGATTCATTTATAGTTCTAGATTAAACTGGTTATTGTAGAATCTAATATTTTTTGTTTCTGAATTCCAATTTGCAGGAAAGTCTCTGTCAGGTTATGACAGGGGTGCCCTTAAACGTATGTGCAGGTCCAATGGAACAGGCTGCTCTGTGACTCCTGAACATGCATGTCTTTACGAGCAGAGTAGGATTGAAGGGTGCCTAGCTTGTGGGTGCTACTTGGGCAGAATCCTTATGTCTCAGAAGGACATATTTTGTGAAACATCTGAAAAAAAACCAACAATGGCTACATGTCCTAGGAGCACACAGGACTCTCACAAGACTTGCCAGTAGTGGTGGTCATCCAGAAGGCATAAAGTATATGTTTCTGGTTGTACAGAGAATTCTTGTTAGGCACTCATGATACACAGTAGCCGCAGCCAGGACTTGCTGGTGGATTTTTGTCATCTGTTTTACCGTGAAGTTGAAGAAAATACATCCAGGAAACAACAAAGTATCTTGCAAAGATATTGACTTGAAATTGTTGTATGCACAAAGAAATAGCCATTAGCATTGCAAACTTGTAGCAAATGTTTGTTTAGAGAGGGAATCATCCATTAGAATCACAAAATCTTAGCAAGGAGGCATCTGAACCCTATTACACTTGCTTTTCCACAAGAAGTTACCCATTTGAGCCATGTACTAATTTTTGTTGTAAACTCCGGCAAAATTAGGTTCGCAGAGAATTACTGTTGTATGGTATGTCAATATCAATGTTAGTAAATCTATGTTGACCAGGGGCAGAAAACAAGCACTTAGTACTAACAAATGCTTTTCATGTTCCAATTATCAACATATCACTTTAAACATAAACACATCACAAGTTACTTCTTCATGTAGAAGGTAGGTCTCTTTAGCAAACAATCTACTATGACCCCAAGTGTGATTCACAGTTACTATGTTAGTCATAATTATATTTCAGCTCAGATGAAAGATCGAGTTTCACTTTATAATAGGAAGTAGAAATATAGAGAGTGTCAGGAGGTATATGAAAGACCATACCTAAAGTTAAAACTCTAGTGTCCAAACTATGGTCATGCTAAAGGTCTTCTTTATATGTTTAGCTATCAACACTCTTGTAGTGCTGTCTAAGGCTAGTATTGCAACCCGGTGTGTGGGGAAATCCAGTGTCTTTGTTTCCATTTGTTTTTTAAATATTTTCCCTTTCCCTGGGCCTATTGTGCATCTAGAGGTTAGGAGTGTGAGACTGGTTATGCGTTTTGTGAAGTGTGAAAACTACCATCTCTCCTGTTGGATCTGGATTACCAAGTTATTCTGTATTGACAGACCCATATTTGCAAATGATTTTTCTGAAGATAAGCTCTCAATAACACAGCTGAAAAGAGGAAAGACCTTTGGCCATAATTGATTCCTGATTGAGTTGGGAATCAAGCAAAAATGTTGGTCATGTCCTTAACATTTTACAAGTGGCTAGGAATGAGGCAGGCATGAGACTTTTTATTGGATAATTTCACATTGGCCACAAATGTAGGAAATACATAAATTAGAAGATTCAATTATGACTGCTTCATACAGACCTATTTCATTATTGAGTCTGAATTGTTGGCCATGGGGATAGCTAATAATTTCTGCTGACTTATTGAAACCCTGATACATCCTGACCAATCTGGATTCAAGTGTGCACGTCCATGAGGCTGATATTTGCATCACCTGCAGTGGTGCCTTAAACTCGAGGAACATACAGTAATCCTATCACTCTGTGCCAACATGGCATTCAACTCAATTGACTGATTATTCATGTCTGCACGCCTCGAGAGTGTAGATATGGGACTTTCTTTTCTAGCTTCAATATTTCTTCTTTATAGGGCACCGAGATATTGGTTAATGGGACAATGTCACAGATTTTTGACTTGTGGAGATGGAGTAGACCGCACTGCCTCCTGCCACCTTTCCTCAATGCTCTAGCCCTTCAGTTCCAGCCTGCTGGATTTGGAGAAACACCCTCATCATGGAATTGAGATGGAACCCAAGCTGATAAGACGCGGTATCCATGTATGCTGCCAATCTTTTACAGAACACTGCTTATCCTAACACCTCCATTAGTAGCCTACTGGTGATATTTAAGATATATGGTGTCATGCCTCAGTCTACCTGTGCCTTATGTTTCCTATTGTCAACAATATTTTGCAATTAGACAGGTGCCAGTTCTTCTGCTATGTACTTTATTTTGCATGCTATGCTGAGTATTTATTTAAAAGTCATTTTATGCACTTTAGTTTGTGTGCACTCTAAATAAGTATGTTTATTGATTGGTATGTTTGTTAAAACAACATGAACTGTTGAGCAATCAATTATTGGCCTGTGTTGCCTGCTGTCCTTTTTTCCCATCTGAATGTCTGTTATATTTGTTCGTATAACGGCGGCTGGCTAATTGTACACTGCTAAGCAATTTAAGACCTTTGATTCCTGATGTCCTCATTTCCTGTCAGAGTGTCTGGTATTTTGTTTCTGTTTGTACATGCCTGTTTACCTGGTAATACACTTTTCAGCAATTAAAGACCTCTATTTTCTGTTGCCTTTGTTTCCTGCTGGAGTGTCTGGTATTTTGTTTTTGTTTGAACAATGACTGCTGACTAATGCAGAACTGGTGTTTCCTGATGGAGACTGTTTTCTGATTGACAGGCAGCACTCTCCATGTGCATGATGGGCTATAAATACCATCATCAAAGTGTGGCCATCCGATTGGCTTTGTTAATCTCTGTTGGCCATTTGACAGGTCAAAGCTCTATAGGAAAAGGTAGGCCCATCAGAGAAAATTCACCTTCAATCAATCAGGGTTGGTAAAGCGCAACTACTCACCGTGAGGGTCTCAAGGTGCTGGGGGGCGAGTCCATTGTGTGATGGGGTAATCTGAAGAGCCAGGTCATGAGGTCCTTCCTGAACTGAGGTGGAGGGGGAAGAGGAAGGGCTGTGAGTGAAATGTCTCCAAGCTACTTATCAGCATCTCCCTAGCAAGAACATGCCAGAGGTCAGCACGTAGGACAAAGGGTGACAGGTAGAACTTTGGCTAGTCATGACAGAGAGTTTTATTTAAGCTTGAGGAAGGAAACTACTCTTGGGTGGGCAGAGCCTGGTGAAGAGCAGACGTCTGCCGTAATTTCCCTCTCAGCTGCTATCCCCTTTTTTATCCCAGAACGGTGTACTATGGGTTAGGCAACCAATGGGCTTTTCCTTGCAAGTGTCGCTAGGGCTGGAGGAGGTGATATGGCTTCTATGGGTGAGATCGGGGCTCCCAGATTCTAGAATTCTCCACCTACATTTTCAAACCTTAACACCAGTAAGAAATGCTGAGAAATAGGGGAACAAAATAATAGGATGATGGGCTCTCACAGAGAATGAATTCCTCTCTGAAATGTGGAGGACCTACTCTGGATTTGTGCACTCTGTCTTTGGAGCTAGTGGCACTAAATATCTTCCTTTCTCTCAGGGCCAGTAGAGTGGCAGGGTCCCTGAGGGCAAGGGATACCTTTGGACTTCAGTGGACTTTTCCTGTTTGTGGATGCTTTAAGAGTGGGTACTAAAGGCTGAACATGCAAGTGGCTGAAGCCCTTGTTGATTGGTGGGGGTACAGGCAAGGAGGATGGTCTGCCTTGAGTCCTTTAGAATATTGCTGTCGAAACAACCCCTGATCAGGAGAAAACCAGAGCTGGACTGTAGAACAGGTACAGGCTCTTACAGCAACCTGCTGCCGAAGAAGTGCATGCAGCAATGCCAGTGGCTGTAAAAAGGTATCATGGGATTACAAACTTGCATTCTGGGAGTCAGGAGATCTCACAATATCTCTCTTATTAGCTAGAGAGCCCCACCAAGAGCACAAAGCAACAATCCCGACCTGAGTTAGCCCATTTGGGCACACAATTTTAAACCCAACCCAATATTTAAACCCCAAGCAGGAAAGCCATTCCTGCTTGGGGTTTCATGAGCTATAATAGGTGCCCTGAAGGTCCAACAAGAAGGCTCAATTAAACTACCCCAGGGAGCTTGTCTGTGCTGCCCTCTCCCCAGGGGATGAGGAACGCTCCAATGCTAACCTTAAAATCATCCCCTATAGAGGAGGTGAAACTGCACCAAGATATACTACACACTTGCAGGCCCGGCATGAGCAGTCAGGCATGAGCTATAGAGACGCTGGACTCGCCCACATGGCACCAAAGAAGGAAGTGCTGAGGCAATCACTTACCTTACAGACTTGCAGCACTTGCACTGTCCTAAAAACTATGGAGCAGATTTACAAGGACTGGCGCATCCCTGCATATTAGAAGGGATGCGCCAGTACCGATGCGACACGCAATTCTACCCTTGCTCCACCACGGATGCATCGCATTTACAATGCGGCGCACCGTGGCGCAGGGATAGACAGATGAGTGTTGCATCTGATGGCACGACTGGGCCTGAAGCACTGGTTGTGCCATCCACCTAAATAGACCCTTACAAATATGTCTCAGGCCTGCCATTATGCAGCCTGTGTGTGTAGTTTAAACTGTCATTTCGACCTGGCAAAATAAACCTTTGGCCAAGCCCAAACCTTCCTTTTAAATACATATAAGTCAGCCCTAAGGTGGACCATGGCCAAACCAGAGGGCAGGGGGCAATGTATTTGAAAGGCAGGACATATATGTTTAGGTTTTTCATGTCCTGATAGTGAAAAACGATCAAATTCATTTTTCACTATTGCAAGGCCTATCACTCCCATCGGCTAACATTGGGATTACCTTATTATATTTTATAAGTGTCATTTCCAATTAAGAAGAGATGATCCTTTTAAGTTTGGTGTCTCTGAAATCCTAATTTAAAATCCTAATTTGTGGTTAAGCCAGATTTTAAATTGTAACTCTGAAAATGCCATTTTTAGAGTAGTTGGCATTTTCTTCCTTTAGCCATTTGTTGCTTGTAGCCTGCCTCTGATTATATGACTCGGTGTAGTTGGCAGATGGAGTTGCTGTATTCAAACCCCAGTCAACCAGTCACCCAATATCCATTTCCATTATTAAAAGTGTATCAAAGCCAGTAGGTTTTACTATTCAATAATTAAAGATGAAATATTGTATTTTTTTCGTAACAGCACACAAAAGTTCATTTATATTGAAAGGAATATTATAACCAAAATGTTATCTGACATAATTATGATGTCAAAAAGATAGTTTACAAATACATCACTGCATTTGTATTAATAGCAAATCCATACCTAAAGGGCAGTATCTTTGTAAATGATATTTAGGACAAGAGGTTTCTTACAGCTATTGTGATTTGGGTAATAAGGAAAAGAATAAGGAGATATTTTGTGGCTGCACAGCAGCCACATCAAAGGCTGATTGAGGAAAGCTCTTGAGCTCATGCACAACTCGTTAAATGAGACTTGGACCTAGAGAGTCTAGTCTGCATTATGGGGTTTACTTGATTACTTTGATCTTGCCTTAATGTGCTCTCCTTGTAGTATCAGAAGGTTCTTCTTAGGGGTGTCCTCATTGGTTTTCCATCTTATATATATTATGTGACATATTTGAAATTGTGTGCATCAAATTAATACATGCATGTATTAAAGCATATTTTCTTTTAAAAAGTAAAGCACTGACTAATCACTGATTCATTTAGTTATTTGTTTTGCCACTGAGTTCCAAATTTCTAGCCCACAGCACCTGCTTGAATCATTCTTGGATTGCTCTGCCTCAGCACCTTGTAGGTCGAGGCTAATAGGAGTATTTGACGTTCTGCAGTAGGGGATCCTCAAACACCAGAGTTGAAATATGTGAGTTGACTTAATTGTGGCCAGGTAACATTTAATTAACAGTCCTTGAGTAGACAGCTGTGGTTGTGCCAAGCCCCCGGACCAGTCAATTGAGTTCTTAGGGGTCAGGCAAGGTAAGAGGCCCATAACAAGGAAGAGGAGCAGGGGGAATATGGGGCTCGCAGTGGCGCACAGCCAGCTGGTCAGGTGAGGAATGTTTCAGACTGAGGGGGATAGTCGAGATGTGGTATATGTGGATGTAGCAGACACTTTTGTTAGGGATTGTTGTCTGGGCTTTCAGAAGGACAGGCTGCCAATGAGTCTACAGTGGCAGCTTCTTGCCTGGTGCCCCTTGGGTGTGCCGGCCGTGAGGAAGAGGACTTTGAGCCTCTCTTAGAAATTCTAATGTGCCAGAGACCAGTTCAGCTGCTGGACTCAGCCCATAAGCTGAATGAGGGGAAATGAGAAAGTATCCACCAGAAGATGATTTGTTAAATTTCGCAAGGGGATCTATAGGTCCCGGCTTGACTAGATGGGGACAAGAGAGTTGATAGAGGTTGGGGTATGTCAGATGATACCAGCAGGGTGTCCAGAGGTACTCCCAGTTGGTCCTATGTGGCTTGACAGTCCCTGTGTGGGGGACCTGGGCCCTCTTCTCATGGAGGACAGGTAAGCCAATGTTCCAAGAGAGATTCCTGATGATGGGGATACCCAAAGGAGTATACTGGATCATCTTCAAAAGGAAGACTCCAGTCCCCCTAAGGGCATTGTTGTAGTGGTAGATGGCATTGGTCTGATGGCTGAAAGAGGGGTATTGACCGCTGGTGTTCCAGGTGAGAACTAGACCAAGTGTCCAAGGAGGGTGCTCAGTGAGGAGAGAACACTGGAAATTGAATGGATTCTTCTCCCAGAAGGGAAATCATGTCATCCCTAAAGGGTAGTGAAAGCATGAGACCCTCTGTACAGATGGTCAGGGTTTAAGGTCCTGTCTGGGGTTGGAGATTGCACCTTTAGAGTGTAGTGACCCTGAAAGAAAGGTGGAGAATGGATTATCCTTTTCTCCCTAGGGCTGTGATAGTGTGTGCAAACCTTTTCTACATGACTCCTTGATGGTATTGGTGCAGAGCAGGTAAGGGTAAAATTAGGCTGTGTAACTGCACATCTGTGTACTGTGGCTATACTGGGAAGCAAGATCCCCCAGGTTGTGGTGAGTGAGCACACACTGTCTGACCAGTGTCTGGACAGCCCTTGGGAATCTTTAGGTGTTTGCTGTTTTACCAGCGAAGGCAAGTAGGACAAAGTGTGGATATTGTCATTCTGCATTCTCTAGAGATTGAAAATGACAGCCACCATCTTGACAAGTTTGACACCTATCAGTTAGCAAATTCTGCTTGGATCAATTTGAACCAGGCATTTTACCCTAGTAAAGTTCAGCAACTTTGACCTGACAAACTATAGTAGGGGAAAATAGTAGCGAAGAGGGGCTGATAGTCTCGGCATAGCTTGAAATTCTAATTTGTATAATGATATCACAAAAATGAGAATTTAAAACTACAGTCAGAAGTGAAGCCATAGTGTTTATGCTGATGACACTAAACCCCTCCAATCCTTCCACAACAGCGATTTATGTATCTGCTATTTTCTTCTTCTGATGCTGACTGTGGTAAATACCACAAACGTGCAGTACCACAGGATATAATTAGATATTCCTCTGGGACCAGCAGAAAGGATGCAACACCACATGTTGTTACCAGAGGTTCCTCTGAAGTTAGCCGAAAGGGTGAAAGGTGCCAGTTTCTTGTTGTCCCTTCAAAATCAGCAGAAGTGTTTGGTACTATCACCTATGTTAGAATTGAAATGTTATTATCCTATTGCTCATGCTTCATTCTGCATTAAGGTAGCATGTATTGCTCCGTTTTCTTAGCAGTGGCCATTTTGTTCTATTATCAAAACTAAGCTTCTATCTCATACTGCTTGCCTCAGCAGAAAGCTGCCTCGGTGCACCCCTTGTTTGTATTTGTTCAAGGCCGAGTTCCGCTGCACTAATGAATGTACTCTCTATTATGGCATATCCTCCCTGTTAGATAGGCTGGTTCCCACCTTCCAGAATGGCGGGCACGCGCCGAAACAACCTTGAAGCAGAGAAACTATGTACCCGGTCTCAGGACCGTAGCTCTTCCTTCTGTGCCCCTTTGTTTGCCAGTGCCCGGACTGGAATTTTCCAGTCTGGGCGTGTTCTCTTAGAATTGGAAATGTACATTATCTAATGTTATGTTGGGGGAAGTTAGTCCCTCAGCAGCCATCTCGGGAGGCTGGTCAGACTGGGCTCCGCTGCTGCGCAATACTAATAAATAACTCTGGTTTGTGTTCTCTACTGTCTGACCGACTCTTCATTTGGTTTGGAAGGCTGAGAGGTGGTCATGAGTGACCCGAGTGACCCTAAGTGGGTCACTTCCTTCACCTATCAGATGTCCTGTGCACTCAGAAGTCTCGTCCAGGTCACATCCACTTAATGACAATGCCGCCTAAATGTAAGCCAACCGGATCCTGTTTGAAGAATCAATGGTCAGCAAGTTCAAAGGGTGCCATTCGTTCTCCTTGACACTGCCAACAATTTCTACTATAATAAATGTGTTTGATATAGAAGTGACTACTAGTTCAGGCCGAAATCTGAATTGATATGCATCCAAAAATAGATGGATTCAATCATTGTAAGCTGTATAACCATAATTCATTTGAGCAATTTGGAGTGGATTGGCAATGATGAAGACATTATGAATTATTGGAGGGTTTCTGAATACAGAGTGATCCAAACTCTTGTACAACAATTGCATAATGATTAAGTAATTAGAAGCTTTAGAGCTGATTTAATTTGAATTACCTTCTGGCCACCATTAACATAAATTAAAAGTGTAAAATCAACAATGTGAGAATTACAGTGCATTGCGACAAATCTGAAGCAATATATTTTGAAATTTTACAAGCAAGCTTCAAGAGAACTGTGTTCAAGAATCAACTGACCCCTTGTGAGGCCCTTGTCTCTTATATTGAATCTTTCTGATGACATGGTTGGCTGAATCACCATTTTATTTGTAGAGTGTTGCAAAATGCCTCTTTTAGCATCATCACTCCCATGTACTTTGGATTGATGCTGCTGTTTGTTTTTGCATTGGAACTATGCTAGCCAGGTCTCAGTGCATATGCAAGACCCCCTAAAACATGTTGCAACTTGCTGTAATCATAATTGGCAAATTTTAGTGACCTATAAGTCCCTAACATATGGTACAAAGTGTTCTCAGGCTCATCAGAACACTTCTGGGACTTTGGAAGACAGAATAAGAACTGCAGCTGCTGCTGTGATCTTTGAGGAGACCTGAAAAGGTGAACCTATTCCCACCTGTACCGAGGACAAAGAAGTAGACTTCAAGGGTTAGTTACTTAATCTTTTGTTAAGGCTATAAAAAGCTGCAAGAAGCCCCTTTTCCTGTAGAGCCAAGTGATCAGTTCCAACTGGACAATTCCTGGTGATGGCTTCTGTTGGAATGAGTCTTGACCCCCATGTGATGTGTCTGAGGTTCTGGGACCTTTGGCTGTGTAAAAATGTACTCCTAACATTGTGAAAAACCATTCGCTTAGAATCTTTTTTGCCTCCAAAGACCTCTGGAGAACTGGGACATACATGCCAAGTTAATCTGATGAAGGTGTGTTGCCTCTGGGCCAAAGAGTCAGGTTTCTCCGACTATGAGCTTTTCCGTACTAGCAAATCTATTTCAGCAGCATGGCTTGGAGAAGGTATATGGCATCGTAGAGACCTGTTCAGCTTCTGCTTGCAGCCTTGATCCACTGGAGGAATCTGAGCTCCAAAAAAGTGACTGGGGGCAGGTTTACCATTTTTTCGGCACATTCCTGTCCTTTCCTAGAGCTGGTGCACTTTTGGTTGCCTAGCGCCAGCGCAGGCCCCCTTGCATCATATTGCAAGGGTGCCTGAGTTGTAGGCAGGATCGTTTTTGTGCAAAAATGGAAACCTTCCTGCTCAAAAACAACGCTGAGAGACATTTCCCTCTTTCTATGTGTGCTGAAGCAAGGCTCACCTGGGGAGGTGTAGTATTTTGACGCATTCCCAGGTCTACCACTAATGGAAAATCTGGGTGTTGGAAGGTGGTTAATTGGTGGTGGTAAGTATGCACCTACCACCAGTAACACATTTGCCGACACTGTACTGGGTCCTGAAAAGGGTATGTATCAATTAGCCCCTTGCTTACACCTTGGTAGCTGACACCCAGCAATAAGGCCTTACTTAGGAGACAGGCATGTAAAGCATTTGAAAACAACAATACAGTAAATAAGTAAGACACAACACACAATATAAATCTATCACCAATTTATGAAAATAGGACTTATTTTCATCTTTAAAATGACATCCAAACTAGCAAAATCCAATGTAGGGAACCGGAGATATGAATTTTTAAAGAATAAACACTTTCTGGTGCTTAGAAACCAATTGCGCCACTCTGCTACATCTGGTCGCACTTGACCCAGAAAAAAAAGTCAATGTTTCAGGCTGACAGGGATTGAGCCGTGCTCGAATACACTAATCGGGAGGCCCTGGTCATAAGTTTAAATCCACAGTTAGAAACTTTTCTGGATCTTTTTCTTCTCGGGGCCCTCACTGCTCTTCACAAGGCCGAATTCGGTGAGGGTTCACCAGCTTGACTTTCAGGGAGCTTCTGCTCAAAGTCGGAACTCTGGAGCTCTTCAGTGGGACGAACCTAGAATTAGAGCTGGCTTGGGGTTGAAGGTGACCGGCTTGGCCCTAGCAGCCAGGTCGCTCACCTTATGGAACATTTTTCCAAATGTCCCTAAAACTTTCCCAAAATTCGGGAGGTCCTTCCAAAAGGTCTCCTTGTAGGTTCCAAGGGTCCAAAACACAAATCCAATGGTCTGGAATCTCCCAGATGGTCCATGGAAGGCCTGAACTTCACTTCCCACAATGCACTTTGTCAACCCCTTAAAGGTCCACTGGATGCACTCTAGGAGGGGGACTCTGGCTGGAGAAGGGTCACTTAAGCTCTGTTAACCTGTAGGGAGGCCACTCATTACTTCTTCTATAAGTAAGGCAAAGTCCTCAAAGTTGTTGCGCCAGACAGTGCAGCAGGTGCAGTCTTTACCAGGCAGGCCCTTGAGTGCAGATCAGTATTCCAGCAGGACAGTCCTCCTTCTTCTTGGAGTTTCAGGCCTCAGAACAGAGAGGCTATGTACCTCTCACATATTTAATCTCAGCTTCTGGGCATCAAGAGGGGGCACCCTTAACCAATGAGATGTAGGGTGCTACCCAGGCTCATGACCACTTTGTCAAAGTGTGGCATCTTCTTGTCCCAGAAAGCACTATTCCTCCATTTCCATCAAGGCTAAAATCTCAGCAGAGCAGTAAACGATAACTAAACCAACTCTCAGTGTGGCTCAGTTCCATGGTTCTCCTCCCCCTAACATCTGCAAATTCCTTCCTTAAGCCTGCTAGCTGGCTGGGGAACAGTGGACTGGGGTAGGTAGGACTGACATTCCCTGCCTGTCCTAGCTTCCTTTGACTTCTCATGCTTTACAACCCCTGTCCCCTGCTCTGGCATTCCTGTGTAGCTGCAGAGCTCTGTACAGCAAATAACCTTTCCCCTTGATAGCCACTTATCACTTAATCAAGGCAGCCTTGCAAAGCCTATTAGCACTGATCAATCAGGGAAGACTGCTGGAACACTGGATTTTGGGTCAGGGGCAAGAACGTGTAATAACTTATTTTCTGTATAAGTTAGTATAAATTCAACAAGAGGAATCTGTTGGATTTATCAATACCATTCTGTTAAGTCTTTGAATGAAATATTTTACACTTTCCTAGCAATAGTTATGTATCCATTAAATATTTCCATGTTAGCCTACTAGGCCAAGTATCTACAACGGGAAAAATGAAATGTGCAATTTATAAAACATTTTTTATAGGGACCCTGCTCATAATTACAGGAACCCCCTTGCCCTATTATCTACTAGGGATTTATAGGGTAGGTCATGCCAATTATAAGTGTACAAAAATACATGTGTGTACATTTAATATTTCACTGGCCCTGGGCCTGACTAGCAGGGCTCAGCACACAGTCAGAGTCTGCTACTATCAGTACCAGTCAGCACACAAAAAGCGGGGATGAACAGACCAAAGGGAGACTTTTTAACACTGGGGATGCACCAAAATTAATCGGTCGATTAGTCGGCAGACCCATGCTGCCCCTATGGAACAGCTCACTGCCACAGAGTAATGCAAGGAAGCTATTTGCACTGCCTTGTGCTACTTTAGATTGATCAAGCAATGCATGGATTTGTTTGTTTTGGTGGTATTTTGTTCATTAAGTTATTACCTCTTTTCTTAATTCGAGATGGGATTTTATTGTGTTGTAGATTTGATGTTTTAACAGTTTAGTACTTTTAAATGATTTTTACATTATCTAAAATTAAGTCTTTCTGATCTGTGGCATGGTTAGCAGGGGCTGAGCTCAGGATTAAATTACTGAAACTTTTACTGTACCTAACAAGAATAGCGAGCGACCTTATCGCTTGAGATGGGCTTCCATCCACCCCAAATAATAATCCACTTTCTCACAAAGGGTAGTCCATAATACCACTGTTCAAGGAGCAGCCAATCCTGGTTTTGTATGCTTTTCCATGATGGCCTGTTTGCAGATCACAGAGTGGTGCTAATTCCTACAAGTATCATTTATACTCACAAGTTAAGCATTTCAGAGATGCAAGAGGACAGCAAAAAAAGGAATCAACAATAAAACTGTTATTCTTAATGTCACCCTTTGTTTAAAATAGCTTGAGAAAATATATCTTAATACCACACTATGCAATTCCAATATGGTTTCACTTACATTGACCATGCAATGTTGATGAGAGACTCCTTTAAAAAAAATAAGTGTGTACCTTTCTCCTGTTGGCTAAAACAAACTGCAAAAGACATTAAAAATAAGTGATGCCTGAAGGGGGCTGGACTGGAATCCATTTGTTATGTATTTGTGTTTATTGATTACATGACCTCTGGCAATACCCAAAGTTATAAAATGGCTGTGATTTATAAAACGACCATGGATAATAGAAGAGTGAGCAGGCACATTACTGTGAAAGCTCAGTTGTGAGACTTGAACTGTAATTGTGCCAGTAGGGCAGTTTACGAACCATCCTGGAAATACCTAAATGAGTAAGACTGAGTTTGCCTTTTCAAAACAGCACCCAAAGTTATATTCTGGTTTCTGTTTTTCTTTGAACTATACATAGCATCGCCGGATACTATGTCAGAAAGGGGAAGACAATATCATGATCGATTCTCCTCAGATCCTCACCAATTGCCATTCGCCTGTTTACGTGGATAGTCACAAAGAGGTGTGTATTTCACAACGAATCTAACAATCATAGGTGCATATTTACAAGCCCCCTTTGCCACCTGAGTGTCACTTTTCTGATGCTCCAGTGGTATTGCACCATTCCCAATATCTACATGGTGGCTCTAAGCCACTTAACATGGCTTAACTCCAGCTTGTACATGTGCCGCTTTTTGCAGCAGTCCGCTGTGGCAAAGGGCGTGCAATGGGTGTTGCTGTGGGCATTCCACTGCAACACCCATTGCAGATTTACAAGGCTGGGGCAGCGCTAAAAACTAAGGCCAGGTTGCGATACGAGTAGAAATTATTAGTTTCTCCTCATTTTTTGCTCTTTCTATGTGTGCTGCATTTAATAAATCCCCATGAATGATTGTTTATGTGCAGGAAGGTGTTCCTTCCAATACATAAGCAATCGCCCCTGCAGCTCAGGCACTCTTGCAACATGGCGAATAGATGCCTGCGCTGGCGCTAGGCAGCTTTTTTTGCGCCAGCGCTAGGGGAAACACTGGGGTGCGTCATATTTTTGTAAATACAGCGCATCCTTGCGTATCGAAAATGCTGGAGTGCTGCATTGCCAAATTTGGTGTAGCACCGCGCTCCGACGTTTGTCTATAAATATGCCCCTTAATATTATTTGTGTGCCCTGATAATTTCAATGCTGTAGGTTCACGGCCCAACGTTATTTAACAAATGGAACCCAGAGGCAGGGTGCTAGAGACTCTCATTGGTTCATCAGTTCATTTGAGACATCCCACCAGAACAGATACAATAACTTTTCTTTCATAGAGCAACAGTAGTCATGTTAGAGACATATTGTATGATAATAATTTATTTGTTAAAAACACATCCTTTTAAAACGTGATGTAAAGTTTGTCCCAGAGATGGTACAAGTCCTTGTCAAAGTCTTTTTGGGCGCTTCAGTGGAGAATTTACAGACAGAAATATCCATCCTGTTTCTTGGGAAGCTTATCCCTGCTGGAAAAATTGATGGCATGCCAGGATGTCCTGACATCTATCTCCAAATGGCTCTTTCAGTTATTGAAAATAATGAAGTGTTTGACATTTCAGTCATTTGAAACATTTTAAAGATGCGTTTGTAAACGTAAGCCAGGTTTCACTAGGACAGAGATGCGAAAGTTTGTTCTGCACCTTTGCTGAGGCAGATTTAGAGTAGCAGGGCATCACGGCACAGTTCAAAATCAGTGGCACTGCCGGCATGATGCTGCTCTCTAGTGGGTTCATATAGGGTTGCAATGTGTTTTCTCAAGTGTTCCATGACTTTGCCTCTTTCGTTATATGGGGAAAGGCTAAGTTACCTCTGTATTTGCAGGTTCTGTTGTCCCTGACCTAGGACCTGATTATGGCTGTGGCCTGGCCTCTTGATTGTGGGTCTTGTGTGTCCTGTTGAGCTGGCAGGTGATGTATTTGTGCCTGGCAGGCAATCACCTTAAAAAGTCCCTCCCATATCCTGCCACTGAATGGTTCTGACAGCAAGGAGTAATGGGGAAGAGCTGCAGAAAGAGAAGGGACGTTAAAAAGAAGCAAGGGTGGCTGGGAGAAAATTATTGTTTTGTTTTTGAAAAGGAAAGGGGTAGAGTAAGGAGGGTGGCTGGAGTAACCTGGGGCATATTTACTAAACTTTCATACAACGCAGGGCAGCAGACAAAGTTGCTGTGCTGCGTTGCGTGAAAGGGCAGAAAAGCTCCATAATTACAAAGATATGGAACATTTCTGCTCTCGCCTTATGCTGGCGCGCTTCAGGGAGCTTAGTGCCAATGCAGGCACCCTTGCAGAAAGGTGCAAGGGTACGTGCGTTGCAACAGGAATTGTTGTTGTGTAGGAAGGAATCAGTACTTAATTTGAGCCAATGGTTTCCGGTGCTCAGCACCGGCACTTAATTTTCAGCACTGGCACTCATGACTGTCTGCACGTGGTGGCACTGTCAGTTGACTTTAGAGTTAAGGACAGCAGCGGTTTATTATTCAATTCACCAACCACCCAGGCCTTTTCTTTTACAGCTTGGGGGGCATTGATTGTCACACTTTTAAGAGTGTGATGATTAGGGTGTGTTGGTGTCATTGGCAGCTCTGGTAGAGACAGCAGGTGGTGCAAGCTGCATTGGCCTCCTGACGAGGGCCCTGGCACTTATTTCTTTTTACAAATTAAGCACTGGAAGCGATATATCCCTGCACAAAAACAATATCTGAAGGCATTTTTCTCTTCTATATATCCTGCAGGTTACTGCACACACAGAAAGAGGAAATAACAAGGAGAAAAACAGATTTTTCCCCTCGTTATGCCATCCACTGGGATACATAGAGATTTCACACAATCCTAGGTTCACAAACTTTGTAAATCTGGGACTGCATGTAATCCATGGGTGGATGCTTGGAGACGCCCATATTCCATCGAGGGATCGCCTCCCAGAATAAAATGTAACACAATGCAGCCCAAGCCACTGCATTGTGCTACTTTTTTTTTTTTTTTTTTACAAAGCCACACAAGGCAGGGCAAATCACCTCTTGCATGGCTTTGTAAATATCTACTAGCATTTTGCGTCATGGATGCGCCATAAAAGTGGTGCAAGCATGACGTAGAATTAGTAAATATGGCCCCTGGTGTTTTCCTGTGGGAATTGTGAGCTGACGAAAGAAGGCTGGAAGATGAATTGGAAGCCAGGTGACTACAAGGGAGTAGAGCAGTCAGGACTCTGTGAAGCAGGAAGTCAGCTGAGTCCACGTGCTGTCTCTTGTGTCCACCGGAGACAGAGAATAGAAGCAGGCCTTTTTGTGAGGACTTGGAGGAAAGAGACAAATCGATGATACTAGCTGGAGAAAGTGTAGTTTTTCATGTGACGAGGCACCGGTTGAGCGGTTTGGGAGGGTCGCATTAGTGTCATTGTATGTCTTCTGTAATCCCCCATACTTCCCCTTCATGCCCCTTGGACTGTCTTTACTTTTCCAAAAAAGAGTTCGATGGATGGAGTTCTGGGGGTGGTAAATGGCACAGGGAAGGACGGGGGCTCTCAGTATTATACACCCTTCTTTCATGTCTCAGTGTAGAGGCTCAAATTAAGCAGTCCAGTGGGGCAACGAACGGATCCTTTAAAATGCTGTGCTGTCGTCCGAACTCATGGCTCATATCAAACACGTTTTCAGTGATAAAACGGTTTAAAGCAGTGTATCGAAAATTCACCTGTTAGGCTGTTAATGAAACTGCAAATATTGTAGATATTAATGCAAGTCAACGCAAGCATGATACACCGCCAAGAAACAAATGATTAATACGCAGGTCTTTCCTATGCAACAGACATATTAATGATTTTTTTTTAGACGAAATGGAAATAAACAAGTCCCCTAGAGCCTGATTTGACCCTCCACCCCCACTTCTCCCTTCCTGGGTTTGAAAAAAACACACAGGCTTCCTTTTTCAAATAAATATCCCTCCCCTGAGTGCGCCGACCGCTGACCCAGCACACTTCCCTCGCAGACATTTTCTACTTGTGCATCCGAGTGATGATGATCCTGTGGAAATGGCGCGAGCCGCAGTTTATCATAGTTCGTTCTTGTCACCTTTGCAGAAAACGCTTTGGAAGGAGCGCTCGTGGCAGGCCCAGGGACCACCTGCGTGACACGCGGCCTCACGCGCCGCTCTCAGGAGCTCAATTATCGCAAGGATTCCAGGAACAGCAGAGTCTCGTTTCAGGTCACGTTCCAGAAAAATATAAGAGGATTTTGTTTCAAATCATGCGAGTGCAGACCAAAACGCCTTTAAGAACAGCAATTTGCATTTACTCATAAACATGTGTTTACACTCCTGACCCTAATACTTTATTTCAGAGTTGTAAAGTATACAATGTTTGCATGGATGGCTTGTTTCCTTAATACCCTTAGTCCTAGGATGCTCAGCGGGTCACATTATTACATTTCTAATAAACGGATTAATGGTCGGTCATAAAAAGTAGCGCCGGAACCATGCTTACAAATTGTACCTGCCTAAGCATTTAAGTATGATCCCACACAATTATTCCCTTGTGGATTTTGTCAAACGGATCTTATCTATTTTGTTGTTGTTATGAATTAATTTGTATTAGTCTAATAGCATGTTTGATTGTCAGCACACAGATCTCATTGATGCTGCACTCCAATAAAGAAGCTGTGTGGAAGCCCTCATTGCGAATGGTGCCATTTCACCAGAGACATGCGTCTGGGTGGAAACATGTCACTCAGAAACCCAGGGCTACACCCGACCTCACTTTTCTACAGCAGGGGCTGCAAAGAGTGGGCAGCAGCACAGCCTGGCTCCGCCCCAACCACATAGCAGGCAGTCCTCCCCCTCCAGACAGGCAGAGTCCTGCCCTGAACCTCTACACCCCCCTCCCCAACAGTCTGTTGGTCTGTTCCTTCCGATTGCTCAGGACAGGCTGAGCATGGAAGAGGTTTTCTCTCTCAAATGGGGAAGAAGTACATGGGAGATGACCTGGAATGTGCATTTATACCCCATTCTGGTAAGAAACCCTCAAATAGTGTAATTTGGTGCTGGAATATTGGCCCGAATCGGAGAGCCCGGCTCCCCACGCCAAACTGCGTCAACTCATGTTGCGATTCATATTGTTGCTGGGAGGTGCAGCCTGCACAGCTGTCCTGGAGAGGAACAACATGTTATGATTTTGGTAGCTCGACAAAGACCAGATCAAGTTAGAAAATCCCAAGACAGGATGACAGATCTTTTGGTAGGTGGAAAATGTCCGGATATTCGAACAGCAGCAAGCACTGAGGCATTATCGTGGATGCTGAGCAGCTGGTGCAAGGAAAACGTATCATAGCCATTGGACAATATATTAATATTATTATATTGGGATATTTATAAGTAATCTACGACAATGTCATATGTAATAGTGGTATTAGAAGGAGCAGTGGTTCCTGCGGACAAGGTATATAATAAAAGATAATTGTTATGCTCAATGGCAATATTTATGGGTGACAGATATCGGAGGGAGACTCACAATTATATACAGGGAGTTCATAAATATTTGCTGTTTATATATTATGTAGTAAATCTAGTTAAACAAATAGGTGCTCGGTGTCCCAAGTGAACTTAGAATCTATATTTCATAGTGACAGTTTGTGACATACTTATGGTTTCAAATTATAGAAAAAAATGACTATCAAATCTGAATACATTAGATCTTAACAGCCTCCTAACTTAAGATATACGGACGTATACCTTTACCACTCCGCAATCGACTGTCAGTCCGCCCTCCCCTCACAGGGTGCCCGGATGGACCACTTATTTTAATGGTGTGCCCTCCACCACCCTGAAAGTCAATTGTTATCTCTTCAGGTGTCCCTCATTGTTAGGTCCTGATGAGACCTCCTACTGTCTGTGGGGTCGAAACGCCATCAACAAGCATTTAAAACAAACCACTTCTCAGCCCCTATTTTTGTGTTATGAGGCTGTTAAGATCTAATGTATTCAGAGCGTAACGATTATCTTTTATTATATACATTGTCTGCAGGAACCACTGTTCCTTATATAATTGATACCCTGGTTCCATGTGAGTAGGGTGGCCCTTGTTTTTTTAACACAATGTGTAATAATGGTGCACAGAATTACACCTAATTTGATCAGCGTGTATACTGCATATCAAGGACATAGTGGATCCTGTTGTGTTATGTTAGCCAGCACTTGTATCGTGCACAGCTACTCCAATGCAGTGTCCCGGCGCGTGGATCCTGGCCCTCAATATGGCATGATATGGGAAAGTATAGAGAGTTAGCATATGAACATTTTAGCAGCACAGACACTTCTCCATCTTTTACCTGACAGAATATATCTAGGTAACTGAAAAGTTCCTGTTCATCACACAAACATCGGGTTGGCATATTGTCATACTAAGCATGTCCTGATTCCATGGGTTCCAATGTTGCACCACACTATGATAACCTCTTGGGGTGTAGAAACATGGGGTACTGCTAGAGTTGAGTTGATGATACCTCGCGATGGTACAGCAAATACATGTGACATAGAGTGACAGAAGTTGTGAATCAAGAGAGCATGCCCAGGGTTCAATGTAGGAACAGTTTGAATGTTTGGGCTGTTAGCAGATGGTGCATATCGCTTAGGCTACTTATGTCTAGATTCTGTATGGCACATAAGAGTCACTAGTGTGACCTCATGGCATGCTGACAGTCTACGGCGATTGTTTTAGCAACAACATGGTAGTATTATCCTAAAATGTTGCAAGTAGCATATAATACTCAACCTTTGCTATCATTAGACCCTGTAACAAGATAATAAAGGCATTCAGTGTTATGATTGGCTAATGTAACTGCTTGGTGCTCTGGAAACACTTGTAGTTACTAGAGCACTGTTACACTTCCTGAAACATTGTGCTCTGTGTCATGTTGAGAACTAAATAGCGTCAAACAGATTCTGTAGCACAACTGAGTCCTTACTGATGGCAGAACCAAACTTATATGTTCATATTCACTAGAGGCAATATAAAGATAACATCATTTGGCCTGAATGGGAATTTTAGAAACATGTTGGAAATCAGCATATTTTCATAGCAGATGAAGACTGAAAAACATGGCACGAAACAAAACTTATTTTAAGGGAGCTGCTACTTGTGTTCAGATTTTAGCAGTGAATGAAGTTGGACAGCTGGGGCATCTTCAACCAGGATTCATTGCCACAGACAATACTACTAATGGCCAGTTCTTACAATAAACGCATGTTTAATACTACAAATTCTTTCTTGTTTGAAGGAAGAGTACCAATTTTGAGACCTAAGTTTGCCCTCTGAAAAATTCTTTATGACCATTGCATTTCAGAATCTCTTATGGAACTTGCCCCTCCCTCTCGCACTTTTATTTACTTAAGTTTCTCTGAACTCTAAATTTTAAAATTATGAAGCTGGTGTAAATCCCAACCACCTTTGTCTAGATCCAAAGCTGTTGCTGCCACTGTGTATAGACTGCCTCCATCATGTCTTGTGCAATGGTACAAACTGACTCTTTTCCTAATTTCTATGAGATGAACCCACCTACAGAAAAGAGAATGTTTTTTTCTGTTTTTCAGTGTTTGCATTGATGACTGATTCACTGATTATCATAGAGGGGTTGTACAGTCATATCCCATCTTGATCTGGTGTGGTGTAAACATAATAAACTATTTTTAGATAGAAAGCATGATGTCCAGCCAATTACGCAAACTAAAGATTTGCTTGTGTGCTTTTACTGCTGCGCATCATGGGATATCTGTGGCAGAAGTACTGATTGGCTGTTTTTTTACTATTCTGTGTGCTATGTTGGAAAGACATTTCGTACAGTGACGTGGTGTATGAGAAGACTGGAGAGGAGAAAGACAGCCCCATAACTGGTCGATCAGCCATTCTGATGTCAATTACTTGCTTGCTATATCTCCAAACAGAAACACAAAGGGATGTTAATATCGGATCAGCACAAACAGGGTTCTGTGTTCGTTTTGGGTTTACACGCTGTTCACGCTGTGCATGCTTACATCATTTCTCCATGTGCAGATTTTGACAGGAAAAGTGGTGGGAAGTAGGAGAATCATAGTATTATGTCTCGTTTATACCAATATTGCAGATTAGCCATCATTCTGTATCATTATCTCTCAACGAGGTAGTAACGTCACACTGGGGTAATAGTGCTCTGAGCTGTATGAGTCTTTTCCTGGTGCAGAATTACCCAATTTAGAAAGGCCCTCTTTGACCTAACAAGCATGTGGGTTTCAAAAGAGGCATATAATAAAACGTTCTGAAATACTGTATCATCTATGCTCTAAATTAAATATGCAAACAGACACATACTTGGAAAGGAAGATGGCGGATTGACTCAGCTAAGGAGAGCGGCTTCTGTAGCCCTCTCCTGATGAATCCTCTGCCCCTGGCATCCTCCAGTGAGCATCAGAAATGCTTGATTGAAACCCGTTATTCACTGAGAGGGGGAGGAATGGATTATGCAATAAATGAAGCCTTTGAAAACTTACAGGTAAATATAGAAGGGCGGCCGTGGCCGGTACCTCGTGGGTGGATGTGCCGGATTTGCTCAGCAGTTGCTAGCGGCTTCATACATCTGAACAGGTAAGCAAGGTGGCTCTCGGGGGGCTCACCTATCTCTCCCAGCCTCAACTGTTTTAACCTCATCCTCATCCTCAGCCTCAGCTTGAGACCGGTTACAGCAGCAAACAGCTTGGCCCCAGAATGACCTGTCGCCCTGAAGGGACGCTGCCGTATCGAAGAACCAGTAGGAGCATCAGCATGCGCAGCTCAAAGGATCCTCACATTGGGCATGGACCCCGCCGAACTGAGAAGAGATGCAGCCAAGGAATCGGCTGCAGCATCTGAGGCAGCCCCCGGCTCCCAACTTGGCAAGCAGATCCTCTGCTTGCTGCATTCCGGAAGGGTTGGCTGTCTACCCCAGTCCAGTGGGTCGGAGACTTCCACCCCGGGATCTGAGATGACTGATGTCCTCATTACAGCAGTACAGGGGGGCTGGGGCATTAAGGATGGTTTCCCGGTTCATCCTGCTAGTGGCAAAGTAACCTCAGCTCTTGAATTGCAGGGGGCTAATGGGGGAGCTAGCCCCTCTCCCAAGAATATGAATTTCACAGAAAAATATGTAGGTCATTTCTCGCCTGAGAAGACAGCTTGTGTCAACTTTAAGCCTGTTAACCTCAGCTCTCTCTTGTCACCTAACGCTCTACCTGGACCATCCATACACTTACAATTGTGCACAAGCAACTTGAGTGTGACAACGTTGGATGCTGTTGACCCAAATCTGACCCCATGGCTGACCCCAAATCTCAGAGTCCACTGAGCTCAGGAGCAATTGAACCTTGATCTGAGGCACCTGTGGCATCAGAAATTACTAATTCTCTCCCAAACATTTGGGCCAGTGCCCAATCGGAGCCCCTGGTCCAGCCCATGGAACTGGCTGATTTCGAGGAGGCCCCAGAGCCTAATGTTACAAAGGACAGTATCCCGGTGAGGGGTAAATCTTCGAGGGGGGGAAAGGATCCAAAGGTGCCAGAGGAGCTAAAGGAGGGAAAGGATGCAGAGGCACAAAACCACCTTGTACTGCTTTGGAGGGGCGATTCAAGAACCCTACATTGAGTGGTATGAAGACTGGTTTCAGCGCTAGTCCCTTGCGTAAATGGGTGGCCTCAAAAGGAGAGGTTAAAGTTATCATCACTCGACTGTTTAACTCTGGCAATTCAGACGTCACAGCGCTTGAGGTGGGGGGCCTAGCAAAATTCCTTCATGCCTGCCGCAATACAGCTGCTTCTCCTCTGGTTCAATTGGATAGCTCTGATGGGGCCATGGACGGGGCCCCCGATTTCTCTGGCCCTTCACCTCTACCTCCTGCACCCATGGAGCAACTTGACCTCACGAAAGGGCCACTCGCCTGTGACTCCAGACCTAAGGAATGCGACGAGCCCTCTCTATCCAAAATTTTACAGGCATTAACCACTCAAAGAGCAGAGGGCCAGGAATTTTATCTTCAAGCCAAAGCTGACAGTCAGAAACAAGCATTGGCGGACGTTACTACCAAGGTTGCCTCACTATCTTCGGAAGTTCTGGACCTGCACGAGCGGGTTACGACAGTCGAAGAAGTCAACACCTCCACTGCGAGATTTGTTAAAACACAAGAGACCCAGATGACGTTTCTACAGGCACCCTGAAAATCGACAACGTCAAAATAACTTGAAGGTGTTTGGTATACCCAAAAAGAGGGAAGGCTCTGACCTCCGGGCCTACATAGTCAGCCTTTTCCAGCAGGCATTCCCAGATCTTGCTGACTGGGACATGGACTCACAAGTCCAGTGGGCACATCGACCACCCTCCTCTATCTCACAAAGGAACCAAGCCAAATCATCCCATCCATGTCCAATATTGGTATTAGTAGGCAACTGCTTTCTCCATCAAGCAATCTATGTTAAATCCCGTACTTCCACTCCTGTCAAACTGGACACGATCACTATATACGTAAGATCGGATCTTTGTAAATCTAAAATGGATAAGTGGTGGAGGCTTTGCCAGTTAATCGATCCCTTTGAGACAGTCTGCTCACAAGTCTTCCTGCAGGAAGATTTATGCTCAAGATTTACAAAGACGGACAGTCGCACTTCTTCTATACTGAGTCTGACGCTAATCAAGCTGTTCTAAGATGGCAGTCTGACTCCACTTAGTTAACACAAAAGAGAGGGGCTAAAACGCAAGGGGGGCATAGAGTTTTTTCAGGATTTCCTCTCTCTCTTCTCTCTGAGATATTCTCTTGTATTCAAAGTTGGTGGATCGGGGAGGATGGGGGTATGGGCATCGGGGGGGTCTTTGGGAGGTTTCTCTCTTCAAGCTGTCAGTCAGTGACAGCAGAGAAAGGGAATGATTCCTTTCTGTAGGCACAGGGGGGTGTGTTTAGCATGGTCAGGTCAGGGGTTGGTAGCACTGGAGAGCAACTCTCTGTCATCTCGTTGGAGGGTGGGGAGTGGTGGGGGTTGGTGTGGGTTGGGAGGGGGTTAAGTAGCCATTCAATAGTTCGAAGCTCACACATAGACAGAAAGTGGCACAAGGATAGAACCATGCGGTAGACGGTTGAACGTAGCTTATGTAATGTCTGACTTAAAGATGATGTGTTGGAATGTTGCGGGGCTGAACCAGGCTAGAAAGCGGCGATTGATCCGTGAGGAACTTCAGATATTTATGCAACAGATATTAGGCCTATCCGAGACTCATTTAGCCTATAAAGATAGATCTGTGTTGAAACAACTGGGGCTCGATGTTTTGATATGTACCTCACAGACAGTCTCCATACGGGGGGTTGCTATTTTGAAATCTAGAAACTTAACAGTTACTGTCCTGCGCACACTAGCCGACTCTAAAGGGAAATGTGCAATAGCTCAGTTGTCTGTATCAGAGCATTGTGTATGGCCCCAACTCTGATAGCCCCGAAATGTTTCATTATTTAAGTTCTGGATTACTTGGGTGGGATGGGGCTTTGATCGTTATGGGGGATTTCAACTGTATTATGGACAACAAAACCGATACCACTAATAGTAAAACGCGGGTTAGAATGGTGAGGACCTGGGCAGCTATGTTTGAATTATTGTGTATCCCTCAGCTAGATGATGCCTGGAGGACACTGTTCCCAACACTCCCAGGGTACACGTTTTACTCATCCCCACACAAACAATACTGACACATTGATATGATTTTCATTAAGAGATCACTACTGGAAAACACACATACAGAGATGTGCCCTAAAATCACATCAGACCACAATCCAGTGAGGCTAGCACTACAGAAGCAGTTAGGGGGCAGAGAGGCTTATCAGGCCTTTTCATTTCCGCGACAATTACTTAGCAATCCAGAGTATCTTGCGAGTATTAGAGTATTATTGAGGGAGCATTTAAGAAATAACACGGGCACTGCCTCTATCTTGGTGGTATGGGATTGTATGAAAGCCTTTATTAGGGGGGCCACGCTTTAGTTCATTCTAACTCAGAATCGGCGTGTTATTTAAGAGGCGGAACAGGGTTGTCTTGACTACTTAGATCTGGAACGGCAACATGCAAAAGCAATTGAAGCAAGGGATCCAGCGGAGCAACCAATATTCTTTGGCTTCTAGAAATGCGGTGTAAGCTAAACAGAAGGCTAACGGCGAAGGTTGACGCTAATTACCACAAGTATAAAACATTGCAGTATGAATATGGGGAGAGTGTCGTCTGGTTGTTGGCTATTTAGATATTTGATAGGAAGGCTAGATCAAGCATCAATTGTATCAAAGGAGAGGGTGGTTTGCTTTACTCTCGACTACAGGATATAGTTAAACAGTTCAGATTATTTTACGCCAAATTGTATTGCGAGTTAGCCTCTTATAACAACCATACTCCCCTAGAATGCTTAAAAGAGAGCCACCTATCACGGCTTGACACCGCAGAGTCTGTACTTTTGCAAAGGGATATAAAGCTAGCTGAGGTGGAGGATGCAATCAAGTCCCTGCCTTCTGGCAAAGTTGCGGGCAAGGATACCATCCCACTTGAGTTCTGTAAAATCTTTAGGGATATTCTGGCACCTGCTCTCATAAAATTAATTACCTGCATCACCAATGGGGGAATGCCCCCTGCATCCTGGAGTGTGACTAATATAGTGGTATTCCCCAAGAAGGGAAAACCGCTTGAGGACAAAGGCTCGTACTGCTCAATATCTTTGATTAAATCCGACGCCAGAATCTTTTCTAAAATCTTGGCTACACGCCTGGCCCCCCCTTATCCATCAGCTAGTCTCCAATCAACAGCATGGGTTTGTCCTCAGCAGAGACACCGCAGCTCATATCAATACAGCTATTGCAGCTTTCGAAGTATCTTGCAAATTAAAGAAACATATAGGGATGATCATGCTAGACGCCAAGAAGGCTTTTGACAGAGTACCCTGGGAAGCACTTAGGCTTACTATGTCAACATTTGGTCTTGGTTCCCGGTTCATCTCTTTGACACAGAAACTTTATAAAAACCTGGTAGCAACAGTCAAGCTAAACGGCATTTCATCAGCATATTTTGCTGTTCAAAGGCGTACACGACAGGGTTGTCCACTTTCTTCTTTACTGTTTGCCCTCTACATCAAGCCTTTTATAAGACATTTGTTGCACTCTAGTGTGTCTTAATGGAACTTAAGCGTACTTCATATGCAGATGACGTTGCTGTTTATTTCTGCCAAACCCGTTGTCGCAATAGCCTGTATTAAACGATAGCTGAGCTTTTCGGGTTTTTTTCAGGATACAAGTTAAACTTGGCCACGACCCAGGAAATCTCAAATTGCCAACCTGGTACCCTGCCTATATCCTTAGGGGCTACAAAAAAATGACTACATACTTATGTGTCTGTCTTAGCAGCCAAGTAGAGAATATTGTTACCCTGAATTATGAGCTGCTTCTTAAAACAGTCTTGGCTAAATTGCGCAGTTGTCATTGGCTTCCCCTCAGTATTTCTGGTAGGTGCAATGTAATTAAAAAGAATATATTGCCTAAGTTTCCATACCTATACTGCTCAATCCCCCTGCGGATCCCATGGTCTCTCTTCAAGCATTTGGATAGCACCATAGGTAGTTTTATATGGGGGTACTAACGTGCTAGGAGGGCCCTTAGGTTCATCAAATTGTCTTATAAACAAGGGGGCTTTAAGCTACCAAATTTCAAGCTTTATTATAGGGCGGCATTCATCGGGCGGATTCAGAGCCTGTTAAATGGGCTTGAAGCTGGTTTGAACTCACTGGCCTATCAACTAGCTTGTGGACCATCCATCGGGTTCACACTATACAAAACCTCTGACCCTAACTATTGCAAACGGGTCAGATTCAAGGTAGTCAAGGATATCACCAGGATCTGGCAAGATATCTGTAAGGAATCTTTTGTGCCCTCGCTGCATCAGTACACAGTCTTATGGGGTAATCCAACACATCCTGATATATTTCAGGATTATGTCAGAAGAGTCTGACAGCACAAGGGCATCAACAGACTAGGACAATTGTACAATGGTCATGGGTTTCGTTCTTTCGCTGCACTAAAAGATGAGTTTGGGCTCCCGCATAGTTCTTTTTTAAAATATCTACAAGTAAGGGGCTATTTCCTACAGGGACAGAAGTTGTCAGATATGCCATGTTTATCAGAAATACTGTCAGGAATATACGCGACCTCTGGCAGTGGCGCTATTAGCGCATCTTTTTCAGAAATGTAACACAGTAGCTCATGTCGAGCCTGCAGATGTCCGCAAAATTAAGCCGGCTTCTTAAATTTAAAACTGGCATAATAGCAGAGGAAATACAGGAGGCATTGGGCACTCTAGACCGAGTAGTAGCTTCCGTCAATCTGAAATTGCAACAGCATTGGACAGTTTTTATGCTGAACTATACGCCGGAGCTTATTTCTAAGAGGGCAACATCCCAACCCTCTGCTAAATCGTACTGCCCAAAATGTAAGCTTTTTGCTGCAGATTTAAGGCACATGGTCATAGACTGCCCGAGGTTAAATCCGTTCTGGAATGATGTCTCTACAATGCTTACACTGCACCTCAGCTGTGATTTCCAGCCTACAGAAGAGGAAATCTTTCTTGGGATTAAACACGAGGCTGCTAGTCACGAGAGCTCACTAGCCACTATTATCTTTGTATGTGCTTGTCTATGCATAGGAAGAGCCTGGATAAACCCTATCAGCCCAAATGTCAATGAAGTCTGGGCACTGCTCAGACAGGTGTATGAGTCGGAATCAGCTCTAGCCAAGGTCAGAGGTCTCCGTTCTTGGTTAAAATTCAGAAGGACCTGGTCTAGCTTTCAATCTGATTAATTTAGTGTTGTTACTTTATCCTATGTTTCTCGTAGCAATTTTGCTGTCTTTTTATCCCTCTGTTTCTTCCCCAAACGTCTCGATCAGCCTTTCTTTTTTCCTTTTGTACTGGCCTATTTGTATAATTTTCTGATTTAGAATTATGTGATTATTCTAAGCATGTGTGTGAATGCCTTTTTTTTGTCTCTTCAGCACTTTATAGTCTTGCACTTTGTCATATTAAATGGCTAATAAAAAGTTTAAAAAATAAATTAAAAAATAAATAAATATGCAAACAAACATAAGGATGACAAGCAAGGAACAGAGGCTAATACTTCTGCTGTGCATATGGCAGGCTTTAGCGGCTAAATCTCCCAATGTTAACCACAGACACAGGTTTACTGATGTCTATGGCAGTTCGCAACCTATCACAATGGCAGAGGTTTCCTTCAGAACTTCAAACAGTGTAAATGCTTGCCCATAGCTTGCCACAGGATGCATCACACGGCTTCATACATGGGCTGTCTGTGACTGTTATCATATTTCTACCACTTATGAGAATGTGCGAATTGCTCCATAAAAAGCCCAAATAAAGTTACACGGATGTATTCCTTACTAGACACCACACCATTCAGGCCTACTCCGAGGATGTTTATTGAAAAGGTGCTAAAGATCTTTCATCGCCACGCTAATTTGGAATTCCACTACACCTGGGGGTGAAGGAGAGGGGGCTGACAACTTGCTTAACTACTCAGAAACTACAAAGATGGCTCAGTAAAGTTATTTCTCATTCTGACAGCTATTCGCAGGCTGCCTGCTGCCAGAAGAAACATGTTCCCGCTCTTCTACTTTTTCAGACAGTAGCTTCAATGCCTCTGTGTGAGAATGAGGTAGACATTGGGGTAGTACTCTATATTCCGAGCAATAGGGGCGGATAGTAATCTTACCTTTGCCACAAGTACCACACCCCTATTCGATAAGTTTAGGGGCTCAGGGCTCTTTTTTACTCCTTAAGAACATCGTATTCTGAATGATACACTTTACTTTATTTAACTGCCAGGATTGCTTTATGTAGCAAAAGGTGATTGGTAAATAGGATAATCATTTTCTAGCTGAGAACAAATAAATTATCTGTACGATGCAGCCATATTATGTTCCGAATGGCAAATGCAGCACCTGGAAATTCAGGCCCTTCAAAGGCACAACCTTGTCATCAGAGCCAGTGTGTGAGTCCCTACATACAAAGGTCTCCAGCTATGCTGCATGAGAGCCTACAGAGACACTGACAAACATCTCCAGGAACACCCACAAGGAAACCCGAAGCCACTACTTTTCTGGTGGGCGCTAAGAACTGTAGGAATATAGTAGGATAAGTGCTGCAGCAGTAGAATATGACGTGGCGATAAGCGATGGTTTTCTGGGCCTCCCCACTCTGAGGGCCAGATTTACAAAATTGTGACGCAGAGCAAAGTAGCAAGACAACTTGCTGTGCTACGCTGCGTTGTATGGAGAGGGCAGGAATGTGCCATATCTATAAAGGCGGGAACAGTCCAGCCTAGCGCCAATCAAGGCACCTTTGCACATGGTGGTGCAATATGCAGCACACGTAGAAAGAGGAAACAAATAATGATATTTGTCCTCATTTCACCTCCCCTGGGATGGCAGATATTTTCAAAGAATTCCCAGGGTTACTCCTAGTAGTAAATCTGAGAATGTGCCAAAATCCATGCGTGGATTCATGGGAGCACCCATGCCCCACCCATGGAATGCCTCCCAGGGAAGAGTAACGCAAGGCAGCGCCTTGTGTTGTGCTGCTTTGCTACAATTTTACTATGCCACCCAGGGCTTCGCAGGGTGGGTCTGCATGGCATATTAAATCTTACGTAAGGCTTGTGCTGCTCTTGTATTACCTTGCGTGATGCAAGCGCAACACAATACTTTCATAAATCTGCCCCAAGTCTCTCCATTAGGACAGGGGATGATATTTGATAAGGAGTTGAATGGTGCCTATAGCACATCCAGCACTGTGGGTTTTGCCATTTAACAAACTCCCTCCCTAAATAGCTCCATTCACCAAAATGAGGCAAGAATGATACTTTAATGCTGGGGGTATTGGAACAGAGCCTGCAGTGCACTCTACCTACCAGGATGCAAAAAAAACGTATTCTCTGCACAGTGAGAGAACGTTGAAAAACAGTACTGACCAGGTAATTGTGAAGAAATCTTATACTCCTCTAGCTGAAGTTAAACTAATCACAACTTGGGCCGTATAGTCTTTTGCTCTTTGTATAGCTAGTCTAAGGTCAACACGTACCATATGCTGCTAGAGGGGGCATCAAAGTTGATCAAACCATATGCTCAAAAATCAGTCCTCTCACTATGCTCCTTTCTTTCAGGAAAGTGCTAAGTAGATGCAAGTTCTTACTCCTTCCAATCTTACGAGTTACACAGAAGGTCCAGTCCAGCTCTTTACATTATTGTGCCTAGATATGAATCAGTTTGTAGTATGTGCCTTGCCATGCCTGAAAACAAATTTGGCATAACATAACACGGCAAACCAACAATTATTTGCAGGCATTGAAGAACCTTTGCGTTAACCATAGCCACAGGCCATGTCAAGGCTAGATAGGGAACAATTCTTATGTGGAGTTGTGGCCCCGTCTCATTCTTACGCCAGCGTAAAGATTTTGTTAAACCTGTAAATTCTCTTCACAATAAAGCCATGTATTCTAAAAGTAATTTCTCCTCAAAACAAATTAGAATCAATTATTGGCATTTTGCCTAAAAGATTTGAACAGAACTCCAACCCACTTAGAACCTTAGAGATAAACCAATGCTAAGATTCTGGAATGTACTGAACAGAAAGGAACACCACCACAGGGTAGTCGTGGGCACAATTTGCTGTCCGTCGATTTTCTGCTGAAACCTGTAACTGCAAAGCTCTACCAAAGGTCTCATTTCCCCAACCTGAAGAGTCTTGGACAAAGGCCATTGCAGTATAAACAGAAAATGGGGGGATAATGCTGTCTCTCATTCCAGGTAGGACCACTCATAGTTCACAGTACGGCGTGGATGTCCTCCGATCGCAGCACCTTGTAGGTCAGCCAGTAAAAGATGTTGAAGATGAGAAAAGTGAGGGGGAAGAAGGCTCGGGAGACGGTATCAATCCGCTTTGCACGGTCCACAAAGCGTTTGTGAATGACTTCGCTGTCCTTCAGGAGTGGTGGCGGCGGTGGTGGTGGTGGCGGGCTGTACACGCTTGAGCCTTCCATGGCTCCCACATCTCTCAGTTGCAGACAATGGCCGAGGCCATAACCATGAAAGTAGAAGCGACTCTCCCTCATGACGTCTTCTTCCTGCAGCAAAGTAAGAGAATGACACCACATTTTTGTTACAATGATTTGGCAACTCACTCTGTACAGACTGCATCAGAGACACTGCAAACCTCTTGGGTTAACTATCTCTCTTTATTTACCAGACTTTTATTTCTTAATTTATAAAATGTTGAATATAATGCCAGCTAGCAAACAACTAGCAAAATAGACAAAGGAAGCTATCTTCCTAAATGTGCAGTCTCTCTCCACAGCAGCATGCACAGATGCACATTTTACAGCTCAACATATGCAGCATAAGAGGTGGGTGTATCAGGAAAAGACACGTACACAAGTTTGTGGATTGGCAAAACACACTTTACATACATTCATACATAATCCCCATGAATTATTGACTGCCTACACAATCGCAAGAGGCTCGCCCGGGAGAAGCCACCAGCAGGTTATGAAAATCCAGCACTAATGAGTCGAGATAAATAATGTATCCGCGGTTAGTACATTGGACACTATGATTTATGCAGCAGCTTGTTTTATATTGTACTTGCTGTTGTGCTTCTGCCCTGCAAGCAGTTTCCTTTTTTAACCTTGCCGAATGGTACAGCAGAGGTTATAGGGGGCACATTCTATCTTTGGGAATGAGAAACTGAGTCAACTTTCATGTGCACTTTTGGGTAGCGTGATTACAGATGTTATTATCTAAGCAGCACATGTGCTGGTTCAGCCGATTGGTCCTCTGGGATAGTGCCTCGAAGCTAACTTTTCCAAGCTTGACTCCTCTTGTACAGGGAGGGTATCGGAAAGAACTCTTCCAATGGGAAGTGGCAGATCTCATAAAAAAGATTATTAATAATGATTTTACTTTTCACCTCTTAATGTGAAATTTTCAAGGGCTTTATTATTATTATTTTTTTATATAATGCACTGTGGTAACCTTTTAGTTACCGCAGAAATTCTGGAGGTGGATCTGAAGAGAAAACAATGTCAGGGGTGAACACTTTAGAAAAATACGGTTGGTACCTGTAGCTGATTTTCTTCTATCGTAGCCCATGATAGTCTGCAAGGTTCATTTAGAAAAGGAGCATGAATAATGCAGTTTCCGGGAGTTTTCTGAAGCACGTGTTCAGTTTCGAGCACAAGGAAGGCATAACAGCATTCCACAATCTTGGCACTTTAACTCAAAGGAATTTGCCACAGTGCCTCAGGGCTGTCACAAGGAAAGGGCAGCTGGACCTGCATTTCAAGGGCCAGGGCTCGTGTTATTTATATAACTAAAAAAACAGGCCTGACCTCTTTCTTCATGATGCAGTTGATACTGCAACATCACTAGTGTGGTGTTTGCCTTGTTCGCCCTAAGTTGGCTGGGTTTGCCCAGACGTGGGTCCCTTGCTCACTTTGCCACTGGATTCAAGCTAGCCTGTCTCATGAGGAGTGTTAACCAGAAACTGGTCCCAGGATGCATGTTTCCAGTCCAGGGAAGACCTGGCTTGGCAGTTCGATCTGGACTGTTCCCATGAGGCACAGGGTCAAGACTGGATTGCATGTGGCTGGGTCTGAACTGAGATGGGGAAGTGAGCTAGAGAACGATGATGGATTCAACCCAGATGTGGGACTGGGGGTGAGTGTCTGAAATGTTTCAGTGCTCCGTCCATCATCTCCTTGTGTTTGCTTTGTTTGCCCTAAGTTGGCAGGGTAAGCCCAGACGTGGGTCCCTTGTTCAGTTTGCCACTGGATTCAAGCTAGCCTGGCTGTTGAGGTGTGTTACCCCGAAACCGGTCCCAAGATGCTTGTTTCCAGTCAGGGCAGATCTGGCTTGGCAGTTCGGTCTGGACTGTTCCCATGAGGCACAGGTTCAAGACTGATTTGCATATGGCTGGGTCTGAACTGGGGTATTGAAGTGGGCTAAAAAACGATGATGGATTCAATCCAGATCTGTGACTGGGGGTGAGTGTCTGAAAAGTTTCAGCGCTGCGTCCATCATCTCCTTGTGTTTGCTTTGTTTGCCCTAAGATGGCAGGGTATGGCTAGACGTGGGTCCTTTGCTCACTTTGGCACTGGATTCAAACTACCCTGGCTGATGAGGGGTGTTACCCCGAAACCGGTTCCAGGATGCTTGTTTAAGGTCCAGGGAAGACGTGGATTGGCAGTTCGTTCTGGACTGTTCCCATGAGGCAAAACTGATTTGCATATGGCTGGGTATGAACTGGGGTGGCGAAGTGAGCTAAAAAACGATGATGGATTCAACCCAAATGCATGACTGGGGGTGAGTGTCTGAAACGTTTCAGCGCCCGTCCATCATCTCCTTGTGTTTACTTTCAGAAATTGGACATTTTTCTGCTCTTACTGCTCTGTGTGCCTGCAGCCTGACTCCAATACATGTCTGGGCTGGGTGATAACTACTCTTTGTACATTCCCTCTAGACAGCCACAAATAGAGGAAGGGTAGGTGTGACAGAGAACTCCTCTGCATTCATCTGCATTCTGAAAGCTCTACCTGGGCAGGAAGACTGGGGGGAGCTGACACTTACACCTGAATAGGCAGTGTCCAGTTTCCCACACAAAGGGCTGATTATCCCCTACTGATAGTCTGGACCCAGGGCTGGGAAGAAAGGGCCTATGTGCGCCTCTCAGACCCTACTTTAAAGTCACTCCCACTTCAAAGGCATAACTGGGCATAAGTACTTGGGCTCTGACCCGACCAAAACACTACATCACTGGACCTGTGAAGAACTCTGCCAGGAGTAAAGACTGTTGTGTGACAAGAATTGCCACTCTGCTTGACTGCTGCTCTAGAAGAACTGCTTATGCTGTCCTGCTGCTTGCTGATCTCTGCCCCGAAATGGAAAGCAACTGGACCCATCTCACTTGAGCCCAGAGTGACTCTAAGGGCTCTCTGGCTTGCTCCCTGTTCTGAAGTCTCATGGCCATCAAAGACTTCCTTCAATCCTGCAACAGTAACTTGTGTCTGCCATAAGTGAGTCCTGTCCTGCCAAGTGCTGCTGCCAATCCAGTACTGGATAGGTGATTTCTGCTGTGCTTATCTATCAAAACCGATGCATCAACAACTTGGCACCAATCAGTCCCAAAGCATTGCCCTACACCATGGATGGGGCTACCCCTCGACAACATCGCTTTGACAGACTACATGGCTCGACGACTATGAACTGCTCAGCTTGACAATGATGCATAGCCTGCATTGTAAAGAGGTTCATCGATGAAGCCTTCATCAACAGCGTAGATCGGAATAGACGCATTGCCTGCATCCACAGGATCGACGATGATGCCTCGCCTCCTCAGCTCCTCGCATCGAGTATCGACATCCACACTTCCTCCATCCAATATATTTTTTCAGTGGGACCTGCGTGAGTCCTGTAGATGGCCTGCCCTCAACACCGATGGCCTGAGCTGTGGATTTACCCCATTCTAGGATGAACAGATGTCCCTGGTTAGAGATTTATGATTCTAAGCACTTTAATTTGCCTTAATCTTTCAAGAATGCTAACTCCGGTTCTACTTATTGGATTCTTGCCGTTTTGGTCTTGTTTTACTCACACAAATATTGTCTATTCTTCTAACCCTGTGTGGGGTATTTCTGTGGTGTTTTCATATTGTTACATGTGTTTATGTGTTGCAAAAATACTTTACACATTGCCTCTTTAGATAAGCTTGACTGCTCTGTGTCAAGCTACCAGAGAGTGAGCACAGGTTATCTTTTGGTGAGTATCTAGCTTACCCTGACTAGAGTGGTTGTTCCTGCTTGTACAGGGTGCATACTCTGACAACCAGAACCCCGTTTCTAACACCACTGCACTGTCTTCCTTGCCTTCTGTAGTTGCCAAGATGCATCCAAGTCCAGAGATGCTGTGTACTGAAAATTAGGCTATTATTGTCTGATCACATGCAAGAGAAGTGCAAAAGAATTATATAGAACCCAATTGAACCTATGGTGTGACTAGGACATAGACACATTGTAACCATATTGGAAAGGCTTGACGCCTGTAATCTGCCCAGTGTTTACTCAACATGCACTGATCATAGAAGAGAGCCACTAAATCCTGAGAAATTGTTTTTTGAGATTAGCTGTATTTTTACTGGATGCTAATCCCCGAGGGTATCCTGGTGCTGTAGCAGGTGAGTGAGTCTAGTGCTGGTGGCCTTCCTTGAAGAGCTAGGTCTTCAGCTTCTTGCAGAATTCAAGAAGGGAGGAGGCTGGATCAGGCTGGTTCCCAAGGGCCAAGTAGTTGACCTCCTGTTTGCCTGACAAGGATACAAAAAGAAGAGGAATTCCAGACTCAACAAAGGCCTACCTGACCACTAGGGCTGGACTCTGCTGGAGCCTTTACTGGAGACAGGCCTGTGCTTAGAAGCCAGCCCTGAGGAGTTGAAGGCTGCAGGAGTGACATGGAGGAGTTTTCCCAGCAGTTGAAGAAAAAAGGTGCACCAGGCCTGGTTTAACCCCTTCAGTGCCACGCCCTTTCCCCCTCCTGTGCCGGGCGTTGCACTAGTGGGTGGGGTTCATGACGAGATAGTCTCATCATGGGCACAGCGCAACCGTGCTCCATGACGAGACTATCTCGTCATGGGCACTGAAGAGGTTAAAGATTGGTAGACAGGGTACACAGTCACAAATGTGGCGGGGTACCCTGTTTGCAAAACCGACAGTCCGCCCTTCTTATTTACAGTCAGGTGGACCATCTTCTTTCTGATGGCAGTGCTCCCTCTGGTTCCACTTCTGGAAGGCTTACACCAACAGGCCGTAGAAGTAGGGGCAATCAGATTAAATACATCAGACTCCCCACCCTATTTTGAGTGGATGTCTGATGTATTTTTTCTGTCTGTCACTTCCAAGAAAAACCTGGAGGTTTTTAACAGAAAAAAAAGAAAATAACACCCACACCCTGGGAGAACACCCAGAGTGTGGGCTATTAGAGTTTTGTTTTTCAATAACAAACTCCTGCTTCTTGAGTTTGTTTCTCAAAACCAAAAACGTTTGGTGCATGATCACCTGAAAGATGGCACCAAACATGCTGTGCCTTCAGAGGATTCACAACGATGGTTCCTCTGAAGGCATAGAGATCACCAGTGGGATGCTGGTGATCTCAAAATATCGTGGTCTTCTATCTAGCAGGGTGCTAAATACAGTGTCTGTTGTGACCCTTATATACAGAGAAAATACCTCCAAACTCTAAATCAAGCTCTTATTAATTTATTCTACCTCCAGAGGATTGAAGCAAGGTGCTGAGGCTTGCCCAGGGAGATCACACCGTAGGTAGACAGGCAAGGAAATCCAGGTTTGTCCAATTTGGAGCTTTTACAGTGCTGAAAAAAGGTTCAGCAGGACCTCATGGTAAAGGTATCTGTTATCATAGGGTCCTGCCTAGCTTTCAGCATTGCCCTGCTGGAGGATTTTGAGAACCCAACATGTATTCAAAGTTCTAAGTTCAAAGAAAATACTGTGGACCTGGGCAGGCAACTAATCTAAACCTATGACAAGGTGAACACGAGGTTGCAAAACCCAGCTTTGTCCCACTTGGTGTTTGTGGCTACAAAACCAACAGCTTTAGCGGGAACTCAATGATGACATATTGAACTTTAGAGGACCCTCACTAACTTTTCTCGGGCTTTGGTCTATTGGATTATTTTGACCTCAGTTGGAATGTAAAAACGTTGAACTGGTAGGCCCGCTTTATGTATCTGACCTCTGCTTCATTACAGTTGACATGACATTGCACCCATGTACAGGTCAACCACAAACTAAGGGCCAGATTCACAAAAGTAAACTGAGATGCAGTCTAAATTTACGACTTTTGGTATTCACAAAGGGCATTTACAAGTAGTCTTAAATTTAACTGAGTCCAAAAGTCTAGTCTCAGTTAAACTTAGGACAAAAACAAGTTAAACTGAGACAAAAGTCTAACTTTACTACTCCTAAATGCCCTTTATGAATACCTAAAGTCGTAAAGTTAGACTTTAATCTCAGTTTACCTTTGTGAATCAAGCCCCTAAGACTTTTAATTGGTACTTTATTTTTGTAGGCGCTTTTTTCTTGAAATCTTACAAATTCATATTTCATGATTCCCATATACAATTTGTAAAGTTTTGGAGTGTTTGTTTATTACATTTTTCTTTATTTTTTCTAAATTGGTTGGGGAATTCATTGTGTTGATTTATGGACATTATTTTTGGGTATTTTTTTAACTTACACATTTCTCCGGGGAATTGCCCTTAGTCAAATCTAGCTTTAAGTCCTGTATTAAAGTGAATATGGATAATAAGGACTGCAAAGCATTTGATTTTAAAATTGAATTGCTTGGCCAACACTCTTTTAATGGAATTGTACTCTATCGCCTGCCCACATCTTTGGTCACATTTTTAGACAACTTAGGCACCTTGTTAGCTCACAAAGCGGGACACCCTAATTTCACGATACTAGGGGATTTTTATTTCCGTGTAGAAAACTGTGCCGACCCTGATACTAAAGCACTTTTAGATCAAATGGATAGCGCAGAGATGTGCCATCTTGTGAAGGGCTCAACCCACAATGCTGGACACTGCTTATATGGTATTTTCTCAGATAACCCCCTGGTCAGATCATAATGCGATCCTTTTTGACATATCAATGCTGAAAATAAATCATCTTAAAATCCCCAGAGAACTCTATGTCAGTCGCCCATGGAAGAAAGTAGAGGCTAGTTCTCTAAATACTATTCTTTTAAAAACTCTGCCTAATCTGTCCTCTGATTCTGATCAAGTGCAGCTCAATACCACTCTTGGCTTGACTCAGCCACGACACAATTAGCACCCTCCAAACAGTGTCATCAATCCAGGAGAACAGCATCAGAACCATGGTTTAATCACACATTGAAAGCACAAAAACAACTGTCGCAAATAAGAAAGAAAGTGGAGACTTTGAAGATAAACCTATAAGGAACTTATCCTCAGGGAAAAATACCCTATACTTTTCTGAGGAAATCATGGCGGCCAACAGTTGTCCCAAAGCCTTGTTCACTACAGTTAAGAAATGAGCAAATCTGCCATCTGCACTTGATATTAGTCTTAGTCAAGAATTCTGCAACGCATTACCAGAATCCTTCCAATACAAGGTCAAGTCTGTCTTTGGCTTTTTTATACAGAAGAATAATCGCCCAGCTCAAACACCGGTAGAGCTTAACAAGATTCAATCAGCCTTTTCTGATAAAATACAAGATCCCTCAACCCGTTCCTCTTTTAACACCTTGACACATTGCTGCTACTAAATCTGGCTCTCCATCAGATCCATGCCCTCCCAATATTCTGCATATTTCGCCAGAAATTATAGCTATTCCTTTAACTGTGATTTTTAACTCAATGTTTACGACAGGAATTTTTCCAATGGAAAGGAAGAAAGCCTCCATACTTCCTTTATCTGGATGCTAAGGAGACTCTCAATTACAAAGCGATAAACACCAAACTCTGTCGTTATCAATGACAATGCTGTTCTGGAACACTCCCAGTTTGGATTTCGTGCTTAGCACAGCACAGAGTTGGCTCTCATTACTGCAAAGGAGGAGCTCAGGCTGATACTAGACACTGGGAGGAACGCATCTCTGATCCTCCTGGACCTGTCAGCATTCTTTGATACGGTCAATCATGGGCTGCTGCGGGACCGGTTGAGCTCCATCGGGATCAGGGGTAAGGCGCTGTCTCTATTAAGCTCCTTTTTGTCTGAGTGGTCTCAGGAAGTGGCTTTGGGGAACATGGTGTCATCCCCCTTTACGCTGCCTTGTGCAGTCCCCCAGGGCTCTTCCCTCAGCCCAACGCTCTTTAACCTCTATGTCACCCCTCTTGCAAGTGTAGTAAGAAGCTACAGTTTTGCCCTTGTGTCGTATGCGGACGATCATCGTCTCGTTGAGCAGTTCTGCCAGCCAGACAGCTACTGGGTTTCGCAGCTGCATGGGCCACATTGCAAATTGGATGTCAGACAACTGTCTAAAATTGAACTCTTCTAAGACTGAAGTTTTGCTGCTGGGGAACAATCCTTAATTTTGGACAAACAACTGGTGGCCGGTCCAATTGTGCCCCTTGCCCAAACCAGTGCCTAAAGCCAAAAACCTAGGTGTAATTTTTGACACCAAGCTGTCCTTTGAAGCACAAATCAACTCGGACACTTCTGCATGTTTCTTTATCTTGAAAATGTTGAGGAAAATCCTTCCGGCAATACCTGTGGATCTATGGAAGACGGTGGTTTCAGTGCTGATTTCCTCAAGACTGGACTACTGTAATGCCCTTTTTTCCAGTGCTCTGCGGCGTAGCATCAATAAACTTCAAACGGCTCAGAATGCAGCAGCAAGATAACTGTTGGACATTTCTAAATGTGACTGAGTCTCTTCAGCTTTAGTCCGACTCCACTGGCTACCAGTAACCAAGAGCATCCAATTTAAATCATTATGTATCGCCTTTAAATATTTTAACAACCTGGGGCCATCACAGCTGAATTAATTCCTTTAGCCGTACACTCCTGCCAGAGCCCTCAGATCAGCCGCACTGGGAAACCTAATTGTTCCTAGAGTTAGCAGGGTGAGATGGGGCAGTAAGAGTTTCACGGCCACAATGGCCAACCTTTGGAATTCTTTGCCTACCACGTTGAAAAAGGAACCCCGTCTATTTGAATTTAGGAAGGGCCTTAAAACGTGGTTGTTTACGGTTTAATTGTTTTCTTATCTGTTGTACTGATTGAATCAAAGGCAGCGGCTAGACACCCCAGGGTATTTGTTGCACTTTATAAATTCTCATTAACATTATCACTAGTACCAAGGGTTGCACAATTTCACTCACACTTGCGATGAGACCTAACTGGGTTGCCTTTTGAGTTGAAAGGGATCCCCCTTCTCAAATTAATAACCCACTTACTGACAGTAAGATTCTTGGTGGAGGAGTTACACAATAATACTAATATGAACTGCATATAGCACTTTGGCAGCAACGTGTTCATGAACTCGGGCCCCAGTGATGCATTCTCCAAGTTAATTAGGACCTCTTCTTTCTTTGCCACCATCTTAAGTATTCAATGAAAGCAACCTGTCCTGCAAATCAAGAGATTCCTCAAGCTTCCCGCCTTTACAATGGTAAGCCGTTCTGCCACCCAATTTATAAATATGACTATTTCACCCTAAGCCTAATGAAAGTCTACTGACTCACCTTTAAAATGTAATTCTGTTTAAATTCTAATGCATTCACTAAAAGGCAACGATAATCAAAGTTGACTCCTACTTCACCGAATAACTGTTTTCTGGCAGAAAACAAAAGACCAAACTGTAAGGAAATACATCTTTGTGTCATTTTTGCACTTTGGATACCTGATATTTATACGTTTGGGCAATGAGGAACTGCTAAATAGTTTGTACCTGCCTGCGCCTTTTGCTAAATCGAGGAAATCATTTTTCTATTCAATTGGCATGTTTGATATTTGTATAAGTTATCTGCAGAGAGTAGACCAGAAGCACAGTCTGCTTTAATGCATTATTTCGGGTGTGCATCTGTTGTGGAAGCATCTTTCTCTCAGATTTAGAGCAAACCGTAAACCTTGGCCCTTAGGACTGTCATGTAACACTCAATTATAACCAAGTGTGTTAATTATTTTACTTTTTAAATGGTAGTTTGAGCACAGCACAAGACAGCTGTACCTGTTCCTTGCAAAGGTTATGCCCAGATACCCTGTACCTAATTCTAAAACGTAAAATGAGCACAGGTATGTTTAAGATGTTAATGTAAATATTATGTTATTAGAAGGAAGCTGCAAGCTTTTAAAACTAAGGAGTGTTTGAAAGCCTATTGTGCTAAAGAGTGTTTCGAAATAATTTGGAAAGGCATTTCTGTGATATGTATCTAGTAAAGGCAAATTAAAACCAAAAGTCACATTGCATTTTCAGTTCATGTGTTGGGAATGGCACTTCTATAAGCTTGTCACCTTGTCTTGTCTTTTAAGTAAGCATTGTGTGATAGATGCAGGTAAGCTCCCTCCGATGGACATGTAATGACGTAATTAGGGTCATGCACTGGGTGGCCTCCTAAGGGGCTAGATGATGAATAAAAAAAAGTCCCAATCAGGCCTGTCATCAAAAGCCTGGGCCAGGATCTCCCCAAAGTTCTGAGATTAGTTCTAATATTGTGAGTGCTGTTCACCACTGGCACACTCCATGTCTCTGGTTCAATTAACTGGTCAAGGGGCATAACCAGTGGCAATAGATTGGGAAACGTATCTCATAGTTCAGTGCCCATTTCAGGACCATAACTCGATGCAGAAAAAAAACCTTTTAAAGCTTTTTCAAAGTTGTTGCTCGGGAGAATAGAGTAGCTCAGCACTCACTGCTTAGTCCTTTAGTTTGTCCAAACTATTGGGACCTACATCTTGTGTGTGGGAGTACCTAGGGCACCCAGAAGAATCCAAAGCTTCACCAGCATTAACTAGGAACTAGACAGTAGGTGTGGAGATTCACCAGATATCTGCAAGGCTATATCTTTCAAACAATAACAGTTTGGAAGTGAATTTTAATGGTGCCAGAATCAGTGCACCACCTCCACCCTGTGGAACCAAATACCATTCTAGGGGCTTAAGGTTGCAAGACCCCTTGGCTCCCCTGAAACTAGACAGGCCTCCTAAGTTTACTAGATGAATCATGGATAGTGCAGGCTTTTGTAATTAATGTTGTAATGATGTTTCAGCAACTCTGATTCCACGTGATGGTGGTCTTTGGTTTCTTTGCTGACCAGCTGGGTTGTATAGATCTTGTCACTAATAGATAGTCTTGGTCTACTCAGGTGCCTTCCATGTGGATTATCTTCTTATATCTTTGTTATATCAGCGCATCTCTTTCTATAATAGGTACAATTCAAACGCTGTTGAAAGCAGGTATGCCTCTGACCCACTTTGGGCGACTAACAGTAGCAGGAAGAATGTTGCAAGGGCCAATAAGGCTCAGCAGGACACTTACTTTACAGTCAAGACAGTCATCAGTCCAGTTCCAGGCTCTATGGGTGAATCATCATAGGCATTAATGGTGCGCTCTGTATGCAAGGGATGCAGGATGCCGCAGATGCGAAGGATGCTGATCTAGTCAATGGGGTCTTGCTGAAGGCCCCCCTCGGTTCACAAAGGGTTTGGGGTGACGTTGGCCATAGAGGATGATGTCCCTCAAAGTCCAGGTGAAGTTCAGCAAAATCTAGTTGTCACTGGTCTGCTGGTCTCCAGTCACAGCGAAACCAGCAGTTTGTTTTAACTGCGGCTAGTCCATCTTGGACGACTGAACTGCACTTCGACGACTCTTTAGGGTCCCGCCTGCACGGGTGCAACCTGAGTGTCAGGGTTTGGTCTACGAGGCTTCACTTTGGTGGTCAGTGATGTACAAGTGATTGTGACTACCTACTTTGCCAAGGCACCTTCTTCAGCTTTTTTGGCCCTGGAACTGTAACAGGAAGTTAGGCGGCTGACTCTAGGAGTTCACCTCTTCTGTCTGGGACTTGGGACGGCTTCTCCTCAAGCAGGGCACTACAGGCACAGTCCTCTCTTTGCTTGTTCAGAATCAGCAGGTGCAGTCCAATCTTTGGTGCAGCCTCTTTTTGTCAGGTCCAGGGAACAGCAGGGCAGTCCTTCTTCGGTCCCCTCACCAGCACAGACGTTATCTGAAGTCTAGGTGCCAACGGTGCCACTTTTATGTCCACAACTATCCCTCTGGAGATGTGGTGTCTACTAGCCAATGGGCTACTGGGTCCCCCCACCTGATGATGACTTCCAATTTGTAGCATCTAGCTATCCCAAAGGGCAAAGTTGAGTTAGCAGTTTAAAGCTGCTCTACCTGTCCACCGTGTCAGCATGGGAAGCATGTTTTACCTTGTCACACTGATGCTGGCACAAGTGCTGCAGCCCATGAGGGATACTTTAACTTACTGAAGCGTGGGTCTGAGGGTCCTATTTTTATACCTGGTGCCAGCTTTGAAGTGGTAGACCCTTCTGGGGTTTTCTCCCCACAGAGGTTTCTAGAATTTCAATCTGACCTGCCCAGGTTCCAAAGGGCCTGGGGTGACAAAAGGTTAGTGTGAAGATCTTAGTGAGTGTGCATCTCCTTTGAAATGTAAATGGGGCAATGAACACCTCTGCCCCACATATCCTGGCAGGATGGGCCATTCTGCCAACATCTAGCCCACATTTGTCTTACTGTCTGGGAGGAATATACAAAGGCTTACTGCCATGCTAATCACAGTCATGTGAGCCAGGATACAGGCTGCATTCACAATTAGTTAGGGAAGAAAATACCAACTTTCTAAAAATGACCTGTTAGAATTGTCGATTAAAATCCAACTTTACTGTTTAACAGGATCTTAAACTACAATTTTATAGAGACCAAACATGATATTTCTACCTGCTCCCAATCAGAAGTAATCACTTGTTCAATTTAATAAGGTAGCCCAATATTATTCAATGGAAGAGGTAGGCCCCACAGTAGTAAAAAACTACCAGGACATGTCTAACTCTTTAAATACAATGCACCCTGTAATGTTTGCGGGTGACCCTGCTGAGAGTGCTAAAATGTGTATTCTGAAGGAATGGATGTCTGTGACACCTACTGTAAGGGAGGAACGATACATGGATGTCGTAATTAGAGCTGGCCATAAGCACCTATTTATAAGATCAAGGATTAGCTACTTATATTCTCAAAACTCTGGGTTCACCTTTTTCTACAGACTT